>NC_064646.1:329266584-329870430 GCF_023864345.2 Schistocerca serialis cubense | reverse complement strand
TAGGACTCCACGATTTTATTTTAGTGCCTGAAGCATATCAAGTTGTTGCTAAAACTTGATACCCTCCAAACCTATTATGCCAAACTACTTTTCAGGGTGTATTTTACCCCTTAAAAGTAAAACTAGGCGCAAACAAAAAAATAACGTATTACATTATTTTGACCCTCTACACATCCGCCAACTTTCATCAAGATCGTCTATTGATGATTGGTAATGTTCCATTGTAGGTCATGGTTTGCTCTCTTAAGAATCTGAACAGTTCTCAGGTGCCTTGTTTCGACGTAGGTCTTTCAGTGCTCTGTCGAATTCTATTCGCAATATTGTATATCCTATCTCATCTCCATCTGCTTCTTCTTCTTCTTCTTCTTGTCTCTCCATAGAATTGTTTTCAAGTTTGTTCCCTTTGTACAGCCCTAATACATGTCCTTTCAGTTTTCAGCTTTCTCTTCTTTGCTTAGTACCGGCCTGCCTTGATATTCGTACAGATGCATCTCTTTTCTCCAAAGAATTCTTTAATTTCTCGTAGGTGCCATCTATCTTTCTGATATTCACGTATGCTTCGCTGCATTCTATCGAATTTTTCATTCTCTTATCCCCTTGCCTAGAAGTAAGGTAAATATCAGAAGAAAGAGACCAGCACCTCAAAAGCTTGGTATCCACTGGATGGGTACATTTTTACGGTTCGCCTGTACTCCAACTCTCTTCCTTTATGTAGGCTTGGGACTGGCAACAGCATCTACTGAACTACTCAGTCCACCCAGTTTGGATTTCGCTTGAAGTATTTTGTGGCGTCATCCTCATCACCTGCTATGCGGAAAACTGTCGGCTTTTGACACATCAAATGATGATTTTTGGCGTTCATTGTTTTCTCGGGATCATTTGGTATTTTGTAATTCAGGAAACGTTTGAATCTAGCATCGATCCGTAGCGTGGCTAAAAAGCATTACTATCTAAATTATTTACGGCGAATTTCTCCGTGTTACAGGCTCGGTGCAATGTGGAAATCAATGACCAAGGCCGACAAGGACCAGTACTTCGCCCAAGCTAGGCAAGTGGACGCTGAACACAAGCGGAAGTACCCGAGTGAGTACACACTTCCCATTATATAATATTTCACAGCTTTTCCGTCGTGGGGCTGGGTATCATGGCCATTCAGATTGCGTTCCTTACAATTCAAGTATGTATTTTAGATACTGGTGCCCAGTCTATCGTTTTAACAGCGTAGCACTGCTGTTAATGGAGTACGTGACTTGGAATTCACCGGTATTTGAGATGTTATTTAAGTAATCTGGTAAGACTTTTCTGACGAGTATTTTGAAGAAAACTTGTTTGCCGTTGATCTACTTCGAGAAATGTTGACTTGGATCTCTTTACAATACCCGTTTATTTATATGTTCAATGAATCACGCAGTTACTGTTAGCTATTTTAAATGTTGACTCTGCCCGTAGAACAAAACCGTTAACGTCTCCATGCTCCAATATAACAACTCTGAAGTTACTCAGTTCAAGAAAGTAACTCTTTGACATTTTAACGATTCCGGGATCAAGTGGCGAAAATCAAAGTATATCAATGTTTTGTCGTTGATGATACACTAATAAAATCCAGAGATTCCGTTGATGTTTAATATAGAAATCAGGTATCGTAATTATTCACAAGATCTGTAGTAGCGTTAACGATTGCCGGTTAGAGTGTTAGAAATTAGTGTGTTAATTTTTTGTCTTTGAAGATAAGCTAATCATATACACTGCCTTCGTCGATGCTTGATTTAGAAGTTCGCAATCGGAATTTTTCACAAGATCTGTATTTGGAGTCATCAGACTGTGTCAACGACTGCAGAGTAAATTGGCAGAAATCAATGCATGTTAATTGTTTGCCCCTGAAGATTCGCTAAGCAAATCCACGGCTTACGTTGATTTTTGGGTTGAGTGGACCAGCGGCCGTCTTGGAGAAACTGGAACAAGGAGGAAATCCCATCCCCCATCTGGGATGAACCTACGACCACCGGGACTGGAGTCTAGCACTCTACACGTTTCACCATCACAGCTACAAATGTGACATATTATGTATGCATCGTGAATTTGATTACACGATTGATGATTAACCACAGGAAATAGTCATAACCACTCTTCTTCTAGGATCCTGCCGATTCTACAGCCGACTGGGTTTCTCAGGCTTGCCTGTCAGAGTGTGTGCTCCACCTCTAATGATCTCAATGATTATGAAACGTGGCACTATAGCCTCCCTCTCCCTCTCTTCCGTGGGTCAGCCATTCTCATAACCATATCAATGACCCAATTTCAAGCACAGAAACCTTTGCTTCTCGTAGGCCTCGCCTCTATGAGCGTGCCGTCACAACTGTTTCCGTTTGTAACATTGCGGGAAAATATTGCGAATTGTGATTTGAGAAGCGTTACTTTCAAGTAAATTTCCTTTTACGCAAGATGAATTACATTACATGTGAGAATGTGAGATGAATTTCGTAAATCACGGAGCGTTAGACTCTCATTCAAAACGTAACACTGAGGACTAGCCACTCGAAAAAATATATTTTGCTGGTACATTCGTGTTTGATATATCTCAAAGGGTGACGAACCCTAAAAAAGGACCAAATTTTAATGTTAATTTTCATATTTATTTTAGTTCTTTCAAAGATTACAAATTATGCAATAACGATGACAAAAAGTGTTATTATCCTTAAAAAAAAGTGTGAAGTGTTTTCCCGAGCAGCTGCTCACATAGTTGGCTTTTCCATGGAAAGGAAGTAGTGCTCAACGGGACTTGTTCTCAGCAGGCAACCGAAGAAATGTTAGGTGCACGGACTGAAATTTGTAATCGTGCTTGTCGGAAATATTCAACTGCTGCAGTTTAAGCTGTGTTTGTAAGACTCTGCCTATCACGCCCTCGGAAGTACCAGGAAAACATTTTTGTCAATCTATTATATGTGAAAGCTTTTCTTGTAAGTATGCTGTATGTATTTTAATTTAAACCATTAACTTTTACTATTTGTGTGTTTGCGCTACTTCCGTAGTCGATTTTGTATTTTGCAGTTAAGTGGCATGTTTGAAGCATAGAAATGCTGTCTCCGTTGCATACAGTGAGATGCAGACTTGATGTCGGCAAAGGTGGTTCGCCAATTTTTTCACTTGCATCTAGGTTAAACAACGTAACAGAAGCTCCAGTATATTGACACTCTACCACACAAGCGGCTTGTAGTCAAATTGCGTGCTTGTGGAATATCGTATCAGTTATGTGACTGGATTTGTGATTTCCTGTCAGAGAGGTCACAGTTCGTAGTAATTGCCGGAAAGTCATAGAGTAAAACAGAAGTGATTTCTGGCGTTCCACAAGGTAGTGTTATAGGCCCTTTGCTGTTCCTTATGTATATAAACAATTTGGAAGACAATCTGAGCAGCCGTCTTAGGTTTTTTGCAGACGACGCTGTCATTTATCGACTAATAAAGTCATCAGAAGATCAAAACAAATTGAAAAACGATTTAGAAAAGATATCTGAATGGTGCGAAAATTGGCAGTTGACCCTAAATAACAAAAAGTTTGAGGTCATCCACATGAGTGCTAAAAGAAATTCGTTAAACTTCGGTTACACGCTAAATCAGTCTAATCTAAAAACCGTAAATTCAACTAAATACCTAGGAATTACAATTACGAATAACTTAAATTGGAAGGAACACACAGAAAATGTTGTGGGGAAAGCTAACCAAAGACTGCGTTTCATTGGCCGGACATCATGTAACACATCTACTAAGGAGACAGCCTACACTACGCTTGTCCGTCCTCTTTAAGAATACTGCTGCGCGGTGTGGGATCCTTACCAGATAGGACTGACGGAGTACAGCAAAAAAGTTCAAAGAGGGACAGCACGTTTTGTATTAACGCGAAATATGGGAGAGAGTGTCACAGAAATGATACAGGATTTGGGCTGGACATCATTAAAAGAAAGGCGTTTTTCGTTGCGACGGAATCTTCTCACGAGATTCCAATCACCAACTTTCTCCTCAGAATGCGAAAATATTTTGTTGACATCGATCTACATAGGGTGAAACGATCACCTCGATAAAATAAGGGAAATCAGAGCTTGTACGGAAGGATATAGGTTTTCGTTCTTTCCGCGTGCTATACGAGATTGGAATAATAGAGAATTGTGAAGGTAGTTCGATGAACCATCTGCCAGGCACTTAAATGTGATTTGCGGAGTATCCATGTAGATGTAGATTGTTGAAAAGGCACTGACTAGTTACAAATTTTCAGTGCAGTCCACAGTTCTCTAAATGCAAATGTTCGTTCTGTGTTTTAAAAAACTATTCTCTGTTTTCACACGCGCACTAGAGCGCTTTCGTGAATTTTAAGATTGGGAGAGCCTTTTTGAAGTGTGTGGGATTTGCCTTGAACTTTTGTGTGTGCGTTTTCTGCGTCTTCGATTGTTTTATTTTTAGCAGAATGGGGAGCAGAATCTGAATACGAAATGGCATTTATGTATTTCCATCTGTTCCTTCTTTACGTTATACCCCCGTGAAAAGGAGGAGGGTTTTCTACCTTTTACAGGCAGATCGATTTGGTATATCAGGTGCGATTATAAAAATTGCATTAAGCTTGTCTGAGGAAGCAATTCTTCTGATGATGGGTGACGTAGGAATACACATCTGCCTTTACTGTGAGGGAACGTGAAGCAGTGGAATTAGCTTTGCACCGGCGTGGCTAATGCTTTATGCAGTTGTGTGTCCGGCCTTGTTTATGCGGTGCTGACCGGCGAATGCTGGGGCCGTTGGTGTGGCTGGGGCACGGTATGTCACAAGTGAAGCAATAACTGGTAGACAGAAATCTTGCTTCGCTAAATCTTGAGCTTTACGTTCATCTACAACTTTACTGAGGCTAGAATTGCGATGCTTTAGAATTTCGGCCCCCAATCTCCGATCTAATAGATTCTTAATAATAGCATCGCGCAGCATTTCATCTTGACAAGTTGCGCCACTGATGCAAATTAAATTTACAGTCTCTAGCTATACCCTGCAATCCCGCAATCCATTCTTTATTGAACTGATCACTATGACGTTGTATACAGAAAAATTTATACTTTTCAGCAGCAACATGTATTTGACTTTCGAAAAATTCAATCTTTCAATTATAATATCGTAGGATTGGTTTGGGGGTCACTGAGCGAAAATAATTTCAGTAATAGCTGGTATGTATAAACTCGTTCACATGAAAAGAAAAATGCTGTAGTGATTCATCTGTGAATTTCTGGCGTCGAAGTGTTGATGCAGCTGTGTTATGTACTCACTCAATGTTTCCTTCTTCTCATCGAATTATTATCAGAAGGGCAGAGGTGGCAATTGAACTCCGTCTTTTGCTTCTGATGCGTTTTGCAGTTGGGCTGCTTGCCAGACAAGAAAATGTTGACAGCAGGTCTGTTATTTGTTGCCTCTGAAACCGAAGAGATGTTAGACGCTGCTCAACACTTAGATGTTGCTCTGCTCGGTTTGCCATAATGTCTTAAATATCTTAACTTAAATATTTCAGATTACATATATCAACTCAATATACGTACGCACACACAAAAGAATGTAGTAGAAAGAAAGAAAAGTTGCCCTGCTCTCGTATCAAAAACTCCATGTTCCACTAATCCCTTCCCCGTCGCCAAAAAGTTGTAACTCCATTTTCACGCTTTTTGGTGGATACAGAAGCAACGAACAGATATTAATTTATTCTTCATCTGATATCAAACAGCAAAAGTGAGACGTAACTTCGATCGCTGTAGTTGCAGTGTCAGTTGCTAACAGTAGATTTGAATGTTGATATACATACAGACACAAAACTTTGCAATTCACACAGTCATCAATACAATGACTATTCCGTAGCCCTGACTGTTGTGAAAGTCAGTAAATGTTATGAAATGGCAAACACACAAAAAGAGGTCTGTGTTTTTTTTTTTCACTATTATTGTTTCATCCACCCATGCCCCATATGGGCAGGGGCGTGGGCTGTCAGCCATACAGGCCATGTACTCTTCTGCCAATTGACAATATAAGATAAAAGAAAAGAAAAACAAGAAATATATAATGGAGGTATTTACATTTAATTTAAAAACTTTTGCAGGGGAAAAATAAAATGGAAGTTTTTAGATGTATGGCAGATGACTTCTTGCATTGATAGTTAAAGAGCGCAATAATGAAAGGTAAAATGAAAAACAATAGTGCACATATAAAACGTGTTGCCAAAACATTGATATTTAAAAGAAGCACTTTCCTGTTGCTAGAAACTGGAAGGATCTGCCATTGGATAGGGAGTCAGTTGGTGAAGGGGAAAAAGCTGGGCAGTGAGGAGGGTAGGTATGTAGTGATATAAGGATGGATGACCGGTGCATAGCAGCAATGGTGTGGGAGTGGCTGTTGGGACAGCAGAAGGGGTGAAGTAGATGGAGGAACTGCTGACACTAATAGTTGCTGGGAAAAGTTTGGTGGTGAAAGGAAAGCAAATGAGGAAAAAGGGGCTAAGGAAATGTAGGGAGGGGAGGATGAGGAAGACCTGATAAGGTGTTTGGATGGGGTGGACCTATAGCTGATAGGCTGGGTAAATGTTGGGATGGAGTTTATGATATGAGAAGGGAGATGATTGAAGTTTCTTTGGGAGAGCATGTGGAGGATGTGTAAGTGGAGGGTTGGTGGGATGTCTCGATAAATGTGCGGCGGCATATGAGGACTGGACTGGAAAATAGACGATAAACTACAGGATTATTGGAGTCGAATATGCAGATATTGTAGATTGTTTGGAGGTCCTCAGTGTGGGTGAGCAGAGGTGGGTATTTAATGAGTTGGTGCAGGATCTTTGTGAGAGATGGTAAACAGATGCAGAAAGTGACCTGGAGTGCACGGCATTCTGGAATTTGGAGGGACTGATAAAACTTGTGTGGGGCAGAGATCATGCAATATTCGCATAACAAAGGATAGGCCAGACCAAGGATTAATTGGCGTGGAAGACAGTGGAGGGGTGCAATCCCTAAGTTCGGCCAGTTAGTTATTTTAATACTTTTAGTCCACTGTAGGCTTTCTTTTGGATGGATAACAGGTGCAGCTTGCACATTAGTTGCCAGTCGATTGTTAGTCCAAGATATTTTAGTGTATTAGTTAGTTGGTTAGGGTAGCCATAAATGGTAGAAGTAATGGCTATGGAAGATGCAGGTGGTGCATACTATAATCATTGCCTATATTTCGGAAGGGTCAATCTTGAGGAGCCATTGCTTACACCTGGAAGTAAACTTATTAACGTTGGTTTGGAGGGATCATTGGAATTTCTGGAGTGTAGGATAGAGAACGAGGAATGAAGTGTCATCAGCATACGAAGAAGGGGGACTGGTGGAGACACTTTTGGTGCATAGGCCCTGTACTGGAGATAGAGAAGAGGAGAGATGATAGAGTGGCCCTGTACTGGAGATAGAGAAGAGGAGAGGTGACAGAGTCTTCCGGCATGCCTGAAGTGGGATGGAACGTGTGGGTGTTGGTGTTGTTAATGGTGACAAAGGATGGACGATTAGAGAGGAAGCATGTAATAAGAAGAACATAATTAATTGGAAGTACATAAGTATGGAGTTTGAAAAGGAGACCAGAATGCCATACACAGTCGCAGGCTTTCGATAGGTTGCTGGAGACAAAGTAGGGAATTTATAGGCGTTGAGCTAGAAGGATAGGAAATGGGTGAGGTGCAGGATCAGGTCATCAAAACAGAAGGTAGGAAGTAAACCATACTGGTTGATGGGAAGCAAGTGGTGTTAGTTCAGATGTTAATCGATACATCAGGAGCATGATGTTACTCTGTATTTGCCTTGGGTGAACGACTGTATCATGATCTTGAGTCCTTAGGAATGAGCAATATAGGCGATAGGATTCTTGAATAAGGAGTAGGGCTTATGAGGGGTGAGTGGGGCGATGAGGATATATGGCCTTGGTAAGGATGTAGGTGGCTATTTCGTTGGACAAGGTCTGCTACAGGAAGGCCATGGCATGTGAGATATTGTTGGGTTGCTGGAAGTTTAGGGGTTGGCTTCTAGTCTGGATATCTGTGGATGCTTAGTAGACATTCCAGTTCGCACAAGAGTAGGCGTCCTTTCAGATAGGACATGGGATGGAGTGTTCAGGAATGAGGTTTTGCGTCGGAGATGGTGTGGAGAGCAGATAGATGGTCACTTCCAACTGGATCAATTTCTTGAGGCAATGAGGCGCCCAAGAAAGCTGGGAGATGTGAGGACGACATCTGGGATGGTGTTGCTTTGAGGATAGGTGTGCTGTGGGATGAAGACTGCATCACCTTTGAGGACGCTTGTAAACTGACGCCACTGGTGGAATTCTGCAGTGGATCTACTATGGATGTTGATGTCAGTGACAATAATGTAGGTGGAAAATGTGTATGGTCAGTGTTGGTGAGGAAATCACAGAGGATGGGATTATTTCGTCAGATGTAGCAGAACAGGTAGCTGTTAGGGATTTGAAGAAGAAACTAAGATAAGGTGTTTGATGGGACTCCTGAATGAGGGTTGTGGCCAAGCAGGAATGTTTTTGTGGTGGCCGATTGCAATTCCACCTCTGGCCAGAGAAAGTGGGTTACCTATACAGTGAAGGATATATGGAGCAATTCGGATGGTATGATACTGTTCGAGTACTATTTCATTAAGGATAAAGGTATCGACATTGTCTTGCATCAGAGATGCATGAAAAGAGGTTTGTTCTTGGGTAGGGAGTGGATAGAGTGGTATAGGATACAGTGTTGCTGTTGCGTATGATGCAAGCTTAGGAAGTGGTTTCTGTGGGTGAAAGGTGGAGAGGTTTTAACAAGGGTGTTGTTATGGGCGAAAATGAAGTGACTTGGTCTTGGGAGTTGGCCTGGGTATTGAGGTGAAAAACAGAGCAGGCAGCAAGAGAAATTTGCTGTAGGGTATGTGGTCATTGGAAGGAATGGATATTTTGGAGGACAGTGGTGATGTCTGTAGCAGTGAGAGTTGAGCAGAGAGAGTTATTGGGATGGATAAGATGATCAGTAGGAAGTATGGGTGTTAATTTTCGCTTGACAGGTGGGAGTTTAGCCTTGCACTTGGCAGGATTTGTAAGGTGGGAATCATTGTACGTTGTAGGTGTAGCAGGTTGGGACATTGAGAAACTGGGAGTCTTTATAGTGAGGACAGCAGGGGGATTATTACAATCGGGAGTGAGGTGAGCATTATAAACAAAGTATTTTCAGCAATAGTAGGATGGGGGTAAATTAGGTCTCCCTCTTTGAAGAGGTGATCGATGGAGGGGGCAGACTCTGTGAAGACTCACAGGAGGTAGGTGGGACCTGAGGCATTGTAGATATGGTGGGCTGTACAGATGTGTAAAGCAGGATGGGAATTGAGTTTGGAAACCACCTTCTCTGTCATGATCCCAGGGCCAATCGCGTCAGTGAAGGTAGAAGGGGAGGATGGTGGGGAGACTGGGGTTGTTAGCATAAGGGCCAAAGGTAGCACATGGGATTTTGAGGAGCAGGTTGTAGTAGAAGTTTGAATTCTTGGACTTGATAAGGACAGAACCTTGATGGGGATGACTTGAGGTCTGGGATTGTGAGGCATGTACTTTAGTCGTCTTTCGAGAGTGAGGAATTTGGCAATTGGAAATTTGGGTTCGTGGTTGGACAGAAGGAAAGTGGAAACCTCGGGAGAGAAGGAGGAGGGAGTGTTGTCCATGTGTTGGATAGGATTGGGAGTTGTTTGTGGTCTTTTGGTTAAAGTGCTAGTAGTGGGTTCTGGGTTAGTGCGCTTCCATGTTTTCTTAGTCATTGTGGAATGGGATGGGCGTTGGGGAATTGGAGGAGGCAGAATGTGGCATGGTGCAGATCCTTGCAGTAGGCTTCAGTGTGTTCGGTCACTTGTTGGTTATGATGTGATTCCAGGCTTTACGACAGTAGCTAGACGAGTTGTTATTTGTAGTTGCACGGGAGGTGATTGGTGTGGGAAATGTTGAAAGTTGGGGATAGGCAGAGGATGTGGTAGAATATGTGGAGGAGGCAGGCAAAGGAAAAGGGACTGCGGATGGGGACGATACTGTTGGAAAGAGAGGGTGGAGGAAGTGCCTCCACATAATGATAGTGGGCGCAAAGGAGGAAGCGGTGTAAATGGAGGAGGTATCTGGAGTGACCTTTGTGGTTCAGTGGAATCAGGGGACAGGGGGTCGATGGTAATTACATGGAGCAGAGCGTCGCCTGGATGGTGGGGGACTATGGCAGCGACGTTCGGTGTGATGACAGCGGATGAGGATGGTGGCGACGGCAGCGACGATGGCGAGTAGACCGCGGCGGTGGCGCTGGCGGTGGCAGCGACGGCGACGAAGGAGCCGGAGAGACGCTGCTGCGACGATAGAAAGACAGCTGAACATGGCGGCGACAACAAAACGAGGACACATGCAGATGAGTCGCTACGACACAAGCGAACTACGTACACAGGCGGACGCAAAGCATAGGGGAAAGTAGACTCGCCGCTGGAGCTCCGGAGAGCGCCTGATTGTATATCGGCTGCGGCGTAAGCGTTCGTGGCAGCACCTTTATGTTGTAGGAAACGCGGTGGCTCGACTGGTGGTGCGCGTATGTTAAAGTGCGGTCGACCGGGTGGTGGCTGATACTGCAAGCAAAGTGCCATGTTCTGCGGCTAATTTCGGGAAGCATAAAACGCATGAGGATGGAAAAAAATCAGTAGCACTTGAGACTGGTAATTGCTGGTTCGACTCACGTTTCGATCATCATATTTTTCGTTTTTTCTGTTCGTACCGAATACCTACGTCATTTAAATACAAAATTCGTCAAATACATGCTAATTAAAAATGTAATGTCATTTTTATGAAAAATGCACGTCTTCTTGTTTCTAATTACGTGTCAAACAGAAATCAAGATTTCATTGCAAATATACTTTCTTAATTCGCTATCTTTTATAGAAGATTGTTAATAAAGGTTGTTTAAATAAAAAAAATTATATTTTTTTTTCATCTTTGTGTATTTTATGCTTCGCAGAAATGCTCATGGAACATGCACCTTTGTCCAAATATTACCATGACTGGTTATCCAACCCCGGTAGCCCACACCGCGGGTGAGCGTTCTAACAAAGCCGTACAGACCACCAGAAAAATGCCCTTATTTTGTACTATAAAAGACGCTCAGAAAACCTAACGCCGGCTTTCTAGAGAATTTTTGAGAGTTGAACTGAACTGTTTGGGAAGACTGATATTTAAGTTCCAAACTTCATGTGCCATAAATACAAAAAAAAAGCATCATCTTTTCACTAGAGGACATACAACTTGTCGTTTAATCAGCAAGTGCTGCGGGCCGATTCCATGATTACCCGAGCTACAGGCTGCTATTGAAGAACGTTTAAATATTCCACCCTGATCAACCAATCAGCTTCTGGAGTAGAATACAAACATTCACATTGGCCAGTCCCATCTCCCGCTAATATGACTCCTCTGGAAAGTGTTGCATCCTGTCTCAGCGTTTCATGAATTTTATTTCCGACAGTCGCCAGAACGCATCTGCTCTCATGGAAAAACACTAACCATTAAGCCAGCTGAAGGGGCTCTTCTCACAATCCACTTCAGGCAGGTTAAGGTAAAAACCAACCCATTCACCAGCTGCGGGCTGCACAAAGCCCAGATTCACGGGACGGCAGATGTCAACTCTGGACTCCATAACAGCGAAGAGGAACACCCCACGGTGGGGTCGCGAATGACAGCTCACCAGACTAAATATTAGTCACCCCCCCAAAAGAGCTCACTCGTCGCTTTAGAGTAATCTTAATGCTTTCAAGGCCATGGGACGCTGTTTTCTTCCATTGGGGCCGATGACAGGGTATGGCAGGAATGATTGATTCGAAACTAGTGACACATAACATGTATTCCGGACTTCAACGCCCACCTTATCGATAATCACCTGCAAGGTTGATAGATCATGGTGACAATCGAGGGGAAACAGTCGAGTACTAAGGGCCTTGCTGTTTGAATTTCCCTAGGGACTGTCCTCATATCGAAAATTTCCGGTATCTCTATTAACGACTTACCCCGAGCAAACGACATTCTCTTTGCATAGTTTGCCAATGACATGCCATTGTTCAAAAGCAGGAGGCAACACTTTACCAGTGCTTCCAACCTACAACAACAGATCATCAAGGTGCAAATATAATAAAGTCAGGATGAATGCAGACAAGTCGACAAAAGTAAAAATGGTACACATTTCAAAATGGCGGCCGAGGGTAGAACCCGTCCAGATGTAATGACGCCGAATACTCCCAATGTGCTCTGCGTAAGCGTTATTTTGGAGTCCAGTTCATTTTCCACACCTATATTCAGGAAAAACAGAAGAAGTGTCTGCAAATGGCTAGAGCACTGACCCAGTTCTTTGTAAGTGATGAACTCCAAGACACCGCAAAACTATGGCTGTATAAGGGGGTTACACTCCAAACCCTTATAAATGGCAGCAGATCCTGGAAAATATCTAAAAATACCTGACTGCTACCGGTCCAGATATTCCGATAGGAAGGCCTCGTTGGATTCTGCCCCTCCCGCCCTTTCCCACCCTCTCAGAACATGAAACATCCCAAATAGATACCATGAAACACCATTCAAAGAGAAAGTCATCAAAGTCTACAACAAAATAGATCATCTTTGACACTCCTTACCACTTCCAACCAGGAAATGACTTGAAAGTCCACTTTTGCACCTTAGAGGACCATTATTAGGAATAGTATCAACTGGATGTTCAGGAGGAAAACTTTACGGACTCGTAGCCAATGACCGTTATGCAGAATCAACAGGGGTGACAGTAAGCCAAGCTCACTCTTGGAGGAAAATAACGTTGAAGACCCAGTATAGAACTTAGATCTCCTCCGGGAAAACAAAGATAAAGAGCTTAGGGCGCTGTTTATACATTCGAGATAGTCTGTCAGATGTCAATTCTTCTGTTTATTTGAGCACCAGTGCTGTTTCTTTATTTGATGTATTCCGACTGCAGAAGGAAATGTTAGTAATAAAGTTTGTGACATGCAATATTTATTTTTGCTCTTGGAAGTCCATAGGTTTCAATACAAAGGGTATCATGATCTGTCTTCTACATTTGTAGACGTCTCCTTCGGCGCTTGCAAATACTATGCTGTTTGTTAGCTGCATGATGGCGGTGGGATCTGGTTGAGTGCGTCGCTCCTTTCTCGTAGAAAATTTGTTGGAAAATGTTTTAAATAAAAGAACAGACCCACATTCATTCGTTTTAGCTTGGAGATTATTATCGTCCACTGTCTTTATTAGTACCGCCTGCTAATGTACAATATTAATAACGACTGCACGACAGTAAATAATCATTTTCGTCACTTTGACGAACGAAATTTGTTCCACTGTTGTATGTGCAATAGCCTCATCTTTCTCGCACTCTCGATATTCTGTCCTCAATGTTAATTTTATCAGTGCTTTTGCACCCACATCATTCGTCGCCTCTCTCTTCAATACTACTTTTTGAACCACACGTCTGTCGCGACTGCAGCTATGTCGGACACCTTGATCACGTGACGAACCCGCAGGGGTACACAACAACAAACCCAGTAGACCTGCCGGCCGGAGTGCCCGAGCGGCTCTAGGCGCTTCAGTCTGGAACCGCGTGACCACTGCGGTCGCAGGTTCGAATCCTGCCTCGGGCATGGATGTGTTTGATGTCTTTAGGTTAGTTAGGTTCAAGTAGTTCTAAGTTCTAGGGGACTGATGACCTCAGAAGTTAAAGTCCCATAGTGCTCAGAGCCATTTGAACCCAGTAGGACCAGTCACGGGCTTGCGCAAGGAACAGTCTTTTTTTCTTCTTCTTCTGATCACTATCCTTTGCTTTTTCTCGTGTCGCCGAGTCTAGGCGGTCGACATGTTTTCAGATTTTGGCAGTGTTAGTCGTAGGGATGTCACCAATGTCAGTTGTCGCAATTAGGTTAATTTTCGATAACGGTTACCCATAACGGCTACAAATAACAACCAAATATAACTTATTGGTACTAAAATGCAGGAACAATAAAATGGTTCAAATGGCTCTGAGCACTATGGGACCCAACTGCTGAGGTCATTAGTCCCCTAGAACTTAGAACTAGTTAAACCTAACTAACCTAAGGACATCACAAACATCCATGCCCGAGGCAGGATTCGAACCTGCGACCGTAGCGGTCTTGCGGTTCCAGACTGTAGCGCCTTTAACCGCACGGCCACTTGGGCCGGCCAGGAACAATACCCCTCCGCACCTGGTCGGCACGTAAGTAATTGCGGATGCCGTTATTTATCAGTGTAGCAGTCCTAGGGTTATTTATAACTTTCAGCAGCATCTGCTGAAATGTGCCATACTGTCATTCTGAGCTGACTATATGTATGTCACAATCTTGAGCTGGCTAGGTTTCCAGAATCTTTCTGTTTATGATGTTTCACAGATTGTTAGTGTTTCATATCAGAAGGGGACCGTGACCTAATGTGAAATGGTATCTAAGTTTCTTTAGAAAGTCAGCTTCAAAAGTATAGTCAATGGCAAATTTCATTGCGGTGTAAAATGTGAAATTTTTAAGCACATATACGAGGGTTGGAACTTTAATAGTGGCAACTATTTACTTACAGCTCGTAAAAAATAGATACGTGTTTCAAAGTTTTACTGACCTTCAAAGTAGCGACCAGCATTGTGTGTAACCCGTTGCCAGCGATGTGGAAGTCGTAGGATACTCTTAGCAGTGCCAGTTGTGTTGACAGTTCGAGCGGCGCGGTCTGTTGCCCTACGAATCAGTAGCTGTTCTGAAGCGAATGCCGTGAAGTGTGTCCCTCAGTTTAGAATCCGAGTTGAACTTACGAGGGCTTAAGTCAGGGGATTGCAGTAGGCGGTATAGCACTTAGCAGTCCCATCAGTCAAACAAATCAGTAACAACTTGCACTGTACGTAACTGAGCACTGCCCTGCAAAATGATGGCCAAGTCCTGCAGAAAGTGTCATCACATCTGTCTCTAAGCTGGTCGTAGGTTGTGTTCAAAAAATGAATCTCGTCTGCGAGTTTGAGAATGTTCACATGATCACTGATACCAGCGTCGTTGCACAATTGACTCAACACGTCCAACTTGTGTGGCAATTCTCCGAAAGGACTATACGCACAATAGGAAGGCTACAATTTGACCCCTTTCATACTCGCTCAGTCGGCTGTAACAAGCACGAGTGAGTATCCGTGGCATGGTAGCCTGCATAGCTGGGCACAATACCGTTAATCCGCTAATCTTTAAGTAACGAAGTCGCCTTTCTGAGTATCAAGTTACTTTTAAAAAACGTTGACGAACTCTTCAACTTCGGTCAACTACCTTTATGTCCGTCAACCATTAATTAAGTACCTGCTATTTATGACAAAAATGGGTTTCTGCCGTCCGCGGAAGTCATTTTCTCACAAGTTCTGGGCATGTAGGTGTGTGACTACGCCGGAGTGCGACGATTAATGTAAAGAATCGAGTGCGAGCTAGAATAACTACATCTATTATTTTTAATTAATAGATTGATTGCAGTATTTCATCCGAATTTCTGGTTGACCTGGCTAGAAATGTATGACAACAGTCGAGTGGAGGTAGTAAGAAGACGATTGGAAATAGTCGTAGTTGTAGAAGAAGCTTTGAGGCTCGAAGCCGACGGTAGTTCAAAGGATAGACACTTTAAGCGGCGGTGGTAAAACCAATAACATCGAAGATGAATATTTCTTAACGTCTGTTACTCGGTCTAAAGAGAAGTCTAGTGGTAACACGTCTGCAGAAAGTAAAGCCCACAGTCTACTCAAAATGTGGCTGGTTATCATATCAAAAGACTCATTCAACGAAGTCCGAGAGATGGCACCACCGGCGCGTGTCGAGGTCGTGTTTAGTTAGTAGCATCTTTGGAAAGAACGCACAACAAGTTTCATCCAAATTGGTCTATTTTTTTGTGTTTGGCATTCGTGTGAATCAAGGAAGTCGAGTGATTGTCAAAAAATGGGCGAAAAAGAATTTCGTGCGGTGATTAAACATTACTTTATAAAAGGCAAAATGCCTCAGTAGACTAACGAGAGCCGGCCATGGTGGCTGAGCGGTTCTAGGCGCTACAGTCTGGAACCGCGCGACCGCTACGGTCGCAGGTTCGAATCCTGTCTCGGGCATGGATGTGTGTGATGTCCTTAGGTTAGTTAGGTTTAAGTAGTTCTCAGTTCTAGGGAACTGATGACCTGAGAAGTTAAGTCCCATAGTGCTCAGAGCCATTTGACTAACGAAAACCTTGACAAACATTACGGTGACTGTGCATCTATGTATTTATTAAATTTATTACCCCCATATCCTCGAGTGCTGCAGTCGAACGACTTTTTTGTGGGGGCAAAACCATTTTGTCTTAACTACGAGCCTAGCTGTCGGATAAAAATTTTAACATCTTGATGTTCATGAAGGGAAATATGCACCTCGTATTAGATACTATCTGCTTTACTTGTGTTTTCATTCTCCCTTGATCTAACGTTGATAACCAAATAAGTATACAACTGAAAGATTACACTGTTTCTTTGTTTACCTTCGACGGTCCACCTAAACTTCCGCAACCAAAAGATTTTTATTTAAGCAACGATAATACGTTTGATTCACTTCCTCATTCATTGCACCCACGACATAAGGTTTACTATTACGAGTTAACAATTAACTATAAATTCCAATAAATCTGCTGTAAAGCAACGCTTTAACGTTTAACGAAGTAAACATTTTTAATAAGTATTAACGATTAGAAGCGTTAACTTTTGATTAACGCTGCCCAGCTATGGTTGTCTGCTTGCTTTACTCGTTTGCACCATACTGAGCCTTCTGGCTGTGGCAGTGGACACAGACGGCGTTCTAGTAGCTTCGTCCCTATGCTATCTGTTGGCGGACGACATTGAAAACATTACCAGTACATATACTGTGACCCAGGAGGAGTCAAAAAGTTTTGTGAATTGTTTCAGGAGCTAAGTAATTACCAGACTTGACTATATCTCAGTTATAGGGACCAGTACGTGGTGTTGTATGCGAAAAAGAAATCACTCATTGCAATCCAAAGAAATTTCCGATGTGAACTTCAAAGGGAGCCACCAGACATCAAGACGATTAAACCGTGGTGTGACAAGTTCCCAACGAGTATAAACAGACGGAGCGGTTCTGTCAGCAAACGCACATCTCATGAAATGGTAGAGATCAGAGGGACCTTCCAAAGGAGACCATCAAAGACAACTTCTTGAGCATCACGCGAGCTAAACATCTCTTAGTCAACACATAACAAGGCGCTGCACGAACGACTTAGCTTGCACGCTTACGAAGTCCAAATTGTGCAAGCGTTTAAGAGGAGTCGTACTGCCCAAAATGAAAAAAAAATGACATTTTTACTTTTATGCAAATTACGAAAATATGGATGTTTATGCTTAATTTGGTGTTGGTTTTATTGAAATATTCGATGATTTACTATTTTAAATAAATATTTGGAAATAATCATGCAATGACATTTCCGAGAATTTTGTTTTCCATCATTTCTCATAGTGGCATTTTTCTCTTGAACTATATATTCTAGAAGGCTGTGGTATCTTTTTGTTTTGTAGAGAACTGACCGTTTCACGATTTGGCTACACTGGCGGTACTTCACAGTAAACTCTTTGAACTGCACATTTGTTTGTGTTTGACAAAAACAATTATCCACTAGTTTCCTGTGATAGTTTTCGTCATGACTAAACAAAAAGGAGTGTTCAAAAAGTATGAAACAAAGGAAACAGATACTACAGAACAAATATAGCAGCAGTAAAAAGAGTGGTTAGCGCCGAATGGCGTGATAATTTGGTTGTAAATAGTGACAGTCCTTCTACTCCTTCGAGTGCTTCCAAGAAAAAACTGCTGGGTAATGATGTAAAATACAACGCAGCTTCAGACAGTGGAACAAACTGCAATATCATTGTTAATCTCCATGTACTTATTTCAGCTTTGTGTGAAACTGTGTTGTTGTATATGTGGAGGGGAAATTGAAATTTCTGAAAAGCTATCTCAACGCAATGGTCTGGTGTGCACTTTACAAATAATGTGTTTTTACTGTAAAAGCGAAAAGACTTTCAAGACTTCAGAAGTAAGTGTAAAGAATGGACTTTTTGACACTTATCAAAGATACTTCTATGGACTTAGATGCATAGGAAAAGGCCATTACGCTGGTAAGGTTCTTTGTGGGTTACTGAACCTCCCTAGTCCCCCTACAAAATCTATCAAATACAACTCCATAGTAAGAAGTAGTGTCAAGGCGTGTGCTATGGAGTCAATGACTACAGCAGCAGAGCAGGCTGTAGGAGAATATAGTAGTTCTGACATAGCAATATCATTCGACGGATTCTGGCAAAAAAGAGGTTGCCAGTCAAAGAATTCATGTGCATCTATTATCAGCATCGACAATGGGAAAGTGTTGGATATTGATGTGTTGACCATGTACTGTCAGGGTTGTAGGCAAGCAGGCAAGAGTACTGAAAAGCAAAATAAGCATGAAATGAATTGTCAGAGAAACTGTGAAGGAACTAGCGGAGGGATGGAGGTTGCTTCTGCAGTGAAAATGTTCCAAGGTTCCCAGAATGACCGTGCTGTTCGCTACATGTGTTTTCTTGGGGATGGAGACTCACGATCGTATAAGGCAGTGTTGTAGAGTGAGTCCTATGGTAATTTGTCAATTAAAAAACTAGAGTGCATTAATCATGTGCAAAAGAGGATGGGCACGAGACTACGTAGACTCAAACAGCAGTTGGGAAGTACCAAGTTATCTGATGGTCTAAGATGTCGACTGACTGATAAACAAATTGATCAGATTACACAATATTATGGTATGGTTATTAGAAGTAACAGAGATAATTTAGATGGTATGAAGAGAGCTGTTTGGGTAATTTATTTGCACAAGCTGTCTACAGATGCTGAACCAATACACAACCTGTGTTCCACTGAATGATGTAAATATTTGAAGGCAAAAGAGGAGGGTAAAGTAGACACTTTCTGGCACAAAATTACTATACCAAATGCTGTTATGCTTGCCATGAAACCTGTGTTTCAGGATCTTGCCCAACCAGAGCTGTTGAAGAAATGTCTCAAGGGCAAAACACAAAATGCGAATGAATCATTTAACAATATTGTATGGTCAAGGATACCAAAAAATGTGTTTGTTGGAAGGTCAGTCTTTCAACTTGGTGTTTTGAATGCTGTTCTTATTTTTAATGATGGCTATTCTGGAAGACTATAGTTTTGGAATATCTTGGCATTCATAAATGCCACAACACCACTAAAAGTGTGATGGACTTGGACCAACTGCGAATCATGGAGGCAGAGATTGCAACAAACAGTATGTCAGAAGAATCCAGATCCAAGAGAAGGAGGGCAGCACTGGGTGAGGAAGATGTAGGAGGAGATGAGGACTACCATCCAGGAGGATTCTAACATATTTTTTATGGTTCAGTTGGCTGTATATTAAAATTTTTTCTTTAAATGCAATTTTCTCAACATGACATTTTTCAGTTTTTAAAGTCTCTTTTCCTCAGAAACTAATGAATCTACATCAATGAATTATTTACCACATAACATAGATAGTACAATAATGTTGTAGCTCTACTTTAGTAGTATTTGCTGTAATAGTTAAAATTCAAGAAATTAAAATTGTGAAAATTGAAACCAAAAAATTATTTGTTTAAGGAAAAAAATCATAACTTTTTTCCAGTTGTTATTTTAAAGTGATTGTAGAGCAATACAGTCACAAAAAATGGGAGAACATGTGATAAAAATACCACATTTATGTACTCAACAGTTCCTGAGAAAACGGGGCATTTATATAGCCAATTTAGGGCGGTACGACTCCCCTTAATCGAAACGACTTGCTGCTTGTTTGCTATTGCGATATTAGACTGGATCGGGCAAAACATCAGCCATCTAAGGAAACGTGTCCTCTAACGCAGGAACCTTCCGCACTTGTTGGAAGATTAATAGGCACAACATTCGCATCTGGGGTTCAGAAAACCACCACATTATGGTTCTATCTTGGATTGTAGTCATTTGCAACAATTATTAGGTACCTGAAACTAAACAAAAGAAAGCGTTTAGAAAAGAGTTCTACACCAAACTTTTTGAATTGCTTTACATTGATGCCTCAAATTGCTAATATCTATTTTCTCGTAGTTCTTTTTTTTAATTGCATTTGAAAATCAGGGAGTTTTCATATGGACATCCCTGACACATTTTTTCATCCGATGACACGTGACTTTTTTTTTTCCTTCTCCACTATATGCTCGCATTTTAAAGAGAAGCAACGCTGTCATTCTCCAACGTTTTACGTGAAGTCAAGTTACGGCCAAGGTAAAGTTTCTCTAATGTTGTCTGACATCTGTCGGACAAATATGCTGCCGTGAAGTTCCTTTCCGTATCCACAGATGGCACTGCTTCTTCGGCAAGAACACCGCTTCAAAGTTCTCTTTCTCTTCGTGAGATGGCACTGCTGCTAGCGGGCAAGTGCGTGCAGAATAGAGCGCTCTTTCGGAACAGTTGCCGTCCTTCAGCAAAAAGTTGTCGCCTGAACTTTGGGCAAAGAGTCTTGGCAAAGGGTCACGACGGCGTTACTTTTTCGCAGTCACTTTCTTTTGTAACTTTTTTCTTAATTTCTTGCTAGTCTTGACGAGGTTTTCATCGTCTTAAGACGTCTGGGCTTTCCAGTTCGTAAGCGCTATAGGGCAGTCCGTTTACTTTTTCAGAAATTGTTTTTACCAATTACATCATTGAAAGAGCACAGTTCCACTGTAAAAAGGTCACGAGACAGATCAGTTTCAACAATCTGCTTCTGTGTACTTCTGTAATAGCAGACTGTAAATACTCTTTGCGACTTACTATCAAACATATTTTATTTCATTCATTCTTGTGACAAAATCTCTGAGATTCCTGTATCCTTGATCTGTTCATTTATGCTTTAATCATTTTATCTGATGGTTGTATTTCTTATCATGTCAGACAGTCTATACAGGATGTTACAAAAAGATACGGACAAACTTCTAGGAAACATTCCTCACACACATATAAAGAAAAAATGTTATATGGAGATGTGTCCGGAAACGATTAATTTCCATGTTAGAGCTCATTTTAGTTTCGTCCACCTACGCTCAATGGAGCACGTTATCATGATTTCATACGGGATACTCTACCTGTGCTGCCAGAACATTTGCCTTTACAAGTACGACACAACATGTGGTTCATGCATGATGGAGCTCCTGCGCATTTCAGTCGAAGTGTCCGTACGCTTCTCAGCAACAGATTCGGTGACCGATGGATTGGTAGAGGCGGACCAAAACCCATGGCCTCCACGCTCTCGTGACCTCAACCCTCTTGACTTTCATTTATGGGGGCATTTGAAAGCTCTTGTCTACGCAACCCCGGTACCAAATGTAGAGACTCTTCGTGCTCGTATTGTGGACGGCTGTGATACAATACGCCATTCTCCAGGGCTGCATCAGCGCATCAGGGATTCCATGCGACGGAGGGTGGATGCATGTATCCTCGCTAACGGAGGACTTTTTGAACAGTTCCTGTAACAAAGTGTTTGAAGTCACGCTGGTATGTTCCGTTGCTGTGTGTTTCTATTCCATGATTAATGTGATTTGAAGAGAAGTAATAAAATGAGCTCTAACATGGAAAGTAAGCGTTTTCAGGCACATGTCCACATAACATATTTTCTTTCTTTGTGTGTGAGGAATGTTTCCTGAAAGTTTGGCCGTACCTTTTTGTAACACCCTGTATAGTCAGTTGGTTCTCTTAAAAACCTGATTTTTCGCATCTTGTATTCACTCATTTCCAGTTTTCACTGTCAATGTTTCGCTGACGTAAAATATAGTTGGTATCGCCATAGTTTTGCAGAGTTTCATTAAGATTTTTTTCCTCGCTTTTTTATTCAGCATTCTGCATATGGTACTATTTATGTAACTGAAACTTCCAGTACTTTTCAGTGTATATGAGACTGCAGAAACAAGAGGGCAAAAAACAAAGAAGTCAACATGTAGATTGTATTTCATTCACTTTATTTTCCGGTCGTTTATTACAATTTTCCTAAGGACCGGGTCTTGCTTTTAAAAACAATGACTTATTTTTTCCTGCCGAGATTGTTAAATTGTAGTTCTTGGCACTTAAGTCTAATTCGTAAAGAATTTTTGAAGGATACGCTCACTATCAGCTACAAACAGTGTGTCATCAACAAAGAAAGTTGTCATTATGTAATTTTAATGGCTAGATTTATGAATCTAAAACGCCATTTCCTGTAGTTGTTGTCTTCACTTATCACACAGTACTAGAGGTCTTAAGTGAGTAATGCAATCCCTTTTTTCCTCGGCCAGTTTCGGTCGGAAAAAAGCGGAATTTCCTGTGGGACATTGTAGAATATTAGCGATGCGGCGCTATATGTTGCCTTCAATATGATGTCTATAATGAATGAGCGTTCCAAGCAGAGAGCTGTCATTGAGTTTCTTTTGGAAGAAAACCAGAGCATTTGCAGATATTCATGAGCGCTTGCAGAATGTCTGCCGAGACCTGGCAGTGAACAAAAGCACAGTGAGTCGTTGGGAGAGGCGTCTGACATTATCGCAACAAGGTCGCGCAAAACCTGTCCTATCTCTCGCTTGCCGGCCGGCAGCTGTGATTCCTGCAATGACGGAAGGTGCGAACACCCCGTTCGAGGTGATCAACGAATGCAATCGAACTTCTCCTTCTCCATGACAACGGAAGGTCTCACATAAGTCTGCAAGCGACAGAGAAGCTCACAAAACTTCATTGGACTGTTCTTCCTCATCC
The DNA here is from genome assembly GCF_023864345.2 of Schistocerca serialis cubense. Lineage (NCBI taxonomy): Eukaryota > Metazoa > Arthropoda > Insecta > Orthoptera > Acrididae > Schistocerca > Schistocerca serialis. The sequence continues at coordinate 329,847,556 of NC_064646.1, read as the reverse complement.
ATTCTACAGCTCGGATCTAGCAGCTTCCATCTTCCATCTGTTTGGCTCCATGAAAGATGCACTCCACACGGGGCAGTATGTGGATGATAGGGGAGATATCGATGGAGTAAGACGTTGGCTCCGACTTCCAGCAGTAGAGTGGTAGATACCACGTTGGAATACAGGCCCTCCCAATAAGGTGGCGTAAGGCCGTCGCATTGAACGGAAATTATGTTGAAAATAGGGTATGTAACCAAAAGACTGGGGAATGATATGATATTTGGAGTCCTAAATAAAACCAACCTGCTTTCGGAAAAAAAAAGTGTTGCTTTACTTATGGAATGCCCTTCGTAGACGTTAAAATTATCGGAGACAAATTGCATTTTGCTCGTAAACCTAGATCTGTTGTTATTTTAACGTTGTTTTTCCGCCTACGGAAATTTTGTAGCCTTGGTACATTTTTTGGATTGTTGTTAGTAAGTAGTACAGTATGCCTTTCCCACAGCATTCTTGTATCTACATTGTTGAAGGCTTTCGTGTAGTAAATCAGCATATCATTCTTTTCCTGGCCTTATAGCCTGTCTTCGCGTGGTCGGCATTTTAATCTGGATTTGGCAAAGAGGGTGACCGGTTGCTGTACCGTTCACCATGCCTTTCGCCTCTCGAAGGAATTCGTGTACGTCATCTGGTTGCGTCTAGTGTTATCCCATGTGAAAGTGTGAGAAAGTTATCGAAATGTTTGTGAATCGTAACTGAAGCAAGGCTTAGGCTCCAGTCCACCTAGTCTGATGCGGGGAAACGGCCTAAAAAACCATATCCATGCTGTACGTCACACCACCACTCGTCGTTAACCCCCTGGTCGGATTCGATCTGGCCCAGCGCAACTCCCAGAATCCCAGAAGCGGCGTGTTAACGCGCGCGGCTATTCGCACGGATTTCAATAACAGGGGATGTATTTCTCTATGGAATTCTAGATGCTTTTCAATTATTTGACTTAACATCTGAGATCACCAGTTCCCTAGAACTTAGAACTACTTAAACCTAGCTAACATAAGGACATCACACACATCCATGCCCGAGTCAGGATTCGAACCTGCGACCGTAGCGGTCGCGCGGTTCCATACTGAAGTGCCTAGAACCGCTCGGCCACACGGGCCGGCTCCTGAATCCAGATTGCACCCCTAAAAATATATTTTCTAAAATTACTGCAAGTGTTCGTGTTGTTATCTTCTGATATACACAGCCTGACGAAGAAAAGGGGCACGCCGAAGGGAGGGGATCGAAATAAAAACTTTACTGGTTATGACGTTATTGCAGTGAGTACAAAATGGAGCCAAATTTACAAAGAAATGGCAGTGAGTCCATTCATAAGTATGAAGCTGCCTGCATACATGCAGTGATTCATTTGGGACATGTGTCGGAGAGCTGTTACATCCACTTGAGAGGCAAATTAACCCGCAACTGGTCCTTGGTATCCTGGCACTGGGGCGAACTTGATGTCCGAGCTGATCCCACACCTTCTATCGGGGACAGATCTGCGGATCTTCCAGGCCAGGGGTGTTCTGGCGTACCCCACACCTTCTATCGGGGACAGATCTGCGGATCTTCCAGGCCAAGGGTGTTCTGGCGTAACCACAAACGCCAGAACGGAGAGGCGGAACTAAAGACCACAGAAGGTAGCGAAGAATCGGCGGCCAGTGGTGCGCGGAATCGGAGTGCGCCGCACCAGGCGCAGCACCTGCTACAGCTGCATATAAACGCAGCTCACGCTAGCCTCTGTTTGCCCCCCCCCCCCTTTCACCCCCCAAATTCTAGAAGTCCTTCCAGATCCTTGAGCGCCATGCACTCTGCCTCCCCTTCTGTCCTCTACGACCTGATTCCTTTCCCCCATCTGCTCCTATTCCTCTACACCTCCCGCTGTCTTGATCCCCGTCATCGCCTGGTTGCTCCTCTCCTCTCCAATCCCCACCCTCTGCAACGCCTTCACTGTTGTGCCCCCCCCCCCCTACTCTCCATCTCTACACCCTTCATCTTCTTTCCCAAGATGGCTTCCGTCAACTCCCCTTCCCAGATGATGCCCTCTCTCCCTCCATTTATCCCTCCTATCAACTCTGATCCTCACCTCCCCCTCCTTTCCTCTGTCCTTTCCCCGGGCTCCCTCTCCCCCCCCCTCCTTCCATCCTGTTCTTTTCACCCCATGCCCTCTCTCTGCTTCCCTTCTCTCCAGTGTCCTTTTGCGTTTCCTTCCTCTGCCTTTCCCTCTCACGTCTGCTCTGCTCCCCCCCCCCCCCCCTTCTGAGTCCTCTCTCTCCGTCGGTCCCCCCTCCCCCCCCCGTTCGTTTTTCTTCTGCTCCCCCCTTTTTTTCCCCTCATCTGTCCAGGTCGTCCTCCCCCCCCCCCCCCCCCCCCATCTACCCTTGCCTGTGGTGTGTCATCTTCGTGCCACCTTTTTAGTGCAGTGTTTCCAGTGAATCTTACATGTTGTGCATCTTTTCAGAAGTGTTGTGAACGGACATCATACTGTTACATTGTGTGATTTTGTATCTCTTACAAACAGAAACCAGACTGTCACTATGTTTTCTAATTGTCTTTCTACTATTTTCCCTGTCTGCTTCCAATGTATTTTATTATCATCGCCCACCTTTTGTTTTATGTTTTAACTTTCCATAATTTTCCGCTGTTTTACAATTTACGTCACCGTTTCATTGCCTGCTTTTATTATTTCTTATCTTCTTGTGTTTTAAAAATTCTGTAGGCGGAAGAGCAGTGTACTAAGGTGCTGCCAGCCCGACCCCTTCGGGGGGAATCGAAATCCAATAAAGGAAAAAAAAAAAGCCTCGGCCGCACAAGAACGGTCCGAGTGTGCAACGTGATTAGTGCTCCGCTGTCAGATTCGTATCAAGTGTTTCCTTGGACTTGGTGTATAGCAAGAACTGTGTTGTTTTCATGTCGCCTATCGCTAGCGACATTTGATGTAGTAAAAGTTAAGTATTATCAATTCGCTTTTCTCGAAACAAAACTACTAATGTTGTTTGTTTAAAATTGTTGTATAGCATTCCGAGAACACTGCAATACGTAGGCACCCTGTTAGTGATGAGAGGGCAAGACCCCACAAAGCGAGTACCTCAACATCACACAGACACTCATAGAGACACATATCATGTGTAGAGTAACATTGTTCTGTTGGAAAACGACACTTCGTTATTGACACATGATAGGTAACATATGAGGACGCAGGATGTCCGCAGCGTACCATTGTGTCGTCAGTTTCCCTTTAGTCACTACCAGCAGTGACTTCAACGAGTCATAACTGATGACCTGTGACAACGTCACGCCAGGAGTACCACCGCTATACCTCACCAAAGCATTGGAGGAAGTGGACCTCTCCTCTTCCCAGGATGGCTCCATACTTGCCGACGATGGTCATTCATGGTAGTGCAGCACGGCGATTCGTCGCTGAACACAGTGCGACATTCATCAGCATCCCATGCTTCCAGGTCACGTCACCACTCCAACCGCAGCTATTTGTATTGTGGGGTAAATGGCAACGTACAGATGGGACGCTAATTGCCTAGTCCGGCTGCAACTTGTCTCAGATCAAGGGTGCGGCACGACACAATGTTGCCTCATTCTGCCTTCCTTAGAACTTTTAAAAATTTTCGCAAATATTTTGGCCTGCGAACATCGCGCTCTTTTTAACTTGCAGATCAACTCCCGTTCCAACACGCCCCCCGAACTGTAACTCGTTCACACCCACTAGTCCATTGCTCATATCCATCCACTTCCACTCGCCCGTTCCCACTCACTTATTCAACCCAACTCATAGTCGTTATCTATTTTTGTCTCTCTGACTGTCACTGTCTCCTGTCCCCAGCCACAGTCACCTTCCTTTTGTCCTACTACTCCTGTCACTGTACCGAGCGAGGTGGCGCAGTTGTTTAGCACACTGGACTCGCATTCGGGAGGACGACGGTTCAAACCCGTCTCCGGCCATCCTGATTGCCCTAAATCGTTTCAGGCAAACGCTGGGATGGTTCCTTTGAAAGGGCACAGCCGATTTCCTTCCCCATCCTTCGTAATCCGAACTTGTGCTACGTCTCTAATGACCTCGTTGTCGACGGGACGTTAAACACTAATCTCCTCCTCCTCCTCTTCTCACTGCCACTGTCTCCCTCTTACTTTCTCATTCCGTCCCACTGCTGCTGTCTCTTCTCACTATAACTATCTCTCTTTTCCTGGTTGTTATTGTCATAGACTCATTATCACTTGCTCTCATCCACATCCACTTTCTCCTTTTACTTAATCTTCTGCCACGGGCACTGTCTCCTTCGCTCTCAGCATAAAAAAGGGCAAATATGTACGCACGCCAAAATTTTTAGGAAAAGCTGCTGAGGAAGGTAGAATGAGGCAGCCCAAACAGGAGCACATTCGCCTTTTTGATTCCCTTCTTTTCCCTTCAACAGCAGTGCATGTCACCCACATAAAAAGAACTTTATGGGTCTGTTGAACTTTGATAGTTTACTTACGCGGAGGCGAAATTATGCAACTCTGATTTTACACCTTAGAGCGGTTTTTATGTGTACAAAAAAAATTTCATGCTCTTCAGTATGACAACACAGGGTACCCAGAACCATTCTGATGTTAACGGAGATAATTTAACGAAGATGCTTTACAGCATATTTCTCCGTGTTACGTCAAATCATAAACTAAGTTCGCCCCGCGGAGTGGCCGCGTAGTCTGAAGCTTCATGCACGGGTTGCGCGGCTCCTCCCGCCGGAGGTTCGAGTCCTCCCTCGGGCATGGGTGTGAGTGTTGCTCTTAGCATAAGTTGGTTTACGTAGTGTGTAAGTCTAGGGACCGATGACCTCAGCAGTTTGGTCTCTTAGGAATTCACACACATCTGAACATTTGAAATTAAGTTTTTGGCTCACACTGACTTTTTACGTGCGTATTTTAATTGTTCAAGCAAGATAACTTTGAACCTGTACATCTCGGAAGCGGATAAAGATATCAAGAAAATTTTCAAGTGTTCTCGAGATCGGGGTCTTAGGCATACATCGCTGTGCATACCCGTCTTGAAAGCTGGGGTTCGGTTTTGGTACCCAAAAACTAATGTTTTTGGGTGTTTCTGGATAACGGAAGAAAAATTTTGAAAACTAGAAGATGGCACTTCTAGATATATGGCTAGGGACAAAGAATATAACGCTAAAATTTCAGCAGCGTGCTAGGTTATTTATTATTAACATTTCGCCACATACTGGAATTTACGAATGTATCTTATATGTATATGTAAGGTAATTTGAACCTCCGTATCTCGGAAACGGATAAAAATATCAGCAAAATTTTCAAGGTTGTTCGTAATCTGGATCCTAGGAAAATGTAGTAAACATTTCATTTTTTTGCTGTGCAAATCCATCTTGGAATCTGCTGTCCGGTTTCGGTAGAAAAAGTGATAAAAAACGCGTTTGGTTTTTTTTTATAAGGAACCGCCCGTGAACTAAGGGTTTTTGAAAACGGGTACATGTAAAGAATAGTTTCAAGGTTGTTAGAGATCGGGATCATAGGAATATATCATGAAAATGTCCGTCATTTGCTGTACATAGCCGTCGTGGAAGCCGTGGCTCTGTTTTTGTTCGAAAAAAGTTGTAAAAAACTCATTTTGGTAGCCTTCTAAGGATCCACCCATGAACTAACGGTGCCTCCATAAGGCCGTTAAGGCCCATCGTAGATTGCATCAAATACAAAGAGAACAAATCGTTTTGCTTCATTTGCGTAAGCAAGAGGAAGTGTGTAATGTTCATACTTTGACACTGTACTGTAGGATAGTGACATAACAATGAGGCGATCCTTCTTTTGTATATACAAATGGTCCCTAACACAAAGACTATCCAAAACACGTGACCCTGCTTTTGTATCACCGATAGAACCCGAGATACGACTCCTGGAAGAATCTCGATTAGATACGCGGCGTTTCGGGAGATACACTATGTGATCAAAAGTATCCGGACGTCTGGCTCACCCTTAGCCTTGATGACATCTTCCACTCTCGCAGGCATACGCTCAGTCAGGTGCTGAAAGGTTTCTTGGGTGCTTAAAACATCAATACATGCCTGTGCTGTGATAGTACCACGCAAAACAACAAGGGGTGCCAGCCCCTCATGAAAAACACGGCCGCACCACAACACCACCGCCTCAGAATTTTACTGTTGGCACTACACACGCTGGCAGATAACGTTCACCGGGCATTCGCCATACCCACACCCTGTCATCGGATCGCCACATTGCTTACCGTGACTCGTCACTCCACACAACCTTTTTCCACTGTTCAGTCGTCCAGTGTTTACGCTCCTTATACCAAGCGAAGCGAAGTTTGGCATTTACCGGCGTGATGTGTGGCTTATGAGCTGCTGCTCGGCCATGAAATTCAAGTTTTCTCGCCTCGAGCCTAACTGTCATAGTAGTTGCAGTGGAAAGTGGATACTGATGCAGTTTGGAATTCCTGTGTGATGGTCTGGATAGAAGTCTGCCTGCTAAACATTACGACCCGCTTCAACTGTCGGCGGTCTCTTGTCAGTCAACAGACGAGGTCGGCCTGTACGCTTTTGTGCTGTGCGTGTCCCTTCACGTTTCCACTTGACTATTACATCGGAAACAGTGGACCTAGGGATGTTTAGGAGTGTGGAAATCTCGCGTATAGACGTATGACACAAGTGACACCCAATGACCTGACCACGTTCGAAGTCCGTGAGTTACGCGGAGCGCCCTATTCTGCTCTCTCACGACGTCTAATGACTACAGAGGTCGCTGATATGGAGTACATGGCGGTAGGTGGCAGCACAATGCACCTAATATGAAAAACGTAAGTTTTTTGGGGTGTCCGGATACTTTTGATCATGTGTCTGGTGCAGTTGTCAGATCGGTTACTGCTGCTGCAATGGTAGATTATCAATATTTAAAAGAGATTGAACGTGGTATTATAGTCGGCGCACAGGCTATGGGACACAGCATTTCCGAGGGAGCGATGAAGTGGGGATTTGCCCATACGACCATTTCTCGAGTGTACTGTGAACATCAGGAATTCTTTCTCTATATATACAATTTTAAAGAAAAATTGTATCCACGACAATGTGTTGTTTTGTTTTCTTGCTCGCAGTCGTTTTTAAAAGATAACAGGAAAGTTGTATTTATGGCTTGTCGGTTTATGATTAGAAATTGGTACGGAATCTGGATCGTCCGATACTTCATAATCCTAGCTGTTCGCTGATAGGGCGGTGGGAGGGGGAGGACATGGAAATAGATGAAGAGAGGGGAGGAGGAGATTAGGACGTATATTCAATTCCTATATTTATTTAGCGACTGCAGAGCAGTGTCATGTTCGCTAGTTGGGAGGCATTTACTCAGTGATAATTTGACAACATGATTGATAAAACAACTTCCCTCGTGCAAATCTCAAGCCAGTTTTACACGAGCTGCTCGTGAATCAGCAGCCAAAAACGTTGCGAGTGTGTCTGTGATGTCGATGACCTATAGACTGTGTCGAGTGTGGAGCTCGAAATTTGCGAGTATGCTGCACTTCGCGCATTCGCGAAAGCAGGGGACTGTGGTGACTTATACTAATATTGGAATTTAGCCTATTCTGGTCGAGCTCACTCCTATTATAACAAATAGCCTTCTCAATCTTTATTATGATATTTGTTTTTGTTTTCGTGACACACTGATAAGGTTGCACGAGGTCCTGGTTTTTTTTTTTTTTTTACTACTCTCTTGCGTTATCCTACATGATGACAGTCGGTAAATAAAATCATCGCAACCGGATTACCAACGTACAAAACAAAAATGCTACGAACCTACGCACCAACCTAATAGATCTTGTGAAAGGGGTGCAAACAACAAAACAAAATACTTGTAAATCACAACATAAATGAGACACATAACCATGAACGAAGAGGTTTGTGACGAAGATTTACAGTTATCAAAAGCAGTGCTAGCTATTTAATCTGATGCAGCATCTCATAAGCAACAATTCTGGCGGGAAAGTTTTCTATGAATCATAAAACAACGCTGAATACCCTATAAAATAACACTGATCAGTCAGGATATTATGAACACCGACCTATTATCGATACAAACAAATCCAGGCGATAGCAGCTTCACCTGGCGAGGAATGACTGCTACTCAGACACACGGTGTATGCGGTATTAGTGAGCGTGCTGTGCTTGTGTAGAATGGGGGAGCCGCTAGGTCTCTTTGAGTTTGACCGAGCGCAGATGGTGATAGGCAGTAGTCTCGGGAAGAGCATTTCGAAAACTGGACGACTTGTTGGGTGTTCGAGGAGTGCTGTTCGAGTGAGTGTCTTTAACACGTGGCGAAACGAAGGTGAAACGACGCCCAGACATCTTGGAGTTGAGCGGCCACTCCACATTACAGATGTCGTAGGCTGGGCAGACAGGTAAAGCAAGACAGGTGACGAACTTTGGCGGAAGGGACATCAAACTTCAATGATGGGTAGAGTACAAGTGTGTCTGAACACACTATGCACCCAACACTCCTAAAAATGGGCCTCCGCAGCCGACGATCCATGCCATGTGATAATGTTAACACATCGGCAACTACGACTGAAATGGGCACATTACCATTGGCACTGGAAGTTGGCGCTGTGCCAGAGCGTTGCATGGTCTGACGAATCCCGATACCATCTTCACCATGCCGATGGGAAGGCGCGAATCGCTCGTTTTCCAGGGGAACAGCTCATTGACACCATTCATGCGGAACGGAGACAAGCTGGCGGCGGCTCCATAATGCTTTCGCGAACATTCACGTGGGCATCCATGGGTCCAGTGACCATCGTGCAAGGCTGCATTACTCCCAGGGAGTTTCGTACACTGATTGCAGACCACTAACATGTTCTGGCACAGCGCCAACTTCCTATGCCAATGGTAATGTGCCCATTTCAGTCGTAGTTGCCGATGTGTTAACATTATCACAAGGCATGGATCGTCGGCTGCGGAGGCCCATTTTTAGGAGTGTTTCCCGACGGTAGGGGCATTTTTCAGTAGGACAATGCACCATGTCACAAGGCTAGGACTGTGATGGAGTGGTTCGAGGAACACAGTGACGAGTTCCAGTTGGTGTGCTAGCCCCCCAGCTCCCCATTTCTGCACTCGATCGAACACATCTGGTACGTGATAGAACGTGTCGTCAGAGTTCATTGCCTCCATCCCAGAAATTTAGGGGATTCAGGTTACTTGTGTGATTAGATGTGGTGCCACGTCCATCCAGCGACCTACTCTCGTCGGAACATCTGCTGGTCATTTTCGAGATAGGCATGGACGGCGTGGGGCCACCGAAACGACGTCGGCAGCTAGGGAGGGTTAATTGGGAACAGTTTAGAGAGGAACTACAAGACTCTCTTGCCACTGTTCCAGGCCCTGATGTCGTCGGCACATACGAGACACTGCAGCAGTTTACAGGGACACTCTCCGGGTTGTAGACGCTGCCTCACCCAGGGGTTCACAAAGGCCTGGTGACAGATCACGTCAGCTCCCCCCTGAGATATTGCAGGCCATTTCGGATATGAATAGGTTTTTCCTCGAATGGCAAATTACACGCCATCCTGTCACCAAACGCCACCTAAACCGACTGCGCGGTGGGATAAAGGAGACCATGGAAAACCACAGATATCCAATCTGGGCAGGCAAAATAGCCATGCTTCGCGTTGAAGATGACTCTTCTTGGCGAATAACCAAGCAGTTCGTAAGGAAAGGGCACCGTCTTCCTCCTCTGCAAGTCGGCGGAGGGGTTGTCTTCGAGCCTGACGTAAGCCTAATGTCTTGGCTGACAGCTTTGCGAAAAAGGATAATACAGATGAAGAGCACACACAAACTGTGCTACAGCGACTGCCCATTTTCCTTGCACACGACGCAGATGACGCTATTCACCCCGTCATCCGTTACTGGGGGGTCCAACTTCGCTCCATAAATATCAGGAAAACCTGCGGCTGTGACCAGGTGGAAGCCCTTATGCTGAAACAACTTTCGCCTGATGCACTGCGGACTGGCAACTACCACTCTGCGTGGAAACACGCGGAGGTGGTTGCCATTCCCAAACACGGCAAAGACGCGAGGCTTCCACTAAACTATCGGCCGATAAATATGCTCCCTGTTCTGTTAAGGTATTCAAAAGAATTTGTATAACAAACAGCTCATGGAGCTTGTACTGGGGGATCCGACGCCACACGTCAGACTCATCGCGTCACTTCCCCGTGACCGGACGTTCCTGTTCGTACCGAAGACGGCATCTCAGCAAATAGGCCTATACGTGCGGGAGTGCCGCAGGGGTCGGATCTCGGCCCCTACTGTACGCCCTGTATACATCCGATGTACCGCTCATCGACAGGGTGCGGACGACACCGCACTCGACGGGTGTTCCCTAGGGATTGACATCGTTCGCTGCCGCTTGCAGGAGGCATGCGACGTCATGTGAGCCTGAGCTACGAAATGGCGCCTTACGTTCAATGCCACTAAAAACCAGGCTGTCTTCATAACGCCACGTAATCTGCCCATGGACCTTCAGTCGCTGCGAATCATGGGAGACCCCGTCCTCTGGTCTCGCACGGCTAAATATCTAGGGGTAACTCCCGATAGATACCTCACCTGGAAGCCGCATATCCATGAGGTCGGGGGGACAGCGCGTTTGAAACCACTATATCCCCCCAATAAACCCAGAATCAACGCATTCTCCACACTGCAGAATTATGCTATAACTGTCACTGATCTGACTAGTGCTATGATACGCGTTTGCAATATGGGGGAACGCAGCCGATACACAAATACGTAGGCTCCAAGGGGTGCAAGGGAGAGTTCTGCGACTCGCATTGCACTTACCGCAAGACCTCCCGACCAGGGCCTTGGATTAGGAAACATGGATCACCATGATAAGGGATCGCATAAAACAGACTGCTCGATGGATCTATGAATCTGACAATCGGCTACTTTCAAGTCTGGGAAACCAGCCGCACCGATGACGGACTGCAAGGTGGCCCGACCTGCTTCGGCAATGAGATAGGCAGTACACAAACGCGTCAAAGTTCCAAACGTATACAGGACAAACACGTAAGTTGGGTCAATAAAACACACTTAGAGGGAATACGGGAACAGTTACGCAAAACTTAGTCTGTGCAAAAACAGACAGTAAGGGCTGTCCTTTCAGAAAAAGAGCAGGTGTGTGACGCTTCATTGCTTCCGTGCCACGATGCATCGCCGCTGTTACCCGTGGCAAAGCCGGACATACCGGCTATTAGGTAGGCGGTCATACTGAACACTGTATGTTCGCCAGCAAACAGAATTTACGAAAAAAAAGGAAGGTAACCATTTACTGAAATACGCCTCCTGCGGACCAGCCTCGTTCTCACGTGGCACTTTCTCATCCCATACACCCCAATAAGCGTGACCGGAGAAAAACAGCTGTGTCCACGCTTTCACAATTTCTCCCAGAATGCCGACAATGACTACTCCACACGTGGAGGGGAGAGGCACAGACGTCACACTTCAACTAGTGGAGGCTTAGTCTTTGGCAAGGTGTGTCGAAATCGATAGTTCGTGATCAGGTTGTTCGCAAGACGTAGCAGACGAAGCGAAACAGTGATAGACTGAGGAGCTTTCATTGAGAAGCCAAAGCGCACTTAGAAATTGATAAATAGCAACTAACATGGAGCTGTGTCTCTTCGATAAGCGCTACAGACGCATAAACGACAGAACCAGGGAGAGAATGACTCGTTCAAGACGACAGCCTACGTGTCGCACACTGGGAATGGTTCCTCAAAAATAGGCAGAGTATAGAAAAATCGTCATGTTAAAGTGATCTTTCGTCGTCCAGGAAAATTTTCGGCGCAGCTAAGATCGGTCATGGATGACTGACTGATGCGCAAGGCAGGAGTTTATAGGACTCCGCCTATCTTCGGCAAGTCTTTTAACATAGGGCAAATCACGCGCTCTGCGCGTTGTGGAACGACGTTTCTTCTCTTCAATCCAGTAAGTTCTCTATTGCCAGACACTGTATTTCTATTGTTCTTTCGACAGATTATAATGAAATAAAAATTGTGGTCCATGCATCGAACCTATGGAATTCAATCAACTAGGGATTTATAGATCGAGACGGTGATTTCCCATTGGATAGTACATTGAGAAACTCGGTGCTCTGCGTAGCCGTTTTCTTTCTTTGGTTTTCTGGAACTAGGCGGATATGGCTACTATCAGCTCCAAAACTGGAGCTGCTACTCAGGTACCAGAGCACGTGTGGCGTACTGAGGGTTTTCTAGGTTACTGAAACAGTTCATTGCGGCCAATGAATAAATGGCTGCCTGCCGAAAAGGAAGAGAGATTTACCACATTGCTTTCAGGGAAGAACTTTCGTCCTTGAAGATCGGAAAGAGAAAATGTTAATATCATATTACTTAACTCCTGGGGTCTTGATGTAAGGTCCCAGAGTTAGTATCGCTTATTAACGGTAACAGTGCCCGTACATTAAGAGATTGGTTGAAACCAGATGCGACTGTCAACGATATTGTGAATTTAGATTGGAATAGACCTATACACCGCAAGCGTAGGATAGTCGCTGATGGTGATGGCGCGAAGAGCTCGATAACGCCCTGTAAGATCATAACAGAATCCGAATGTGAAATAACCTGGGTAAAGGCAAGCATCCAAGGTGGGTCAAACGGCGTAATCGGCTGCTTTTATTGACTATGTGCCACAGGGGCCGTACTACCATATCGCTTCAGGGAAAACTTGGAATTATCGGCTTTCACTTCCACGTCTGACTGAAACCGACGTTCACGCATGTCACTCTTCATCAGGTCGCCTAAGATATGAAATCACACGGTGAAAAATCCGGGCTGTAAAGAGTCTGTTGCAGTGTTTACAGCCAAATCGGTGAAGCGTAGCCTTCATCCGATTGGCATTGTGGGAGCGGGCGCCATCGTGACCTCCTCCTTCGAGTGCAGAGACTCTTTGCTCGTCGAGTTTCTCGAGCATGGAACCACAATCTATGCGCAGCACTATGAAGACACTTTTCAGGAACACCCGCCCCCACACTGTCTAGTGGGCGAAGGCTACGCGTTAACGGTTCTGATGGGACACACTACAACATCCTCCGCATTGAAACTTCCTAGCAGATTAAAACTGTGTGCCGGACCGGGACACGAACTTGGGACCTTTGCCTTTCGCGGGCAAGTGCTCTACCAACTGAGCTACCCAAGCACGACTCACGCCTCGTCCTCACAGCTTTACTTCTGCCAGTGCCTCGTTTCCGACCTTCCAAACTTAACAGAAGCTCTCCTGCGAACCATGCAGAACTAGAGCTCCTGAAAGAAAGGATATTGCGGAGACATGGCTTAGCCACAGCCTGGGGGATGTTTCCAGAATGAGATTTTCACTCTGCAGCGGAGTGTGCGCTGATGTGAAACTTCCTGGTAGATTAAACCTGTGTGTCGGGCCGAGACTCGAACTCGGACCTTTGCCTTTCGCGGGTAGGCGCTCTACCAACTGAGCTACCCGAGCACGACTCACGCCCCGTCCTCACAGCTTTACTTCTTCCAGTATCTGGTCTCCAAACTTTACAGAAGCTCTCCTGCGAACCATGCAGAACTAGCACTCCTGAAAGAAAGGATCGTGCTTGGGTAGCCCAGTTGGTAGAGCACTTGCCCGCGAAAGGCAAAGGTCCCGAGTTCGAATCTCGGTCCGGCACACAGTTTTAATCTGCCAGGAAGTTTCATATCAGCGCACCCTCCGCTACAGAGTGAAAATATAGTCCTCCGCATTGCCCGGATCTTTCATTGTACGATTTTCACCTTCTTGGTGACCTGATGGAAGACATGTGTGAACGTCGGGTCAGTTGGACGAGGAATTGCAAGAGTGGTTGCGGTTGTGTACCTGTCAGCGGCCGACCCTTTCCGCGAAACAGGAACTGACTGTCTCCTCTTCCAGTGGGATAAATGTCGTACACTTTTGAATGAAACCATTCCATGGCCCCGTTGTGGCGGGTGTTCGGTTTTCATTCGACTGCATCATAGTGTGTAAAACGACATTGTGTTCAAACATTGTTTATTTTTATATCCTTCCGTGTGACGTGGAATCATACATGGGAGAAATGGTTCAAATGGCTCTGAGCACTATGGGACTCAACTGCTGAGGTCATTAGTCCCCTAGAACTTAGAACTAGTTAAACCGAACTAACCTAAGAACATTACAAACATCCATGCCCGAGGCAGGATTCGAACCTGCGACCGTAGCGGTCTTGCGGTTCCAAACTGCAGCGCCTTTAACCGCACGGCCACTTCGGCCGGCCATACATGGGAGAGAAGCATCTTATAACGGAGCTATTGACTGGGTGATTCATGCGATAAAACTAGTGCCAAAGACAGGGATTAGCGTCAGATTGTTTTGAATGTCATATCTGAAAGTTACTTCATGAAATAGAGAATCAACTCCTAACTAACAGATCCGATATCTCCTAAACAGCTGATGTAGAAGAGAGCTCATAAGGCTGTTTCAGCGTCATTGGCTATTGGTTTCACGATAAATATGTAGAAAGAAAGAAAAATATTTTTGCTTAGAAATAGTGATAGGAAACGAAATACAAAGTATCTGAGGAGTCAACATTAAATATTCAGTTGCTAAGAGGAAGATACGCAACAAAGGCGGACGAAATTTCAGAAGCATTGTGCAATACACCTTAGACCAGTATGTGCCAAGCAAGAAAGTGACCGAGCAAGAATGTGAGTGATGGTAAATACCCATCGTGGTATAATAGCTGTGTTACAAAGTTGCTATGAAAGCGAGGAGAGATTCACCACCATAGAAATGATGAGTGAAATCAGTATTAGTGTCAGTGGTGTTGACAACTGAAATCGTTAAAAATTAACAAAGCTCCACAGACCGCTGGAATCCCTATCAGATTCTCCACTGAATTTGCGGCTGAGTTAAGGAGGATTCACACTTAACGGAACGTCACCGTCACGTTTTGGACCGTCGACGGTCAGAGAAATTTCTGAGCATTCACACTAGACGGCACGTCAACGTCGACACAACGTCGTGTGATGGTTCATAATACACTCGCCAGAGGCGCTTTTGTAGTCTATTGGTTTATTATCGGCATAGTTTCGGATCTTCATAAAATGCCAAAATTTAGTCTGAAGCAACTTGCAATGATTGCAATTGCCCTTGATGAAGAGGAAGAAGAACGGCGACCAAAAAGAGTGTGGGTCAGGAATATGTTAAAAGGCCGAGAATGCGAAGGAGAGTTTCATACCCTTTACAAGGAGATGGAAGAGGAGGAATCGTCCTTCTTCAAATATTTTAGAATGTCTAAACAACAAAAGCTGGTACTTTTTGCTGATGATACAAGTATAGCTATCCCTCCCAATAGACAAGAATTAACTGATGAAATTGCAAACGATGTTTTTCAGAAAATCATTAAGTGGTTCTCTGCAACTGGGCTCTCATTGAACTTTGACAAAATACAGTATATACAGTCCCACACAATAAATGGAATGACACCATTAATAAATATAGACTTCGATCAGAAATCGGTACTAAGGTAGAATATTCAAATTTTCTAGGTGTATATATAGATGAGGGGTTGAACTGGAAAAAACACACTGAAGATCTGCTGAAAAGTTTGAGTTCAGCTACTCATGCTATTAGGGTCATTGCAAATTTTGGCGATACACATTTCAGTAAATTAGCTTACCGTGCCTATTTTCATTTCGTATGGCATCATATTCTGGGGTAACTCATCATTGAGTAAAAGAGTGTTCATTGCACAAAAGCGTGTAATCAGAATAATTGCTGGAGATCATCCAAGATAATCCTGCAGACACTTATTTAAAGAGCTAGGGATCTTCACTGTAGCCTCACAATATATATATTCACTTATGAAATTTGTTATTAACAATCCGAACGAATTCAAAAGCAATTGCAGTGTGCAGGGCTACAACACTAGGAGAAAGGATGATCTTCACTACTCAAGGTTAAATCTAACTTTGGCTCAGAAAGGGGTAAATTATGCTGCCACAAAAGTCTTTGGTCACTTACCTAATAGCATCAAAAGTCTGACAGATAGCCATATAGCATTTAAAAGGAAATTAAAAGAATTTCTGAATGGCAACTCCTACTCATTAGATGAATCTTTGGATATAGTAAGTGAGTAATTTCCCCACCCCCACAAAAAAAAATTAAGTGTCATGTAATATTTTGTGTAATGTAATATCTTTTATAGACACCTTTTATTAACCTGACACGTTCCACATCATTACGAAGTGTCATATTCATGATCTATGGAACAAGTACTAATCTAATCTCTCTAATCTACAGTTGGGTATGATTTGTAATTTCTTCTGTCACTAATTCATAATAGCTGAACTAATCCAAGATGGGAAAGAGTTGGTGTAACATACTCTGAGTCTGTAAAATGCATCCTAGTTGGCAAAATGAAAAGCAGATAACCTTATGATTTATAACTCATAAATGAAGACTTCTGAGGTTTTAGGAAAAAAGTTGTTAATAAAGAGCTTACCCGGATTCTTGTTTCACTTAGATGAAGAAAAAAATCACGTTCTTATTCTTGATACAAGTATTACCGAAAAAGTTTCATATAAATTATCAGTGAGCTATTCATTCATTTACTATGATGCTCTTCTCCATAGGAAACATGTCTAATAGGATACACCAGATTTTGGCTGCCTACAACACTATTGAAATTTTAAATCTAAATAGTATAACCAGATAAGCTTCTGTTCTTTCATATGTAACAGTAGCTCTCATTCAGAACAGTAATTCATATCATAGTAAAATATTGGTTGTCACTGTAAGGGCTTAACATGATTAATAAGTATATATTCATCTCTCACCTCCTTCCTCCCTCCCTCCCCCCCCCCCCCCACACACACACACACCATCAAAAAATAAGAAAGCCTAGCCTAACCAAAACCCTGAAAGAAAATTTCTTATTAATTTCATGTTAAGTCACCTCTGACTTGGCTGCTTGGTTCTCTAAAATTCTAGTCATCAGCATAAATAAGTCACAAACACAACAAAAAATACTTTGGGTGTAACAGGTGATTGTTTACATTATTTGGTTGTTAAGACAGAACTAGACTGTGAAGAGACTTTTTATTTAATCAACTTATACATAGAAGTGCTTCCAAACTGTGCTTCCCGCACTGTTCACGATGTATCACTATTAATATTTTCACACACTTGATCCCTTTCTAGATCAGACACTATTCTGTAAATTTCGTCTTTAGCTTGTATTTGTCGCAATGGGGACAATCTTTTTATACTGGCACATATCCCTGAAAGAAGACTGTCAATGTGATCGTCCTTTGGCTGTGTCGCTAGAATATAATTCATCAGAGAAGCAGATGCAGAGTCTGTAGTTCTCCTCTTATTGCCACTTTGAATACGCTTTTGCATGACAGGCCTGCTTGTCTCTGACCTCAAATCACTGTTATTTTCAATGTCCGGAATAGGTGATAACACCTCACTGTTTGATTCATCCTCTGAACAAATATCAACAGTTACGTTAGAAACTGTTTCCCGCTTCAGCATGTATGGGCGCAGGAAAGCCATAATCTCCTCATACTTCCATGGCTTCTTGGGTATGGCAGCTTGTCCACTCTTTGTTTTTTTAATAACACATTTTCTAAATTGGTCTCTCAGTGACACCCATCGTCGCTTGCATTCAAGGCCTGAAATAAGACAACATATACAGCTGTTAATAGAGTGCATGGAGTAGTCTAACGCTTTTTCAAAAAATAATTAGGGACTTCCCAAACTTTTATAGGGGCCACAAACATGGTTTGCTTTCATTTATTTTTACAACAGCTTCCCAATAATATGAGGTACTTTTCATTTGCTATGCTGTTAATCAGCACATAGGCAATAGACACCATTTCTTGGAAATCATCCAGGTTTCTATAAAAAACATACTTTTGTTCAAAAATTTTCATGAGTAAACACTCTCTACAAAATGTTCAATTACAGCCTACACAAAGGTGAAGAAACTTTGTAAGCCTTATCCAGTAACTCACAAAACTGCTAACAAACATATTTGTATCCTGTGATCTTTTTCTAGCTCCAAATATATTTGAGAATAAGGTAAGAGATTCTTTATTTACTAGGTGCAAGAATGACTGTCCATTTATTTCCTTTTCACATGAATCAATGTATTAAGTTATTGTATATTCTGTCATCCCATTAAAAGGTTTTTTGGTAATTACCCAGTCACAATGTGTCTGTTTTACATAAAAGAAGTGTTGTTTCATTCTGATCAAACGTATAGAGCAATAACACTTTTGTAATTTAAAGAATACGAGTGGCCCAAGTGGATTGCCAGATTTTCTATATGATGTGTTATTTACATAAATATTAAATTAGTACAATATTTCGAAATTATAGCAACAGTGTTACATTAGATACGATATATTTTACTTTGAGGCTTTATACACTGCACAGCACAAAAGTGTCTGCTAAATTACTTTGTGCTACTCCCTCAGATAAATACTGGAAATATACAGCCCAATAAAACTGACTGCTGGAGTTTGTAAGTTTTAGAAAACACCTTGTACAGTATATAATGTTTTTACCGTGGAACGCTGCACACGGTACTCCACTCAAATATTTATCGTTGTAGCGAAAACTTTTGCACATACTAACTACGTACCACTTAACAATCCTTAGTAGAAAGTAAAATTAAATTGCGTTTCATTTACCTGGACGCCCCACCTCTTCTCCAATTTCCTTCCACAGTGTTTCTTTCCAAACGGAATCACTATATCTCCTATCAGTCATATTATATAGCTCTGAATGAGAACGAACTAATTTAATCAAATACTCGTCGAACTCCATTATCTAAACAAAATAATAAATACAATAGAAAACACCGGAGCTTACTTGTAATTAGAACAAATAACAAAGAGAAACTCGGAACTATAAAAAATTGATTCTTACATGTTAGGTACAAGCAAAGCTTTCGAACCACATGTACCTAACCTCACTCTTTCCAAAATATATAAACAGGGGCCGAGTAAAAACATTGAGGCATTCGCTCGAAAACCAGAGATTTACATCACGTCAACTCACCGTCATGACGCGAAACATTCTCCGAAAGAATGCGTGACGTTGACGTGACGGAGACGTTCCGGGACGCTGACGTCGAGTGTGAACACAGCCATTAGAAACACAGGGAAGAATGTTTTGACGTGACGGACGTGACGGAGACGTTCCGTTAAGTGTGATTCGACCTTTAGCCTCTCGTCTAACTATGGTCTATCCTAAATCCATCAAAGAGAAAACCGTGCCCAATAGTTGGAAGAAAGCACAGGTCAATCAATCTGCAAGAAGGGTAGTAGAAGTGATCCACAAAACTACCGTCCAATATCCTTGACATCGATTTCTTGTAGAATCTTAGAAGATATTTTGAGCTGAAATATCTTGTACTACGAAAACTTCGCTCATGTGAAACCTAACTCGCACTATTCTCATATGAGGTACCGAAAGCTTTGGATCAAGGCCGTCAGGTAAATGCAATATTTCATCATTTCCGAAAAGCAATTGACTCAGTACCACACCTACTCCTTTTGTCAAAATGCGATTATATGGAGTATCAAGGGAAATACGTGGCTGGGCTATGGACCTTTTTGTAGGGAGGACGCAGCATGTTATCTTGGATACAGAGTCATTAACAGATGTAGCAGTAACTTCTTGTGTGCCCCAGGGAAGCGTTATGGGACCCTTTCCCGTGACTACGATATCATGACTACAATACAATGAGTCACCTGTCTGTAACACTCTGTAGGGATATGAAATGGAAAGATGGCATAAGCTCAGTTGTGGGTAAAACAGTAGATTTCTGTCATGAAATTACAGGCTAACAAATGCGTGAATACATTTAATAAAGCTGTATGCATCTGACGTAGATGTTAGCTTTCTCAACTAAGGCTTCCCTGTCTTATCGTTCGACACTGTCTGGTTTCTGTACCAGTTGTAAATAATCTATTTTATCCCTGTTACCTTCCAAATTTCAAATAGTGTTGTCCAATCAACACTGTCAAAATATCCTCAAATCAACAACTGCTAGAAAAGAAGGTTTTGCCTTGTTTTCAGTCAATCTTCTAACTTATGTTGTAGAGTGAGTATTGCCTCACCTGTTCCTACATTTTCCCAGAAAGTAAACTAATTTTCCCCATGGTAGGCTCCTAATTGTTTTCTTTCTTCTATAAATAATTTGTGTCAGTATTTTGCAACCTTGACTTATTAAAAGTACACTAATGGTTCGGTAGTATTCACACCTATCAGCACGTCCGTTCTTAGGAATTGGAATTATGATATTGTTATTGATGCCTGAGGTATTACTCGTATATCATACTTCTTGTTCACCAAATGGAGAAACTTTGGGATAGAAGGCTCTCCCAGAGATCTCAATCATTCTTGGGGAACGTCGTGTACTCCAAGACCTTGTTTAGACTTAAGTCTTTCAGTGCTCAGTCAAATTCTGCTCACAGTATTATATCCCCAATCCCATCTTCACCACCTTCCGTTTCTCGCTTTATGATGTTGTCTTTAATTTTTTTTCTCGGTTGGACTGTCTGTACAGCAGGAATAGTCAGCATTCAAGGATGTTACAGGAACGATCATTCGAAGCATTGTCTAGTAAGCACGAACTCTAAAATGCGTATCTTAAGAGCTATGAGCACTCGCCCAGTGCAAGTGAAGTGTTTCACAGCTGCGAAGACGAGTTAATGCTCATAGCTGATATGGTACGAGGGATATCCAATAAGTAATGCAATACATTTTCACTCTCGTACAGTTTCCGGTAAAAAAATGCGGAATTGTTTGTGGGACATCGTGGAACATTCTCGCCTCACCCCTTACAGTTTCATGGTGTTCCGATTGGTGGAGACGCTATACGTAGCCTTCAAAATGGCATCTGTAACGGAGGGGCGTTCCAAGCAGAGAGCTGATATTGAGTTTCTTTTGGCGGAAAACTAGAGAACTGCCTGTTCATAGGAATTGCAGAATGTCTACAGAGGCCGGATAGTGATCAGAAGCAGGGCGAGACATCTGCCCGGTCCTGACTGCCAGCCAGTCGCTCATAGCTGCGACTCCTGCAACGTTAGAACGTGCGGACACTCTAATTCGAGGTGATCGAAGATTCACAGTCAAAAATCTCGCTGCACAACTGGATGTTTCTGTTGGCAGTGGTGATACACTCTTCCTACAGCCCTATCTCGCACCCTCCGAATTCTGTTTGGCCCAGTGAAGGATGCATACCACTAGAAGCAGTACATGATGGTGGGGAAGTTATTGATGCAAGACGTTGGCTCCAACGTTGAACTGTACAGTGATACCATACGGGCATCCAGGTCATCCCAGTAAAGTGGCGTAAGGCAGTCTCATTGAACGGAATTACGTTAAAAAAATAGGGTTTCTTGGTTGACGGGTGGAAACTAATACGGTGTACTAGGATCCTGAGTAAAACCAATTTGATTTCAGAAAAAAATGTTTCATTACTTATTGGTAGACCTCGTATGTACTTTAGGGCCCATGTTTACTGGACTTTGTTGCTTCGAATGATAGTTCCTATCATACACCTGAATACTGACCATTCCCTCTAGAATTCCCTGAATATTCCTTTCGACTTTCCCTTCTTTGCTTAATACAGGTATGCTGCTTCAAGCTCTTGATATTCGTACGACTGCTACAGTAACTACCTAAAATATCTATAAGTTGGTTGGTTGGTTGTTTCGAGGAAGGAGACCAGACAGCGAGGTCATCGGTCTCATCGGATTAGGGAAAGACGGGGAAGGAAGTCGGCCGTGCCCTTTGAAAGGAACCATCCCGGCATTTGCCTGGAGCGATTTAGGGAAATCACGGAAAACCTAAATCAGGATGGCCGGACGTGGGATTGAACCGTCGTCCTCCCGAATGCGAGTCCAGTGTCTAACCACTGCGCCACCTCGCTCGGTGCTATCTATAAGTAACCTAAAGTGCACTGACCATATAAATCAATTTGTAGGAAAAACGGATGCCAAGTCGAGATTCACTGGTGTAATTTCAAGGAAATGTGATTCGTCCACAAAAATAGTGATTCAGAAAACCCTTGTTAGGCCGATTCTTGAAGACCGTCATCACTATGGGACACTTACCATCGCCAGATCGTTTAACCGCCACAGGAGAGTTACGAGAAAGCTCAGCAAATTCAAGTGGCAGTTGCTATAAGAGAGGTGTGTGTGGCGGGAAGAGTTTCTTATGAAATCGGAGACTGCATGTAAGAAGAAGAGTTGGGCAACGTGACACTTCTCCCCACATATGACCACAACCCGAAGATCAGAAATATTCAAGTCCATACAGGCAATTGCAATTCGAACAGCAGGAAACGTTGCATTTCTTGTGAGCTTTCAATTTTGTATCATTTAAAATAGACGTTAAGTTATAATATCTTGTGCGATATCGCAGCTGTGACGAACAAGTGCTTCAGGTATTTTTAAGTGGCACATTCACCATAATTTAATAAAATCATGCGATTCTGTGTCTCGAAGCTCTGAAAATGTTCGAAATAAAATTTAAAATGAAGGTAAATTTTGCAGTTTAAGATGGCATTAATGTGGTATTTTTAAAACAGTGTAATTTTCATCATTTTTCATAATTTTTTTTTAAAAACCCAGTTTTAAATGGAATAAAAATTATGCCATATTGTTCAGCATTTGATTTAAAACAATGTTAGTAAACATTTTTATGGTATCTTCAATGGAGAGCTGTAGAAAAAAATGAAAAGTAAACAGAAACAGCTCCAAAATCCGCTGGCTGCGTTACGCAATATTACGCAACACAACGCTCCGAGACCGCTTCGCTTCGTATGATGGGGGACTGCAGGCAGCCCAGCGCAACCGAAGTACAGCGCGAGAGTATTTTTTTTATTTTATTTTTTTTTTTTTTTTTTCAGGCTTCAGACAAGGGGTGCCATAAAACTTAAAACTGAAGCATGTGTAATAGAAACAAGTTCGAACCTATGTTAGTTTAATCCTTGTCAAAATCGTGTTTGTGCTTAATATATGAATACAGGTTTTTAAAGATTGTATTAATCGTTGTTATGTTATTGTTATACACCTCCATCAACAATACACACTCATCTTCAAAATGAATCGTAGTTCACTGAAATCTTATGTAAGGTTCTTGAGTTACACGACAGGCAAATTTTCTCGCCCGGAGAATAATGCAAACTTCACCGAATTTTAGCTCGAACACTAGTAACCATTTGAGAGATAACTTGATAAAAATTGTTTTCTCATACAGTAATTGACGCACTTACAAATTACTAACGATTTTAAAAATTCCAGATCGACTTTCTCAATTTTCATCTGATCAGACGGTCGTTCTTCCAGAATGGAACAGTGAAGGCTTACTGGTACGTGAGATAGCCTCCACCACGCACCTTAAGGTGGCTTGCGGATTATACAAAGATGTAGATGTAGATGTAGATCGACAGGGTGACGTTTTACCAAGGAGACCGCTCTCAGCAACGCATAGATTTGTAAAGCTCAAGCGCGTGCTAGCAATTAGTCTTCGCATGCGCCGATGGGTTCTTAGTTCTGTAGCGCAGCTTACGGCCGCCATTACACACCCGAAAATGACCGGAAAACTCGGCGCCGACGTACCGTGGCAACGAGTTAACCTATGTCAGGACATCCCTCTTTAATGCCATAGAACAGCAACAAGCATTTTCTGTGACATATAGTCCTCTCTGGCAAAGCATCGGCAAAGTAATCGGCTTAGGAAGATGAAAGTGCAGAGTTATCAATTGTCTAATCAATAACCAATGTGGCTTGCTGTCACTGCCAGAAAAAAATGCAGTTTTATTTGAAATGCAGACAAATCTACTTATCAAACTTTGAAGACTAGTCTCCGTTTTGTTGTCAGATTAAACGCCATCTAAATTCCATCCTTACCCTCTCCGTCCAGAGACAACCAGTGTGTTGAAAGCCGTTTGGCTCTCACTCATAAGAAAGGAATAACTGACTTGAGATCTTGGGCTTTAGACTTCTTAATCTTGATTCCGTTGTTGTAAAGCCGCTTAAATTTAACTTTTGCGGAATATTTGCATTGTTTCGGATTGCAATTGTACGTGAAGTACCTGCCTAGAAGTGCCACATGAATATACAAGGGGCGTTCAAGAAGTAATATAACAATTTTTTTTATCGGCCACGTGCGGTTGAAAAGACTGCCGAATTTGTTGTGGGACGTCGTGGAATATTCCTGCTTTAGCTTGTGTAGTTTAATGAAGATCCGATAGAAGGCGACGCTATACGTAGCCTTCAAAACAGCGATTGTAACGAAGGTGCGTACCAAGCAGAGAACTATCATTGAGCTTCTTTCGGCGGAAAACCAGAGCGTCGCAGATATCCACCGGCACTTGGCGAATGTCTGCGAAGACTGACAGTGAACAAAAGTACGTTGAGTCGTTGGGCGAGGCGTCTGTCATCTTGGCAGCAAAGTTGTGCCTAACTGTTCGATTTCCCGCGTGCCGGCTGGCCGCGCATAGCTGTGGTTCCTGCAATGTTGGAACGTGCGGACACCCTCGTTCGAGGTGATCGACGGATGACAAACACCTCGCTGCTCAACTGGATGTCTTTGTTAGTAATCCTGACATACTCGTCCACCAGTTGGGCTACTCAAAGGTGCCTGCCCGCTGGGTTCCACGCCTCTGCCCGAATACTACACATTTTTTGGCCCACTGAAGTATGCAATCCGCGGGAATCAGTGCGTGGATGATGGGGAGTTTATTGATGCAGCAAGACGTTGGATTCGACGTCGATCAGTAGAGTGGTACCATGCGAGCATAAGGGCCCTCCCAGTGAGTAAACCGTCGCATTGAACTGTGATTAAGCTGCAAAACAGATTGTTGATGGCAAATGAGTGGGGAATAATATAATGTACTGGAATCCTGAATAAAACCAACCTGCTTTGAGAAAGAAAAGTATTCCGTTAATTATTAAACGCTCCTCGTATATCTGCTGTATATTAAACTTTTCAAATTCTTATTTCCTTGAGTTTAGTAATTAAAAGTTACTAAACGTTGATATTTCTGACTAGATATCTGGTACTTCAATGGCTTGATTCCCTTTATTACTTGAGTTTTAAGGACATATTGTGTTACCTACGCTGAAAAGAATGGCCTCTCATGGGCAAGAGGTAAGTTACCCGTGAATCACTTCCAGGCTGTGAACAATATAGAACGCACATCAAGATTGGTTGGTTGGTTGATTGGGGGAGGGGAGCAAACAGAGAGATCGTTGGTCCCATCGGATAAAGGAAGGATAAGGAGGGAAGGCGACCGTGACCTTTCACAGAAACAATCCCGGCATTTACCTGAAGTTTCAGCTGACACATTTAACTTACTGGAAGTTTCAAGGGCAATGGCGGTCTTGTCTACGTGAGCTGCAGTTGGTTTACAGTGTCAACCCCAGCACTCCAGTGGGTGTCAGAAATGGAATATAAACGATTTCCAACACACTGTTTCAGAACTGCTTAACGTTGTAGACTGCAAATGAACAGGTTGTAAAGAAGTTGAATCACTCGGAAAAAAGTATCTGCTTTTCAACAGCTCTCAGCTACATACACACTGCATAAGGATATGACAAGCACACAAAGAGACTTTTGCAAGAAAACTCTGCTGTAGAAAATGTGTCTGAGCACCATTGTAACATCAATGAATTTCCAGCATCTTGTCGGTCTTTGAGCAACTCGTGTTTTTTTCGATAACTGGACCGTAGTGACCCAAGAGCTCTAGTATTCCGAGGAGACGTCCATTATTTGGGTCAGTAGTTTTCTGAACCCCTGCTTCTTTGATCAAGAAATAACGTAATGTTAAGTAACGTGAGGGTTCCAATTTAAGTTGCCATTCTACGAACGAACAAAATAACATTACCACTTTACTTCTGAGCATTAGCATGGCCATTGCACCTCTTTTATGTCTTTTCATTTCTTCACTCTTACAACTCTTCCAGGATATATATATATATATATATATATATAGTATTTACTCTTGAATGGAAAATATTTTCTGTATGTTTCACGTAAAAATGGCTTGTGATGGAATCAGAAGTGCCTCATCTTTTAATCCTGCCAATTTATAACGTTTCACGGCTATTGTGTCCATTTGTTAGGAGAATGTTTTGGTAGGTTTTCCAACAACATTTAAGGAAAGCGTAGTTTAGACTCCATCACAGGGTAGTTTTAGCGCACGATGCCCAAGGAAAAGTTGTGCATTCAAGACTAAGCAATAGAATTGTATGCAATTGACCTGTAAGAATCATAAAAATGAAAATCAAAAGCTAGTATGGCTATGGTAGTGCTTGGTAGTGTTTTATTTTTTGATACAAAATTTATTTTGCAGTATCAGTCTGATACTTGCCAAATGAGCCCCCTAGGGGATTCGAAACTTTGAGCGACTTCGGCCTAGCATGAGGCATGGGCCCTAGGGGATTTTGCCCCCCCCCCCCCTCTTGCCCCCACCCACTCCCCTGTCGTCGGGCCTGAGCGCTCCTCGTGCCGATGAGCTGCTGTCTCCTAAGGAACAAATTTCGCACGGAAACTGTAAAATAAAATCTTCGTCCTAGTGGATTGTGGCGTCTACGACATTACCGAATTTGTCAAGTACAAGAATGTTCACCTATATATAGTCTACATGCAGGAGATTCTATAACATCAAAACGACGTATTAATAGTTAATTAACCTTTATATAATGACTAAGAACCTCCCTTAAGTAGGTATAGTATTGTATTTCTTAGTTTCAGGAATAATTAGTGAAATGCATTGTTTTGAAATGCCAAATAAATCACTCAAACTGGTATATGGGTAGCCGGTGGCAAGCTAACTAAATGTTATTGGTACCATTATTGCTTCATTTTCCTAAGCAGAAATTCTTAAATTTCGCTGTGGCCAACTTTCCAGGAAATATGCAAACATAACTCCAGTGTCACGTTGTATTTCTCGTACCTCTATACTATTTTACTCATAGCCGTCTTGTGTTTACGTTATCTTTCGCCTTTCGTTGCAAAAACGCAGCACAAATTGACGAGCAAAGCTTGCACAATGAGGCAACGTGTGGACACGAGAACGTGCGTTCCTACGTGAGTTCTTTCTACTAATTTTTGTGCATCTCGTTTTGTTGCCGTGCGTCGGCGGCTGCGCACGAGGAAAGATGCATCATGAGGACATACCTTCACGTTGTCAAGTGCTTATTGTTTCACCACAAGCTGAACTTTAGTGTAGTCAGTAAGATGCGCAATGGGGCTCGAAACCGGTGATGTGAAAAAATAAGGAGTCTTCAAAAAGCAGCTGTTATGTTCTTATTTACTTCACGTAATGAGACTAATAGGTAATTACAGATGAGCATGAACGTCTCTGTAATGCACTTTTATGAAGCACTGATAACTTCTGTGCGCCATTTCAATCACAGCAGGCGTTCGGTAAGAACCACGAGCTGCTTAATTAGAACTACGGTACATCTTGAACTTGGCTGTGGTACTGGTTTCAGCGGTAATCCTGCACCTGTTTTGCTCTACCATTATACAAAAATAAGTTCGCTTCAAATACACGTTTCGGTGTACGCTATATAATGATCTGAAGACAGGAACTTTGTGAAACACCGACTATTCGTTTGAAAAAATAAAAGTTTGCATCTGGGAGCTAACTTTCTTTCTTTGCATAACGCAGAAGATCTATTTCTCGCCGCACCCTTACCGGCATCCCTGCGTTTCCCAAGTTCCGGTGGCCGACAGCCTTCGATAAAGGGATCAGAGAATAAAATTAAAAAAACGTATAAAAATGAAAAATAAGAACTAAAAAAGGGTTTTCTTTCCAGACACCTCCAGTGGAGAATAACTGGAAATAGTGCGTCATTTCCAAAAGAAAAACTTTATTTCGCTGCGTCTTTCGGCGTCTTTAGTAGGAAACTTCCCAAATAACATTGTGAAAATTTTTTGTATGAAAACAGTGACCGTTCATTGTACAAAATTGTTAATGAAGGGAAAATTACTACCCTATAGATGATTAGCTTTTTATTTTTTGGTCGTCAGTCTAGAATTTTTTGCGCCCGTAGTGACTTCCAAGGTGAACGAATGGACCTGCCTTGTATGGACATGATCTGAGTTGGCGGCACTGATTCAAAGTAGAAATTGCGTTTTGTTGAACTAAGACGTGGTGTTATTACAATGAAGAGCGAAAGAAACTGGTATACTTGCCTGATATCGTGTAGGATTCCCGCGAGCACACAGAAGTGCCGCAATATGAATGGACTCGACTGAAGTTCGAAGTAGTGCTGGAGGGAACTGACATCATGAATCCTGCAGGCCTGTCCATAAATCCGTAACAGTACAACGGGGTGGAGATGTCCTCTGAAAAGCACGTTGCAAGGCATCACAGATATGCTCAAAAATGTGGCCAGTGGATGTGTTTAAACTCAGAAGAGTGTTCCTGCAGCTGCTCTGTAGCATTGTTGGACAACATGGTTGTGGAGAGAAGCAGCGATTAGTATGACTACTCAATAACTCAAGAACAGTCATAATCGCATTTATTATTATTATTATGCCGACAACAGTTTCCTGCCGTTATGTAGACAGGAGTGACACCACCAGCAGTCGACCAATGGTGTAAACGCCCAGAAGATGACCCCTACGTCGGGTTGAAACCGGTTGCCGGCATAATAATAATAATAATAATAATAAATGCGATTAAGACTGTTCTTGAATTATTGATATTGCTCTGTAGCAATTCTGGACGTGTGGTGATTCGAATTGTCCTGCTGGAATTGCCCAAGACCGTCGGAATGCACAATGGACATGCATGGATGTAGGCGATCAGACAGGATGCTTACGTAGGTGCCACCTGTCATTGTCGTATCTACACGTATCGTGGGTCCCATATCACTCCAACTGCACACGCCCCACATGATTACAGAGCAACCACCAGCTTGAACAGTACCCTGCTGACATGCAGGGTCCATGGATTCATGAGGTTGTCTCCATACTCGTACACGTCCATCCGCTCAATACAATCTGAAACGAAACTCATCCGACCAGGCAACACGTTTCCAGTCATTAACAGTCCAATGTCGGTGTTGACGGGCCCAGGCGAGGCGTAAAGCTTCGTGTCGTGCAGTCATCAAGGGTACACGCGTGAACTTTCGTCTCCGAAAGCCCATATCGATGATGTTTCGTTGAATGGTTCGCATGCTGGCACTTGTTGATGGCCCGGCATTGAAATTTGCACAATTTGCGGAAGGGTTGCACTCTTGTCACGTTGAACGATTCTCTTCAGTCGTCGTTGGTCCCGGTTTTGCAGGCTCTTTTCCGGCCGCAGCGACGTCGGAGATTTGATGTTTTACCGGATTCCTGATATTCACGGGACACTCGTGAAATGTTCGTACGGGAAAATCACCACCTCATCCCTACGTCGGAGATGCTGCGTGCCATCTCTCGTGCGCCAACTGTAACACCACGTTCAAACTCAATTAAATCTTGATAACCTGCCAGTGTAGTAGCAGTAACCAATCTGACAACTGTGGCAGACACTTGTTGTGTTATATAGGCGTTGCCGACCGCAGCGCCGTATTCTGCCTATTTACATGTGTCTTTATTTGAATACGCATGCCTGTACCAGTTTCTTTCGCGCTTCAGTGTACTTTATTCGTCTTGGATGATGATATACGTTTCGAAAGGGGCTACAATCTAGAGCAGGCTTAAGCAGATTTGCAGAAGAGTGATGGTGATAATGAATCAATTTTTTGAAATGAGGTGAGAGTAATGCTTATGTAGATGATAATGGTATTCAGGAAACAAGTGCGCCTACTCTTGTATGTAGAAGCAGACAGATAACGTAAGACATAGTACCACCTGATATGCGCAACCAGGTTTCAAGCAATGTAATACTTAAAACTACGTATATTCCACGTTACCTTAGACCACAGTATTACAGACAAGGGCGGACTGCCTCCGAATTTCTATCACTAATCACATGCAGGGTGGAATAAAAATGTATACCAGTAAACATGCAGATGACAATACAATTCTGCACTCATATCTGGAATGTTGGATTGAACTTGAGTCTACAGAGCTGCAGGCATTCTTTGGTTTTGTAATTATAGCTGGTTTACATAAGGCACGTGGGAGACCTTTGAATTTTGATCAGACAAGTATAGCGTACATTTTTTTTCGAGCCACAGTGACAATTTGAAGATTAATTAATTATAGTATTGTTACATAGTGTGCGGTGTACGAATATTTTGTGTTAATTTCGAAACTAAACAATATATACACTGATCAGCCCGAACATTATGACCACCTACCTAGTAGCCAATATGTCCACCTTTGGCACAGATAACAGCGCCGACGCGTCGTGGCATGGAGGCAATGATGACTTGGTGGGTCGCTGGAGGGAGTGGACATCACATCTGCACACACAAGTCACCTAATTCCTGTAAATTCCAGGAAGAGGGGCGATGATCTCCGACGCCATCTTCAATCACGTCTCAGATGTATTTGACTGGGTTCAGATCTAGCCAGTTAAGGGGCCAGTGCATCAATTGGAACTCGCGGTGTATTCTTTGAAACACTCACTCCTGCTCCTGGCCTTGCGACATGGCGCATTATCTTGTTCAAAAATGCCGCTGTCGTTGGGAAACATGACCCTCATCAAGAAGTGTACGTGGTGTGTAACCTGGCTACGATACTCCTCGGCTGTCATGGGCTCCACTGGACCTATGGACGCACACGCGGATGTTCTTCAGAGCATAACGGAGTTGCCGCCAGCTGTCAAGGAGCTGTTCCTCTGGAAGACGATGGATTCGTACCATCCCATCTCCATGATGAAGAAGGTATCGGGATTCATCAGACCATGCAACCACCAGACACTGCGTCAACGTCCAGCGCCGATGGTCACGTGCTCATTTCATTCGTAGTTGCCGATGTCGATGGTGTTAATACTGGCACATGCGTGGGTCGTCGGCTGCGGAGGTCCAACACAGAAGCGTGATGTTAGTCCTACCACAGTTCGCCGCCTGTCTTGTTTTACCTGTCTGCTCAGCCTGCGACGTCCGACATCCGTGATGAGGAGTGGCCGCCCGAGCCACGCCTGGACATGGTTTCACCTTGGTTTCGCCACGTGTTGAAGACGCGCTCACCAGATCACTCCTCGAACACTCGACAAGTCGTGCAGTTCACGAAATGCACGTGCCGAGCCTCCGGGCCATCACATTCAACCCTCGGTCAGACTCAGACCGGTCGCCTTCCCTATTCTACATACGGGCAGCACCGTGCGTGTGTCTGACCAGCTGTCATTCCTCGCCAGGTGACGCTGCTATCGCCTGGGCGGGTTTATATCGATAGTAGGCCGGTGGTCGTAATGTTCTCGCTGATGTTTTTATATTTCAAATGTAGCTACTATATAATTACAGCTTACATGTAACTTAACTGCAACACTGAGCATGCGTCTGTCAATAAATCATTATTATTTTTGTGGAAATATTTTACATTTTAACGCCATATACAGGGTGTCCCGTTTATCTTGACCACCATAAATAACTGTTTGTCCAGATGCAAATTACAAAATGTTTCAATCAAATGTTCTTTAGCCGTCAGGGGGCATCAATCAGCATGATTGTTTTCGTTGAAGCTTTGTTTTTTACAAAGATATGAACAGTTGTATGACTTTTTTAAATGACACACTGTATTTTTTGTTCGGTAATTCATTTCCTCTCCTAAAGACCTATTCAAAAATGTATCACAGTGTACCATTCACTGAAACAGAACGTTATTAATTACATAACACAACATTGGCGTTAACGCCCCTAGCGCTTAGTGCAGGTACTCGGGGTAATGGAACACATGCACGTGATGACGTTGACAGAGGACAAATGTTAACATAAGTAGAATGCACACCCGTCATTTCGTTAACCATCGTCAGTTGAAGAGTTGTGTGAGTAGAATGTACACCAATGAAGAGAAGGTAGAAGTGCTACTCAACTATGGGGAATGCAAGTTAGCAGAACAGTAATTGCAATATTGTTTTCTTATGTGCGGGTACAGTTAGTACAGAAGTTTAGTCCTTTTAAATACTGTTCTGTAGATTAAGCATCCAGTAAAGGCTGTCCTTCCTACAAACTGCATCGACATAACGTTTCTTTTATTGTTGTTGAAGGTAGGCGAAATGCTACGCAGTCAGCGGAACTGTACGAGGAGCGGTATTCTGACAAGAACCCACCTTCCCGACGGATGTTTTCTCGTCTTGTTGCGACTCTTTAGGAAACGGGAAGTTTCAACCCACGACAACGCAATCGTCGTAGCACTCGCACAGACAAAGCTGCCGAAGTCACTGTCCTCGCTTCCGTTGCTATGAATCCACATGTTAGCACACGACAGCTTGAACACGAGATTGGCATTCCTAAAACCAGTGTACATCGTCACCGGTTCCATCATTACCATGTACAGCTACATCAAAAACTGCATGAGAATGATTTCCAGAATCGTGTACAGTTCTGTCACACAGTGGGCACAGCAGCAAATCCTCTCCAACCCTAACTTCTTGCCGGCCGGTGTGGCCGTGCGGTTCTAGGCGCCTCAGTGTGGAACCGCGTGACCGCTACGGTCGCAGGTTCGAATCCTGCCTAGGGCATGGATGTGTGTGATGTCCTTAGGTTAGTTAGGTTTAAGTAGTTGTAAGTTCTAGGGGACTGATGACCACAGATGTTAAGTCCCATAGTGCTCAGGGTCATTTGAACCATTTTGAACCTAACTTCTTCTCCAATGTTCTATTTACCGATGAATGTTCCTTCTCAAACGAAGGACAGGAAAATACAAGGAACATGCATTATTGTTCCAGCGACAACCCACGATTGCTTAGACAGGTGGAACATCAGCGTCAATGGAGAGTTAACGTCTGGTGTGGGATGCTTGGTACTACAATTCTTGGCCCTTATTTCATCAATGGTAGTCTAAACGGCGCAGCGTATGCCAACTTCCTCAGAGCTAAGAACCAGAATGCTTATGTGGTATCAACACGACTGGATGTCCAGGACATAATGCCTTGCGCGCACGTCGTGATCTGAACCGAAGGTATCCTGCCAGATGGATTGGTCGAGGAGGAACTGTTACTTGGCCTGCTAGGTCTCCTGATTTAAATCCTCTGGACTTTTTTCTTTGGGGATGCATTAAAGACGTTGTCCATCGCGATATTCCAACAACTCCAGAGGACATGAAGGAACGTATCGTGCTTGCTTATAATTCTCTTCAGCAAGCAACACTGGAAGCAGTAAATAATTCTTTCATTTAATGAGTGCACCAGTGTATCGGTGCCCAGGGTCACCACTCCGAGCGCCTTTGCAATTTCCTGTTATGTTTTTACTTGGTTTTCATTTGTTTCTGACAACTCCAGCAAGTGGACGGGTTTTTGATCCCGGGCTCAAATCAGGGTTGTGTTGTGTAATTAATAACGTTGTGTTTCAGTGAATGGTACACTGTGATACATTTTTGAATAGGTCTTTAGGAGAGGAAATGAATTACCGAATAAAAAATACGGGGTGCCATTTAAAAAAGTCATACCGCTGTTGATAACTTTGTAAAAAAAAGCTACAACGAAGACAATCAAGCTGATTGATGTCTTACTGACGGCTAAAGAACGTTTGCTTGAAACGTTTTGTAATTTGCATCCGGACAAAAAAATTATTTAAAGTGTACGAGATAAATGGGACACCCTGTAGTTGCTAGAATCACTTGGGGGGGTCAAAAAAGACACCAGACATACAATATGTTTTTCCAGAGCTGATACCGTACGAGGGTTAAAAAGTCACTGGCAACGAAAAAACGTTGCTGAAACCCGTTCAGTTAAGATAAAGAGCTCGGCATCAGCGCAGACCCACAGACACTAAGACTCTTTAAAACGAATCTGCCTTTTTGGCCTACCGTTGTGAATGTCTTACATTTCGCGTGCACAACGTGACGTTAACACCCACCGTAGGAAGAGCGCAGGCGCATATGAGGCGTCATTACTGTGATGCGTTTGCGATCGGACGCGAGCGTTAATCAGCCTGAGTGGCGCAGGTGCTACCATCAGTTCCGTAGTTGACACACAGGTGACCGTGACAAAAATATTAATTAGTACTGCAACGAAGGAAGTTTCCTAGACTTTCTCTTCTATTTACAGACGTATTTCTTCGATGTCTGCATTGAACGACCCACATACTCTTTCTACAAATCATCTGCAGGTGTAATGTTAAAATCTAGTCCGGTTTTAAAGGAAGGTATGAGCCAGTACCTGAGCAGCACATTTGTCGTGTAGTGTGTTGTCTATGTCGGGAAGCATCGTTGGTATTCGTATTTCTCTGTTACTCTAATTTTGCGCAGAATGCTGTCAGATAGGTTGAGCTCGATAGGGTCTGGTAGTTCTGCGCAACGTGAACATTCCAAGCTCGTGAGATGCGGAAGACAGCTATGGCGGGCCCGATCGTTAGTCTGCTTCACCGGACAGTCTGGGTGTGTTTTCAAGATGCTTTCTCACTTAAATTTTGATAAATGTGATTCTTCGCAAAATTCTCGCATCAGATTAACTTTTTGCTCGAAGCTTCGTCCACTTAAGCATGTCACTTATATTCAGCGCGCGCGCATGCACACGCAAACGCGTGCGCGCTCACACACACATACATACGTGGGGGAGTTGGAAAATAAGTTTCCCTGTCGACTGTGGTCAGAGTTGTGTGTGAAAGGGAAAAAAAGAGAATGAGACATTAAAGATGAGACATATCTTTATTTATCTAAATAATTTCCAAGTACATTGAGGCATTTGTCATACCGCTTTGTAAGCTTGAAAAAGCCTTCCAGGAAAAAATCAGGGCGTTGCAAACGGAAGAAGCGTTGAACGGCTTGTTTGACGTCAACATTGCTGCCAAAGGGCCTTCAGCCGAGAGTCTTCTTCAAAGCAGGAAACAGATGGAAGTCACTTGTTGCGAGATCCGGACTGTAAGGCGGATGGTGTAGGCGCTCCCAACCAAGAGTTGCAATATGGTTTTGTGTTGCCGTCGCCGTGTGTGGTCTCGCATTCTCATCCAACAGCAGAACGCCAGATCTGAGAAGGCCAGGCCGCTTTTTCCGAATCACCTCTTTCAATTGACAGAGTGGCACAGTACCGCGCAGCATTTATGGTTGCATTCTCCAGAAAGTCCAGCAGCTAAACCCCTTTGGCGTCCCAGAAAACGGTAAGTAGCACTTTACCTGCAGACGGAGTGCTTTTGAACTTCTTTCTTACAGGTGATGACGGATGTTTCCACTCCTGCGGCTTTCGATTCTGGCGTGTAATGGTGGACCCACGTTTCATCCCTTTTCCCAATCCGAAACAGAAGATCATTGCCAGATTCACAGTAACACACAAGCTGTTCCAGGCTGAACGCCATGCGTTGTTCCATGTGTGTCGGGGTCAGTTGGCGGGGCACCCATCGTGCTGACACCTTCCTGTATCGAAGAATGTCGTGGATGATCTTGTGAGCTCGCTGATGTCCGATTCCAAGGTCTGCCGCTACTCCATCGATGGTGATACGTCGGTTCGCTTTAATAATGTCATTCACCTTGTGTAGTGACCGTGCGCGTCCGTCCAAGTCTCGTTATATCCTGCACTTGTTGACGTCCATCACTGAATCGCTGGCACCATCTCCGCACCATTTGCCTCGACATCACACCTGAACCATGCACCTCAACAAGGCGATTATGAATTTCTGAGCCTGATACTCCACGTGCCCATTCATAGCGGACTCTGAGGTGACAAATGTCATGGGATACCTCCTAATATCGAGTCAGCTCCGTTTTTTCCCTGTGTAGTGCAGAAACTAATAGAAGTGGCATGGACTCAACAAGTCGTTGCAAGTCCCTTGCAGAAATATTGTAGCCTTATATGTTTGCGAAAGTTTCACCGGTGCTGGATTTAGTGCACGAACTGACCTCTCGATTACGTCCGATTAATGTTAGATGGGTTCATGTGGAGCGATCTGGATCACAAAATTATTCACTCGAACCGTCCAAAATGTTCTTCAAACCAATCGGGAACAACTGTGACCCGGTGACATGATGCATTGTCATCGATCGTTGCTTGAGAATGTGACGTCCGTGAATGGTTCCAAATGGTCTCCAAGTAGTCGAACATCCAGCGGACCTAGCCCATTTTATGTAAACACAGTCTACACCATTTTGGAGCCACCACCAGTGATTTCGTGGTTCCTTAATCGTACCACTCTTACCCACCATATCATAAATACCATAAACGAGTAAGCGGGATGGAATCATGGTTGGTAGTCACACTTTATAATTAAGACAGTTTATTGACATTACGCCTTTGAAAAAAAATTGAGAATTACAAATTGTGGACGAGCCACTAGATAAAGCTTTGCAAATACAGTTAGAAACCCAACGTACTCAGCACTCAAACAGTCCCTTATTAAGAAAACAGAATTACTGATAAACTTCAGAAATTCAGACTCCCATATAGGATTTCCATGAAATTACATATAATAAAACAATTACAAGTAAAGGGTGACTCAATGACACTTGAACACAACTGCCAAGCTAAGATCCAATCACATAACATGATAGAACCACTTAAATAAAATAAAATAAAAACTACAGCAGAAACATTGATCTATAAAAATAAACTGTCACGTGCTCAGACGCGTTAATAAAAATTAAAAAAAATACTAGAAAAGGCTGCACAAGGAACTCAGCAGATTCTATGCAGTTTAAGGTTTAGCCAGTTGCCAGTCCCTAATATTTAAGGAAACAAGTTCATATACGAACAGGTTACATACGATATGTATTTATATATCCACCAGCTTAAACCGCCTTGGTGGAAGGAAAATAAATACTAAACTTTGGAAGGCGGTGTGTGAACAACTCCCGGTAGTGGCCAGGTTCTTAAACACTGCCAGGCCTAGGCCTCGGATGACATTTCACTCCCCGCCAAGGCGCTGGCACAACCAAAAGTTTCTGCCTGAATCACAAAGACATTCCAATAACTCTGAAACATAGAAACATTTGGCAGAACCTTTCACTCACTTACACATGGACAACCGTATTAATAAAGTGCAGGCTTTAAAAACGGCAACATAAAATGATTTGACACAAAGCACTAGTAAAACTTCTGAGAAAACTTTCAAATAACGGCCACCATTTAACTAGGCCAACTGAACTCTTCCACACCGTCTTAAGGTTTGACTATGATAGTCTCACCTTAATAATAAAGTTTAAATGGCTCTGAGTGCGTCGGTGAACAAACACGATTACGACGACTTACTTCATATCAGGTACAGAATACGAGGGAGCGGGTTCCACAGCTTCACCGCTTCCCTTCAAATTTTGTTCCCAGCGAAGTCACAGAACTTGTATCTCCAAGTTGCCCGTGTCGTCAAAACGCCCAACCAATTTCACACCACAGCATGTAACGGTCATTACGCTCGTTCGGCAGCCGTTGACACTCGTCTCCCCGCGAATGTCACGAGATCTCGAGGGCTACCTGTCGAAGGCTAACAACCAACTCGCTTCACCCGCCAACCCGGAAGATAAGACACGCGAAAAGCAAAGATAGCTTAGCTCAACCACAATCGATCTCAACGATACATGAACAAGACAACACTGCCGCCAGCTCGCCACGGATCAACCTGCTTGCACAGTGCTTTGTTGACGACTTGAGTTCGTGGCTTCGAGGCCTGTGCCACATTCGAACCCTAACATCGGCTTGTACCATCTGAAATGGGGACTCATCTGACCAGGCCACTTTTTTCCTATCGTCTGAGGCCCAACCGATGTAGTCACGAGAGTAGGAGAGGCGCTACAGGCGATGTCGTGCTGTTAGCAAAGGCACTCGTGTCGCCCGTTTGCTCCCAAAGCCCATTACTGCCAGATTTCGCCACACTGACCTAACGGACGTCGTACATCTCACATTGATTTTTGCAGCTTTTTCACGCAGTGTTGCTTGTCTGTTAGCACTTACAACTCTATGCAAACCCCGCAGCTCTCAGTCAAGTGAAGGCCGTCAGCCACTGCGTTGTCCGTAGCGAAAGGTAACGCCTAGCGCTCTTGATGCTGTGGGTCTCGGAATATAGGTGTCCCAAAACGAATTCCGAAATGGAATGTACCGTGCGTCTGGCACCATCTGCCATTTCGCGTTCAAGCTCTGTTAATTCTCATCGTGCGACCATAACCACATCGGAACCTTTTCACAAATACAAATGACAGCTCCGCCAATGCACTTGTGTACGCGATACTACCGCCATCTGTATACATAGCTATCCTAAGACTTCTGTCACCTCCGTCTAATTGATTCTGGTTTCTATTAAGAACTTCTCCATGTCTTCTTAAATTTTATGATTGTGTTTTATGTGAATAGTTGAGGATTATGTGACCGTGGGAGAGTCAAGTCGACAGGTTCCAAAGCCGTCACAGCTTTCGGCACAGATGGTCTCATCTGCATTTCTGATGTCTACTCAGATTTTTTCTGAGGTAGGGAGCTCTGTAACGGGGTCCACTCTGCCTCTTGAGGCTTGTACGGATGGAATACAGAAGCAGAATTTATCTGTTGGCAATAACGGCTGGAAGAATTGGCGATATGCTGATCACATGTCCCACAATCATAGACCTCACCTTGTAGGCAGCAGCCAGCCAGTTGAAACAGGCCTAAGGTCAAATCCCTGAATGGTTTTTACGTTTTACTTGAAGGCTGTTTAAAATCATGTTATTCTCAGTTTCCTTTTAAGGTGATAGTACATAGTTTTCACCTACTGAAGTCGTTACAAGCACTTTTTTACCGAGCAAAGTGCCCTTTTGCTTCTTCTATTCTTTCAGGGAGTTCATATTACTATTCGGCCATGGTCCCACGGCTTCTCCATGGTTTCGCCTAGTAACTGTAGGCGGACGGAGAAGCAGTTGCTTAAGCAGGCCACTAACATGTCCTCCCCCATTCCTCTTTTGGTTGTATTCCATCATAATGACCTAGGCTTCGGTGCGAAGCTACTCTTAAACTTATTTTAATTTTCAGCGTTAATTCGAAGAAACAAATTGGGGACTGTTTGATGACATTATGGACTCTTTGCTTGCTGTATCGGACTGTATAATCCACAAAGGCGCGGGATGGGTGTCACTGTAAAGCGACGTATAACAAACCCTATACAGACAAGTGATTTTTCTTATAGGCCGCGGCCTAAGACGTGTTAATGTGCCTCATTTCTTGTCTCCTAATGCTGACAAAATCTCCGTATAAAGCTTTTGTAGACTTTCTTCTCATATTTGCTTAAAATATGACGAAAAGCAGATAGTACAAGTTGGAAATGTTACATTCTTAGGGTTACAGCTTGATAATAAATTTAACTGGGAGGAGCATACCACAGAACTGCTGCAGCGCCTAAACAAATCTCTGTTTGTTATGCGAATGTTGTTAGACATAGGCGATATAAAAAAAGCTTCTCTATTAATGCTTACTTTCGTTCCATAATGCCATACTGGATTATTTTTTGGGGTAACTCAGCAAGGCAAGCTACAGTTTTCAGAGATGAATTATTTATGTCGTGAACTCAAGAAGGCCCTGCAGAGGGGTGTTTAAGGAACTAGGGATAGTAACTACTGCTTCCCAAAATATTTATTGGTTCATGAAATGTGTCATTCAGTGTATATCTTTTTTTCAAATCAACAGCTTCGTTCATGAAATCAATACTAGAAATAAGAATAGCTTTCACGAAGATGTGAAGTCACCTAACTTTCGTTCAGAAACGTGTCCATTATGCAGCAATACACACTTTCAGTAACATGCCAACAGCTAAAAAAACTGTAACTTATAATAAAGTTCAGTTTGAGAAGAGTCTAAAGGATTTAATGGTGACCAACTCCTATTACTCCATTGATGAATTTCTTTACAGAACCGACTGTGTCTAATGTGAAACAAATTTTGAGCAGCAGTGCGATCATTGTGAAAGTGCTGTAAAATGTTTTTTATTGTATTTTAACTATTTTTTTAAATTTATATCTATCTTAGATAAAGGCACGTCAATGTTTTTGTGGATACTCAGCAGTGAGTTTTCATGCGAACAATAAGTCAGATACTCAACAGAGGCGCTTAGTCTTTACGTGTTTATACTTGTTTCATTGTCAGAAAGGGGATATGATAAAATATTCGAAACGAAATTCCTGTTTTGACAACAAATAGGCCATTGTGAATAGTGATCGAATACTTTTGCCTGGTAGTATTAACGAAAATCACCAATTGTGTAGATATCGGCCGTTATAGTATGAACAGATCAGTGAACTTCAAGAGCACCATCCGTAGTAGTAAATAAACGTTATTGATTGATAAGCGCCGGCCGGAGTGGCCGTGCGGTTATAGGCGCTACAGTCTGGAACCGCGTGACCGCTACGGTCGCAGGTTCGAATCCTGCCTCACGCATGGATGTGTGTGATGTCGTTAGGTTAGTTAGGTTTAAGTAGTTCTAAGTTCTAGGGGACTGACGACCACAGTAGTTAAGTCCCATAGTACTCAGAGCCATTTGAACCATTTGATTGATAAGCGAAGTCTTTTAAACAAGCAAATCGCTTCAGCTCCATCACTCTTAAGAGTTTAGTGAGACGAAACGCATTCATGTAATGAAATAAGTGCTTCTGCACGCCGGCACAGCTGCTTCGCCTGTCTACAACGATATTTTGCAAACGTCTCTGTGACACCGCCTCAACATAGCTCGATAGAAGGCTATCGTTTTCGCCTACGTCAGTCTGTGCTTCTCACTTCAAAGCTGTCCTGAACAGTGAAAGGTAGGTGGTTCTTACCCCGCCGGCCCGTGTGGCCAAGCGGTTCTAGGCGCTACTATCTGTAATCGCGCGACCTCTACGGCCGCAGGTTCTAATCCTGCCTCGGGCATGGATGTGTGTGATGTCCTTAGGTTGTTAGGTTTAAGTAGTTGTAAGTTCTAGGGGACTGATGACCTCAGCAGTTAAGTCCCATAGTGCTCAGAACCATTTGTTCTTACCCCCACAGCGAGTGTTGCCAGTCAGTAAGGGATATGTGTATCATGTTCGGTGAAATTGGTTCAGTGATTTAGGAGATACATATACACATACATTTTTATAATATGTATGTTTGTGAAGTAAACTTCAGGATGCGAAAGTCGTTTTCACTTCTCGATCGAGGTCTAGTATGCGTCAAAAGGACTCGTATTATTAGGAAAACAACTATATCAAAGAATTAATCCAGGTATTACAGGTTACTTTAGCAACACTACTCAGAATAAGGTCAGGGAACTGTGTCTTCCAGTAGACGAATTGCATTGCAGATTTCTCTTTACTTGCG
Organism: Schistocerca serialis cubense; assembly: GCF_023864345.2. Taxonomy (NCBI): domain Eukaryota; kingdom Metazoa; phylum Arthropoda; class Insecta; order Orthoptera; family Acrididae; genus Schistocerca; species Schistocerca serialis. The sequence goes on along the minus strand of NC_064646.1, from coordinate 329,806,159 downwards.
CAATATTCTGCTTGAATTAAAGAAAATTTGAGTAAAGCTTATGAGAAGACCGTATGCATTTGGGTACTACTTCGGTATCGAAGAGAGCGTTGTTTCCAATGTTTCGCTGCTGCTTATAGTTTTCGATGTTTGTATAACAGATCGAGAATCGAACCGGACTCTTTCGCTTTGGCCGCCACAGCTTTGACCAGTGAGGTAGCGGAGGATGCATTACTGCCAGCCGAACAGCTTCAGCCGACCGCAGTTCCTTTTTTTCTATTTCTTGTTTTTTCATCTCCTCTCATATTTCTCCACCTGAAGCAGTACGTCAGTCCTTCCTTTCACACCTACCTTCCGCAGATGAACTGAATAGAAATGATGTCGCTTACGCATTGGGGCAGTCATCGAAACGGCAGGTGGTGAAGTTGTGAGCCGCACCACAGAGACAGCATGCGTTTATTTCCTGGGTAGCAAAATGGCTGTGAGCACTATGGGACTTAACTTCTGAGGTCATCAGTCCCCTAGAACTTAGAACTACTTAAACCTAACGAACCTAAGGACATCACACACATCCATGCCCGAGGCAGGATTCGAACCGCGCGGTTCCAGACTGTAGCGCCTAGAACCGCTCGGCCACCCCGGCCGGCTCCTGGGTAGCAGACTAGAATGTTAAGGTCTTTGACGGTATCTTCTCATTAGGCTCAGTAACTTGAAGTGGTAAATTCTAGAAGAGAGGGAATCTTTTTGAAAGGCAACAATAGACAAGAAAAGCGGCTCAGCCGTTTTGGAGGAACCGTAACAACATTCGCGTGAAATGAGTTCGGGAAACTAAGTAACAACTAAATCTGAAATGCTGGACAGATATTGGATCCCCACTCCCAGTGAACGCAGTTTTAATTTGTTAACGATAGTGCCCGATCGTTCTGTCAGTACCTCTCGGAGATGATGACATGTGCTGTAACATTTTTATCATACCTACAGATATGTTGTTATAAAATTAGGACTTGACGACTATAGTCGTGCGTTGACGCCAAGGTACATACATAACAACAACACTAGCGATATTTCAACTTCACAGCGGGTATTAATTTCATTCCTATGCTGGAGATTTGAAATTATATATGTCGGTTGAAATAAAAAAAAACTAACATGTCGCTTTTTTTTAATCCTCCATTACACATTTCCGAGGGTAGATTTATTTGAGTTAACAAGATATGAAAATTAAAATTATCATTTTCCGGTCATCCTGTGGCACTGTCAGCAGAAGACAAGACAAACTACACTGATGTGCAAAGTAAGACTCAAGGTAACTGTCGCGTGATGTGCCACTGCCAAGTAACATACCTCGATGAAAATTGGACCGCGCATAGAAGGTAACTGGAAGACAATAATGACACTCAAGTCACACAATTTATGTTGGTCCTCCAAGGCATTACAAAAGGCGAGGCGTGGTTCTTAAGAGGGTGAGTGATCACAATGGAACACATTGCATGCTCTGTAACCGTTCCCATGTGGTCCCCTAGGCATTACAAAATGTGAGGTATGGTTCTTAATGTTGTGAGTGATCACAATGGAACGCAATGTATGCTCTGTAACTGTTCCCATGTGTTCCCCTAGGCATTACAGAATGTGAGATGTGGTTCTTAATAGGGTGAGTGATCACAACGGAACGCAATGCATGCTCTGTAACTGTTCCCATGCGGTCCCCTAGGCATTACAAAATGTGAGGCGTGGTTCTTAATAGGGTGAGTGTTCACAATGGAACGCAATGCATGCTCTGTAACTGTTCCCATGCGGTCCCCTAGGCATTACAAAATGTGAGGCGTGGTTCTTAATAGAGTGAGTGATCACAATGGAACACAATGCATGCTCTGTAACTGTTCCCATGCGGTCCCCTAGGCATTACAAAATGTGAGGCGTGGTTCTTAATAGGGTGAGTGTTCACAATGGAACGCAATGCATGCTCTGTAACTGTTCCCATGCGGTCTCCTAGGCATTACAAAATGTGAGGCGTGGTTCTTAATAGAGTGAGTGATCACAATGGAACACAATGCATGCTCTGTAACTGTTCCCATGCGGTCCCCTAGGCATTACAAAATGTGAGGCGTGGTTCTTAATAGGGTGAGTGTTCACAATGGAACGCAATGCATGCTCTTTAACTGTTCCCATGCGGTCCCCGAGGCATTACAAAAGGCGAGGCGTGGTTCTTAAGAGGGTGAGTGATCACAATGGAACGCAATGCATGCTCTGAAGCTGTTCCCATGCGGTCCTCTAGGCATTACAAAAGGCGAGGTGTGGCTCTTAATAGGGTGAGTGTTCTCAATGGAACGCAATGCTTGCTGTAACTGTTGCCATGCGGTCCCCTAGGCATTACAAAAGACAAGGCATGGTTCTTAATAGGGTGAGTGAGCACAAAGGAACGCAATGCATGCTCTGTAACTGTGCCCATGCGGTCCCCTAGGCATTACAAAATGTGAGGTGTGGTTTTTAATGTTGTAAGTGATCACAATGGAACGCAATGCATGCTCTGTAACTGTTCCCATGTGATCCCCTAGGCATTACAGAATGTGAGATGTGGTTCTTAATAGGGTGAGTGATCACAATGGAACGCAATGCATGCTCTGTAACTGTTCCCATGCTGTCCCCTAGGCATTACAAAAGGCGAGGCGTGGTTCTTAATAGGGTGAGTGATCACAATGGAACGCAATGCATGCTCTGTAACTGTTCCCCTGGTGGCCACAAGGGTGGTATGGCGTTCTTGTGGTAGGACATTCTGTACCCTCACCAGCGCTGTTGATAACTGCTGCATTGACGTTAGTGCATGTGGACGTTCTCCGAAAATCCTCTCGTTACAAGAGCTCCTCTAACTGAACTGTACGATGAGGACACGCATTGTTATCCATAAAAATGAAGTGTGAGGAGGCATAATGTTGCATGGGCGTACTGATCTCCAAGTCTTAGAATACGATCCCCTGCTCCGTTTGCGTCTTTTCAGGCGTGCATTCGACCCTGGCTTCACTTTTACGGATCAATGCGTGACCACGTCGAACAGCACAGGTGGAGGAGCTGTTGGAACGAGATGATATTCGGCGAATGGATTGAACAGCCCGTTCCCCGACTTGATTCCCCGCGACCACATGTGGGATGCTTTGAGGAGGCGTATTTCAGCACGTCCACTTGAACCAAAGACCATCTGACAGTTGTCAACAGCGCTTCTGGAGGACTGGAATGCCCTATCACAAAACTCTTTCCCAACCTTGTGGCCTGCATGGGACCACTTTGCATGCACGCTGTATTAAGAATCAATTTGCGCTAGCTGAAGGTTAAAACTTAAATGCCACAAGCGCAGCTACCCTGGCAAGGCACGTCACGTCACAAGTCAGTTTTTCCATGTCTTTCCTGGAAGATTGGGCGTTTTTACTTTTAATCTTCCTACTTATGCAGATTTTACAAGAATGACTGTTTAATACGGCATGATGGATCACTCCTTGGTAAGCCAGGCTATGGAGCAGCTGAAGATTATTGTTACCATTGCCTATACTTTTCTCACTACAATATCTGCTGTACTAATTGCAGAAAAAGTTCAAATGACTCTGAGCACTATGGGACTTTACATCTGAGGTCATCAGTCCCCTAGAACTTAGAACTACTTAAACATAACTAACCTAAGGACATCACACACATCCATGCCCGAGGCAGGATTCGAACCTTCGAGCGTAGCAGTCGCGCGGTTCCGGACTGAACCGCCTAGAACCGCTCGGCCACCGCGGCCGGCTACTAATTGCAAATAATTGACATTTGATGCCATTTTTACTAATGCAACTGACCGTATTCCCTAGTTATCACTCGAATCTTGCGCGATTATAGTTCATAAGCAGCTCGCTTAAGCTTTAAACTACACACTATCATAGTTCTGTTGATCCATAATACGAATGCATGACTTTAGCTAAAGATTATGTTACCAGTGCGTTTCAATTCGTTTTTACGATTTGAACGATATGAAGATGGTTAGAAAGCAGCGAAACCTGATCGTCCTGCTTCAATTGTTGTTGCTGTTGTTGTCTTCAGTCCTGAGACTGGTTTGATGCAGCTCTCCATGCTACTCTATTCTGTGCCAGCTTCTTCATCTCCCAGTACTTACTGCAACCTACATCCTTCTGAACCTGTTTAGTGTATTCATCTCTTGGTCTTCCTCTACGATATTTACCCTCCACGCTGCCCTCCGATGCTAAATTTGTGATCCCTTGATGCCTCAGAACATGTCCGACCAACCGGTCCCTTCTTCTTGTCAAGTTGTGCCACAAACTCCTCTTCTCCCCAATTCTATTCAATACCTCCTCATTAGTTATGTGATCTACCCATCTAATCTTCAGCATTCTTCTGTAGCACCACATTTACAAAGCTTCTATTCTCTTCTTGTCTAAACTATTTATCGTCCATGTTTCACTTCCATACATGGCTACACTCCATACAAATACTTTCAGAAACGACTTCCCGACACTTAAATCTACACTCGATGTTAACAAATTTCTCTTCTTCAGAAACGCTTTCCTACATTTTATATCCTCTCTACTTCGACAATCATCAGTTATTTTGCTCCTCAAATAGCAAAACTCCTTTACTACTTTCAGTGTCTCATTTCCTATTCTAATTCCCTCAGCATCACCGTATTTAAATCGACTACATTCCATTATCCTAGTTTTGCTTTTGTTGATGTTCGTCTTACACCCTCCTTTCTCAAGACATTGTCCATTCCGTTCAACTGCTCTTCCAAGTCCTTTGCTGTCTCTGACAGAATTACAATGTCATCGGCGAACCTCAGCGTTTTTATTTCTTCTCCATGGATTCTAATAACTACTCCGAATTTTTCCTTTGTTTCCTTTACTGCATGCTCAATATACAGATTGAATAGCATCGGGGAGAGGCTACAACCCTGTCTCACTCCCTTCCCAACCACTGCTTCCCTTTCATGTCCCTCGACTCTTATAACTGCCATCTGGTTTCTGTACAAATTGTAAATAGCCTTTCTCTCCATGTATTTTACCCCTGCCACCTTTAGAATTTGAAAGAGAGTATTCCAGTCAACATTGTCAAAAGCTTTCTCTAAGTCTACAAATGCCTTTCCTTAATCTAGCTTCTAAGATAAGTCGTAGGGCCAGTATTGCCTCACGTGTTCCAATATTTCTACGGAACCCAAACTGATCTTCGCCGGGGTCGGCTTCTACCAGTTTTTCCATTCGTCTGTAAATAATTCGTGTTAGTATTTTGGAGCTGTGACTTATTAAACTGATAGTTTGGTAATTTTCACATCTGTCAACACCTGCTTTCTGTGGGATTGGAATTATTATATTTTTCTTGAAGTCTGAGGGTATTTCGCCTGTCTCATACATCTTGCTCACCAGATGGTAGAGTTTTGTCAGGACTGGCTCTCCCAAGGCCGTCAGTAGTTCCAATGGAATGTTGTCTACTCCCGGTGCCTTGTTTCGACTCAGGTCTTTCAGTGCTCTGTCAAACTCTTCACGCAGTATCGTATCTCCCATTTCATCTGCATCTTCATCCTCTTCCATTTCCATAATATTGTCCTCAAGAACATCGCCCTTGTATAGACCCTCTATATACTCCTTCCACCTTTCTGTTTTCCCTTCTTTGCTTAGAACTGGGTTTCCATCTAAGCTGTTGAGATTCATACAAGCCGCTCTGTTTTCTCCAAAGGTCTCTTTAATTTTCCTGTAGGCAGTATCTATCTTACCCCTAGTGAGATAAGCCTCTACATCCTTACATGTGTCCTCTAGCCATCCCTGATTAGCCATTTTGCACTTCCTGTCGATCTCATTTTTGAGACGTTTGTATTCCCTTTTGCCTGCTTCATTTACTGCGTTTTTATATTTTCTCCTTTCATCAATTAAATTCAATATTTCTTCTGTTACCCAAGGATTTCTACTAGCCCTCGTCTTTTTACCTACTTGATCCTCTGCTGCCTTCGCTACTTCATTCCTCAGAGCTACCCATTCTTCTTCTACTGTATTTCTTTCCCCCATTCTTGTCAATTGTTCCCTTATGCTCTGCTTGAAACTCTGTACAACCTCTGGTTTAGTCAGTTTATCCGGGTCCCATCTCCTTAAATTCCCACCTTTTTGCAGTTTCTTCAGTTTTAATCTACAGTTCATAACCAATAGATTGTGGTCAGAGTCCAAATTTGCCTCTGGAAATGTTTTACAATTTAAAATCTGGTTCCTAAATCTCTGTCTTACCATTATATAATCTATCTGATACCTTCTAGAATCTCCAGGATTCTTCCATGTATACAACCTTCTTGAACCAAGTGTTAGTTATGATTAAGTTATGCTCTGTGCAAAACTGTACCAGACGGCATCCTCTTTCATTTCTCTCCCCCAATCCATGTTCACCCACTATGTTTCTTTCTCTCCCTTCTGCTTCAATTACGTAATAAAAATTGAAAGTTTCTTATATTAAATTTTTTTATTGAATAAATTACATTAAGACCGATATCTTCATCCTGGAGATGTCAGGCTTCTCTAATGCGATCACTGCCCTCGGCATCACTAATATGATCACTGCCCACTGCGAGACTGAATGCCATCAGGTGATGCTGCTGGCATGCAACGCAGTAACAAAAGTATACCGGGACGATTCAGTTGCTCAAACCGGTGGGTTTTATGCAACCTGCAGTGCCTTCAAATATCAGAATCAAGATTTTGAAATTCTCTTGCATGCTGTGTGCAAACTGTTAATCCTAAAGAAGAAATGAACAGGAGCAAACACATTTTTCTTGAATAACTAGGAAAATGTGTCCACCTAGGAAAATGTGTCCACCAGCGAAAACATATTCCAGTACAAAATCTAACTATATTAAATTTCCTACGAAAGGGCCCTGTTCATTTTTTTCTGAAGGACTAACAGTTTGCAGGTATCAGGTGAGAGAATATCTAAACCTTGCATGTGGTTTTTGAAGGCGTTGCGGGTTGCGTAAAACCCATCAGCAGGGGCAGCTGAATCACCCTGCACAAGTGGAACAGAGACGAATAAGGAATCTTCTGAGGTGATGATATGGTCTGCAACCATCCACTAACATAAACGACTTTGACAAAGGGCGGACTGTTGCAAACCGGTGCCTCAGAAAGAGCATCTCAGAAAGTGCTAAAGTGATCGTCTGTCGTGAGCATCTGTGGAAAGTGGTCGAAGGGCAGTGAAAAGATGAGTAGGCGACGAAGTAGTGTCATCAAAGAATGTCGATTTCGGAGGCCTTCTCGCTCTGTAAAGAAGGACAAGTGGCGATCTAGCACAGATCTGACGATGAGAGTACAGTGCTGGTACAGGCACACGTGTTTCACACTCAACGCTCAGCGCACATTGTTGAACGTGGGCTTCACAGAAGATGAGTATTGTGTCTCCCCATATTTACCCAACAACACAGTTAATTACGACTGCAGTGACCGGCTGCTCGAAAGATGCACCGCATTAGTGACGCAGGCCGGTGCCAGCAGTTTTGTGGTATGGGGGACGTTCACCTGGCAGTTCCACGTGACCTATGCTAGAATTTGAAAGCACCATTATAGCTGCGGCCTACATTAACATTATTGCGGACTACCCACATCTTTCATGGTTGGGGTTTTCCCCAACAGCAATGGCATTTTTCAACAGGATGAAGTGTCTGTGACAGCCAGAATTATGCTACAGGAGTTTCACGTGCATGATTGTGGACTCAAGGTTGGTTCCTAGGCCATCAAATTTGGCAAATCCGCACCCACATACCACCATCCTGTAAATGGCGGAAATCGCGTGAGCTACGCTTAAATTCTACTGCTAGGTACATATGGCAACCTATCAAAGACTTGTGGAGTTCATGACACGCAAAATATTGCTGTTTAGCAGGTGGCGATAATGTGTAATAGTGTAAATTACTTGTTCGGAGCTTTAATTGACGTTAACCGCATTGGGCATTTAAATGAATCACAGGTAACAGATGAAAATTTGTGTCGGGCAGGGACTCGAACCCGGATTTCCCGTTTTACGCGTACGGTCGCCTTAACCGCTTCACTATTCGGCCACGCCCCGATGTCCCCCCCACCCCCTCCCTCCTCCCTACCGCGCCCGACCCAAATTTGCAGCCAGCCTGTTACACACTACTGACATAGTGTCACTTACCCATGAGCCCATTACTCGCAGATCCCCGATTCCCATTAACAGAGCAGGCATGCTGTGAATCCACAATGAAAAAAAAAGGAACGTTGGTCATCGTCATCTATATGTATGTGGTGACAAGTAATTGAACTACATGGAACAAAAACGTAAATTATTTACATACTGCAGCGTGCACACACTTTATTCAACATGTGTTACTACAGGTATTCGGATTTAGGTTATGACATGTTCGATATGCCTGCCTGCCATCATTGGCGATGGTGTGACGCAGACGAACAGCGAAATTTTGCATGACGCGTTGATGTGTCGGAAAATCGATGTTGCCGAAGTGGCCGTCCGGTTAAAGGCGCTGCAGTCTGGAACCGCAAGACCGCTACGGTCGCAGGTTCGAATCCTGCCTCGGGCATGGATGTTTGTGATGTCCTTAGGTTAGTTAGGTTTGACTAGTTCTAAGTTCTAGGGGACTAATAACCTCAGCAGTTGAGTCCCATAGTGCTCAGAGCCAGCCAAAATCGATGCTGTCGATGACCTCCTGAATGGCGGCTTTCAGCTCAGCAAGGGGTTTGGGGTTATCGGTGTACACCTTGTCTTTAATATAGCCCCACAAAAAGGAGCCCCATGTGTTTAGATCCGGAGAACATGGCGGCCAATCGAGGTCCATGCCGGTGGCCTCTGGGAACCTGCTGTTCCCAAAGTGCTCCACTGGGACGTCAAACACTCCCCTTCTTCCATGGGGTTGAGATCTGACTTGAATGAGCCACATCTGGTCGAAATCAGGGTCACTTTGGACAATGGGGATGAAATCATCTTCCAAAACCTTTGCGTATCGTAGGTAGTCACCGTGCTATCAAGGAATATCGCAACGATTATTCCTTGACTGAACACTGCACACCACACAGTCACCCATTGAGATTAAAGAGACTTCTCGATCGCGAAATGCGGATTCTCAGTCCCCCAAATGCACCAATTTTGCTTGTTGCCGAACCCATTCAAATGAAAGTGCTTCGTCGCTAAAACAAACCACACTAATTCCCATCACGAAACGCGGCCAGCTGTGTAGTTTTGAACGTCCTAACGCAAACCGTTCAGAAGTTATGACGATTTTATTTCGTATAGTTCAATAATTGGCTGTTTTTTGAGATATCTACAAAAGAATAGACACATTGTTTGATTCAGCAGTCACATAACTAATTCTTTAAAGGTTTAATATCCATATGCACCTAACGTGAAATGAAACATTCGTACAATTAGCTACACAGCCTTTGGATCAAATAACATGTCCGGGGTATCCTCCTAAGAGTCTTCAGGCGCTTTTTGTCTGGTGTTTCGGAAGATATCGGCTATTTGGCTTTTTCAGCGTGTAGAGGAGTCAGCCCAAACAAATATTGCTCATCATGTCTTTCGTGCGACGCCCAATGTCGTCGGAAAGCGTTGGTTTGCTTCCTTTTACAAATATTTAAAAAAAGAAAAAGAAAAGTGGAATTTTACGTGCCCATTCGATAGAGCGGCCACAAATCAGTCTAGTGCGATATTTGTTTTATCGATATTTATCAACAGGGGCAGTAAAGCACGATGAATATTATTACAGCCGCGACAGCATAGCCCCGGCCCACGCTGACTGCTACCGCGATATAGTGGCACTGCTCAGACGCTCCTGTAGTACTAGTTATTCATCGTGTTTGACCGTCCCCTGTTAATACATAATGATGAAATAAATATCGTGAGAGACTAATTTGGGACTGCTCCATCGAATGGGCACGTAAAATTCTGCTTTAAAAATAATTTTTTTTCGTAACCAACCGACGCCTTCCGTCAACACTGCGCGTCGCATAAAGGACGTGATGAGCAGTATTTGTTTGGGCTGACTCCAGCTGCGTTTTACAGACACGAAATTACAAATATCCGCCGAAAGAACAAGATAAATGTTCAAATATGTGTGAATCCCTAAGAGACCAAACTGCTGAAGTCATTGGTCCCTAGTCTTACACATTATGTATATTAAATTAAAGTAACTTAGGCTAAGAACAACACTCACACTCATGGCCGAGGGAGGTCTCGAACCTCCGGCGGGAGGCGCAATCCATGACACGGCGCCTCTAACCGCGCGGCCACTCCGCACACCAAACACCAAGAATATGCGTCAAATAGTTTTAGCTTTGAAAAGGTCTTCCATTCCCTACTTCACTCTATTAGGGTATTGAGTGCTACAGAAGAATGCTGAAGATTAGATGGGTAGACCACATAACTAATGAGGCGGTATTGAATAGAATTGGGGAGAAGAGAAATTTGTGGCACAACTTGACTAGAAGAAGGAATCGGTTCGTAGGGCATATTCTGAGGCATCAAGGGATCACCAATTTGGTATTGGAGGGCAGCGTGGAGGGTAAAAATCGTAGAGGGAGACCAAGAGATGAATACACTAAACAGATTCAGAAGGATGTAGGTTGCAGTAAGTACTGGGAGATGAAGCTTGCACATGATAGAGAAGCATGGAGAGCTGCATCAAACCAGTCTCAGGACTGAAGACCACAACAACAACAGGGTACTGAATTTTCAGAAACACCGAAAGACTATTTTTCTTACTTCTAACCTAAAAGTCAAATACCAGTTTTCATAAATGTAGCTTTAATAATGCTTTAGTAGCTCTTTAATAATGATGTACTTTCAAAAAAACTTTCGCTCACTTTTTCATAGTGGTCGAATTTCCAAAAACGCTTTTATTTCTGATTGAGAAACCAAATACTAATTTTTAGTCCTTCGTAGTCTTTGCTTCACAATTGTCGTAAAAGCGACTTATTTTCAGAAAGCCTTTCATCGCCTATTTCATCCCCTCAGGAGTAGAATTTCGAACAATCCCTTCTTAAACGATGCCTAGAGTTAACTTTTATTTCAGTTCCAAGTGTTGTTTTATTTTGATGGTTTATACAAAATCACATTGCGACAAAACTGTACGCGACAGGAAAGAAGGATCCAGTATGTAAACGAACAAACGAAGAATAAGAAAAGCATTTTTTCGTTGATAATGGCTTAGTTTTACTAGTGCTTAGGAGTGTTAAAATTAGTAGATTGAGTGATATAGTTTCCCCTGTTTTCGCGAGTACTTGTAATTTGTGCTTTGTCTGCTCACATTGCTTGTTTGATTCATGTAATGACAACATTTTTCAGCGAGGAAATTATTCAGCGTAGGGAGAAATTATAAATATTAGAGTCCGAATTTATGTATTTTTTGGGAGACGTGAGACCCAGAAACGTCTTGACGGACCCCCTCGCCGGTCCGACAGCAGCAGACACGTGTGACGGGCGCTCGCGGGGGCAGCGAGCGTCGTTTTTCAGGCGTCTTAGCCCACTCCCCCGTGGCGGCAGCCGACGCGACAATCGATTGACATCTCGGCGCGCAGCGGTAGCGTCGTAGGCCGTGTGCAGTCGCGCACTCAGATGCCCTCCGACGCTCACACCACTGCTGCGCGGGCCGCCAATAAACCGAGGAGCCCAAAATGTAATAACACGGCACCACGCCGTCTTGTCCTTAAGTTACGACTCCTCTGTCATTTACTTCTTTCGCCCGAGATAAAACAGCGGCTCGTTTAAGACGGCTCTAATGCAGTGGCTACCAAGTTTTTGAGACACGTTCCGCTGAACAACACGAAATACCTGCAAATATCCCTCTTCCACCTGCCCATGAAGAATAACACAACATACTTTGTGCGTTTCTTTATAGAACCTAAAAGCATAGAGTCGGTGAAGTAGAGTGCACTTTTAGTTCCTAACCAAACTTCGTCATTAAAACTGCTGCGCCAGTAAAGTGCCATGCAAGAAACGTCGAATTGGCTTGAATTGTACTACATATTTCCCTGCCTCCGTAGCCGAAGTTGTTAGCGCACGCCTGTGGGATGGTGTTCGACTCAGAGGTAAGCTGGTTCGGATCCTGTTGGTGGAAATTTCTCACTGTCAGTAGTTGACCAGCAAGATGAGTAAAACTGCCCTAAACTTCCTGATCACCAGTCTTTGCTCCAACGTCCTGGATGAAATTCCAAACCTCTTCGCAGTGCCTCATGAAGTGAGGTTGGTGACACTGTTGGTGGTGATCGATCTGTCGGATGGAACATCAAGCTCGGCGTCCCCCTTGGTACTCTTCGAGAGGAATGGGATATGTGTTAGTACCAAGTTTCACCATCTTCCTTTCCTTGATCCATTATATCACAAACCCAACACTACAGTGTATAAGCACTCTTTACAATCATCCATACGACAGAGGTACACACTTAACACCTTTTAACAGGCAGAAGAAAGGCAGCGGTAAACTACTTATAAATCTCCATACTCAGCAAGCTACCGCTCTATTGTCATCATTTTCTTTCCTTTTCCACTCGCAAAATGAGCGAGGGAGGAACGAAAGTTTGTATGCCTCCGTATGGGCCCTCATTTCTCGTATCTTATCTTGGTGATCCTTACGCGAAATGTACGGGGTGGTCCATCTGAAGTTTTCTGGTGATTTATCTCGAAAACTATACATCGGGTAAAAATAGTGGGTAAGACAAGTTCGTAAGCGTAAAGGGGGACATCAAATGATACTACACGTGACCCCCAGCCCCTGCTCCCTTGGATGGGGTAGGGGGCAACTTTTAAATTTTAAATGGAAACCCCCATTTTTTATTGCTGACTCGGATTCTCCATAAAAAGTAATCAATTTTTGTCTGAAACATTTTTTAAACCCTCGACAAATGGCGCTGAAATCGATAAAAATTAAAATTGTGGAATAACTCCGATTTATTTAGAATGATCCTAGAAGGACGCATCAAATCGATACAAAATGTCCACCAATTCTTTCATTACGCCAAATTAAGCTATTGTTTTACAAAATATATCCTACCCGCCACAGTTTTTGATGGAGGGAGGCGGAATGTTATTAAAATCTCGTAGGGAACACCTCACAATTACATTAGTCATCCGACCGGCGCTACTGTGGCCAAACTGCGAATGCACCTACCTTTATAGTTCACAGTTTGGACATGGTTGCGCCACAGTCGGGTGAGTAATGCGATTGTAAAGAGTTCCCCCACGAGATTTTGATACCATTCCGCCTCCCTCCATCAAAACCTGTGGCAGGTAGGATAATAGCTTAATTTGGCATAATGAAAGAATTAGTGCACATTTTGTATCGATTTGATGCGTCCTTTTCGGATCATTCTAAATAAATCGGAGTTGTTCCCCACTTTTAATTTTTCTCGATTTCAGCGTCACCTTGTCAATGGTTTGAAAAAATGTTTCAGAAAAAAATTGATTACTTTTTTATGGAGAATCCGAATCTGCACTAAAAATGGGGGTTTCCATTTAAGATTTGAAAGTTGTCGCATCCAAGGGGTCGGGGGCTGGGGGTCACTTGTAGCATCATTTGATGTCCCCCTTTGAGCTTACGAAGTTGTTTTATCCACTATTTTTACCCGATGTATAGTTTTCGAGATAATCTCATCCGAAACTTCAGATGGACCACCCTGTATATTCACAGCTGTAAAATCGTTCTGCAGTATCATCCCTCGAGCTATTCCCATTTGAGTTTCTGATGCATCCGCGTAATACATACATGTTGTCCGTACCTACCGGTACCACATGTAGCAGCCCGCCTCTGAATTGCTTCGTTGTCTTCCTTCAATCATAACCTGTGCGAATACCAAATATTCGAGTAGTACTCATATGTCGGACTAGCATCCTATATGCGGCCTCCTATAGAGATGAATGACACTTTCCCAAAATTCTCACACAGTCCTCACGTGCCCGTTCCACTTCATATCGCTTTGCAACGTTACGTCCGGATATTTAAACGACGTGATTGTGTCAAACAGGGCATTACTAATACTGGTAACCGAGCGAATGGGCACACTGGTTAGCACACTGGACTCGCATTCGGGAGGACGACGGTTCAAACCCACGCCCGGCCATACTGATTCATATTTTCCGTGATTTCTCTAAATCGCCTCAGGAAAATGCCGGGATAGTTCCTTTGAAAAGGGCACGGCGATTTCCTTTCCAAGCCTTCCCTAATACGATGAGACCGATGACCTTGCTGTTTGTTCCCTCCCACCAAATCAACCAACCAACTAATGCATCCTCTGTCTGCTTGCCGGGGGGTCTCACCCGAGATGTGGAGGAGGCTCTGCCGGCGGCACCCGACTGCAAATTGTTGCTCATGTCGGCACCAATGACTCCTGCCGTCTGGGTTCAGAGGTCATCCTCAGTTCGTACAGGCGGTTGGCGGAATTGGTGAAGGCGGAAAGCCTCGCTCGCGGGGTGAAATCAGAGCTAACTATTTGTAGTATCGTTCCCAGAACCGATCGCGGTCCTCTGGTTTGGAGCCGAGTGGAAGGCTTAAACCAGAGGTTCAGACGATTCTGCGGAGATCTGGGGTGCAAATTTCTCGACCTCCGCTATCGGGTGGAGAAATGTAGGGTCCCCCTGAATAGGTCAGGCGTGCACTACACGCCGGAAGCGGCTACAAGGGTAGCGGAGTACGTGTGGAGTGCACATGGGGGTTTTTTAGGTTAGAGAATCCCCTCCCTAGGCCCGACAAGACGCCTCCTGAGACGCAGCAAGGTAGGAGTAGGCAAAATGCAACAGGGAATAACAATATTAATGTGCTAATAGTAAACTGCAGGAGCGTCTACAGAAAGGGCCCAGAACTGCTCTCATTAATAAACGGCCACAACGCCCGTATAGTACTAGGGACAGAAAGTTGGCTGAAACCAGATGTAAATAGTAATGAAATCCTAAACTCAGATTGGAATGTATACCGCAGAGACAGGCTGGACAGTGAAGGGGGAGGCGTGTTTATAGTGATAAGAAGTGCAATAGTATCGAAGGAAATTGACGGAGATCCGAAATGTGAAATGATTTGGGTGAAGGTCACGGTTAAAGCAGGCTCAGACATGGTAATTGGATGTCTCTATAGGCCCCCTGGCTCAGTAGCTGTTGTGGCTGAGCACCTGAAGGATAATTTGGAAAATATTTCGAGTAGATTTCCCCACCATGTTATAGTTCTGGGTGGAGATTTTAATTTGCCGGATATAGACTGGGAGACTCAGACGTTCATAACGGGTGGCAGGGACAAAGAATCCAGTGAAATTTTTTAAAGTGCTTTATCTGAAAACTACCTTGAGCAGTTAAACAGAGAACCGACTCGTGGCGATAACATATTAGACCTTCTGGTGACAAACAGACCCGAACTATTTGAAAAAGTTAACGCAGAACAGGGAATCAGCCATCATAAAGCGGTTACGGCATCGATGATTTCAGCCGTAAATAGGAATATTAAAAAGGGTAGGAAGATTTTTCTGTTTAGAAAAAATGACAAAAAGCAGATTTCAGAGTACCTGTTGGCTCAACACAAAAGTTTTGTCTCAAGTACAGATAGTGTTGAGGATCAGTGGACAAAGTTCAAAACCGTCGTACATAATGCGTTAGATGAGTATGTGCCAAGCAAGATAGTAAGAGATGGAAAAGAGCCACCGTGGTACAACAACCGAGTTAGAAAACTGCTCCGGAAGCAAAGGGAACTTCACAGCAAACATAAACATAGCCAAAGCTTTGCAGACAAACAAAAATTACGCGAAGCGAAATGTAGTGTGAGGAGGGCTATGCGAGAGGCGTTCAATGAATTCGAAAGTAAAGTTCTATGTACTGACTTGGCAGAAAATCCTAAGAAATTTTGGTCTTATGTCAAAGCGGTAGGTGGATCAAAACAAAATGTCCAGACACTCTGTGACAAAAATGGTACTGAAACAGAGGATGACAGACTAAAGGCCGAAATACTAAATGTCTTTTTCCAAAGCTGTTTCACATAGGAAGATTGCACTGTAGTTCCTTCTCTAGATTGTCGCACAGATGACAAAATGGTAGATATCGAAATAGACGACAGAGGGATAGAGAAACAATTAAAATCGCTAAAAAGAGGAAAGGCCTCTGAACCTGATGGGATACCAGTTCAATTTTACACAGAGTACGCGAAGGAACTTGCCCCCCTTCTTGCAGCGGTGTACCGTAGGTCTCTAGAAGAGCGCAGCGTTCCAAAGGATTGGAAAAGGGCACAGGTCATCCCCGTTTTCAAGAAGGGACGTCGAGCAGATGTGCAGAACTATAGACCTATATCTCTAACGTCGATCAGTTGTAGAATTTTGGAACACGTATTGTGTTCGAGTATACTGACTTTTCTGGAGACTAGAAATCTACTCTGTAGGAATCAGCATGGGTTTCGAAAAAGACGGTCATGTGAAACCCAGCTCGCGCTATTCGTCCACGAGACTCAGAGGGCCATAGATACGGGTTCACAGGTAGATGCCGTGTTTCTTGACTTCCGCAAGGCGTTCGATACAGTTCCGCACAGTCGTTTAATGAACAAAGTAAGAGCATATGGACTATCAGACCAATTGTGTGATTGGATTGAGGAGTTCCTAGATAACAGGACGCAGTATGTCATTCTCAATGGAGAGAAGTCTTCCGAAGTAAGAGTGATTTCAGGTGTGCCGCAGGGGAGTGTCATAGGACCGTTGCTATTCACAATGTACATAAATGACCTTGTGGATGACATCGGAAGTTCACTGAGGCTTTTTGCGGATGATGCTGTGGTGTATCGAGAGGTTGTAACAATGGAAAATTGTACTGGAATGCAGGAGGATCTGCAGCGAATTGACGCATGGTGCAGGGTGGCAATTGAATCTCAATGTAGACAAGTGTAATGTGCTGCGAATACATAGAAAGATAGATCCTTTATCATTTAGCTACAAAATAGCAGGTCAGCAACTGGAAGCAGTTAATACCATAAATTATTTGGGAGTACGCATTAGGAGTGATTTAAAATGGAATGATCATATAATGTTGATCGTCGGTAAAGCAGATGCCAGACTGAGATTCATTGGAAGAATCCTAAGGAAATGCAATCCGAAAACAAAGGAAGTAGGATACAGTACGCTTGTTCGTCCACTGCTTGAATACTGCTCAGCAGTGTGGGATCCGTACCAGATAGGGTTGATAGAAGATATAGAGAAGATCCAACGGAGAGCAGCGCGTTTCGTTACAGGATCATTTAGTAATCGCGAAAGCGTTACGGAGATGATAGATAAACTCCAGTGGAAGACTCTGCAGGAGAGACGCTCAGTAGCTCGGTACGGGCTTTTATCAAAGTTTCGAAAACATACCTTCACCGAAGAGTCAAGCAGTATATTGCTCCCTCCTACGTATATCTCCCGAAGAGACCATGAGGATAAAATCAGAGAGATTAGAGCCCACACAGAGGCATACCGACAATCCTTCTTTCCACGAACAATACGAGAATGGAAGGGAGAACCGATAGAGGTACTCAAGGTACCCTCCGCCACACACTGTCAGGTGGCTTGCGGAGTATGGATGTAGATGTAGATGTAGATATTGTATGCAAACATTGTGGGTTTGTTTTTCCTGCTCATCCATATTAACTTATGATTTTATATACTTAGAGCTGGCTGCCACTCATGACACCAACTAGAAACTGTGTCTCAGTCATCCTCCTACAGTCACTCAACATCGGTACCTTCCCATAAACCACAGCGTCATCAGCAAACAACTGCAGAGTGCTGCCAGATCATTTATGTAGATACGAAAATGACAGCGATCCTGCCACACTTCTCTTGGGCACTCCCGACGATACCTGCGTCTCTGAACACTCGCCATCAAGGACAACATGCTGTGTTCTATACCTTAACAAGCCTTCGACTCACTCACATATCTGGGGACCTATTAACTTTACTTGTACCCTTCCTTAACAGTGTGCGTTGGGGTACCGTATCCACTACTTTTCGGAAATCTAGAGGTATTAAATCTACCTGTAGTTCGAAGTATATCTTGTGAGAAAAGGACAGGCTGATTCCCTCGGTATGAAACTGTACGTGGTCTGTCTAAAAATTATCCGACCTTTGATTTTTCCGCGTAACATAGAGACGACAGCGCGGCGCCACTGCATTGTAAAGGAAGAGACCTTTATGCGCATGCGTGAATTTTGTCCCCGCCTTCCAGCGCGTCAGTCAAAAATGGCGCTGAGCACTATGGGACTTAACTTCTAAGGTCGTCCCCTAGAACGTAGAACTACTTAAACCTAACTAACCTAAGGACATCACACACATCCATGCCCGAGGCAGGATTCGAACCTGCGACCGTAGCGGTCGCGCGGTTCCAGACTGTAGCGCCTTTAACCGCTTGGCCACCCCGGCCGGCGCGCGTCAGTCGCTGCATGTCGGTCGCTGAGTGAGGTGCTACACAACGTGATCGTCGGATTACCGATTCTCTCAAGATGACTGAACAAATTGAGCAAAGATACTGCATCAAATTTTGTTAAAAACTTGGTGATTCTCAAAGTGAAACAATTCGTAATATTCGGCAGGTGTTTCGAGAAGCTGCGTTGGGTGTAACACAAATTAAGGAGTGGTTCAACCTATTCAAAAATGGCCGCACACCAGTGGAGAGTGACCTGCGTTCTGGCAGGCCCCAAACTGCTCGGACTGCCACTGTTGTTGAGAGGGTGCAAAATTTGCTGATAGCAGATCGTCGTTTGACTGTGCGAGAGACTGCCCAAGAGGTTGGAGTAGCTGAAGATTCTGTACATGAAATTTTGTATGATGATTTGAACATGCACCGAGTGGCTGCGAAATTCGTGTCTAAGTCGATGTCGCGGGAACAAAAGGACCACCATTCTGACGTTGCACAGAACCTTCTGGACACCACCAACACTGATCCTGGGTTTCTGAATACTGTGATAACTGGAGATGAGTCATAGGTGTACGGAAACGACCCACAAACAGAAAGACAGTCGTGGCAATGGAAGCATCCCGAGTTTCCAAGGCCGAAGAAAATGCGGCAGGTGCGAAGCAAAAGCAAGGTGACGCTGACTGTCTTCTTTGATGTCCGTGGAACTGTGCATCGCAAATACGCACTGGAAGGACAAACATTGACAAAGGAGTGTTGTCAAGAAGTTCTCGGGCGACTCCGTGACGCAGTTCGGTGCAAAAGACCAGACATGTGGACGGTGAAAAACTGGCAACTGCATCACGACAACGTCCCCGCACATTCATCCCACTTGATCCAAAATTTCTTGGCCAAACATGGAACTACAGCTGTTCGCCAACTTCCCTATCCTACAGACATGGCTCCTTACAACTTCTGATTGTTTCCAAAATTGAAGACGCCACTGAAAGGATCCCGTTTTGCGAGTAGAGAAGAGATCATGTGGAACAAGACGACGGAGCTGAATACCATTCCAAAAGAAGACTTCCAGAGGTGTTTCCAGCAGTGGAAGGATCGGAGGGCTAAGTTTGTGCAAGCACAAGGGGCCTACTTTGAAGGGGATTAGGGTCCTAAGCCCGTCAGGTATTCGAAATGTTTTTTCTGATTGAAGGTCGGATAATTTTTAGTCAGGCGTTGTATTTTATGTTACGTACTACAGTATATGTTTGGATACGCAAATGATTAGCATTTCCCGGCTGTTGTGGCCGAGTGGGTCTGGAACCGCGCTGCTGCAACGATCGCAGGTTCGAGTCCTGCCTCGGGCATGGATGTGTGTGATGTCCTTAGGTTAGTTAGGTTTAAGTAGTTCTAAGTCTAGGGGACTGATGACATAAGATGTTAAGTCCCGTAGAGCTCAGAGCCATTTGAACCATTTTTTTGATTAGTATTTCAGACCAACCTCATAGAGTAGATTGGAGTAATGCCTTCTGCATTCTGTATATTAGGAAATATTACACAACAGTTTCCCCATTCAGAAATCAGTCTTGAATGTTGGCAGTGTGTGAGAAGATGACGGGATGTTCCGCGTAAGAAGGAGAATTGCCTACCATCACGTATTGGAATTCGACAGTGGCAGGACCATAGCCTGTCGAGACTGCGCTTTACCGTCCTGCTATATTTCTGCTTTCAGTGGTCGGAATCCCACGATTGCCATACAAATACGAAATCGAAGGTTCCCAAAGACCATACTCAAAGCCATGCAGGGTCTCAACGATAATGATAAGAAACAGAGCGGGTACGAGACTAATGTTGCGGGTTGCATCCATTATAAATCAAGGCACTGCTGTTACACCAGTGCTAACAGACTTATTTCGTTCCTGCAGTAGCCTCGCGAGCATGAGGAGTGTGAGAACTATGGCATTGCGGTTGCTAAATACTCATTGACTTGTTCTCTCTTACTGAAGCATGCAGGAGTGTAAGACTTATTGATAGTATAGAAGATGAGTACACGATCTTGCTGCTGTAAAGTAACAGTGACAAGGCGAAATGACTGATTGTCGGGATCAGATGGCCTTTAACGAGTGTGTTTTGTGACGCTTTGGAGGGCGTAAAACGAAAATTAATTGAGCGCACAGTAAACAATTGCAGATGTGTTCCTTTAGTTTCATGCTATAGTCCACGCTTAAGGTGAAAAACATACAAATTTCGCCCCATGAAAACAAAATGGTTGCCTTCCTTTTTATTCTGCCTCCAGCATGAGAAAACTGCGAGATCTGTTCAAAAAATTCCGAAACATTCATCATTTCGCGCCAATGGTGTCTTGCCATCCTTGCAAACTCCTGCGTTTATGTGCCGCGCGGTCTAGGACGCCTTGTCACGGTCCGCTCGGCTC
The DNA here is from genome assembly GCF_023864345.2 of Schistocerca serialis cubense. NCBI lineage: Eukaryota > Metazoa > Arthropoda > Insecta > Orthoptera > Acrididae > Schistocerca > Schistocerca serialis. Next base: position 329,785,383 of record NC_064646.1, on the reverse strand, counting down.
CCCCTGTTGGAGGTTCGAGTCCTCCTTCGGGCGTGGATGTGTATGTTGGGCTACCCGTAAGTTAGTTTAGTTAATATGTAAGCCTAGGGACCGATGACATCAGCATTTGGTCCCATAGAACCTTACCACAAATGTCCAAAATAATTAATGTGTGACTGCCATAAGTTTCATTGTTATATGTCTGTTAGTTATTGTTGAGTGATATATTGAGCAGTACACTTTGCGAATTGCGAGATGGCAGAGTTAGAGGAGCAATATGTGTTTATTAAATTTTGCGTGAAGCTCAAGAAAACCTTGACAGAGACACATGAGATGACGCAGAAAGCCTACGATGATGAGTGCTTAAGCCATACTCGATGTTACGAATGTTTCAGACGATTTAAAAATGGCCGAACGGAAGTTAAAGACGATCCTCGTTGAACACGCCCTACGACGTCTACCGACGACTCTCGTGTCAGTAACATCAACGAAACTGTGCGTGCCATTCAAAGACAGATTGTCCGGGAGATTGCAGATGAATTAACATTTCAGATGTACCATGTCATGAAATCGTGACACACTATCTTGCAATGCACCGTGTTGCCGCAAGTTCGTCCCATGGATCATGAGTCAAGACCAGAAAAACCTTGGCCTCGCAATGTGTGAATAGCTTTTGGATCGCGCAAATGAGAACAAGATACTCCTTACGAGAATCAGAACTGGTGATGAGACGTGGGTCCACGGTTATGATGTTGAGACCATGGTTCAATCATCACAATGGGTCGGGAAAGGTTCTCGAAGACCAAAAAAGCTTGTCATGTTATGTAGAAGCAGGGCTGATAGTTTTCTTTGACATTGAAGGGTTAGTTCATTATGAATTCGAACCACAGGGACAAACTGTTAAGCGACCACAAGGACAAACTGTTAATCGACAGTAATATCGGGACGTGTTGCGACACCGGAGAAAAATAGGAGAAGGAAACGGCCTGAAATGTGGCGAGACAGTTCATGGCTCTTGGATCTCGATAACCCCTGTTGGTGCCTGACTATTGCACAAAAAACGAAATCACTGTGTTGTCTCATACTCCGTACTCTTCAGAACTAGTCCCTGCTGACATTTTTTTTAAATTTTCAAAGCTGAAAATCCCGTTGTAAGGACGAAAATTTGCAACTAAAGACGAAATAAAAGAAAATTCGCAGACGGCGCTTCGCGCGATCCAGCGAGAGACGTGCCAAGACTGCTTCCTACAGTGCAAACGGCGTTGGGAGCGGCTTATCGATTGCGAGGAGAATATTTCGATTGAGACCATGCACAATAAGTAAAAGGGTAGTGCAGAAAAAAATTGTGGAGAAAGTTCCGGACTTTTCTGAACAGTTCTCTGTGTGCTGCGTCAAACGAAAACTGGGCACAGACCAACCTCACTGTTATATCCCTGCAACCAAAGGGCGCGTTATTTCTTTAATCTTCTGACTGTGGCAACTTGCGTTTATGGGCTAACGGCGCCTTTAGTAGCCTATCATCCATTTCTGTAACTTTTTTGGAAAGTATTAATATTTATTTTAATAATAAATCACTATATACATTGCATTTCATCCTCATGTCATGTTTCTGGTACTATCGTTAGAGACTCGGTAACGCCTCGAAAGCGTTATTAATTAGTCAGAAATTGTGTGAATAAGCAGGTCGGACGTTTTGTAATATTTGACCTTGCACTGGAGAATGGCTATAAAAACGAGTTCACGATTGTGTGAAATAGATGAACAGTAACTTAACAGTTTAATAGCGGAAATTTCTTTGAAAATGTTTATGTATGTAGCAGATAAGCCGTGAAGTTATAGTCATGTAAGGAGCGTTCAATAAGCAATTCAACACTTTCTTTCTGAAAGCAATTGGTTCTATTCAGTATTCCAATACACCATATTATTCCCCACACTTTTGACTACAAAACGCTATTTTTCAACACAGTCTCCTTTCAATGCGACGGCCTTACATACCTTACTGGGTGGGCCTGTATGCCCGCATGGCATCCCTCTACTGGTCGATGTCGGAGCCAACGTCTTGTTACATCAATAACGTCCCAATGATCCACGTATTGCTTCCCGCGGCGTGTATCCTTCATTGGGCAAAACAGATTCAAGCTGTAGAGAGGATGAGGAAGGAAAGGGCAATGAAGTTTTGTGATACTGTGAGGCCTTGCGTTGTCACGAGGAGAGGTTTGATTTTTTATGGCGACGAAAACGCTGGTTGGTTCTTCAATTTCCTCAAGGTAGCACAGTACACTTTAGAGTTGATGGTTGCATCATGAGGGAGGCCATCAAACAGAATAACCCCTTCACAGTCCAAAAAGACGTCGCCACGGTTGGGGATGCGGATTTGAACTTTTTTTTCAGAGGAGAGACATCCAGTTCAACAGCAAAGTTACTGATTGTGACCCTTCATTTACTCCGATGAGAATGTCTACGGCCGTGTTCGGCCGACCAGCACGCGGGAGACCTTGGAGGTTTGCGTGACCTTATGCTGTGATGACAGACGCCTCGCCCAACGGATCACCGTGCTTTTGTTCACTGCCAGGTCTTCGTAGACATACTGTAAGGGCCTGTCAGTATCTGTGATACTCTGGTTTTCCACCAAAAGAAACTCAATAACAAGTCTCTGCTTGGAACGCACCTCTGTTACAGACGCTATTTGAAGGGCTATGTACAGTGATGCCACATATCGCAACTTCATGAAACTATAGGGGATGAAGTGGGAATATTCCACGATGCCACACAACCAATTTCGCATTTTTTTTTGCATTAGTTATTGAACGCTCCTTGTGTACTCGCTCTCATTTTTGAACGAGTCGAATCCAGTTGTTGTTCCCGACAACAGACAGATGTGGCAAGTTGACAGTAGTGCAGACTCACGTGTCGAGTCTTCGACCACACGGAAACGGCGAGTTCGGAGATGATGTCGCCGGACTCGCTGGCGAATATAGGGAGCTCATGTCTGATCTCCACTCAACGGTCCCACATACACCTGATCCGGACAGGCGCCTGCGACACGTACATTGAGCTGTTCACTCTCGAGCACAGGATTTTCTATTCGAACGGCCGGAGATGTTTGCCAAACTCCTACTTTTCACTGAAAACTTTAAGAATTTCTTGCAATATCGATAAAATCTTCTCGGTTTACAAGATGTGTCTTTTCGAATAAAACACTCAAAATTTCGATTACTGTCTCCACCATCATCATCAGGAGTTAACATCAATGACTGCGGAGCTGGCAGGATGTTCGGCTTATATAGATGTAGTGGTGGTAGCATTTGGAAACTGCCAGAGAGGGCCGCGGGACCGAGTTAGTGCTGCTTATTTTATCTTCTTTTATCAAAGAACTCACGACTTTAGACTCACGACTTTAGACCAGGAGACCCAAATCTACTTCTACATCTGTAATCTGCAAACCACCATGATGTGCATACCCTAGGGTACGCCCCACCACGCCAGTTATTAGGGTCTCTTTCCGATCCATTCACATATGGAGCGCAGGAATAATGATTGTCTGAATGTCACTGTGCGTGCTATAATTATTGTAATCTTGACGTCGCGATCATTATGTGAGCAATACGTAGAGTTGTAGTACATGCCAAGAGTCATTATTTAAAGCCGTTTCTTGAAGCTTTGTTCGTAGATTTTTGGGGATGGTTTACATCTGTTTCAAGAGTCTGACAGTTCAGTTCTTCAGCATCTCTGTTGGGTGGAACAATCCTGCCACTATTCGTGCTGCCCTACGTTCAGTGCAGCCTGTTTTAGTCATATTTGTTTCAAATCCCACACACTTTAGAAATATTCGAGAATAAGTCACACGAGTGACTTGTAGACCATCTCCTTTGTAGACTCACTGAACTTCCCCAGTATTCTATCAGTAAACTGAAGTCTACCATAAACTTTACCTACAACTGAACCTATGTGGTCATTCCATTTCATATCCTCACAAAGTGTTATATCCAAATATGTGTTCGAGTTGGCCAACTCCAGCTGTGACGCACTATGTTATAATCATAGGATACGATTTTTTTGTTTAGTGAAGTGCACAATTTTACATTTCTGAATGTTCAAAGCAAGTTGCCGACCTTTGCAACTCTTTGAAATCTGATCAAGATCTGACTGAATATTTATGCAGCTTATTTCAGACAGTAGTTCATTATAGATAACTGCATCATCTGCAAAATGTCTGAGGTCACTGTTAATATTTTCCGCAAGATCATTCAAATATAACATGACCCGTGCTGTGTATGACTTACCGAGTGCAAGTGGGCTGTGTGGCTGCTACTGGCCACCCTATGTTGCGGCAGCAGAGGGCGCTCGTGCTACGGAGCCGCTGGGGTAGTAGCTCAGCGGTTGCTCACCATTGGGTTCACCAGATCGCGCGCGACAGCTATCGACGTCTAACGGAAACTTGCAATTCCGTCGCTAGCTTCGCGACGCCTGTGGAATGGCACCAATATGTGGCACCACAAACAGAAAGGGCCCCCACACACTTCCCTGGGGCAAACCTAACATCTCTTCTGCATCTGACGACGCCTTTCTAATCAAGGTAACATGCTGCGACCTCTCTACGAAAAATTTCTCAATCCAGACATAAATTTTGGTGTGAGTACTGAGTTAAATGCTTTTCGGAAATCAAGACGTACTGCATCTACCTGTCTGCCTTGATCCAAAGCTTTGAGTATGTCACGTAGAAAAGTGTAAGTTGGGTCTCACATGGTCGATGTTTTCGAAATCCATCTTGGTTGGCAAGGAGGAGATAATTGTGTTCGAGATAACTCATACTGTTTCAGCTTAGAATATCTTCTAAGATTTTCCAACAAACCGGTGTCAAGCATATTGAACCCTCCTGTTATGGATCATTTCTACTACCTTCTTGTAGACAGGTGCGACCTGTGCTTCTCTCCAAATACTGGGGACGATTTTTTGTTCGAAGGATCTAAGGTAGATTACAGTTAGAAGAGGGGCTAACTCATGCCCACCAGTAACAAAATTATAGTTTTCCCAGTTGATTGTTGTGTGATTAAAGTCTCGACTGGTGATTACAGTATGATTGGGGAACTTTTGCACAAGCGAACAGAGGTGTTCTTTGAAGTTTTCCGTTACATCACGAAATGAGTCTGGTGGGCGATAGAAGAATCCAAGTACCATTTTATGTTCACCCCTGATACTGAGTCTTGTCCAAACAATCTCACAAGCACCGTCAATTTCTGTCGCAGTAGATCTCTTGAGTTTCTGAGTTACTGTAGCAGCAAATACACTTTTATTTCCTATTAGTCTATCCTCTCGATATACACATAAAATGAAGGTAGACGATCGGAATCTTGTTATTGGCTAACTGCATATTACTAAGTAATGTCGTCAGTATTGTTTACTAATGACGCCACTTTTTCTCGTGACTGTTTCACTGGCACTCATAAACGACATCTAAGGTCCGACTTAGGCCACATGCCTTTGTGATAATGAGAAAACCCTCTGGAAATAAAGTTATATTTATCACCGTGGTGCTCATTGCATCACGGACTCTGTTGAGTGGCACCAGGGTATAATATGTGCATACTTATGGGCTGTAGTGTTAGTGATTCATTTGTCTCGGTCATCGGCCAGTTTTTCAACCGAGCGGACCTTCGACTCCAAAACACCAGATCGACGATGTTTCGTTGAATGGTTCGCACGCTGACGCTTGTTGATGGCCCAGCATTGAAATCTGCAGCAATTTGCGGAAAGGTTGCACTTCTGTCACGTTGAACTATTCTCGTCTGTCGTCGTTGGTCCCGTTCTTGCAGGATATTTTTCCAGCCACAGCGATGTCGGAGATTTGATGTTTTACCGGATTCCTGATATTCATTGTACACTCCTGAAACAGTCGTACGGGAAAGTCCCCACTTCATTGCTACCTTGGAGGTGCTGTGTCCCATCGCTCGTGCGCCGACCGTAACACCACGTTCAAACTCACTTAAATCTTGATAACATGCCATTGTAGCTGTGGTATCAACGTTCGATACCACACTTGTTAGGGGTTGCAGTTATCGACCGCGGTCCGTACTAGTATCGCTGAACCCGCGAGTCGGGACTAGCGACGCTCCACGGCTTGCAACAAGTCTCTAGCGTGCGCTCGGCCACTCTTGCTCGGGACGTCAAGTAGGAAAGTAGTATAGCCTTCAGCTGATATGAAGCAACATCTAACAAGGCACTTAGTTAAAGTGTGGCCTATGTGATGCTTCTATAGCTTTCTGTTTGTTATTATATTCCTCCTGATTATGAAGACTCATCTACCACCAATTAAGTACAATATATTATTTTTTTTACCAACGACTTATAATTATTTTAGTCGTTGTAGACCCAGACAATGCAGCCAGCTCCTTATCTACTTCACTGACGAACCTGCTGTATATGCAAATAAAAGATTTATATTTTTCTATTTAGCATTGGCCACCAGTCATTCACATTGGTGACAATTCGTTCGCTCGTCATCGTAACAGTAGCAGCAGTAACCGATCTAACAACTGCGTCATTTTCTGCCTGTTCACATACCTCTGCATTTGAATATGAGTGCCTCTACCAATTTCTTTGGCGCTTCATCGTATATTACAGTAGTACCTTAGTACATCATTGTACTAGTCTTGTATTTCATAAATCTAGTAAAAAATTAAATATTGAAATTATAGAATATATAAAAAGATAGTGTTATAAAATGGTTTTATACATAATATGATGAGATCCTTCAAGTGATATGAAGATGAAGACAGGATAAGAAGCACAATTCTTGAAATCAATTAATGTTGATTGCACTTCATAATAACTAAAAATAAAGTTAAAGGCGTGAAGATGAAAAAGGAGAAATAGTACGTGGGTACACAAATTTCACAGCAGTCGATGTTTGCCTGTCGTTGGACTACTCAGGTCCTCAAAGTCTGTAATTTTCGATTCGTAGTTCGTCGCTCCATCACTCGGCTCCTCGAAGTCTGTTAATTTTTATCGCACCATATATGCATTATAGGTCTCCGTCAACATCTACTTCGTCAATTTCATCTAGTGGGAGGGAGTTAGTCAGGAGAGCCCCATACACGTGGCTCAAATCAATGAGCACTTCATCCCAGCCTTCTGACACCCACAACCACCTGCGCACCCTTTGTTATAATTGCAGAAAATTGCGGAAAGAAGAGATTGTGGAGCTGGTTACTTGGAGGTAGAAACGTGGTCAAAACCAAACCAGGAGCCTGCGATCCCCAATAGACTGGATCCGTATGGTGTCTTAACCCCATTTGTAGTTGCAGGTAATTTCTCAAGCAGTGTTGGCGGGCTGCTTCGGAAGCTGGTGTTCGGGATCGATTGAATTTGGATTTCACGAGACGTTTGGAAAGCAGTTCGAATCGCAAAGTATTTAAAGTATTACCTGACCTACGTCCGTAGAGAGTTATTAAAAATCGTAGGCCAGCTTCTTCAATAGCTTCAGCTATTTCTTCTAGAAGATATTTATTTTCGACCAACAGCTTGCTCATCAACTTCGTGCCATGCTTGAAGAATGCTGAATTTTTTTCAGTCCGTTTATGGCGGGGAGAAACATGAGCGGCCTTCTGATGTCTGCCAGTTTGAAGCTGTTGGGACCAAATACTTTAGATGGGGTTGTTGCTCTTCTAGTTTTGACAAATATGTGTTTGCTGATGTCATGGCTAGGGCATTGAGCCTGATGAGAAGGGTGTATCCTCACCGATTACGACAAATTTCTCATGCTCCTATGATACCTCGAGGTTCGTGGCAACAATCAGTTGGACTGCGTCTTCGTTAGCTTGCTTTACTGAGAAGACATCACCTTCAAGCGTATCAGTAAGCAGGCTAATGAGACGCACTTTATTTCTCCTGAGTTGCGGTCACCACCATTAGCTCGGTAAGGGTGACCTGAGGAGTAGTGTGTCTTTTGCTTTGGCGGAGGCGCTCAGCATATTTGATGCTGTTGGTGGGCAGGTCTTCTTGGTAACCATCAAACGCCACACTCGTCGGACTTCGGTTGTAGTGCCTTTTTACGTAGTTAACGTATTTGGTTGGGACTGATTGGAATGTTTCACAATTCTTCAATACAACCCCATGGTTAGACACTGGACTCTCATTCTGGAGGACGACGGTTCAATCCCGCGTCCGGCCATCCTGATTTAGGTTTTCCGTGATTTCCCTCGATCACTCTAGGCAAATGCCGGGATGGTTCCTCTGAAAGGGCACGGCCGACTTCCTTCCCAATCCTTCTCTAATCCGATGAGACCGATGACCTCGCTGTCTGGTCTCCTTCCCCAAACAACCCAACCCAACAACCCCATGGAGAAGAAGGGTGACGGTACGGACGACAACCCGCCGATGGATCTTCAGTCTTAGCTGTTTGGAAATGAAGTCATCACTGACATCTGTGTTACAAAAGTAGCCATGTTGTTTTAAAACTGAAAACCGGCTGACGTAATCGGACTCGACGTGGAACTCCACTTCCTCTAGCTTTCTCTGCAGCAGCCATATTTTTCTCCCTGATATAAGATTTATGATATACGAAATGAGGTTTTACAGTATCAAATATCTTAAAAAGAGCATTTTTTCCATCATTTCCCTCCTTACTGTCCTCCAACAAAGTTGCTTTCACAGTCACTGTCTCATTATCCTCTATTGCTTTATCACACACAGGACACAGATCCATCATTTTTACATCTGCTTGTTTCCAACCTGCAACAAAATTAATCGTAAATTTCAAAATTTAGTTAAATAACATATTGCTGTATTTATTAGGTACAATACTAGTACTGTGGTGCAAGTACTGTTTTACCCTTTATCTAACTTCAATAGAAACAGCTGCAAAAATCCCTACTCTTCCACACAACCTACACAATCAATATGTGTTGGCCCAATTCTAATGTGGAGTTGTAGGGAAACTGGCGGTCCAAAAATTCATTTTTTGTCTAATTGAACGCCGAATTTATTCCTCTGTAACTTTTTTCTGCGCCACTGTATTAATAGATGGGTCAGTTTAGATGATATTACCAAAAAGTAAAAACGATAACTTTTCATAAATATGTAAAACTTGTGCATCTTCTACGAGAATCAGTATGGGAATGGATGGTCCAAAAAGTATGCGTCTGGTCTCATTCAATGTAGGAATTAATGCCATACAACTTGTAATCGGAATATGTTTTCGATATTGTGAGTCCTTTACGGCATGCAACTGTAGAACCGCAAAACTACTCTTCAGGGTACGCTTTTACCCTCCACCCCCACCACTTAAGCACACCTCTGCTGAGGAGGAAACCTAGGATAGTCCTATTTGGCCAGAGACGAAACCATTAAAAAATAAACCCTTTTGCAGCAATTATTTCCGATTTGGATTCTAATTCTACTGGCCTATTATATATTCACCCATTACTTGAGAATGAGAGACTTCTAAAATAGTTTACGCATAATTTTAAAGCTTTTCGAAAGTTTTCCTTGCTAACACTCCACTCCCCACAAAGTAATCAATGAAAAGAGTTTATCACTTGCTACATTTTTGCTGTTCATGCAGAAAAACTGCAGCAGGGTGTCTAAAAAATTTATATCGGGGTTTTAAGGCTTTGCAGCACTTATTACATTCAACTTATGTTTAATAAGTATACCAAGTTAGAAAGTAATAGAATACATATTTTGGCTGTTACATGTACTTAAGTACAGAAATTAGTGTTTCGCGGAAAATGGCCGTTAAAAGTTTCTGCTTGTATTTGGCATTCTTTTAGAACTGTCCAGCACCATAAGCAGGTTCTTTTCTCATTTTCTAAATCAGTTTTCTTCCTTTTCACATTCCTATGAGCACTCTTCTTGATTTTATCACCTCCAAAACTGGTTTATCTGCTTCCACTACACGCTTTCTGTCTATTGCATACAAAGGTTTGATGCAGTTCACTCCGGGCTTAATTTCCATTTTTCTAAAACGTATTTCCTGCTTTGCACACCATCATTAAAACATGAAACTGCATCATAAACACCAACAGCAAGTGCATTTCTTCCAAAAAAAATGGTTTTTGGCAATGTTTCCCATACACATTGGTTAAAACTTTCATTTGGGTTTTGGGTATCGTCATGAAGACATTTCTTCAATAAGTTTTCATTTGCAAGGTCCCTGAATATAGGTTTGATGGCTTCCATTATACCAGTTGGTAGAGAATTCCTGTGATGAAATTCTTCACCACCAGCAATTGATCTTTGGTAGCCACACCATGATTCACTTCCTTTTGGGCACAAGTTGTGGATAGGGTTATTGTGAGTGGACATTTTGTGAAAGTATAAGGCCGAAACTGCTTGCTTCATTTTTTTCAAGTCCCCTGTATTCCTTCTTACTGCCAAACCATAATATCTCTGTAGCTTGTCAATTTCTGCCAGTCGCCCTCTCCCTTTTATTCCCTTCTCATCAAATAATTATTTCCTGACAAATCTTGTCTCAGACTTCTAAGTCTTGTTACAAGTCTGTTCTGTACATGTCCCACACAATCTAACTTCTGCACAATAGTCTCAGCTCTTTATGGAGCACATTTTTGAACCTCAACGGAAGCTTTATTATCACCATCACCAAGGTACTTAACAATTCACAGGGCACGGGAGGCAACAGATCTGGTAAACAAGATAACTCGCTGCGCTTCCATATCTCTACTAGAGCCTTCATAGTGCATATTAAATTCATGATCTTGAATCCCTTTCACACAACTAGGACAAAATTTGCTCAACACTTCAACATCTAGTACTTTGCCAGTGTCAACAGATGTTGTAATAACATCACTCAATGAAGTGTGCCCTCTTTTTTGCCAGGTACCATCAAAAGCGGCCACTATGTCTATGTCACCATCACTTTCGAAAATAGATTCTTCTGCAGCACTTTTCATTGATGATTCTGCAACTTCTTTTACAGCCGGAGCACTAAGACATAATATCTCTTTAAATTTTGCTGGAGGAGGTGGAAGATTCATCACTGCACAAAGTGTTTTTGCTGCCTTCTGCCCCTACCAAAACAGCGTATGCCATATGGTACCCTAAAGTTCACATCATAACCTTTGTTTACGATTTTAGATGTCATGCAAGACGCACCAACATTGCATTTGCAACATATCACAGATAAGTGGGTAGCAAGACCTTTCCTGGCACTCTTATCTTTCACTACAGAAAAAGACTACAATTATTGCACATACATTGTCCAATGTTAACTGTGACAGTATGTTAACATCAACAATAATATTACATGAACCTTCAGATTCACAGCCTCCATTGTCATTAGCACCAAAAGCAAGTTTCCTTCTTGAAGCACTCGGCTGTGGTTTGTTTACCGGCTCTGAGAAGTTGCAGTCTTGAGCCACGGGTGTAACATTTGTCGTAACAGCATTTACTGTGTATCTGTTGCCCTGGTGACGTTGTTTACGGATGAAGTAACGAATTCTAGGCATCTTGTGCGATAATATGCCACAAACGAACACAAAACTACACAGTCAAATGAAAATCATTCCAAAATTCACAACACCGGACTGCAAGCCATTCAAAACAGAACAAACAAAATCAGCGATCAAAATAATGCACGCCAATAGCAGCAGAGAAAGTATCGATATCAATAGTCCTTTATTTCACGTATGACCATCTCGGCTGCAAATATGAACATTTGAATTCTACAGAGCGAAATACACTTATGTATGACAGAAGAATGCTGTGCAAATGGGTGCGATATTGCATCTTGGTGCACTTAAGACCAAATAACGTGCCTTATAATTTCTCCAATATATATGTTTTATGCTTTGAACTATTCAGGAAGATGTGCTATACAAAATAGGCATATTTTTGAAAAATTGAGTTTTTCAAAATTTTTTACGTCCTTCCCCCCTTACGTCGGGTGGATAATCTGGTAGCGGAAGCATACACATGATCCTTGATGGACCCACAAAGGTAAAAATCGCAATGGCGTCATATCGGGTGAATGTGGAAGTCATTTGAAACAAGCTCTGTCGTCCGCTCCCTTGCTCACACTGTGTGTGTTCGCATTTCCGCTTAGGTGAAATGTCGATTCATCACTGAAGACGACACGATCCAAAAAATCTTCATCGTCATGCAGCAACATTTCGTTGCCTTCTAAAATGATATTCTGGGGCTACACGTGAAAGACTCTCTAGTCACCCCTGGTCATACTGTACTCTTTCAGATAGTCGGTATCTTCAACCTAATGATGCCGTCTAAGCAGTTTATCATTACTTGGAGAATTACAGTGAAACTTAATATGGAACTCGCGTTGTAACAACAGTTTCAATCCTTTGGAAGCTGTACAATACTGTGTATGCACTTGCCCAAATGTATACAAACAAACCTTTGAGTTGCTAGTGCATTTGATGTATTATTTATGATTGTAAACTGAACGTAATAAATGCTGCAAAGCCTTAAAAGCTCGATGTTCATTTCGAAACAACTGGTATCGTACGATACAGAGTTCAGTTAATATGACGTCATAAACACTGAGATATGTGAAAAACTGTTTTACATCAGCGAATCGATTATTCAAAGAATCAAAAATTTGTATATGTGGGTGGTGTTACCTATATCTGAAAGATTGGTTGAATTCAAGTAGAAACACTACCAACGCTGGTCGATGAACCAAGCCAACAATGTTTAATCTGGCACCCGGGTTCGATCCTCATCTGATTATTTACGCTTATTGGCACCTGTTGCTCTACGACCTGTCCATGGTAAGGTGGTATAAACGTAGATGATACATACATCCATATTGATCTTTTTGGGCACATGTCAGATGTTAGTCCGTTTGCATTCTTCATTTGACAGTCAGGTTTGTTGCTGAGACAAAGGGGGTCTGGGATTACTTCTAGCAATTATAGCAGTACATAATTGCTATAGGTGCAATCTGGATTTTATTACATAATGTTCCTAAGAGAGATCTTCTACGCTGCAGGCTCATTGGATCGTAAATTACGTCTTGAGTGTTATTTTTTCGTCGTCTCTTGGTAGAGTAATTTGGTGCATTAAGCTCAAAAGTAAATAAATTTAGTTTTAGTTCGGTTACACTTAATGTAAAAACTGTGCATCTTAAAGAAAATCATGATTTATAATTGCAGGTTTTCAGAATTTTGACTAAATTGTGATAGCTTTCGTAAATATGGAATAGTACGGCAGTCATCTCTAGCTGTGGGTGTTACTACAATTGGAACAAAACGCAGTTTTTAAAATTAATTTTTATATTTGGTAATTTACGAAAGAATCAACACAGGGTTGAGGTCGTTGTTAGGATTCGCATTGCGCCTAACACAAAGCATGTCGTGTCAGCAGCAGATCTTTCTATCTATCGAAGGAGATATTGTTAAGCTTTGGGGATGGAGCAAAGAGGCTGTATTATCATATGACAGATGTCCTATATTCTTCGTAAATATTAGATTTTACGCGACAACACTGCTGGTGATTGTTGTTGAAAATTTTGTATCGGAAACCTATCTTATCCGATTTTGTTTCCATGTTGTTCCGGAGTTAGTTATTGGACATGTATTAAAGCACAATATTTCTTTTCTTTTCTTCTTTTAAGCTATTTTGAAAATTCGACACTTTTAAGTGAATGTGGATTTTTGAATTTATAAAGAATTTTTAATGGCAATGCGCTGTTAAATTAGAACACGATGACACTAAAGAATGTTTCGATGATGAAAAGATATCTGGAAGCTTTGTACATTCGTACAATATAGGTTTTGAGCGGATCACATTTGTTCTGCAATGATATGACGTGAGTAGTGTGTCAACGCCATCAGCAAGAAAAATTACCATTAATAACATTAGCATGTTGTGAGAAAAAGACAAAAATAGAAGGAGTATTATTTAATTTCCCGAATTTAAATTAGAAACAGATACACGTCGTGTCCGGCAGTGACGCGTCCACCGACGCCGCGTGTGGAGCCACGGCTACTGGCAAAGGCATCTCCGGTAGTGCGAAGGGAGGCGAGATGCAGAAAGTGCAGGAATGCGGCTGGCGGAGGTCACAGGGCGTTTCAAAGTAACGCCCTTGCACAGCGCACATCGATCGTTGGCGCCACGGCCGCGCGCTATTGGCAGTAGTGGCGCCCACTGCCGCCAACCTCCCGGCGCGAAACGGGCGCACACTTCTCGAGGCCACTTGCCATCTCGTGTCGCGTGGGCCTTCCGAAAACCGGCGCACAGACAGCGCGTGCCTTTGTTTCTGCAGACAGCTTCAGAGGCGGCTAACAACCGCAGGGTTTCCTCAGCAAAACAGCCAGTGCACGTAACACTGTTCTGTGAAAGATAACAGACGATTCAGACAAGCTGTCACAGCGGTGCGAGTGTGTAGTGGCATTACATAAACAGTTGCAAGGCTGCACAAATGTGCGTCCAGTCACGACACGGGAGCGCTAAGGCGGTTATTCATACATTTTGGGGTCTACACCTATATCTACATGCACAAACACACAGGAACCACGGTCCAAGCTGTATGCTGAACAGCATGTCCAAAGTCTTATAAATAATTTTTCTCAGAAGAATCACGTTACTTGTTGTTGCAGAAGGAAGTATCCGAGGACAGTTTGACTTCAGCACCCACCTATCCGCTGAATTCTATATAACGGAATGTACAGGAAAAAAATTTAACCTCACAACCTTAGCTGCAGCAGTTTACGTAGATCCACAGCACGCCTACGACAAAATACGGTAGTAATACCTAAGCTAGAAAATGATGACACAAACGTCCATGCCTAGACGACTACATAAAAAATAGATCTTTTTCTCGAAAATGAACTTTCCTGGTGGCCAAATATGACAACGATCACCTCTCAAAACAATGCCAGTTACAACTGCACAAGGCTCTGTACTGTGTCACATTTTATGTATATGTAATTTGTTTTTCCATCAGAAAATTCACTTTGAAGGTAAAAAATAAATTTGACATACAACACTTACAGAGTGAACACAGTGTACACACAGTTTTACAACATTTGCCACATTTACGCAAATACTGACTATGTACCTGCTAAATTTTGTTGCATATGCAGAAAACTGTGCTCTTTCTGTGGAATTATATACAGGGTGTACATAAAGTCCGGGAACACTTTCAATTATTTATTGCACAAGAAGTAAACATTGTACAGATGTCATGCATATTGCATTTTGAAGAGGAACTCTGAAAGTAATTTTTACAAACATTCGAAATGCGAACCATGAGTGAACTGGCAGACGTCAATAAGATAATCGAATTCTTACCATTCTCGTCCCAGCATGGCATCGTCGACTGCGGCAGTCGCTTCCCGTATTCTCTTCCGGAGCTCTGCTACATCATTTGGTAGAGGCGGTACATACGGCAGATCTTTAACGTGTCCCCACAGAAAAAAGTCACACGGAGTGAGATCTGGTGATCGGGGAGGCCACTTCATGAAACAGCTGTCCGCTTCTGTAGCACGGCCAATCCATCTATTCGCCAGCTCCGTGTTCAGGTTCCCACGAACTTCACGATGAAAATGGGGTGGAGCCCCATACTGCTGAAAGATGAATGGAGAATCCGATTGCATTTGAGGTATCAGCCATTGCTACAACATGTCCAGTAGAAATGTCCAGCTGGCCGCTGTGGCCGAGCGCTCCTGGGCGCTTCAGTCCGGAACCTCGCAGCTGCTACGGTCGCAGGTTCGAATCCTGCCTCGGGCATGGATGTGTGTGATGTTCTTAGGTTAGTTAGGTTTAAGCAGTTCTAAGTCTAGGGGACTGATGACCTCAGATGTTAAGTCCCATAGTGCCTAGAGCCATTTGAACCATTTGGAACAACACGTCACCTTCCTGTTCAAAAAATGGTTCAAAATGGTTCAAATGGCTCTGAGCACTATGGGATTTAACATCTGATGTCGTCAGTCCCCTAGACTTAGAACTATTTAAACCCAATTAAGCTAAGGACATCACACACATCCATGCCCGAGGCAGGATTCGAATCTGCGGCCGTAGCGGTCGCGCGGCTCCAGCCTCAAACACCTAGAACCGCTCGGCCACATCGGCCGGCCAAAAAACGTTCAAAGGGCTCTATGCACTATGGGACTTAACATCTGATGTCATCAGTCCCCCAGAACTTAAAACTACTTAAACCTAACTAACCTAAGGACATAACACACATCCATCCCCGAGTGAGGATTCGAACCTGCGACCGTAGCAGCAGCGCGGTTCCTGACTGAAGCACTTAGTACCGCTCGGCCACAGCGACCGGCCTTGACCTTCCTGTTGCAAAAACGGCAAAAGAACGGGATTAACAGCATTCTGCACCTAACGAGCCATAGTTAGTGTCCCCACAGAAACACCAAATGTGAACGAGAGTTGTAGCTTATCGCGCCCCAGACCTAAAGCCAGTGTGTCTTCGAAGAATGCACTCTTGCAAGACAGCGCTCACCAAATCTACGTTGTACGCGCAAACGACCATAAACTGCGTGCTGAAAGAATCTGTTTCCATCGCTGAAGATCATGACGGGCCATTTCATCTTCCAAGAGATCCTCTGACGGCACCAGTCCGGCCGTGCATGTCGATGCTATGGCGTGAGTGGAAGTCGAGCTAGACGTATGTGTGTCCGTAGTCCCACTGCTAATACCCGATCGTAACGGTTTGTGGTGACACGTCTGGGCTCACAAGCCCTTTTGTCAGTACTGTGGTAGCTGTAGGATCTGCAACTGCTGCCCTTACAATACGACGCTCCTGGCGCCCGTCTGTACTGCGTGGAGGTCCAGAACCTCGTCTACCTGTATCAGAATGTTCACGTGACCACTGACACAAGCATTGTTGCGCGAATGACGCAGCACCTCCAGCTTCTGTGATAATTCTCCGAAAGGACCACTTCGCCACTTGGAAAGCCACAACTTGACCCCTTTCAATTTCGCGCATGGCCTGTAGGAAGCACGAGTGCGCCTCAGTGGCATGGTTGCCTGCTTGCTGAACACGTTTGCAACACACTGAGTCTTCTGGTTGTGGGCATTTCGTGTTAAGGGGAGGTTTACTATCTTTGGCCCGAAAAAACCAATTTCTTTGAGAATTTTTTCTCGGGATGTGTTACAGATTACAGTGTCAAATTTGGTCAAATTGTTTATTGGTATTTCCTATACAAACTGGATTTTTTTCGACCGGAAATGTCGAAGAGCAAAGGCGGAAGTGCCGTCGGAACGAAACAAAATTTCGATGTAGACCCCCACGCTCGGTATGTCACAGGTCAGCCGGCTCGCCTGAAATCAAAATTGAGTTGACGTTAGCGAAGTATATAAGATTCTTTAGGGGTTGTACCTCGCTTAAGTTATTTTGACCATAGGAAACAAAATGGCGGCCATTTAAAAAATAGGGTTTTTTCATCGATGATGGATCGGAATAAAAGTGGTACAACTCCTAGACAATTTAGTTAGCTTCGTCGGAAACAAAGAATCATGCCAATCGGTTCAGTAGATTACATCATGGTCAGACAGAGATTCCGAAATCAGATACTGGATTGTAAGGCGTACCCAGGAGCAGATATAGAAAAAAATGGTTCAAATGGCTCTGAGCACTATGGGACTCAACTGCTGTGGTCATAAGTCCCCTAGAACGTAGAACTACTTAAACCTAACTAACCTAAGGACAGCACACAACACCCAGCCATCACGAGGCAGAGAAAATTCCTGACCCCGCCGGGAATCGAACCCGGGAAGGCAGATATAGACTCAGATCACAGTATAGTAGAGATGAAGAGTACGCTGAAGTTCAAGACATTAGTCAGGAAGAATCAATACGCAAAGAAGTGGGATACGGAAGTACTAAGGAATGACGAGATATGTTTGAAGTTCTCTAACGCTATAGATACAGCAATAAGGAATAGCGCAGTAGGCAGTACAGCTGAAGAGGAATGGACATCACTAAAAAGGGCCATCACAGAGGTTGGGAAGGAAAACATAGGTACAAAGAAGGTAGCTGCGAAGAAATCAGGGGTAACAAAAGAAATACTTCAGTTGATTGATGAAAGGGGGAAGTACAAACATGTTCCTGGAAAATCAGGAATACAGAAATATAAGTCACCGAGGAATGAAATAAATAGGAAGTGCAGGGAAGCTAAGACGAAATGACTGCAGGAAAAATGTGAAGACATCGAAAAATATATGATTGTCGGAAGGACAGACTCAGCATACAGGAAAGTCAAAACAACCTTTGGTTACATTAAAAGCAACGGTGGTAACATTAAGAGTGCAACGGGAATTCCACTGTTAAATGCAGAGGAGAGAGCAGATAGGTGGAAAGAATACATTGAAAGCCTCTATGAGGGTGAAGATTAGTCTGATGTGATAGAAGAAGAAACAGGAGTCGATTTAGAAGAGATAGGGGATCCAGTACTAGAATCGGAATTTAAAAGAGCTTTGGAGGACTTGCGGTCAAATAAGGCAGAAGGGATAGATAATATTCCATCAGAATTTCTAAAATCATTGGGGGCAGTGGCAACAAAACGACTTTTCACGTTTGTGTGTAGAATATATAAGTCTGGCGACATACCATCTGACTTTCGGAAAAGCGTCATCCACACAATTCCGAAGACTGCAAGAGCTGACAAGTGCGAGAATTATCGCACAATCAGCTTAACAGCTCATGCATCGAAGCTGCTTACAAGAATAATATACAGAAGAATGGAAAAGAAAATTGAGAATGCGCTAGGTGACGATTAGTTTGGCTTTAGGAAAAGTAAAGGGACGAGAGAGGCAATTCTGACGTTACGGCTAATAATGGAAGCAAGGCTAAAGAAAAATCAAGACACTTTCATAGGATTTGTCGACCTGGAAAAAGCGGTGCAAGCTGTTCGAGATTCTGAAAAAAGTAGGGGTAAGCTATAGGGAGAGACGGGTCATATACAATATGTACAACAACCAAGAGGGAATAATAAGAGTGGACGATCAAGAACGAAGTGCTCTTATTAAGAAGGGTGTAAGACAAGGCTGTAGCCTTTCGCCCCTACTCTTCAGTCTGTACATCGAGGAAGCAATGATGGAAATAAAAGAAAGGTTCAGGAGTGGAATTAAAATACAAGGTGAAAGGATATCAATGATGCGATTCGCTGATGACATTGCTATCCTGAGTGAAAGTGAAGAAGAATTAAATGATCTGCTGAACGGAATGAACAGTCTAATGAGTACACAGTATGGTTTGAGAGTAAATCGGAGAAAGACGAAGGTAATGAGAAGTAGTAGAAATGAGAACAGCGAGAAACTTAACATCAGGATTGATGGTCACGAAGTCAATGAAGTTAAGGAATTCTGCTACCTAGGCAGTAAAATAACCAATGACGGACGGAGCAAGGAGGACATCAAAAGCAGACTCGCTATGGCAAAAAAGGCATTTCTGGCCAAGAGAAGTCTACTAATATCAAATACCGGCCTTAATTTGAGGAAGGAATTTCTGAGGATGTACGTTTGGAGTACAGCATTGTATGGTAGTGAAACATGGACTGTGGGAAAAGCTGAACAGAAGAGAATCGAAGCATTTGAGATGTGGTGCTATAGACGAATGTTGAAAATTAGGTGGACTGATAAGGTAAGAAATGAGGAGGTTCTACGCAGAATCGGAGAGGAAAGGAATATGTGGAAAACACTGATAAGGAGAAGGGACAGGATGATAGGACATCTGCTAAGACATGAGGGAATGACTTCCATGGTACTAGAGGGAGCTGTAGAGGGCAAAAACTGTAGAGGAAGACACAGATTGGAATACGTCAAGCAAATAATTGAGGACGTAGGTTGCAAGTGCTACTCTGAGATGAAGAGGTTAGCACAGGAAAGGAATTCGTGGCGGCCGCATCAAACCAGTCAGTAGACTGATGGAAAAAAAAAAAAAAAGACGTTCACGCACCGCGCGGAAAAGAATGTCATTTCGACAAAAACGCTTTTGAAGTTTTGACTACATATAAATGCAATATTATGCAAGGTACGTTCAGTCTGCTATTCCGGGTCCATAAACTAGTCCTTTCTCTTTCTCATAGAGAGCGTTCTGCTCGACCTGGGCCATCCTGCGCTGCTCCAGAGCCGCTCCTACGGCCCGTGCCAAGCGGTTTTCGGCCGCTTGAATCCGGTGGTCGTCCGAATGCTTGGCGAACTGCGTCGAATAGAGTCCCATGGTGACGTCCATCGTTGTCATGGTCTTCAGAGTTTGAATATCCTTCGTTGAAACTGCTCACTGCCAGGAAAGTCGCAGTCTCCACATTCTTCGCACCAGAATGCAAATGCTTGGAGGCTAACTTCGAAACACAAACTTTCGTTTGAATTTTGTGTGATTCCTCCCAAGCACCGGTTCAATGACTCGTCCTCCGAAAGAAAAAAAAACTTGTGCGTGAAAAAGGTAAATTTCAGGCAGGTGCATTTTTTTGTTCAACCACGAATAACAAACATTTATGTTCCGTATACGGAAAAAACGTTTCAGGGGTGGATTCTAAACACTTTTATGGGTCCAGAAATGCAATTTAAAAAAAATCGATTTTTTGAACCAAAAGATAGTAAACCTCCTCTTAAAGGGTAGACACAGAAGGCGCTCTGGTAGCTTTGCCACTACACTCCCTGTTGGCTGACGACGGTGAAACCATTATCAATACATCTACTATTCCCTATGTGGCATATGCCGTCATCGGATAAATATCGACGTTGTCTTTACAGGCGTACTAATTTTTTTCCGACAGTGGATAAGTACAAATCGAGCATTTTTCATCAACATATGTGGGATCTGAAAATGCGAGGTAAGAAACTTTTTAGACTGCCACTTCATGTGCCCATAAGGGTAGGGGCTGGCCAACGAAAGCGTCGCTGGTGCAGCGACCAAGGCATGACTCGATGGCGAAGTGAATCTACGGTGAACTACAGCAGTAGCGCCGGCCCAACGTGATCGAATACAAATATACAAGCACACGGTCGTATGTGGCTATCAACAGGAAGTATGTGACACACGAACACATTTGTAAGATCCACCTGGCAGCTTCACCCACTTTCCCGGCATGACAAGAAGTCGATACAGACGAACACAGCCTCAGCTATAGGAACGCGGGGCGGGTGTGGTACCTTGTGCGCCACATTTCATTGTATATACTACGTGGAAAGCCACTCCATATCGGCGCAGCGCACAAGTGTTCTTCTACCACACAGGACTCCAACGAATTCAGTCTTGTGGATACGGTTGAATTATTCGAACTTTACATGCAAATGGGGCATCTATATTTTTCATTTCCATTTGCTTACATGTAGGACGAGGAATCTATTATGGATCTTATATGTACACACATGAAAAAAAGTTTTGCATCACACTGGTCCCCAGAACTCCTGAAGATAGACGTCGACTGTGGATATTGTATCACAGACACAGTCCCTTTGACTGTTCAGAGATGTCACTAAGCCGGCCGCGGTGGCCGAGCGGTTCTAGGCGCTT
The DNA here is from genome assembly GCF_023864345.2 of Schistocerca serialis cubense. NCBI lineage: Eukaryota > Metazoa > Arthropoda > Insecta > Orthoptera > Acrididae > Schistocerca > Schistocerca serialis. The sequence goes on along the minus strand of NC_064646.1, from coordinate 329,763,953 downwards.
CAGTCCGGAACCGCGCGACTGCTACGGTCGCAGGTTCGAATCCTACCTCGGGCATGGATGTGTGCCGGCCGAAGTGGCCGTGCGGTTAAAGGCGCTGCAGTCTGGAACCGCAAGACCGCGACGGTCGCAGGTTCGAATCCTGCCTCGGGCATGGATGTTTGTGATGTCCTTAGGTTAGTTAGGTTTAACTAGTTCTAAGTTCTAGGGGACTAATGACCTCAGCAGTTGAGTCCCATAGTGCTCAGAGCCATTTGAACCATGGATGTGTGTGATGTCATTAGGTTAGTTAGGTTTAAGTAGTTCTAAGTTCTAGGGGACTGATGGCCTCAGATGTTAAGCCCCATAGTGCTTAGAGCCATTTGAACCATAGATGTCACCAAACACGCCCAAAGATGTAAACAACCATACATGACCAGCTCCTATTAGACGAAGGGGGTCCGAATACAGATCAATTCCAGTCATTCCAGCAGGAAGGAGGTACACGGCTCGTGTTGTCTGTAGTTCAACCATGCCTATACGGTCAATACCGCGGTTTGATCACGTCCACATAGTTACTTTGTGCAGGAAGGGCTCTCAACAAGGGAAGTGTCCGGGCGTCTCAGAGTGAACCGAAGCGATGTTGTTTGAACATGGAAGAGATACAGAGAGACAGCAACTGTCGATGACATGCCTCGCTCAGGCCGCCCAAGGGCTACTACTGTAGTGGATGACCGCTACCTACGGATTATGGCTCGGAGGAACACTGACAGAACGCCACCATGTTGAATAATGCTTTTCGTGCAGCCACAGAACGTCGTGCGCAATAAGTTGCATGATACGCAACTTCACTCCTCTCGTCCATGGCGAGGTCCATCTTTGCAGCCACGACACCATGCAGCGCGGTTCGGATGGGCCCAACAAAATGCTGAATGGACTGCTCAGGATTGGCATCACGTTCTCTTCACCGATGAGTGTCGCATATGGCTTCAACCAGACAATCGTCGGAGACGTGTCTGGAGGCAGCCCAATCAGGGTAACGCCTTAGACACACTGTCCAGCAAGTGCAGCAAAGTGGAAGTTCCCTGCTGTTTTGGGGTGGCGTTATGTGGGGCCGACGTAGGCCGCTGGTGGTCATGGAAGCCGCCGTAACGGCTGTACGATACGTGAATACTGTCCTCCGACTGATAGTGCAACCATATCGGCAGCATATTGGCGAGGCATTTGTCTTCATGGACGACAATTCGCGTCTCCATCAAGCACATCTTGTGAATGACTTCCTTCAGGATAACGACATCGCTCGACTAGAGTGGCCAGCATGTTCACCAGACATGAACCCTATCGAACATGCCTGGGATAGATTGAAAAGAGCTGTTTATGGACGATGTGACCGACCAACCACTCTCAGGGATCTACGCCGAATCGCCGTTGAGGAGTGGGAAAATCTGGATCAACAGTGCCTTCATGAACTTGTGGATAGCATGCCACGACGAATCTAGGCGTGCAACAGTGCAAGAGGACGTGCTACTGGGTATTAGGGGTACCGGTGTGTACAGCAATCTGGACCACCACCTCTGAAGGTCTCGCTGTATGGTGGTACAACATGCAATGTGTGGTTTTCATGAGAAGTAAAAAGGGCGGAAATTATGTTTATGTTGATCTTTATTCCAATTTTCTGTACAGATTCCGAAACTCGCGGAACCGAGGTGATGCAAAACCTTTTTGATGTGTGTGTATACACACCTCAGTAATTGGAACAGTAATTTTGTTCTTAGTTATAGCAACTGCATTTATAGGATATGTTTTACCTTGATGTAGCAAGGTCGTGAAATACCTCTACTATGACGACCCCAAACACGTTCTTGATTTCTAGTGTTACCTCCATGAGCCGCACCACGCTATTGTTCGCCACCCACAGCGGCAACATTTTTTGAATTATCTACGGAGTCATGGTTGCAAAATACTAACAGGAATTCTTTTCAGACGAATGGGAAAATTGGTAGAACCAGGCCTCGGGGAAGATCAGTTTGGATTCCGTAGAAATGTAGGAGCATGCGAGGGAATACGTACCCTACGACTGATCGTAGAAGGTAGGTTAAGGAAACCCAAACCTATGTTCATAGCATTTGCAGACGTAGAGAAAGCTTTTGACAACGTTGATTGAAATACTCTCTTTCAAATTCTGAAGGTGGCAGGAATAAAATACAGGGAGCGAAGGTTATTTATAATTTGTCCAGAAACCAAATGATAGTTATAACAGTGGAGAGGCACGAAAGAGAAGTAGTGGTTGAGAAGGGAGTGAGATAGGGTTGCAGCCTATCCCCGACGTTATTCGGTCTGAGTATTGAGCAAGCAGAACAAAAGAAAAATTTGGAGTAGGAATTAAAATCCAAGGAGAAAAAATAAAAACCGTGAGGTTTGCCGATGACATTGTAATTCTGCCAGAGACAGCAAAGGACTTGGAAGAACAGTTGAACGGAACGGATAGTGTCTTGAAAGGAGGATATAAGATGAACATAAAACAAGAGCAAAACAAGAATAATGGAATGTATTCGAATTAAATCGGGTGATGCTGAGAGACTTAGACTAGAAAATGAGACACTTAAAGTAGTAGATGACGTTTGCTATTTGGGTGGCAAACTAACTGATGATGGACGAAGAAGAGAGCATATAAAACGTAAATTAGCGATTTCAAGGAAAGATTTCGGCAGAAGAGAAATTTTTTGTCATCTAGTATAGACTTCAGTGTCAGGAAGCCTTTTCTGAAAGTATTTGTTTGGAAGCGAAACATGGGCGATAAGCAGTTCAGACAAGAAGAGAGTAGAAGCTTTTGAAATGTGGTGCTGCAGAAGAATGTTAGAGATTAGATGGGTAGATCACGCAACTAATGAGGAAGTACCGAATGGAATTGGGGAGAAATTTGTGGCACAACTTTACTAGAAGAAGGGATCGGTTGGTAGGACACGTTCTGAGGCATCAGGAAATCACGAATTTAGTGTTGGAGGGATGCGTGGAGGGTGAAAATCGTAGAGGGAGGCCAAGAGATGAATACACTAAGCAGATTCAGAAGGATGTAGTTACTCGGAGATGAAGAGGCGTGCACAGGATAGAGTAGCATGAAAAGCTGCATCAAACCCATCTTTGGACTGAAGACCACAACAACAACATGGAGTGTCTTGCAACATCCGCCGAGTTGATGGAACGTCCCCGGCGAAAGAAATTTGTATGACTGGTCATATACTTTAACGAACGACCAAGGCACAACACGGACACGCCGGCTTACCTGGCGTCACGTATGATGGTGCATCACTGCTGCCGTGTTTGTTTTTCGTTTTTCTCCTAAATGTCTATCACGCGCCAGAAGCGTGATTTAGTTCTCCCCCTCTGACTTAGCACGGCGTCCCATAGGTTGCTAATTCATGCATAATGATAAATTAAATACGATAATTGTTGCTTTATGGTTGCAAACGACTATATTTGTCATTGTTTTTGGTTTGCAGCGTACGTCCCCATCTCACTCTTTTCCTCAAGATGTGACGGGGGCAGCGTGGCGAGGCCTCGGGCTGCTACCCCTGCCCACTCTGTCCCATGATTCCCCCCCCCCCCCTTTACGTCCCAGATTGGGAAACAGAATATACTGGGTGTACATAAAGTCCGGGAACACTTTCAATTATTTATTGTACAAGGACCAAACATTGTACAGGTATCATACATATGTCAGTTTGAAGAGAAACCCTAAAAATTTTGTTTTTCGTGAATATCACCACCGCGTAGTTCGGTAATTTGCTGATAGTCAGCGCTAGTTGGAAACACGGCGAGTTCAGGTGCGGAGCGAGCTGTTTCCTGAAATGGCATCCCCGGTCACCAGATCTCACTCCGTGTGACTTTTTTCTGTGGGGACACATGAAAGATCTGGTGTATGTACCGCCTTTACCACGTGATGTAGGAGAGTTCCGGGAGAGAATACTGGAAGCGACTGCCGCAGTCGACGATGCCATGTTGGGACGGGTATGGCAAGTATTGGATTACCTAACTGACGTCTGCCAGGTCACTCATGGTTCGCATATCTAATGTTTGTAGAAAAACCTTTCAGAGGTTTTCTTCCAAATGCAGTATGTATGACATCTGTACGATGTTTAGTTCTTGTGCAATAAATGATTGGAAGTTTTCCCGGACTATATGTATATCCTATATACACTTAAAGAAAGAGAGAGAGAGAGCTATGCTATACCCAGTTGAAATCGGCAGGTTTTTTAATGTGTATTTCTTACATTTGTAAATTGGTTATCATAAGAAGGCTAGTAAGCTAAGTAAAGCAGAAGGGAATAATCACGCGATTGGCAAATTTCTCAGACGACTTGGACGAGTAAAGAATTAAAAACTTAATTCTTCCCCAATTTCATTTCACTTCTTTCTCCTCACCTTTTCCTCCAACTCACGTTCCATCATACTACTGTGCGCTTATGTCCACTCATCTTTGCTTCCTCCTCTACCTCGCACTGTGCCAGAATTGCCGCCTTCGAGTGTCTTCTTATCTAGCCAAGATATACACTCCTGGAAATGGAAAAAAGAACACATTGACACCGGTGTGTCAGACCCACCATACTTGCTCCGGACACTGCGAGAGGGCTGTACAAGCAATGATCACACGCACGGCACAGCGGACACACCAGGAACCGCGGTGTTGGCCGTCGAATGGCGCCTGCTGCGCAGCATTTGTGCACCGCCGCCGTCAGTGTCAGCCAGTTTGCCGTGGCATACGGAGCTCCATCGCAGTCTTTAACACTGGTAGCATGCCGCGACAGCTTGGACGTGAACCATATGTGCAGTTGATGGACTTTGAGCGAGGGCGTATAGTGGGCATGCGGGAGGCCGGGTGGACGTACCGCCGAATTGCTCAACACGTGGGGCGTGAGGTCTCCACAGTACATCGATGTTGTCGCCAGTGGTCGGCGGAAGGTGCACGTGCCCGTCGACCTGGGACCGGACCGCAGCGACGCACGGATGCACGCCAAGACCGTAGGATCCTACGCAGTGCCGTAGGGGACCGCACCGCCACTTCCCAGCTAATTAGGGACACTGTTGCTCCTGGGGTATCGGCGAGGACCATTCGCAACCGTCTCCATGAAGCTGGGCTACGGTCCCGCACACCGTTAGGCCGTCATCCGCTCACGCCCCAACATCGTGCAGCCCGCCTCCAGTGGTGTCGCGACAGGCGTGAATGGAGGGACGAATGGAGACGTGTCGTCTTCAGCGATGAGAGTCGCTTCTGCCTTGGTGCCAATGATGGTCGTATGCGTGTTTGGCGCCGTGCAGGTGAGCGCCACAATCAGGACTGCATACGACCGAGGCACACAGGGCCAACACCCGGCATCATGGTGTGGGGAGCGATCTCCTACACTGGCCGTACACCACTGGTGATCGTCGAGGGGACACTGAATAGTGCACGGTACATCCAAACCGTCATCGAACCCATCGTTCTACCATTCCTAGACCGGCAAGGGAACTTGCTGTTCCAACAGGACAATGCACGTCCGCATTTATCCCGTGCCACCCAACGTGCTCTAGAAGGTGTAAGTCAACTACCCTGGCCAGCAAGATCTCCGGATCTGTCCCCCATTGAGCATGTTTGGGACTGGATGAAGCGTCGTCTCACGCGGTCTGCACGTCCAGCACGAACGCTGGTCCAACTGAGGCGCCAGGTGGAAATGGCATGGCAAGCCGTTCCACAGGACTACATCCAGCATCTCTACGATCGTCTCCATGGGAGAATAGCAGCCTGCATTGCTGCGAAAGGTGGATATACACTGTACTAGTGCCGACATTGTGCATGCTCTGTTGCCTGTGTCTATGTGCCTGTGGTTCTGTCAGTGTGATCATGTGATGTATCTGACCCCAGGAATGTGTCAATAAAGTTTCCCCTTCCTGGGACAATGAATTCACGGTGTTCTTATTTCAATTTCCAGGAGTGTAGTTCAGGCCTCACCTCAACCCAGTACAAGAATAAATTCACAAAAAATGAATATAGATCCAATAAATTGCTAATAATTCGTGGAGAGGCGCAATAGACCTCAGTCTCACGTCTCAGAAGATAACAGGTTACTCTGAAACACTGTATGAGCAGTTCTGAAAACAATCAGCTGTCGTGTATCGGATTGAATCGGTAAAGAAGCTTTCCAGCACTATGATATAACAACATTAACACGGGTCTTTTTTAATTAAGCCCATAAATAATTATAGAGATGATCACGCCACAAACGAGTGTTTCGCACAAATTATGTACTATTAATGAATATTAAACTTGTCAATCATACTTTACCACTCAATATTGGCAACTCTTAACTCGCTGCACAGATAATAACAACGTTGCATTTGGTATTAAATTATTTCAGTTAATTAATCCCAATTTTTAATTAGAACACTTACATGATATTTTACTATAAAAATACAGCGACCAGCCACTTTTTTTTAAATGGGTTTTATTTATGCCAATATGCATTTCGGGTTTGCACCCATCTTCAGCTGGCAAATTACATGTATCTTCAGCTTCTACAGTGATACAATATCGACAGCAGTTTGGATGCTGCAGCTGGCCTGTGCAAAAGCAACGATTCCAATCATTTACTTCAATTTCGCGAGTTTAAAGTTACGCACTATCAGTTGTTCATTTTACTTACATTCTCCACTCCTTGTTTTCTCTTGGCTTTTCTTCTTTTTTGTAGCAGCACAAACACTTTTTGTCACGTATTTTACACAGGCGCACTGCGTTATCCGCCGTGTTGTCGACTGACAGTTTTTTTCATACAAGCAGTTTGTATATGGACAGAGTTATATTTTACGAATGTTTTGAGGTTCTAGCTAAGCTACTGTTTACTAACATTGACTTGGGTGATAGAAGTATTGTAAGTACGATGTGTACTAAGTTTTTTGTGGTTACTTAGGCAGTATTGAAGATAATAAACTAACATAACACATTTGTACAAAGTAGTAATTCATACATTTACAATATAACAAAGATAGAATTAAGATTTTTGTTGTATATTATTACATGCATTGTTGGGTTTATATTAGATTATGTTACTTCTTGATTGTGCTTAGTAAGTCAGGGTGTATACGACCCGGGACAACGGAGATCCGGGAAAAACCTGGGAATTTTTTCATCCGGGAGAAAACCGGGAAAAACCCGGGAATTTTTTAGAATTCCGGGAAGCTTTCTTTGTTTTTGTTTTCAGTTAAATTTTTGTAATTTTAACTGGCAAGAACCGACACTCTAACAAAGGATATTACTGAATACCGCTATTTCAGAATAATACCGCAACAATAAAATATGAACGAGAGAAAAAACGAAAATAAAACTTAAATTGCAAAGGAAATGCGCCAGATACAGCAACAAAATACAGTGCTCATACAAGCGTCTGCCAACAACAAGATGTGTCAAAGGCTTTAGGAAGACTATGCAATGTTTCGTAACAGCAAATTGCCTCCGATGAGCATGACGTCACTACTGTTTACATTAGATTCGTTTTAGCATTTAAGAGCGGGATCATGCGCAAGCGCAGTTGAGTAGTACCTTCTCCCGCTTCTGGATACAGAAATGTGGCTGTTGGCTGTGTAAGCAGTCGCAGAAAGCAGCTAGATGCTACCGGGAAAAATTTTACTGGAGCGCCCAAGCTGCCAGATTCATGCATGCGCAGCAGGACCAGTTCTAGGAGGGGGGTGGGGGGCAAATTCATACTATTGAGGGAATAAACCTTGTTTCACAAAGCGACCAGCATCCAGCGCACGTTAGTCTATCGATTATTCATATGACTTTGAAACGCATCCCTGTCGGTTTTTGAACATTTTTGAACACATTCTAAGTTGATTTTTGAATGAATCGTAAGTTGATTTGTGAATGCGTGTCTCTGTCAGGGGAATCATCGTCGCATGTAGAAACAAACTTTACTACAGACAAAAGGGGCTATACGAGCTGAGCGGAGTAAGGCCGAACGGATGAATGCCAACCGCTGTCTTATTGTGTGGTTGATTGGGTTTGCGAATGATGAGCGTTGTTATAATTACCAGCTAAATCCATAAATTCAGACTACAAGAGTGGAAATAAACGAATAACAGGTTAGAAATATTACGTATTACCTTCTCGGTGTATCGAAGAAAATGAAATTTTGACAGAAAATTTTTGGCTAGATCGCTATACTAGTAAGGGCCAGTTGTACAGTCCCCGGCTAGCAGCCGCTTTAAATTCTATTCTGGAAGAAGCGCGGAAAACGCGTTGTACGAAACACGTAGCAACGCCTAACCGGAGAATAATCGCGGGATAACTAAACCGGTGATCCTGGCAGAGTTAGTGGGGTTAACCTGCGAATGAGCTTTGACATTGGCAGGAATAGTTACGGAATTAGTTATAACAAGACTGTTTGTTAGAACGAGGATGGAGAAGAAACGGGGACATCACATAAATTATGGAACAATATGACGATTCCAAGTTTGTATAAAAATTTCATACTACTACTTTTAGATCTCATACTTGAGAAACTGGAGCGTATGAATGAAGTGTGAAACTATTTTCTAACGTAAGGCTTTTTGCTTGTAGTAGGCCTAATAGGCATTTGATATTGATACTTTGTGAATTCTGTCGTTACAAAAACGACCATTTGTGCCAAAAGAGTCTCGTTTATTCGGTGTGTATTACAATTGTTGCAGTATTTGAAAGGTATATTTTGTTTTATCTAGCAGAGAGTGACAAAACAGACGTAATCAGATCGGGAAACCAGACCAGTCTTGGGTCCTATTTGGATTAACAGGTTTTTCAGTATTAGACAACGACATTTCAACTTTTCATTTAGCAAAACATTTGAAGAACTTTGATGAGGTAATAGATTCTTTCGCAGAAAGGAGAGCACGCATATGTAAAGCTGTAGCAAGATTAGAGAGAAAAAATTCCAGGAGCTAAGGATTGAAGAAATGTGTATTGCCTTGCTTGTCTCATGTCTTTACTGGGTTTATGTATCCTACATTTAATTTTATGTCACACAAAGCAGCAAGTTGATTGCTGATAGGGAATAAAGAGTGCAAAAAAAAAAAACAGGATGTCAAACCGGCCAATTGTAAGCAGGAGAGGCACCACAGGACATTTTAATTTCCACTGTCCTAAATATGGTTTGATGGTATCCATTACAAAATATACACGCTTCAATTCCACAGAGCGAAGTACAGTGACGTGCGATAGAAGAATGCTGTGTGAGGAGGCGAGGCACTGCACTTTGGCGCACTTACGACCAAATAACATGTCTTACATTTCCTCGAACACACGTTTTATGCATCAGACTCTTCAGAAAGATGTGCGCTACAAAATGGAACATATTTTTAAAATTCGATGTTTTTTTTTTTAATTTTTGACGTCCTATCTCAAACGCTCGAGGGAGTGGCGGGGTATTGCACCGGTTCGGAAATATCGTAGATCCGAGGCTGATGCACAGAGCAGTCTGAGTTACAGTGGGGTAGTAGGTAGTCTCCACGTGACCCGTGTTTACATTTAGTGACTTTGCTGTTCCCTCTTCGTTTACTGCTCTCACGTCAAATGAAAACTAACAGATTTCTGATTTCCACCTTTCTGACAGTCAAGCATTAATTGCCTTGCAGAACAATGAAGTTATTTTTGTCGGTTTGCTAAAGAAATTTTCTTTTTAATTCCACACACTGTTCGCTGCATTTCAAGTGCACGTTTTCAACTTTTAGCACGTATGGCATTATGCCATAATAAAGAACTAAACATGAGATAACACAGTACTGGTACTCCAAGAAAATTTACATCCCGAAAACCACATTGAAAAGTTTATTAGGTGGTGGCCCACTTAATTGGGAATGGTTCAAATGGCTCTGAGCACTATGGGACTTAACATCTCAGGTCATCAGTCCCCTAGACTTAGAACTATTTAAACCTAACTAACCTAAGGACATCACGCACATCCATGCCCGAGGCAGGATTCGAAACTGCGACCGTAGCGGTCGCTCGGATCCAGACTGAAGCGCCCAGAAACGCTCGGCCACATCGGCCGGCTTACCTGGGAATATGGACATACAAACGTGCACTTTAAATGTGCACATTTTAGTATGGGTCTCGAAATTCCTATGCTCTTGGAGTATCCTCTGATGTCTTTTTCCTTCTATGACATAATGTACGATCTTTTAATGTTTTACACGTATGAAGATACGGACTCCCTACGACATCGTAGCTATACAAGCGTGGTGACGCCTGTCATCTGGCGCTCTCTGGCAAACTGCGGAAACGAACCTATTTCTAACAGATCACGGGAAAATATTCCGAATGGTGGTTTGAAAAGCGTTGCCATCAAAGTACCATTCCGGCAATTACAACGGAACTATGTGCGATAATGTACGATGAATTTCTTAAATCACAGAGCGTTTGACTCTCATTTAAAAAATCAACTCTTTGATGACGAGCCATTTAGATGAATTTCGAGCCCAGAAGATCAGACATTTAAGTCGTTATTAAAAATTTTAGGATCACATTTGTATGATACATCTTAAATTGTTATACGCACATAAAAGACCAACATTGTATGTGAAAGCTTAGCTTCTCTTGCAGCGTATTAATCTTACAGACCAATATTATATGTGAAAGCTTTGCGTTTTGTGTAGCAACACTATGTATATTAATTCAAACCATTAACTTTTTCTATCTGTGTGTTCGCGCTACTTAACAGTGATGTTGCTAGTGGGTGACTACATCACGTGTCCTAAGCTCTGAATACCTGCTGTCACCGGCTGTCGAGATCACGTGACATGACCTATGACTGACTTACAAAAGCGCATCGCAATCTCGATTTCAATGCTTCGGAAAGTAACCTGCGGTGTTCGGTGGAATTCGAATTTATACTTTCGTAACACGTACGCAGCGTACATGTTGCTGCTTATCAAAGATCTGTACAAAACGCGTTTTTTTTCCCTGTGTTTAGTTTTATAAAATGCCACAAATTCTACTCTCGTGTATAAAACCATAATCATTCAAAGGACTTATACAGTTCCAAGAGAAAATATACTGTCAGTTAACAGGGAAAAAGTATGTTTGCACCCAGGAGAAAGTGTATTTTTAACTGGAAAATCCGGGAGAAATCCGGGAATTTCTTTTTCCTTGTCCACGTAAGTGGTTTGAAAAATAGAGTGTCGAAATTTATCAGAAATATTCGGTTTGGTAACTGTTTGGTCGTTAAGTATGTCAGAAGGGGATGCATGTTTATGTGAATAAATTTCGATTTCTTCTAGGAGGTTCATTCTTTTTCCTTTGTTGGCTAGGTGGAGAACTTGTAGGTTATGGGATATGTCTGCTACTTGATTTTCTTCTTCTGCTACATGTTGCGCAAATGTGGATTTATTTACGCTTTTTAAACGAAGAGCACCCATGTGTTCTCGAAAACGTATGTTGAAGTTTCTCCCTGTTTGGCCTATGTATGTTTTTGGACATGAGTGGCAGTTAAGTTTGTGTATTCCTGATTGATTGTACGGTTTGGTATTATTTTTAATGTTATGGATAGCTTTGTCTTTTATTTTGTTGTTTGTATAGTAGCTGATTCTGATATCTGTTCTTCAGAACAGGTTTGCTATTTTATATGACAGTTTTCCTATAAATGGCAAGCTTACATATTTTTGTTTTGGCTTTGTTATGTTATTCTTTAATGCTGTTTTGTTATTGTATTTAGCTGTGTGGGGATTTATCTTCGAGTTTAGTTCATCTATTAATTTTGGATTGTAATTATTATTGTAAGCAATTGCTTTGATAGTGTTTAGTTCTTCTATTTGGTCAGCTGGTTCTAGTGATATTTTGTGCATTCTGTTTAGCATTGCTCTGTATGAAGCCATCTTATTCACCAAACATCTAGTAAATTCAACTAACATCATTTTAAGTGATAAAGAAGTAAGTTTGCTGAATAAAGGGCTTCAACATAATATCACCCCATCTCTGACTGAAAATAATATGAAAGAATTAATAGTAGGCACCAAAATAGCCAGTGATACTGCAAAACTAACTCAGAATTATCAGATTGCCATAGGCCACAAAGTTAACAATTTTATCACCAAACAAATAGAGAAAGCAAATAATAATAAATATTATAAAGCACCATGACAGTAATATACTTCAAAGTGTTAATAAGAAACTAAGTGACAATAAAGCTTTAGTAGTAAAAGCAGATAAAAGCAATGCTGTTGTTGTAATGTATGAAAGTGAATATGTAAAACAAAACCATTGAATTTTTCAGTAACAATAATATAGTAGAACTTCAATCTGATCCCACTCTTAAGTTACAGAATAAACTTAAAAATATGATGAAAAAAAGTGATTTCCTCTTAAATGCAAAAGATATACATGAATGCACTGTTATGAACCCTTATGCACCACGCCTACGAGCACAACCTAAGACCCATAAAGTCAACTGCCCCATACGTCCAATTGTTAATTCTCGGAGCAGCCCAACTTATGAGAATCTGAATGAGATCCTTAGCAACACATTCAAATTCGAAGAGACGTACTCAGTAAAGAACAGTTATGAACTGATTAAATGTATAAAGGAAATTCAGATTCCTGATACTGCTAGGTTTGCGTCACTTGACATCACAAACCTCTACACAAACATACCGGTCAAAGAAACAATAGAAATAATTAAAAACAATTTGCTTAAACATAAAAATTTGGCATTACCAGAAATACACAAATTCATTGATCTATTAACGCTAGTACTATCACACAACTACTTTTCTTTTAATAACAAGATGTACCAGCAGAAAGAGGGCCTGGCAATGGGTAGCTGCCTTGCCAGTTTGCTTGCTGGTATTTTCATCAATAACTTAGAATGTAAATTTTTTAAAGAAAACCCCTAGATAGTAAACGAAATAATTTATTACAAAAGGTATGTTGATGATATAATAATTTTATTTGATGGCACAGCAGAAGAAATTGGTAACCTTACAAAAGAAATGAATAAAATGCATCAGAACATCATCTTCACTGTAGAACACCAAACAGAAGTAGGATCTCTGCATAAGTAGCTCCAACAACAAACACAAATTTCAAGTATACAGGAAACCAACATACACAGATAACACAATTAATAAATCATCCTTCACCCAATTAAACAAAAGATGGCTTCATACAGAGCAATGCTAAACAGAATGCACAAAATACCACTAGAAACAGCTGACCAAATAGAAGAACTAAACACTATCAAAGCTATTGCTTACAATAATGGTTACAATCTAAAATTAATAGATGAACTAAACTCTAAGATAAATCCCCACATAACCAAATATAATAACAAAACAGCATTAAAGAATAACATAACAAAGCCAAAACAAAAATATTTAAGCTTGCCATTTGTAGGAAAACTGTCATATAAAATAGCAAACCTGTTCTGAAGAACAGATATCAGAATCAGCTACTATACAAATAACAAAATAAAAGACAAAGCTATCCATAACATTAAAAATAATACCAAACCGTACAATCAATCAGGAATATACAAAGTTAACTGCAACTCATGCCCAAAAACATACATAGGCCAAACAGGGAGAAACTTCAACGTATGTTTTCGAGAAAACGTGGCTGCTCTTCGTTTAAAAAACGTAAATAAATCCACATTTGCGCAACATGTAGCAGAAGAAGAAAATCAAGTAGCAGACATATCCCATAACCTACAAGTTCTCCACCTAGCCAACAAAGGAAAAAGAATGAACCTCCTAGAAGAAACCGAAATTTATTCACATAAACATGCATCCCCTTCTGACATACTTAACGACCAAACAGTTACCAAACCGAATATTTCTGAAAAACTTCCACGCTCTACTTATCAAACCACTTGCTAAGCACAATCAAGAAATAACATGATCTAATATAAATCCAACACATGCATGTAATGAGATACAACATAAAAATCTTAATTCTATCTTTGTTATATTGTAAATGTATGACTTATTGCTTTGTATAAATGTGTTATGTTAGTTTATTATCTTCCATACTGCCTAAGTAACCACAAAAAACTTAGTATACATCGTACTTAGAATACTTCTATCACCCAAGTCAATGTTTGGTAAACAGTAGCTTAGCTAGAACCTCAGAACTTTAGTAAAATATAAGTCTGTCCATTGATAAACTGCTTGTATGAAAAAAACTGTCAGTCGACAACATGGCGGATAACGCAGTGCGCCTGTGTAAAATACGTGACTAAAAGTGTTTGTGCTGCTACAAAAAAGAAGAAAAGCCAAGAGAAAGCAAGGAGTGGAGAATGTAAGTGAAATGAACAACTGATAGTGCGTAACTTTAAACTCGCGAAATTGAAGTAAATGATTGGAATCGTTGCTTTTGCACAGGCCAGCTTCAGCATCCAAACTGCTGTCGATATTGTACCACTGTAGAAACTGAAGATACATGTAATTTGCCAGCTGAAGATGGTTGCAAACCCGAAATGCATATTGGCGTAAATAAAACGCATTAAAAAAGTGGCTGGTCGCTGTATTTTATAGTAAAATATCATTATCCATGATCACGGAGCTCAACAGTCCAAATAAAATGGACAAATTGTTATTAGAACACTTACACATTCCCAAATGTATAAAAAGGTTTTGCATTTCATTATTTTTATAAAACAGTCGACATGTCGGGCCAAAGATGGTATTTGTTACTATGGAAATAAAGAACAGTTATTTACTCCTCTCATTGGCGATACTTCTGTTATTAAAGTTTAAATATAGTCTTTTGTACTAAAAAAGGATTCTTGCCTAAGTAACTCGTTTCGCACTTTTTTATAATTGTCAATTAAAATATATTTAACTGTAAGTCAAATGTTACCTCTCAAGGAATTACGTAAATAGTGAACTTTGCGTCACTAAACTTTGTTAAAATACTTCTCTGCTTTGTTTTTAAAAGTCTCGTCGTTCATTTACTCTATTTGTGTTACATAACTGACTTGAACGTGATTGCTCTGCTTGTTATTAGTCAGAAAATGATAATACGGGGACTTGGTTTTATCTCAAATGCATGTTTGACCATCAGCTGCTTTTGTTTTAAACCCAAATATCGACCGGTTTCAGCCACTCACCATCTTCAAGGATTAAAACAGTTTAAGCCACATCACCTCTGTCATTACAATGGTCACGTCTCGTCATTTTATACGTTACTTGACGGCTGTTGATAGACATCTTGCAAAAATGTTTTAATCAGAGTTCATTTTAGCTCTTTAAAAGTAATCAGATCCTTACATACGCAAACACTGATGTGAGCGAGTGACCATAAATATAGTCCCCACATTGAACGAAAAAAAAAGACGTGCGCACCACCACCACTTACGAGATCAACTTAGAACCAGATTTTCAAAAACTTTGATGAGCTAGGGTAAGGGAATTTCTATAATTGTGTCACTAACAATGAGTACGGGGGAAATACACTGGTAATCACTATTCACTATCGGTCCGTTTGTTCCTGTACTCGATCCTACAATCAAGGAAAACTTGAGACCGACGCTCGATTATTAAATACTGCACAATATATAACAAGTTACTACCTCGTAGTAACACTATCCTCCATAAATAAGCTACCTTAGAGTGTGCTTACACAAAATCTCCAACTATACCCAACGCCCAAATCCTTTGGCGTGTGCAGCAAAGTATCAGGGGCAACAAAACCGGTCCTCGTCAAACACAATTGCCGACTTAAATCTTCCATTTACGGTCGTATCTACGACACCTAAATATCAATCGCGAAAGAAACACAGCGTACCATCAACGCTACACTAAGCCTGTCAGTCAATGATTTCTTGACCACAGATCAGTTACAAAATAAAGTTACGAGGAGCCACTTTCAAATAACAGTTCCACCGACTGTGCCAAATTATCATTACTGCATTATCTAATCTTGAATTTAAAAATCTAAATCTACATTACAAGCTTCCGAAACCTTTCCAACAACATCCTCAGCTGTCTTGATGATCGATACAGAATTCTCCTGGAAAGTATCGTGTTGCCGACTCAACCTCACGTACTCTTAGGCTCCTCGATTGTTGAAGCTTTGTTTTTTTCCATAAAACCAAAGCTGAACCATAAATCCGGACAAATGTAGGGCGCTGCCGTCATTCTTCAACAATCATACACACACAGTGACAATTATTGATTTATGAAATAAAGCCTTGATAACTTCAGAACGGTCTGCGTTAGGACGTTCAAACTACACGGTCGGCCGCGGGGCATAACGGGAATTAGTATGCGAATGCATGGTGTGGTTTAGCGACGAAGTTCACTTGCATTTGGATGGCTTCGTCAATAAGGAAAATGGCACATTTTGGGGACTGAGAATCAGCATTTCGAGATCGAGAAGTCTCTTCACCCTCAACTGGTTACTGTGTGATGTGCAGTGTCCAGTCACGGAACAATGGGCGCGATATTCCTTGATGACACGGTGACCACTTAACGGTACGTGAATGTACTGAAAGATGATTGATTTCACCCCCATTATCCAAAGTGACGCTGATTTCGACAAGATGTAGTTCATGCAAGGCGGAACTCGACCCCATCGAAGCAGGAGAGAGTTTGATGTCCTGGAGGCACTTCGGGTACCGCAGTCTCGGTATGAGGTACCCACAGGTTACTGCCATGGGCCTCGACAGGCCGCCATGTTCTCCGGATCTGAATACACGCGACTCCTTTTTGTGGGGCTATATTAAAGCCAAGGTGTACAGCCATATCCCCAAACCCACTGCCTAGCAGAAAAGAGTCATTCAAGAGGTCATCGACAGCATCGATGTTTCGACACTTCAGCGGGTCATGCAGAATTTCGCTATTCGTCTGCGCCACATAATCATCAATGATGGCAGGCATATCGAATATGTCGTAACCCAAATCCGAATATCTGTTGTGACGTTTACATGTTGAATAAAGTGTGTGCACGCATTAGTTTCTAAATAATTTCCGTTTTTTTATATAGTTCAATAATTGTGATATTGTAACTTGTGGCTGTCGTTTATCTTAGTACAGTGCCACCTCGCCCAGGATGATATCTGGTTCGCGTTGATGCTGTCAGTCACCGGCGCAGATGGGGTCTTTGCCGCTTCTGAGCGAACACTTGTGTAGCCGGTTACAATTTTGGTTTTTCTAGAACATATACACAAACGCTAAGTTTAGTTACTAGAAATAATGCATTTTTGCACCCTTTATCCGCTTTACGACATGCTGTTGTCATAAGAGATGGAAAGGAGTACATTATTTACAGAACGACATGAAACTGTTCACAATTAATTTCGACACGTTACAAGCTATTCAAAAAAAGAAAACTAGTGCACTCCATCACTATTCATTCATATAAGTACACAGCAAGGTAGTTGAATAGAGTAACACATAATTAACTAAGAAAAGACAAATGTATTGGTCAAAGACAAACTAGCTCATATCTGGACGCCACAGTTACCAGATCTCAGTACTACTGAGCGTTTGTGGTCTACTTTGGAGAGAAGGGTACGTGATCGCTTATCCACCTCCATCATTGT
Source organism: Schistocerca serialis cubense (assembly GCF_023864345.2). Lineage (NCBI taxonomy): Eukaryota > Metazoa > Arthropoda > Insecta > Orthoptera > Acrididae > Schistocerca > Schistocerca serialis. The sequence goes on along the minus strand of NC_064646.1, from coordinate 329,746,434 downwards.
TAGCTGAATAGTACAAGATCCCATTCAAAAGCAAACAGGATATGGATTCATCCATTTCGAGACGACTGGAAGCTGTTCTGAATGTCAGCAGTTTTCCTATACCTTATTAGGCGTGGTAATGTCTTGTCACTTTGGTGTTTGCATATACACTCCTGGAAATGGAAAAAAGAACACATTGACACCGGTGTGTCAGACCCACCATACTTGCTCCGGACACTGCGAGAGGGCTGTACAAGCAATGATCACACGCACGGCACAGCGGACACACCAGGAACCGCGGTGTTGGCCGTCGAATGGCGCTAGCTGCGCAGCATTTGTGCACCGCCGCCGTCAGTGTCAGCCAGTTTGCCGTGGCATACGGAGCTCCATCGCAGTCTTTAACACTGGTAGCATGCCGCGACAGCGTGGACGTGAACCGTATGTGCAGTTGACGGACTTTGAGCAAGGGCGTATAGTGGGCATGCGGGAGGCCGGGTGGACGTACCGCCGAATTGCTCAACACGTGGGGCGTGAGGTCTCCACAGTACATCGATGTTGTCGCCAGTGGTCGGCGGAAGGTGCACGTGCCCGTCGACCTGGGACCGGACCGCAGCGACGCACGGATGCACGCCAAGACCGTAGGATCCTACGCAGTGCCGTAGGGGACCGCACCGCCACTTCCCAGCTAATTAGGGACACTGTTGCTCCTGGGGTATCGGTGAGGACCATTCGCAACCGTCTCCATGAAGCTGGGCTACGGTCCCGCACACCGTTAGGCCGTCTTCCGCTCACGCCCCAACATCGTGCAGCCCGCCTCCAGTGGTGTCGCGACAGGCGTGAATGGAGGGACGAATGGAGACGTGTCGTCTTCAGCGATGAGAGTCGCTTCTGCCTTGGTGCCAATGATGGTCGTATGCGTGTTTGGCGCCGTGCAGGTGAGCGCCACAATCAGGACTGCATACGACCGAGGCACACAGGGCCAACACCCGGCATCATGGTGTGGGGAGCGATCTCCTACACTGGCCGTACACCACTGGTGATCGTCGAGGGGACACTGAATAGTGCACGGTACATCCAAACCGTCGTCGAACCCATCGTTCTACCATTCCTAGACCGGCAAGGGAACTTGCTGTTCCAACAGGACAATGCACGTCCGTATGTATCCCGTGCCACCCAACGTGCTCTAGAAGGTGTAAGTCAACTACCCTGGCCAGCAAGATCTCCGGATCTGTCCCCCATTGAGCATGTTTGGGACTGGATGAAGCGTCGTCTCACGCGGTCTGCACGTCCAGCACGAACGCTGGTCCAACTGAGGCGCCAGGTGGAAATGGTATGGCAAGCCGTTCCACAGGACTACATCCAGCATCTCTACGATCGTCTCCATGGGAGAATAGCAGCCTGCATTGCTGCGAAAGGTGGATATACACTGTACTAGTGCCGACATTGTGCATGCTCTGTTGCCTGTGTCTATGTGCCTGTGGTTCTGTCAGTGTGATCATGTGATGTATCTGACCCCAGGAATGTGTCAATAAAGTTTCCCCTTCCTGGGACAATGAATTGACGATGTTCTTATTTCAATTTCCAGGAGTGTATTTGTCCATTCCTGTACTTGCACCCTGTATTTTAATTCCAGTTGTGCCCTTTGCTTTTACTTCTTTCTTTGCTTCTTAGATTCACTGCACAGGAGGTAAACGATATCCTTGCGTCGGGCTTAATTTTTATTGCTCCCTCTGTTGTTGTATTACATACTGTATATTACCTTACATACAGTATATTACCGATATTTCTCGCCACACATACTTACTTCTCTGAGGATCTCAGGTATTATGCACCATTTTACATTGTGGTACGTTTTGATAAACTTTAGAAAGTGACCAGCTTGCATTATCAGCCGTTAAGACAGGACTGCTTCTTTGTCGCTTTTACCTTTCCTAAAATGAAACTGGTCTTTATCTAAAATAACCTCTATCTTGAATTCCCCTGTATATTATTCCGTTCGGCATTTAGGATACATGAACTGTCAGGCTGACTATGCGTCGTTCTCACATTTATCTGGCCTTTCTTTGTTGAGGATTATGTGGTTGGTATTCTTCCTACGGTCCAGTGATATGTTTCCAGCTGATAGTGTGTACATTAACTTGAATAATGGTATAGTTGACACTTTCTCGTGCTCCGAAACTATATTATCTGTACCTTCAGCCTTATTTAATGACAAGTCTTCAAATCTCTGTCAGACTGGATCCCGTATGTGCTCCAAATCGACACCCATTTCTTCTTCTGTTACGTTCCTTTCCCCTCGCAGAGACAGTCAGTGCACTTTTTCCACCCATCCACTTTATCCTCTGCGCTTAGCATTGGAATTCCGAAGTCTTAAAGCTGACACCTTCGCTTTTAAAGCCTCCGAAACTTTTTTTTTACTTTTCTATATCCTGAATCTGTCGTTCCTAATACCATTCATTTTTCAATGGCTACATATTCTTACTGGAACCAGTTCGCCTAGCTGTCTGGCAGACCCTAATGATTTCATTTCTCAATGACTAATATTGTAATACAGCTTACTTTGCTAAAGACGCTTTAGCGTAGATAAGGATTGTAGTTTTAAAAACAAATGAGATGGTCTCCCTGAATCAGGTATAACGTCGTCTAGGATTGCTCGGTCTTTCGTTTCTAATCTTCCTTCCTAAAGTTTGTATTCAGTGCTGAAATGTAATTACTGGTATTTGTAGAGTAATGGCGGCGAAGTTTAGAAATCAGCTCAGAACTCGCTTAGACGACATCAGCAGAAAAATTAAATTCCGTTTTCCAGATCAATATAATGCATAGCGCAAAGGCTCCCTCGGTTGAGAGGAACACCCAGGTTGTGTAAAACAGCAATAAAACGCCACAACTCACGCGAAACTAGCATTTTCTGTTGTGACATCCGGGACGTAAGAGTTTTTACACGTTGTGTGATGAAGGTCGAAGAGGCGTTGGGAGCATTGCAACAGTATTGCATGTGAGTCACTTTCGATCCGAGTCCACAGTTTGTTGGAAGTGACGGCAGGGTGGCGCCGTTGCCAGTTAACCATGTCCCATACATGTGCAATGAGCTACGTGCCAGGCGAAAGGTCACGCCGGTATCTGTTGTGTTGGCTATAGCGGCAGGTCATGGTCCAGAACCACGGACGCTGCAGCCTGCAGTGGGGCGTCATCCCGGGCAGTAGCGCGCGGATTGGCAAGGGTTCGACTTCTGGGGCATATCATTTTCATTTGGATAACAGAGGTCAAGCGCTTTACACATAACATAGTAGGGCTTCTTGTTTTAGAGTAGGTTTGTAACACGAGTTCCTACGCAGGGCAGGCCTGACTACTTGTTTTCTTTTTAATGGACAAGCATAGCATCTTCTGTGTTCCGCTTCATCGCTCGTTTCATTTTAGTTTCTAAGTCCAGCAGTTCACTTGAGATCTTCGAAAACACATCTCGAATCAACCTCGTGACATATTTTGCATATTACGTTGTGAAATAATTTTTGGAACAAATCATCACTTAGAAATGAAGTACTGATTGTGGAAAAGCGAATAATAATAATAATATATGGTGTTCATCTGCCCTCATCCTGTAGGTACTCCAAGGAGTCGGGCATTTTAACAGCACCATCACAGTACTTAACTTTCGTCAGTAAAATTTGTTGTAAAGAACCCATCACAAATTGCGCAGAATACTGATACCCATTCCCAAAACGCTAGAGGAAAAAATGACCTTTATTAACGACTAGCTTAGCAATTCCTGCTTTGCTCGCGTAGACTGTATGGTCTGACAAAATTTTTTGTTTATCTTTAACCGAATTTTTACGTTGTTAACAAATTCCAACATCTTCTGAACTTCTCACGCTAATTAAGCTCATAGAAACATGGTGTTTTTCCGAATGTTAATCTGACCAAAGACGATTCTGGTAGTTGTAGTCAGAGGTCTTTGTTAATCATGCCTTTTGAGTTCTTGTGGTGATATTTCCATAGATACTTTCATCCCCCAACACGTAGGGTCTATATCGTTAGAAGTCCAGTTCCAGTAACATTTTTAAAATGTTTTAATATACCAGTAGCGAAGTAGTTTCATAAAAAATTTCATCCCCTATTTCACCACCTTAAGCGTTGAATTTCCAGAAAATCACTGAAACATCTTTTTTTTTTAATATTTCTAACCGAGAAGTTACTTGCAGATTTTCATAGAAGTAGCTCAGAAAAGCTTTATTAGTACTTTAGTAATGATTTATTTTCAAAAAACTTTAACACACTATTTTAACCGCTTTAGTCGTTGAATTTCGAAAAGGACTGAAGCCTATATTTAATTGTTTCTGACCGAGAAACTAAATAACAATTTTCGTAGCTCAAGCTTCAATATAGCTTAAAGCAAGCTGCATTTCTAACAATACCTTCCCAAACAATGCCTACAGTATAAGATCAACACACTCTCTCTAAATTCGAAGTTTCTACCTTTAGCGGTTGGAGTTGGGTGATGGTGAGTAGTCATCAGGCCCGTTAGTGGTTGACTTTCGAAAAGCACTGAAACATATATTTTTTATTTCCAGCCGAGAAATGTAACACAAATTTTCATAGATTTAGCTTCAAAAATTCTCCATAAAACCTTCTTAAACTATGCGTAGAGAGTATATCTTCTCCATATTTCAGGTTTCTATATTTAGTGATTTGGGCTGGGCGATGATGAGTGAGTCACCACATTTATAATCTATATACATACAGATTATTGAAACAATCAATGGCTCGGAAAGGGATTGAATATTCAGCAACAAAAATATCGTAAAAAGTCCGACAGCTAAGTGACCAATTACATATTTAACTAACTAACTGACTAACTCATGGTCGTATCTTCAGTTCTGTTCCTTTAAGCATGTTTGTGAGTATGTGGTTTGTGAGAACACAACCCATCTTCTTTACTTTGCATCGCTTCATTTCTTTAAGGAGTTGTCTTATTGCCTCAGTTTATGTGGAAACTTCCTGATTGAACTTCTCTTGCGTTCAGTTAGTTTTGTCTATTTTCTCCCAAATCAGATGGCGTTTCTGATTCTTGCCTTTTGGCAACTCTCACTTCCATACATGAGTACGCTCCAAACGCAAGCCTTTGTAATTTAATGTTCATATGGTTGCTTGTTAACAAAGTTCTTTTGTTCTAGGAGAAACACTTAGCAAGGATATCGATTCTTTTATTTTCTGAATTGCCTGAACTGTCTTCAGAAACGAAGCTTCCCTAGTAAAAATCATCTTTGCTCGATAGTTATTTGAGTTACAGAGTTCTAAATATGTATCACTTCTATGGTGGCTCATGGTTATTACAAAAGGCTGAATTTTTAACTGTCACATAGAAAAAATTAAGATGCTACCATGAGTTTACTCTTCTCTCTCTGTTCTTGCTTGTAATTCCGTTCTATTTACTACGGGCGTTTAGCTCAGTTACGCTTACTTCTACTGTTTTTGCTTGCGGAGGTTCATGCAGGTCTTCTAATTAGCCGTTAATTATATTTTTCTTGAAATTTCTTATCTTGGTTGCTGTGAACTTTGAACTTCAGTTTTATGAATACAATTTTATGGGCGCTGTTCCCCGACCTCTCAGACGAAGAATAGCGGTGGGTCAAGGGAACAAGCAGGGAAATTGCCGCAGATATCTTCTTTTGGTTCCGGAATTGGAATCCCCAAGTCCGGGATCAAGGAAAAAAATATGATTCAGACAACGGGGATGATCTCTATCAACTCACAGATTCCGAAGGTCGCTTCTTAATCTTATGCGGAAAGCAGTAAACAGGTGGGTGGGCACCGTGATGCGACGCAAGGACAACTTGACGTGGTCGGGACACATCGGCCGAGAAGCACTATATCGATGGGTTGTAACTTTCCATTCCACTTACACGTAAAACATATAGCATCTTCTTGTGTATAAGAACCTACAGGAATACTGTACGAAGAACAATCAATCCAAAGTTCACGAGAAATATGATGTTTTTTGGCTTTACAGCTGTTATACATCGTTCTCTTACGTAAGTGTAATGTGACACCAAATGTAAAACCATGCCCTAGGCATAATAAATAATTGCATTCACAATCGTCACTTATTCGAAGAAAGCTTTTTGTATCAGAGACCCAACTCCGAATTAAGTGTTTAGCCATTTTATTTCAATTATGCAGATCTCATATCACCAAAATTAATATCAGTTGTCTTACAGAGAGTTTTCAAATCCTTAAACTGGTAAAACGCGGAAGGAATACATGTTAACAGTAAATGGAAGAACTTGATGTAACAAGTATTATACCAAACTAAATCATTTAAGGGGCTCCGGAACGCCCTATACTTGCAATGTTAAAATAACGCTTATAAATTACATCTTTCCTCACAAAGTATTTGAGGTAGGAAGTTGAACTTTTTATAGATTATTTATTGGAATATGGGCTACAACTTAACACAGGGATTTTACAAAATTTTAGTTCAGTTATTAAAGATGATTTTTTTTCAATTGTAATGAAAATTCACAACATTTTTTTGCAATTTTTTATTTATATATTCAAAAACATACAGTTTTTTGGAAAAAAGGCTGTGTTAAATTATGCAGAAGGTACTGTGTAACATTTACTGAAAGTTTGAAACAAATATGTTTGGAAGATCCTTAGAAAACATGTAATTAGTATGAGAAAATAAAAGTTTTGGGAATCGCGCGACAAAGATTGGATTAACTTTTTAGTGCATTCCAGGTCCATAGGATGGATTATCTTCATCCTCTGCAAACTCCTCCTCCAGCTTCCTCTTGTTCCTCCTCCTGTTTACTCTTGCTTGTATTTCTAGACTCTTTACAGCCCTGTCTGCAGCCCGAAGGCGTTCCTTGTCTAAAGCAAGCATCGCTCGTTGTTGTGTTCGTAGATTTTGCTACCATTTTCTTCAGTTGCAGTTACTGCAACACTGTTCCAAAAGGTGGTCATGTATGAACACTTATCACATTTCAGTTGTATTTCACTAGCAAGTCCTACGTGCTTTATTATGGAGAGTTCCAGACCAACTTCACTACAATGAATACATCTTACACAGTCTGAAAAAATTCCTTTGAGAACCGACATATCAAATATTTCATTCACATCCGATTCGCCCATAAAACATTCATAGTTTTCACTCATTGAACCAAGCTTCTTCTGTGAAGTATTTTCTTTCCCACTTTGACTGCTATGGGCAGGTGTACTTGAGAGGTTAGGTTCACTCACTTGGTTATCGTCTTTATTGTTTACAGTAATAACACATACCTTTGGCTTTCAACATTTCTCCTTTTCTTAAAAGCCTTCAGAGGATTTCTAATAACTTTACTTTTACTCATTATTATACTTCAACAAAACAGAGACTCAAAAAACAGAATTAATTACGAATATTTTCGAGATAACGACAGAGTAAATAAACATGAAACAATCGACAATCACACCAGCGATATATATTGAACCATCACAGGTTAGCCACAACACATACTTTATCTCACATCACTAAAATGTACCTGATGAACACGGACGTTAATAATAACACCATTTGATAGCAGTTTAACAGCGCCACAGTGGGTCACGCCCATATAGAACGCATTTCAAAAAAAAATTTAAAAATAGTTGTAGTCTTCGGAATTGAATAAATTATATATCTATTAAAAGGTAATAGTCTGCAGATTCAGAAAACGCAAAAAAGTAAAAATTGAACTTTTCATGATTTTGAGCCTTTCCGGAGCCCTTTAAATAAAAAGGGTAGTCGAACGCGTCGGACAGAAAATTACACAACTTAATAATGAAGTCACAGAACCATTTCATGCGTATTTGATATTGAAGCATTTGAGAACAACTGCGTGGACAGAAAATTATAAACAGAATCATTAGAAAGTCTAGGGGTGTTTCGGTCAACCAAATGGAGGATCCAAGGTAAGTTTTCTGTTTGTCTCAAACTAATACTTTGCACTTGTGACAGCAGTATGTGAACTCTTTTCGAAACACGTTGGAAAACACTGTCGAATCAGCTGTGGAATCATACTGCGAATTACCAGAACAGGCAAGAAGGCAAACAAATGCATGACGGAACGGACTCGAATGTACAACCTAATTATGACCGCAATGTAAATGAAGTGGGTATGTTCGGCCATGTAGCCAGGCAAAAGGATGGTAATAGAAAGTCAATGACTGCATCCAAAGAGATAAGAAAAGACAGATATAACGATGTAATAGAAGATGTGCAGATGACGTGTGAGAAGAAAAACAACCGTAACGTCGCACAATGGGCCAGCTCGGTTCGAAACCGGGACAGAATAGAAAAAAAGCTGCGCGTTCCGACTTCAGTCCCCCGAAACAGTGTGCAGATTGCACTGGCGCATACTTCCCCTATACTGCGGTGTCACTCCAGTCTCAAGTCGAAATCATGCCTGCTGTGATAGTTGGCGATAAACAGTGAATCGGACAATAACACATTTTTCGGATATTGTTTGTGTGACCTGTTTAATATATGACAGCGATGCGGCCAGTTGTCGGGTAGAAATGAGTGGATAGCATTCCATAAGGTACGTTCATTGCACTTTTAACCAGTGTATTGACGAATATCGGCTTAAAACTAAACTACTAAAGATACACTCCTGGAAATGGAAAAAAGAACACATTGACACCGGTGTGTCAGACCCACCATACTTGCTCCGGACGCTGCGAGAGGGCTGTACAAGCAATGATCACACGCACGGCACAACGGACACACCAGGAACTGCGGTGTTGGCCGTCGAATGGCTCTAGCTGCGCAGCATTTGTGCACCGCCGCCGTCAGTGTCAGCCAGTTTGCCGTGGCATACGGAGCTCCATCGCAGTCTTTAACACTGGTAGCATGCCGCGACAGCGTGGACGTGAACCGTATGTGCAGCTGACGGACTTTGAGCGAGGGCGTATAGTGGGCATGCGGGAGGCCGGGTGGACCTACCGCCGAATTGCTCAACACGTGGGGTGTGAGGTCTCCACAGTACATCGATGTTGTCGCCAGTGGTCGGCGGAAGGTGCACGTGCCCGTCGACCTGGGACCGGACCGCAGCGACGCACGGATGCACGCCAAGACCGTAGGATCCTACGCAGTGCCGTAGGGGACCGCACCGCCACTTCCCAGCAAATTAGGGACACTGTTGCTCCTGGGGTATCGGCGAGGACCATTCGCAACCGTCTCCATGAAGCTGGGCTACGGTCCCGCACACCGTTAGGCCGTCTTCCGCTCACGCCCCAACATCTTACAGCCCGCCTCCAGTGGTGTCGCGACAGGCGTGAATGGAGGGACGAATGGAGACGTGTCGTCTTCAGCGATGAGAGTCGCTTCTGCCTTGGTGCCAATGATCGTCGTATGCGTGTTTGGCGCCGTGCAGGTGAGCGCCACAATCAGGACTGCATACGACCGAGGCACACAGGGCCAACACCCGGCATCATGGTGTGGGGAGCGATCTCCTACACTGGCCGTACACCACTGGTGATCGTCGAGGGGACACTGAATAGTGCACGGTACATCCAAACCGTCATCGAACCAATCGTTCTACCATTCCTAGACCGGCAAGGGAACTTGCTGTTCCAACAGGACAATGCACGTCCGCATGTATCCCGTGCCACCCAACGTGCTCTAGAAGGTGTAAGTCAACTACCCTGGCCAGCAAGATCTCCGGATCTGCCCCCATTGAGCATGTTTGGGACTGGATGAAGCGTCGTCTCACGCGGTCTGCACGTCCAGCACGAACGCTGGTCCAACTGAGGCGCCAGGTGGAAATGGTATGGCAAGCCGTTCCACAGGACTACATCCAGCATCTCTACGATCGTCTCCATGGGAGAATAGCAGCCTGCATTGCTGCGAAAGGTGGATATACACTGTACTAGAGCCGACATTGTGCATGCTCTGTTGCCTGTGTCTATGTGCCTGTGGTTCTGTCAGTGTGATCATGTGATGTATCTGACCCCAGGAATGTGTCAATAAAGTTTCCCCTTCCTGGGACAATGAATTCACGATGTTCTTATTTCAATTTCCAGGAGTGTATTATCCGAAATCGTTGGCTGCAAAATTTCCTCTCCGTGCTCCACTTTTGCCAATAGCTGTCCTGTTACCTTAGTAGTATAGTTAACTAGTTCAGATGTATTTGCACAGTTTTAGTGGACAATCATATTTCTATAGAGCGGCGGCGCTACGCTGTAGAAGCGGGTCCTCCCATTACTGCAGTTATAATCTATTATCTGCACAACAAAAGTCTTTGGGGTTTCCTGGGGAATTTTTTGGAAGCTATTTGGAATTGTGATCATCATTTTGTACAGAGTACTCTAGAACTAAACCATATCTATCAAGAAATGTGAAAAGAAGTATATTTGTCGAACGTCGGGTGCCAACTTCACCGGCCTCAATATTCTGCAATAATGCCTGACTCCGACATTATTCCACATAGTTTTGATGCACGAATTTGCATAATCGAAGCTTGTCCGTTACCGATTGGTCGGCTATCTGAAGATCAGAAAGCTTGGAATAAGGATACTTTATGTTACCGAGAAGGTTTTAAACGCAACTAATCCCGTGAGAAAACGGTGCATGTCGTGTTCCATCGGTGTCTGGCATCGTCGGATCCATGATTCCTAAAAATGACAATTGAAGAAGATAAACAGATACTAAGCGATGAATGTGACTATGATTTCGATCGAAAAAAGTAGAACATCAAATAAAACATTGCAACACGGCACTTTCGACTTGTAATTCGTTGTCACCTCACAATACCCGAAATTTTTCTCTAATCCAGTAAATTTCTAATTTTAGAACCTCCAAATTGGATCAACCATTTTGGATTTCGTAATACTGACATCTGATTCCTAATCAGCGACCCAAGCAATCTAAAAAGAACAGTTTTTTAGAATTTTATATCCATTTTTCTCTTATGTCCACATTGTGAAGAGGTGGTCCACTGTGCGCCGGTCGTGTTATGACTTTTTTATTTTTTGCCTCCGATGGGCCATAAATAAAAGACAAATGTATATAAAAAACAAATTTATTGCTAAAAGTTGAGAACATTACGTTTCGACATCATTGCCGCAACGTACCATTGGGGCATTCGTCATACCTGTGGACAAGCTTTCCAACTCTCTTCATAAAATAATGACAAAAATGAATTGTGGCCGGAAATGAGACCTGGATTCGAAATGGCACATTTGAAACAAACCGTCAGTCACAGCAATTGATGCACTCAGGTTCATCAAACAGACCAAACAATAAATTTAAAAAAATTGGAAATTTGTGGTAAGGTCTTATGGGACCAAACTACTGAGGTCAACTGCCCCTATGCTTACACTCTACATAAGTTAACTTAAACTAACCGACGGTATGGACAACACACACACCCATGCCCGAACCAGGACTCGAACTTCCGCCGGGGGGAGCCGCAAGTACCGTGGCAAGGCGTCTCAATCGCACGGCTACCCCGCGCGGAAAAATATATATATATATACCGGGTAATCAAAAAGTCAGTATGAATTTGAAAACCGAATAAAACACGGAATAATGTGGATAGAGAGGTACAAATTGACACACATGTTTGTAATGACATGGGGTTTTATTAGAACCAAAAAAGTACAAAAGTTAAAAAAAGTGTCCGACAGATGGCACTTCATCTGATTAGAATAGCAATAATTAGCATAACAACGTAAGACAAAGCAGAGATAATGTTCTTTACAGGAAATGCTCAATATGTCGACCACCATTCCTCAACAATAGCTGTAGTGAGGAATAATGTTGTGAACAGCACTGTAAAGAATGTCCGGAGTTATGGTTTGGCATTGGCGTCGGATGGTGTCTTTCAGCATCCCTAGAGATGTCGGTCGATCACGATACACTTGCGACTAAAGGTAACCCCAAAGCCAATAATCTCATGGACTGAGGTCTGGGGACCTGGGAGGCCAAGCGTGACGAAAGTGGCAGCTGAACACACGATCATCACCAAATGACGAGCGCAAGAGATCTTTCACGCGCCATCTGTCGGACATTTTGTGATTTTTTTTTGTTCTAATAAAACCCCGTGTCATTCCAAGCATGTGTGTCAATTTTTAACTCTCTATTTACATTATTCCGTGGTTTATTAAATTTTCAAATTTATACTGACTTTTTGATATATATATATATATATAGTGCAAATCTTCAACAAAGGAAAGGTTATGACTAGCGTGTTTTGTACGTGGTGGTTGGAGGGGGGGGGGGGTGCTGCTTGTGGAGTTCATACGGCCAGGGACCACAGTTAATTCAACTTTTGAAACAACGTTTACGGAGAGCCATTCAAAACAAAGGAAGAGGCCTACTGGCTTCTGGGATTGTTCTGTCGCATGACAACGCTCGTACTCACAGTGCTAATGCAACCCAAAGCCAACAGCTCTTTGAGCAGTTTCAATGTGATGTTTTCGGAGACGATGTTGTTGTGTTCTTCATTCCAAAGATTGATTTGATGCAGCTCTCCATGCTGCTATATCCTCCTCATCTCAGATTAACTACTGCAACCTACAGCCTTCTAAATCTGCTTACTGCATTTGTCTCTTCTTACTGCATCAATCTCTTAGACTCCCTCCGCGATTTTTACCCCCCTCCCCCCTCACGCTTCCCTCCAGTAAATTGGTAATACCGTGATGTATCAGAATGTGTCCTACCAACCGACTCCTTCGTTTCGAAGTAACTATTTCTAGTAAAATATTTCGCAGTTAAATATAATAAAAGTATGAACAAAGGCGGTTAGGTCAGGTTGAACACAAGCTGAAGACTGGAACGCCTAAAGGAAGCCCTCATCTAGCAGTATATACAAGTAGCTTATTTTGTCATTGGTTTGGCACAAGCCGAACACCTAAATCCATGGAAAACCTTAAAGGAAACCTTCATCTCGTAGTGTACGGTTTTCAAATGGCAGATTATGTCATTGTCTTCATTAGCCATTTAGTACCCACTGCTGTGTAAAAGTATGTTGATTATTAATAATTTAATGTTATTATAATTCATATTGGACATTGTTCAAACTTATTATACGAAGCACATTCAAGAATTAAAGATACAAATTGATTTAGAAATGAAACAATATGTAGGAGCAGTTTTCTACTTCCATGAGTTCAGGTTCACTGGCATAAGCAAGAACAGCTAAGTGACGAATAAAAATTGTTTTCTTTACAACTCCAAGTTTCCTCATCAGCTGAACAACGATCAGTGATCCATACTGACGAGCAGCGTCCAGGCTGTCCAACTGAAGTGTCAATTCCATCGAACTCCTTCGCATCAAACCCTATTGGCTATCGTGATTATTTGGAAGATCAGCATACAACAGACAGTGACTACTACTCAGACATGCTGATGAACAAACTAAATCCAACAATCGGAGAAAAACGCCGCACATCTCAAAAGGCGTTGTACTTCTACTCCACATTGCTCGGCGTCACACCGCCTATTGTCCAGTAACAACGAACAGGTCAAAGAATTTCTGTGAATGTGGGTGGCTCACACAAGGCAGATGCTTCTTCGCATCAGGTATAAAAAGCAAGTTCGTCGGTGGGACAAGTCTACTAATATTGACTTGGATTACCTTGAAAAGTAATAAGAGTCTCATTTTGTACGCCGGCCGATGTGGCCTAGCGGTTCTAGGTCCTTCACTCCGGAATCGCGTTGTTGCTACGGTCGGAGATTCGAATCCTGCCTCGGGCATGGATGTGTGTAATGTCCTTAGGTTAGTTAGGTTTAAGTAGTTTCTAAGTCTAGGGGACTGATAACATCAGATGTTAAGTCCCATAGCGCTTAGAGCCATTTGAATCATTTCGAGTCATCTTGTACAAAAAACACATTTTTTTTTCCTATATCAATTTGTTCTCTTTAATTATTGAAATTAAGTATAAGCTGACGATTAGTACAAAAGTCTACAACAAAGCGAACACAGCTCGAATATAAACCATTAACCCATTTCCTCATTTGTTTCTCAGTTTCAATATTAAAAAAAAAATGGCTCTGAGCACTATGGGACGTAACATCTGAGGTCATCAGTCCCCGAGAACGTAGAACTACTTATACTTAACTAACCTAATGACATCACACACATCCATGCCCAAAGCAGGATTCGACCCTGCGACCGTAGCGGTCGCGCGGTTCCAGACTGAAGCGCCTAGAACCGCTCTGCCACTGCGGCCGGCTTTAATATTTGAATGCTATCTCTAGGTCTCCTGAGAATAGTTTTTTTTCAATTTTGAGTCCTTTGCACGTTATGAACTCGATGGGTGACTTTCTCAAATATTAGACGAACCGCTTGGTCGTATCTGAGACCTTCCCCTTGTCATTGACGAATGCGTTCGAAATGCAAAAGCTGAAAAAAACGGGCACCGCTAAGAAATTATCCGATTGGGATACAATTTGGTATATGTGATGCACGTGTACAGACAAGCAGACAAATGATAGTTTCAGAAATATTGGTGATTTATTCAAGAGAAAGAGCTTAACAAACTGAGCAACCGCGTTGGCCTGCCTCTTGCCGGTATGCGTGCATTAGAGTTGTTGGGTGTCCTCCAGAGGGATGATTCAAAATGGATCTGAGCACTATGGGACTCAACATCTGAGTTCATCAGTCCCCTAGAACTTAGAACTACTTAAACCTAACTAATCTAAGGACATCTCACACGTCCATGTCCGAGGCAGGATTCGAACCTGCGACCGTAGCAGCAGCGCGGTTCCGGGCTGAAGCGCCTAGAACCGCTCGGCCACAACGGCCGGCTTCTGAGGGATACCGTCCTGAATTCTGTCCACGTGGCGCAATCGATCGTCAAAATCTCGAGTTGCTTGGAGGACCCTGCCCATAATTCTCCAAACTTTCTCAGTTTGGGAGAGATCCGGCGACCTTCCTGCCAAGATAGGATTTGGCAAACACGAAGACAAGCAGGAAAAACGGTCGCGCAGAGCGGGGGGGCATTATCTCGCTGAAATGTAAGCTTAGGGTGGCTTGCCTTGAAAGGCAACAAAACGGGGCGTAGAGCATCGTCGACGTTCCAATGTTCTGTGAGAGCACCGCGTATGAGAACCAGACTACTCCCCAGCCCATCATTCCTGATTGGCGTACCGTATGGCGGGCGTCGGTCAGGTTGGTATTCCACTGCTATCCCCGGCCTCATCACTGAAGACAATTCTACTCCAGTCAATGACATTCCACGCTCTTTGACGATTGCTCGGTCCTCACGCTCTGTAGTCTCAGACCGACTGCTTCCGTCTTGACCCAGTTTCCGGCCATGGTTCACGCACTTCATTGCCAACATTGTCAAATAGTGACATCACTCCTAACCAAGTATCGAGCGACTCACCGATTACTTCAATCGGCTTCTTTGAGCCCAAGTCACGTCCTCCCTCAGACGCTGACATCTGTGTATATTGTTCGCACTTCTGTCTGCTAGGCATAGTTACTGTCCAACTGAGTACACGGAATGAAATTCGCAAAGACTTTACACCCTGGTACCGACATGTGCCATGTTCATTGCCCCTGCCAGTTTCGCCGTGAAATTGCGTTGCAACGTCACATGTTTCAACCGTCGGCCTCCAAAGTTCACAGTTTCGCATTTTACGTCGATACGCAGGTGAATATCAATTTGTGACCAGTTTGCATAGCTGCTTCGTGGTGCGTCTCTTTTCCCAGTTTTTTCTTTTTTTAACCCTCCGTCACTCGCGCAGATGACCCTAGTCATCCACATGACATTCCCGCTCAATTTTTTCTGACAGGGCAGGATTGAGATCGCGCCATTTTCGGTACCTTTCTGTTAACTCTCCAGCAGTTAGACTCAATCATTGTTGGCTTCCAGTTACGAAAGATACATTGCTTATGAAACGTTATTATATGGTTCAAATGGCTCTGAGCACTATGGAACTTAACTTCTAAGGTCATCAGTCCCCTAGAACTTAGAACTAAATAACCTAACTAACGTAAGGATGTCACACACATCCATGCCTGAGGCAGGATTCGAACCTGTCGCAGACCGTAGCGAAACGTTGTTATAGTCTGGAGGACACCAGTCATCCGCGCGAGCTCTGTTGCCACAATGTGAAACAAAGTAAGCCTGTATTACTTTATTGCCTTCCTAGATGCAATAGATCTTTCATGTGCGTAAATTTTGACTTATTGAAACTGACTGCAGTTACCTTCCGTGTTACGTAGTATTCTTTTTATTTTTAGATCGTGGAAGAAATATCAAAAGCAAAAAAAACCTCGGACAGAGTTTAGTAGAGATCCTAATGTATGATTAGAATGGTTCAATGAGCTGAGTGATGAAGATGCTCACAGTGATAGCGCCGACTCAGAGACTGAGGACTGTGTTCATGAAAGCGATCATGATTCAGGAACAGAACAAGAAGTGCCAGAGAATGATGAATATGAGTCACAGGAAGAAGTTACTCAAGAGGCTGCATTTCTTTTAGGGAAAGATGGAATAACTAAACGGAGGAAAAATAAATATCCTACCATTGTTAGAAGTAGATCTTGTAAAATTATTACGCATTTGCCTGGACCAACAAATCAAGCTCGTATAAAAAAGACAGAATTAGAAATTCTGAATATGTTCCTGGATGAAAACATAATAAGCATTATCGCAACATGCACTAATATATCCGTCAGTGAAGTTCATGGTAACTTCTCTAGGGAAAGGGATACTAAAGAAACAGATGCGATAAATATCGGAGCTTTCGGTGGTCTGTTGTACCTGTGTGGATCTTTGAGATGTTCTATGAAGAGTACATCGAAATTGTCTGATAACTCAAAGATAAGCGGATTTGAATTATGTTATTTATGCATAAGTGAAAACCGATTCAGGTTTCTGTGGAGATGCCTTAGGTTTAATAATATCCGTGATAGAGGTGTTCGCAGAGAGACTGACAATTTGGCTCTTATCAGAGAGGAACTTGAACTATTCGCGAACAATTGCCAAAAATATTTTTCACCTAGTGAATATCTTACTGTCGACGAAAATTTTTGGCATTTGGAGGAAACTGCCCATTCCATTCAGGCAATATATCCCTAGCAAACCAGCAACGCATGGGTTAAAAGTGTTTGCTTTGGTTGATGTAAAAACAGCTTACATTTTGAATTTAGAACCGTACGTCGGTAAGCAACCAGAGGGACCATGTAATGCCAGTAATTCAGGTGAAGATATTGTTCTTCGAATCGTCGAACTGTTTTAAACGTTAGAATATATTATACTGTGTACGAATATTAAATGTATTATATTTAGATTTAATAAAAATCATAAACGCGGTCATAAAGACCGTTCAAAGTATACAAATAGACCGCCTGCTTTGTGGATGACACCTGTCATCCGCGCGAGTGACCATGTCACGAATTTTCGCGCGAGTAATATGAGAAAGGGAAATATTGACAAGGCCTATAAATGTGTGAGACATTTCTTTGGAGACAGAAGAAACAAATGTAGGGCTGTGGTGGATGAAAATGGCAATATGTTGCATGACGATGATGAAATTGCAAGAAGACGGAAACAATATATAGGAAACTGTACAGTGGACCAGAACTGTCTGAAACATCATGGAAGAAGAAACAGAAGTTGATGCACACAACATAGGTGAACCTATATTAAAAGAAGAGTTTGAACTAGCTCTGAAAAAATTGAAAAACAACAAATCGCCTGGTATAGACAATATCCCAGCTGAACTTCTGAAATCTGGAGGAGCAAAACTGAATCAGGAGTTGTATAATCTTGTTTTCAACATGTACGAGGAGGGTAAAATTCCTACAGACTTTGAGAAAAATATTATGATCCCCATTCCAAAGAAGGCAAATGCTACAAGATGTGAAAATTATAGGACGCTCAGCCTAGTTACTCACGCCTCTAAAATAGTAACCTCAATTATCCTAAAACGCATAGAACAGAAAGTCGAAGCTACACTCTCCGAAGACCAGTTTGGATTCCGGAAAGACAGAGGAACCAGAGAAGCAATATTTGCTCTAAAACTAATAATAGAGAAACGACTAGATAAGAACCTGACAACATACATAGCTTTCGTAGATGTAGAGAAAGCCTTTGATAATGTCGAATGGGATAAGATGTTTGAGGTACTCAAAAAAGTAGGAGTAAATTATAAAGATAGAAAAATGATATGGAACCTATACGAAAACGTTACAGCAGTTATCCGTGGACGGACAAAACAAGAAGAGGTGCAGATACGGAAAGGCGTCCGACAAGGTTGCGCACAATCCCCTGTTATCTTTAATCTATACATTGGAGAGGCGCTGAAAAAAGTAAGGGAAAATTCTCAGACAGGTGTAGTAATTCATGGACAACGAATAGATATGATAAGATACGCCGATATTATAGCTGTCCTAGCTGAAAGTGAAGAAGATCTTGTAGTCCTACTGAATAGAATGGATAAAGTTAGGGGGGAAGAATATAATATGGGAATTAATAAAGCAAAAACAAAAGTAATGGCGTGCGACAAAAAAGATCAAGTTAAAGTCTAAGTTCATGTAGGCAATGAACTGCTTGAACAAGTTGATAAATTTACTTATCTGGGCAGTAATATTACCAGGGATGGAAGGAGCAAGGCAGAAGTGAGAAGTAGAATTGCTCAAGCAAAGGCTGCTTTTAGCAAGAAGAAAAACATCTGAACATCTAAGAGCATCAGCCTTGAAATCAGGAAAAGATTTTTGAAATCACATGTGTGGAGTGTGGCATGCTATGGGTGTGAAACATGGACTCTCGGTACAGAGGAAGACCAGCTTTTGAAATGTGGTGCTATAGACGCATGCTCAAAATAAAATGTATCGACAAGGTCACAAACGAAGTGGTTCTGGAAAGAGCAGGTGAGAAGAGAAACTTCTGGAGTTTCGTTGTTAAAAGAAGAGTGCAATGAACAGGCCACCTATTAGGACATAAAGGACTCCTGAACACAACCATAGAGGGATATGTCGAGGGAAAAAGACCAAGAGGAAGACCACGGCTGAGGTACATGGATCAAATCGTGAAAGATGTGGGATGTAACACCTATAAAGAAATGAAGAGAAAAGCTGAAAGACGCACAGAATGGAGACAAGCTGCCATTGTAGCTGTTGCAAACCAATCTTTGGATTGACCTCTACAGAAGAAGAAGAAGAAGAACGGAGGGTTAAGTATAATCCGTTAAAAATGTGACTACTCGTTGCTGGTAACGTGCATATTGCTCGTCAGCGCTAAGAGCTCCTAGGATCGCATACGGCCACTATCTGTAAATGTAGGTTACTCGTGTCCGTGTTTGTAGCTGCGTACATGGGATGCAGATGCGTGTGGATTGGGGAGCGAGGTACGAGGAAGCCGTGTTTCGCTCGGGCAGGCTGGTTGCCCCGGCGCAGCATGGCGCGATATTGATTTAAAACTCCGCCCGCTCCACGCCGACGCCGCCCATTGTTGCACCGGCCGCAGCCAACTTTCCTCAGCAATCCCTTCACTCTCTACACTATACTCGGATTAAAACTACATTATAGTTGCCGCTACAGTGTTGCCACATCCGCTGCCTGCTAGGGCTCGGTTACAGGCGACACAAACACACTGTGTTATTTCACAAATGCTGTTTATGTGTAGTGCACAGCAGCGTTGAAACGACCGCCGCGAGGCATGATGGGAAAAGGAGATGCTCAACTGGCAACTGATTTTAAGTGACCAGTGCCTGAACTGAGGGAGGCAACGCGTTTTAGTCCTCATTTTAAACTCATATCCTAACCTAACCACAACCTCGTTATGTGCAATGTGTTTGAGGGAACAGTGTTCAATAAGGCAGAGCTAAAATCACGGTCGCTTATGTTCACGGCGTTTAAGCCTAATCGACGAGCAAACTCAAGGTAGATTAATTCAGTTTCAGCAGTAAAAGTAGCTTGTAATTTCTCGTTTTCATAGGTTACCTCAAACGACCATCGCACTGACTTCACGGAACATCACTTTGCCAATCGATGAGCAGTCCTGGTCGACACTTGATTGCAGATTATAGGCGACATAAACACATTCCAAACGAAAAAAAAAATGGAAATGTCGTGTGGCTAGGACCTCCCGTCGGGTAGACCGTTCGCCTGGTGCAGGTCTTTCGATTTGACGCCACTTTTTTTTTTTTTTTTTTTTTTTTTTCAAAAACTAACACTTGACTTGCTGTGTTCCTTCCTTGGTGACTGCAACAACTTAGAAGCTTCTACTTTTTTTTTATTTGTATTTTTTTTTTGTTTGTTTATATGTGAAGGAAGGTAAGAGAAAGGAGAAACAGAAACCTTTATTATTCACAAAATAAACATAGTACGTCCTGACACATGATAACTGTCCTGGAAGGAGCCTCGCTGCCGTCCTACCATGCAGCATGAAATAACAACAAAATCAAAATGGGGCCACTTCCGCCACCCTAAAGAAAAGTATTTATGGATATGAAAACAAAATTTGAAGTACATCCAATTGCTAACTGTTCAAGCGTGAGTTTTTCGTAGGTCGCATACTCGCATAGTGTTCTTAGTCGATCAAATTACTTGGTCGGTTTCACAACGAAAGCACCGCCGCTCGTCTTTGCGCACCCGGCACACCCCAAGTATATGGCGGGTCCGCAAATACCGTTACCAGGAAATTGGCATACCAATCCTTGTACTTTTGTAGCCGTAATAGTTTCGTGTGTCCATCTTTCAAGTATTGCCAGTAATCCAGGACGTTCAGTAAGTTCGTACGTGTGTCTCTATAGATGTAATGGACCGTCATACCTGTGATCCACGCCACTGCGTTCGTCTTATGACGCGGAAAATACGTTTCCTCTGGAAAAAATACTATGTCAGAACAGACTGCTGTATAGATAGTGCGCCGCATGAACGCTATTATCTTTCTTGTGAGAGTCCAGACAGCCAATGCCTCGCCGCAGACCAGCCGATGGTCGTCCGTATCCAGCACGCCGCATTGCTGACACAAGGGCGAATCCGCCAAATGTATTGCGTACTTTTTATCATTTGTAGGGTATTTTCTGTTGACGACAATGTACCATGTTGACCTGACAGATGTAGGTAGGTGGGGGTGGTGGACCGTGCGCCACACCACGTGCCAATTAACAGCTGGATGTTTGCGTTCCACCCTATTCCGGGCGATCTGTCGAAGAAGCAGATGGTACACGTCCTTCGATGTCGACTGTCGGGTCGTCGGTAAACGCTCTCGAACGTAACTGTGTTCCACGAGGAACGTGCGCACATACGTTAAAGGGGGTAATATATGGCCGACACTGACTGGAGGAAGATGCGATGTGGGTACGAGTTCTTCGATGATCGTCCCCGTAAGCGAGTGATTCCTGTTGCGCCACCGTTTGAGCATAGTATTAATATACATGGCACGCGCCTTCTCGTGCACGTTCACTAAACCAACGCCCCCCTCTCGCGCTGGGAGGGTAAGCGTGTTGTACTGTACCTTAAAGAGTTGTCCCAGGCACACATAGTACCCAAAAGCCGCCTGAATCCTCATAGCCATCGTGCGCGCCAAGGGAAGAAGGTGCGTCAGATGGCACATCATGGGCGCGAGATAAAGGTTGACGAGTAACACTCGCTGCAGCATATCCGTCGACCGTAGGGCGTTTAGTCGTACTGCCGTGCGGACTCTGAGTAACAATCTTCGGTAGTTGTCCGCAGCCGTTCTCGCTGTCTCTTTATGAAAGGTGATACCCAAACAGCGGAGGGTTTCCACCGCAGGTAAGGGTCCTTCCGTTCCTGGTTCTAGTCCACGCCCCACATGCATGAATTGTGATTTTCGGTAGTTGACCACACTTCCAGCTGCCATCCCATACGTCTGTAGCCAATCCAGTGCTGTTTGAGTCTCCCTCTCATTCCGTACGAGGAACACAATATCATCCGCGTATGCTCTGCATTTGAATGATAATTGCCGTAGGGAGATCCCGCTAAGACGGCGGCGAAGGCCTGCGAGGCACGGTTCTAAGGCGATTGCATAAAGGAGGATCGACGAGGGGCAACCCTGTCTCACTGATCTTAAGATCTTAAAATACTCAGTTCTCCCTCCGTTGACCACCATCGCTGATCTGGCGCCGTGCAACAAACGCATCACAGCATTGGTCAATAATGGCGAGACACCCATCCTATTCATCACCGCCGCGAGGTACACATGATCCACGCGATCAAAAGCATGATCGAAATCTACTGCAACCATCGCCCCCCGGAGGCGGCATGCAGCCGCGAGGGCGACGACGTCACAATAGTCTCCCAAGGCTGTATGGATATTACTGATGCCGCCAAGACAAGTCTGATCGGCATGTATTCGATTCTCCAGCGACTTTTTGATACGACTTCCCAGGATGCGCATGAAGATCTTGTAGTCACTATTAAGGAGGGTCAAGGGGCGATAATCACAAGGCCGTTTGCCACCACGGGGCTTCGGTATTGGTATCATGAGCCCTTCCGTGAACTGAATGTGAACCGGTGCTTCTTGCTGCAGAAGCTCATTAAACATACATAGCCACATCGGTGTCATAATGGTCACAAAGGCACGGTAAAATTCCAACGGGAATCCGTCTGGACCTGGGGACTTGTTGCAAGCACCTCGTGTAATCGCTTCCTCCAGCTCTTCACACGTAATTTCAGATAACCCGTCCGCTTCCACGTTCACACTCGTCGCGTCTGGGATCTCTTCCAGGACGTTCCCCAGCTCCCTCTGACCCTCCCCGTTGCTCGCATAGAATCTGCTAAAATGATCCGTGAACGCCTGTGCGATGCCCCTCTGTGTTGTAAAACGACGGCCATCGCCGAGATCGATCTCATGTATTAAATTCCTGCGTCTTCTTCGTCTTTCCTTTATCACATAATGCATCGAGGGAACCTCGTTGGGCAGGAAATCCTGCGACCTCGCGCGTATCATCGTACCTGCCATCCTCTGCTTCGCAAGTTGTACCAGCTTCGCTTTAACTCGGTGGACGGCCGTCTGGCGTTCTGGTGTAGGTGGTTGTGCTAACAGTTCCCGGAGAGCCGTAAAGTAAAACTCAGTGGTCGTGTGCTGCCATTGAGAAACTTCCTTCCCGTAACCTATTAACGTCCTCTGTAAAACTGGCTTCGCGCACTCGATCCACCACTGCAGGACAGAACCGAAAGAATTTCGTCGACGGAGGCAGCCATGCCACGCGTCCTCCACCATGCGTCGGCATTCTGCATCTCGCAGGTGGGAGACGTTCATCTTCCAATTACCCCTCCGTCTCCACACCTGCTGTCTATTAAGGTTAACCGTACAAATATATGCCTCGTGGTCTGTAAATGCCGTCGGCCATATTTCTGCGTCCACCGTCGACGTTGCTAACGCCCTTGAAACGTAGATCCGGTCCAAACGGCCCGCGGAGTGGCTAGTAAAAAATGTATATCCTGGTTGGTTTCGATACTTCAGGTCCCATGTATCGACTAATTCCATCCCGTTGACCAGCTCCCTAAGTTCTTGGCTAGTAGTATAGTTAGGTTGTTGGTCCTTTCTATCGAGCACACAATTAAAATCTCCGCCGAGTATGCAACCATCGTATCGTCCCTGGAACAACGGTGTAACCTCATGGGCGTAAAAATCTGCTCTGTCCCTTCTCTTATCCGAGCCTGACGGTGCGTATATGTTGATCAAACGTATTCCACCTATGGTCACGGCCGTACCACGGGCAGAAGGCAAATATTCCACTTCGTCTGCACGTATCCCTTCCTTTAATAGAATAGCTGTGCCAACGCCCCTCTCGTCACACGGGGAACAGTAAATGTCGTAACCGTAAAAGTCCGAAGGGGGAAGTACCCGAACTTCTTGTAATAGTGCTATGTCTAAATCCGCAGCCTTGATCATGTCACTGAGCATCTTGATTTTTACCGGCTTCCCAATGCTATTGATGTTAACAGACCCTATCCGATAAGCTTGTTGCATGGCTGTCAACGTAGATAGGGCACCGTACGGTCGCTAATTCTTCCGTACATAGGCTGCTGTCGTACTAACGTCCCCCGCCGTACCCTCATATGGTCTGCCGTTATTCCGTGCACCCTTCCGGTCTTACACCGGGAGAGTGCGTGGGAGCAGTTCCTCTAGCATCATCAGTTCCCCACGGGGGTGGGTCTTCTGACCAGTCCCCTAGTGTCCCATCGTTGTCGTGCGGTGCAGGCGCCGTAGCCTCCTCAGTAGCCTGTTGCCGTCGATCGAGCGCCTTCGCTGTGTCTGGAGCATCGTCAGCGGTAGGTCGTGCCGCCGTCCCGCTGGCCACCGTTGCATCCACGCTAGGCAGTTCTTCTGTATCCATGGTCGTCTGTTCTGTACCCGTAAACTTCTCAGAATTGTCTGCTAGATCAGAGTGGTCGTTCTCCACCGTGAGGCGACGCTCCTTCCGGCGTTTTGGTGATCGCTGTTTACGTAGCCGGGCCTCGGAATCAGAGGTCAGCATGGTCTCCAGTTGTTCGTGGGGGATGTCGGAATCATGCGCCGTCGTATGATCGACGTCTCCAAGTGCGTAATCTGAAGGGGCCACAAGCGGAACCGAAGAGAGGGCGTCCTGTGACTGCTGCAGGCGGTCCACCGCAACGTCGTCTTTCTGTGGCTCGCCACGATCCGTCGCTGTCTGTGTGTTCTGGCACGCGTCTGTCTCGCGGCCCACGTCATCGCGTAATGCGGCGATGTAAGTCATGGGGAGCACAGTCGGATGCGGCGTGAGGAGTGTATCATTCCGTGGCAGCTGTAATAACCTTCGTTGAGCACACTCAGAACGTATGTGTCCCTCCTTCCCACATCCAGAGCACGTCCTTGGTTGTCCGTCGTAAATGACAATCGCCCGACAACCGGCGATGTACAAGTATGACGGGACGTGTTTTCGGAGTTCGATCCGTATTTGTCTGACGCCATTGAGGACAGGATACGTCTTGAAACTCGCCCATTTTTCAGCCACGTGGGATAGGACCGTTCCGTAAGGACGCAGGGCGTCTGTCACCAATTCTTCTGGCACTTCGAATGGAAGCTCAAAGACGCGGATCGTTCGGAAGCCCATGCCGGCGTGTTCAACTGTTACCGCTCCAACATTCCCGTCCGAGTGACAGAAACAAAGTCCTTGTCGGTGTCGAAGTAGTAGTTCGTCACATGCCGCTTCATTTATGAGCTTGACATAGACCACGCTGCTGACTGTAGATAAGTGTATTCCAACTAGAACGCCAGGTTCGATTTTCACCTCGTCCCGTAAATAACGTTCGATCTCGTATGCCTTCGGTCGAGCATATTCGTTAGCAAAACTTAATTTCAGTGTCGATTTGCGGAACGACAAAGCCATGATTCGTTCTATGGATACCGCCACACACCGCTACACACGTAACGTAAACACCTCTCGCGCAGACGTGCGGCAGGGACGTAAACACCGTCCGAACCTCTGCGCCGCCGAAGGCTGACTGCACTTCGGCGACCTGCGCGTCGATGGGGATGAAATGATGATGATTAGGACAACACAACACCCAGTCCCTGAGCGGAGAAAATTTCCGACCCAGCCGGGAATCGAACCCGGGCCCTTAGCATTGACAGTCTGTCACGCTGACCACTCAGCTACCGGGGCGGACGAACGAAAAAAGAATGATATGAAAAAATTAAAACAAATAAAAAAGTCAATATGATGATGAAAAGGATGCGCCAAAGTGTAAGAAATATAAAAAAGGAATGTAAACCAATTAATTGAATAAAAATTGCAATCGAAGTCTTGATTAGATTTAGAAAAATGAAAAATTTCGTAACATTCGTATAGATTCGAACCTTTGACCTGCTGCACGTTAGCTTCATACTCTAACCTCTATGCCATGCCATTTCAGTACAGAAAAGTTTTGTATTTATGACTCTAATGTCCCAGTGTCAACGATTAACTGGCAGCTGCCCGGCCGCTGTAACCGAGCGGTTCTAGGCGCTTCAGTCCGGCCCCGCGCTGCTGCTACGGCCGCAAGTTCGAATCCTGCCTCGGACATGGATGTGTGTGATGTCCTTAGGTTAGTTAGGTTTATGTAGTTCTAAGTTCTAGGGGACTGATGACCTCAGATGTTAAGTCTCATAGTGCTTAGAGCCAGTTTTTGAACTGGCAGTTGTAAACAATTCAGCTTCACGCAGTGTCATGCGAAGCTTATCGAATGTATTGCCGATCTCTGTGATTACATGAACTGTATAAATGGCACTGAATTGCCTCTTGTGCGGAAGGATCGGGTAGTGTTTGGTTAGTGCTCTGTATGAAACGTGTCTATTTCGTTAGGTTCGTTGTGTTTGCGTGTTGTTTTTGATGTTGTTACGATGTATGATGAAATACGAATTAAAAGAGCCAGACCCAGGATTATGGATTCAAACACATCAAGAAAGAAAGCCGAACAAGAAATTATAAGTGAACTGATTGTCGTGACAGTTTGTAGTAAGGGCGAACGATTCAGGAGTGACGTTGAGCGCTCTGATTTGAGGAAGCCAGGTACAACGCGTGTAATGTCTTCTATCGAGTAATTTTGATCGGACTGTTGCTGCTCTCCGTAGTATGAGCCGAGGGCGAACGGCGCCACTTCTACTCTTCATTTTCGGAGTGGTTGGGATGATTTTCACTGCGGCAACCGTCCTCCTCTTTCTGATAACAGGTAACATCGTCACTTAGTCGCTGTCCCCGTGGCCCCTCGTTACATGTCGCGAGTGCTACAGCAGAGGTAGAGTAGAAGCTTTATAGTTTTTGAGAGTATGAATAAACTCTTGGCTAACTTACTATCTTCAATTTAGCAATTTTTCCTTATCAGCTCCCTCTCCCGCCAATATTTCTTTTAAGGATTCCTCACAGTCGTGTCAGATTCCCGTCTCAGCAGGCTGTATCGTTATTGTCGAGCCCTCTTGCTCAATCCTTCGGCAAAATCGAAGCCAGGGGCAAGACCAACAT
The DNA here is from genome assembly GCF_023864345.2 of Schistocerca serialis cubense. Classification (NCBI taxonomy): domain Eukaryota; kingdom Metazoa; phylum Arthropoda; class Insecta; order Orthoptera; family Acrididae; genus Schistocerca; species Schistocerca serialis. Next base: position 329,719,544 of record NC_064646.1, on the reverse strand, counting down.
AATTAGGTGCCAGGTGTACGGGGCTTTCGCGGTAGTGTAATTGGAACCAAGCTAACGCTGTTCGTCCACGAGACCCAGAATGCAGCAGATACCGGTGGACAGGTTGAAGTTCCGCAATGCCGCCTAATGAATAAAATACGAGCATACGAAATATCGTAACACCCATGTGTTTGGATTGTAGACTTCCTAGCAGACAGAGCACGTCATACCGTTCTTAATGGAGAGAATTTGCGGTCGTAAAAGTACTACGGGCGATTCCCAAGGAGGTGTTATAGCCGGCCGCGATAGCCGAGCGGTTCTAGGCGCTTCAGTACGGACCCGCGCGACTGCTACGGTCGCAGGTTCGAATCCTGCCTCGGGCATGGATGCTTGTGATGTCCTTAGGTTAGTTACGTTTAAGTAGTTCTAAGTTCTAGGGGACTGATGACCTCAGATGTGAAGTCCCATAGTGCTCAAAGCCATTTGAACGATTTTTTGAGGTGTTACAGAACCGATACTTTTCACAATAAGGGCTGTATACATAAATGACCTACGAGGAGAACACAGCAAGCGCCATAACCTGATTTCCCAGAAACTTCTCTCAGTGGAAGTAAGCGAACAGGTGTGTCGCCTTATCCACAGACATTCGACCGTCTCTCAGAAAAGACAAAGTTTTCGACGTAATTTAGATGTCTTTTAGCTCGCGAGAAGCTTAGCCAAGCTTCTGGTATCGTGGCTAGTGTCGTGGCTTCTCACTTTTGCGTACCGTGTTAGAAACCCGGTTATTGTTTTTATTTGTTTTATTTTACTTCCTCATGTATCTACTCTTGTCCATAAAAAGTTACTAAACGAATGTTTATTGTCAATGTAGGCAATCAAGGGCGTTATATTAATTGTAAAATTACAACTGGATTTCTTACAAGCTTTTTAAATTCTCATACTTTGTGCTTATGTTTAGCGAGCCTTGCCACGGTTCGCGCGGCTCATTCCCGTCGGAGGTTCGAGCCCTCCCTCAGGCATAAGCGTAAGTTTTATCCCATAGGAACTTACCACAAGTTTCCAAAATTTTTTCTAATGTTTATTTCTTCGGAAATATTTGGTGCATTCCCTTGGATGATAGCAATCGTAGAAACGTTCGAATCACAGAAATTCCGAACATGACGAGCATCACGGGAAGGCATGTTTCTCCGCAGCGACATTTCTTCGTGTGAATCTCACTCGGCAAAGAAACGTCGTTAACATTGCTGAAGAATTCACGCTTGGCTATAATTTCGCTGCGAACCACTCATAACGGACCACTTTTCCGAAAACTCGCGATTTCAGTTTATTATCACTAAGGGAATTGCACCGAAAACAATTTCAAATAAATTTTCCATTCATTCATTGTTTTCCTTTTATTGAAAAAAAAATGGCTCTGAGCACTATGGGACTTAACATCTATGGTCATCAGTCCCCTAGAACTTACAACTACTTAAACCTAACTAACCTACGGACATCACACAACACCCAGTCATCACGAGGCAGAGAAAATCCCTGACCCCGCCGGGAATCGAACCCGGGAACCCGGGCGCGGGAAGCGAGAACGCTACCGCACGACCACGAGCTGCGGACTTTACTTTTATTAATTCGTTCAATAGTACATACAATTGGTACGCCAATAATGAAACGTTATGTCATTATACGTTGGAAAACCTTTGTATAGTAATGTTCTATGAACGTGTGATGATAAATAATTTTCTCCAACCTTCAAAATCCTGACAACATTGATCATGACGCTGTTTAATGCGACACATCATATACAATTTCCTATCAAACCCCACTCGAACGATTTACTATGGCTGTCTCATTCTTCCTACACATGCTCTTGCACTATTCCAAGTATCCCATCTGGTCTACTGAGACCTCCTGTGTACTCTTGCGCAGGACACACTCACACGAGCTCGAACATCAGGTTCACCGTTACCTACAAGTTAAATGACGTCGGGACTGGTACATGACATTGACGAAACTAAATGAAACATCTACAAACTCTACAAAATATTGGAAAACATACCATAGGCTATTCAGAACAACATAACTCCCACATATCCCATCCAACATAACAACATGGCGTGTTCCGACAACCTCACCAAGGTCAACCACTGCAACACGCATTCACCACTCTACATGATCCCAATGTGTCTGAACGTATCAACATAGTTATCACACCCCTCACACCAAACTTACAATAATTACACAGACCTCAACGAACAGGACTGAACGCGTCAATAACAACTAAAGACGTAACACAAACACGCGCTACAAAGCGCATGTTCCATAGGGTTCACGTCTGGCCACTCTAGTCGAGCAATATCGTTATCCTGAAGGAAGTCATTCACAAGATGTTCACGGTGCGGGCGCGAATTGTCGTCCATGAAGACAAATGCCTCGCCAATATGCTATGAAGACAAATGCCTCGCCAATATGCTGCCGACATGGTTGCTCTATTGCTCGGAGGATGTTATTCACGTATCGTACAGCCGTTACGCCGCCTTCCATGACCTCCAGCGGCGTACGTCGGCCCCACATGATGCCACCCCAAAACAGCAAGGAACCTCCACCTTGCTGCACTCGCTGGACTGTGTGTCTAAGGCGTTCATCCTGACCGGGTTGCCTCGAAACACGTCTCCTACGATTGTCTTGTTGAACGCATATGCGTCGCTCATCGGTGAAGAGAACGTGATGCCAATCCCGAGCGGTCCACTCGACATGTTGTGGGCCCATTTTCACCGCATAGTGTCGTGGTTGCAAAGATGGACCTCGCGATGGACGTCAGGAGTGAAGTTAGCATGATGCAGCCTGTTGCACACAGTTCGAGTCGTAACACGACGTCCTGTGGCTGCACGAAAAGCATTATTCAACATGGTGACGTTGCTGTCAGGGTTCCTCCGAGCCATAATCCGCAGGTAGCGGCATCCACTGCAGTAGTAGCCCTTGGGCGGCCTGAGCGAGGCATACCATCGACAATTCCTGTCTCTCTGTATCTCCTCCATGTCCGAACAACATCGCTTCGGTTCACTGCGAGACGCCTGGATACTTCCCTTGTTGAGAGCCTTTCCTTGCACAAGGTAACAATGCGGGCCTGATCTAACAGCGGTATTGACCGTCTAGGCATGTTGAAGTACAGACAACACGAGCCGTGTTCCTCCTTCCTGGTGGAATGACTGGAACTGATCAGCTGTTGGACACCCTCCGTCTAATAGGTGCTGCTCATGCATGGTTGTTTACATCTTTGGGCGGGTTTAGTGACATCTCTGAACAGTCAGAGGGACTGTGTCTGTGATACAATATCCACAGTCAACGTCTGTCTTCAGGAGTTCTGGGAACCGGAGTGATGCAAAACTTTTTTGATGTGTGAATATCTACACCAATACTCCTCAAGTCTCTCTACAGTATTACGCGGAGAATACCTTGTGTGCCAGCATCACTTCCTTTCTTTCCTATTATACTGGCGAATGGTTCGCGCAAGAACGCATAAGCAGTAAGTCCCCGTGTTGGCTCGAATCTCTCTGATTTTACCTTCATGGTCGTCTCGCGAGATGTACGTAGCAAGAAGCAATATGTTTGTTGACTCGTCTAGAATGTACGCTCTCGGAACTTTGCAGTGTCTGCCACTGGAGCCTATTGATCATTTCCATGACACTTGCTTGCTTTCTTAATGGACCTGTAACGAAACACGCTGCGCTTCCATCGATCTTCTCTATTTCCTCTATCAATCCTGTGTCGTGTATATCACATACTGACGAGCAATATTCAGATAATGGTGGAACGATGGTTTTGTTAGTTACCCCTCCTTTGTTGACAGATTACATGTTCTGGGCGTTCTTTCAATGAATCTCAATCTGGCATTCGATTTTCCTGCTGTTAGTTTTATGTGGTTGTTTCACTTTAAATAGCTCCGTAAGCATGTTATAGATATTTTGTGGAAGTAACTGCTTCCAGAGACTTTTCTGCAGTTGTGTAATCCTACAATCAATTATGGATCTTTGTGTCTGTGTGTCGGCAGTATTTACAATTCTCTTTGTTGAGGGACAGATGCCACTCCTTCGGCCAATCGTCCCTTTACAGGTCTTCCTGCATTTCGCTACGTTTTTCTAGCGTTACTACTTCTCTGTATCCATCACCATTATCCACGAACAGCCTACGTTATCCACTAGATCATTTATTTGTACAGTGGAGCCTCGTTAATTCAGCCCTCTTTACTCTGGGTCTGTGATTCATCCCGACAGAGTTTTAGTTCTTTTATTTTCTTACTTTTAGCATAGAAAATGCGTACACTATTTGATACTCTACAAGAGAATGGAAGTGGCAGAGTCCATGGACATGCAGGATGCTCACGCGCCGGCCGTTGTGACCGAGTGGTTCTAGGCGCCTCAGTCCGGAGCGGCGCTGCTGCTACTGTCGCAGGTTCGAATCCTGCCTCGGGCATGGATGTATGTGATGTCTTTAGGTTAGTTAGGTTTAAGTAGTTCTAAGTCTAGAGGACTGATGACCTCAGATGTTAAGTCCCATAGTGGTTCGAGCCATTTTGATGCTCACACCCAAACCTCCAGATGTCAGACACTGAGATCTGTACCAAACATTATGTGTCGATAGAATATCAACCCAAATTCCTATTCAGTTCCTGCTGTGTGCTATTCAGTTCCTGTTGTGTGCTGTCGTCCAGTAGAAGATGTGTAAATGATAATTAAAAATTAAAAAAAAAAAAAAAAACACGGAGTGCCACAAAAGTTCAACTGCCGGGTGCACTGTCAATATCTGTGGTAGGTGAGTTAGTAGACCGTCGAACTAAAGGTCCCGAGTTCGAAACCCGTTAACCCCTTTTATTTTTTTTATTTTTTTTACAGCTTATGTGCGAACTTATTATATGCGAGAACGTATTTCTGACATATTAAAAAAGACGTTTCGGAATTTGTAGCAATGTTCTTTTGGCAGTTTCCTTTCGCTTCGTTAGCAAACCTATAGAGTACATTTGCATAGCAGGTGTGTTGTTACCTACACAAATATAAGCTGTAAGTTTGCTACTTTCAGCCAACGAAGTGAAAGCCGACGGCCAAAAGAACATTGCTACAAACTCCGAAACGTCTTTTTTTACATGTCAGAAAAATGTTCTCCTATATAACTATTTCATGCGTAAATTGCTAAAAAAATGACGATTTGACGCTCTACCGACTTACCTACCACAGACAGATATTCACATTTGCGCCTCACAGATGCGCTTTTGCTATACTCCGTAGTTCCAGTGCTATTTTTTAAATATTTTTTTATTTCAGTCTCTGATCACAATATGAATTCTTTAGACGATGACCGGTTTCAGTCCGTAATGACCATCATCAGATCTTTTTTACACCATGTCCTAAAGTTATCAGGCCATAATGGCATCGTCAAAACATATGTCTAAAAAATTCGTATTGTGATCAAAGACTGAAATAAATAACATTTGACAGTATTGGATCACTGTTTGTATACGCGACCATATCGCAGTTGGTGAAACTAGTGCCATGTTATTTTTTAATTACCATTTACGCACATTCTACCGGACGACAGCACACAGCACGAACTGGATAGGTGTTTTGGTTGATACTCTACAACACACAACGTTTGATACCGATCTGAGTGTCTGACACCTGGAGATTTGGGTGTCAGAAATAAAAGAGGCAATCAAGCAGTTTACGTGATTATCTTTCTATCCGTTACGTTTTTATTATTTCAGAACTAACCGCCATAACTGTTAACACATTTATCCCACTGTGAGATAAAACGGTCATTGCCTTCTGTATTAACTGTATTAGTAGTAAACATTTTACTTACTTTTTTACATTTGTCTCGTTTTGATTTGACTGTCCCTTATACATATTAATGGCGTAAATGATTGCTGCAATACTACCTACAATGACGATAGCTACAGTATTGTTTCTGATGAAATTATCGTCATTTATTCTTTGGAAACTATGCCGATAATGATGGTTAAATGCACTATAAAATGTCAAAATATGCAGGTGTTTACCTACTGTCAAACTACATTACCTGCATGATCAAGTGAAAAAACGCATTAAAATTTGTACTATTTTTTTGTTTCCAGTTTATTGATTCAGTGCCCTTTTTGCGTAGTTAACAGCTAATATTTCCATTTTTTTCTGTGGGATTCATGTGATTATCAGTCAAAATATTTTTGTAGGCAGAAAATTACCACTCTACGTCTCAAGAGATTATAGGCGCAAATTTGAACGAACGTATTTGTGACTGTGACAAGTCAAGTTCTTCACTCATACTTTCGCGACAAAATGCTTGTTTCATCCAACAATGAAATCCGTTCCTGTTTAAGACACTGTCCAGTTTGTTCTTTGCACCTACTCCCACTTCCCCTTGTGCATGACTGAGTAATCTCTGGAGTTTCTCGACAATTTACGTTGAGTATGCCATTGGCAGACACGTGACTTTTAATTTTGTTATTAGAGGGCAATTAAGAAAGGTTTGTTGTAATGTCAAATATTGCTGCACATTTTTGCATTCAAATGCTGGTTGCGCATCTCTGATAATACGGCATCATCTGACGAGAAACAGTTTACTACAAAGAATTAAAGTTTTTACTTTAGAATTAAATAGCGAAGTATTTATTTTATTGCAGTTAACTGTGTATCAATTTATTTCACACTGATCTTGAGGGCGAAGCTCTTTCGTCTGTGTTTGAGTACAAATAAATTTGTTTCTTAAGAGGGTCAACCTCTAGCAAAACACAATTTTTCTTTTTATTCCCCAGGCATGTTTCGCTGAAGTTTCAGCATGGCCAGTGGTTTTCTTTGTCTTCTATAAAACAGGAAAAACGCTTTTTACTACTTATACAGATATAAATTTCAGTTTTTAAGACAATATTCAGGTATTTTAGAAACAACAAAATGTTATATAGATACCTTGTTACCATATAATGTGACTTTCCTGGATTTCATGTACTTTAATGCAGTTACTGTATTCTGTTTCACAGTTTGTCATCTGGAATCATACAGAATTTAATGCACAACAGTTATTAACTTCGAAAATTTATGACTCGGCATCGCAAGGTTATGCTTACCATTAACTAATTAAATACCATGTGGAAGGTGTGTGTGTGTCTGCGTTTGCAATGTGTTTCACTTATTTTTGCCTCACTTACTTTCGCCAGTTTCCCCATCGTTCTTCCACATAGTGTTAGTTAATGGTAAGTATCATCGCAACATGCCCAGTCTTAACATTTTCGAAGTAAATAACTGTTGTATATTAAGTTCACTATGGTTTCGGATGAGAAATTATGAAACAACAAACAGTAACTGCATTAAATTACACGAAATATATACAGGAATATATATATATATATATATATATATATATTGTATGTGTATACAAGTAGTAAAATGCATTTTTCCTATTTTATAGAGGACAAAAAAAAAAAAATCCCCATTGGTCATGCTGAAACTTCAGCGAAACATGTCTAGGGAATTAAAAGAAAAATATATAAATAAAAACTGTGCTTTGCTCAAAGCGGACCCTCTCCAATAACAAATATATTATTTCGTACTGATTTCATGGCATCAAAATTGCCAGAGTAAAACATTGCAGCTTCCATCCAAAAATCCCAACTAGTAAGGAGTTGCTTTGGTGGACGAGGGGGGGGGGGGGGGAGGAGGTAACGACAACTCAGGCAGAATCTTTGTAAGCATCTACACCTGCAGAGGCTCTTGAAAACTTAAGTGTAAAGCTGATTACCATTTCAAAGTGACTTATTTATTTTTACAGCTTTTGGAACATTAAAACTGATATATCCCTAGATTTTACACATACCTATTTAGTTGAGGATATCCACAATTATGACATTGTCTTAATTAGATCATATTGCTTCTGCAACACGATGGAGCTCATGAGCAAGGCTTTTTATGTGTTTGAAATTTGGGCAGAGTATTTTAATTCCTCCCTGGCCTTCAGCATGTAGGGAGCAGCAGTGCTTAACAGCAAAAGAACTCTGCTTTTATGTAGATTATTAGGCCTCTGAGCACCAAAATACAAAAACCTTTTCTCTGAAAATTATGAGACTTAAACGTGAATAAAATAATTATTTCTCATGTTATTCAGTTATAATATCTGATTAAAACTTAAGCAGTCGATCATCAAGAAACTAGCAATCATGAAGTTATTTGCTTGTTGCAGGGCTTTGCAGCACACTAGATAAGGTTGACCAGGTCCATCGTCATTTAATTTTCCCCCAATTAGGTTAGCAACATAGCACCCCATAACATCAATTGTTTCATCAACAGATGTTCATATGTTTGAAGATCACAGTTCCTCGAAACTTTTGTTCAGAGCCTGGTCAGCAAAGCAACAAGTATTTTTTACGTGTGTGATAGTAGTTTTCATTTACTTTTACACAAAATTAAATTTATTTTGGCAACTACATTACGTAGGCCCACTTAATTATAAGATTTTGGAACATTATTTTTCCTCGGTGTCGAGGAGTCTGGGACATCTTTTGATGTTCACTTCTCCAAAAAGAAACCTTAAGAGTTTCTCAGGTAGTGGTACATTTACTCCTACAAAAGCATCGCACAAATCGACTTTAAGAATTATTTTGCAGGGCCTTGAGTGCAGGAGCACTAATAAATGTCTGGATTTGACATAGCATTCTTATTTAATTAATTATTAAAATAAATTTTGTAAGGTTTACAAAGAACAAGTGTCAAGCAAAAAAGAATAGCTTACTTCTTTGCTGCAACAATCACAGATTCCAACATCTCCATCGATCTCATAAAGTCATTTCTTTTTATTCGCTGTTCAAGAAATACACATCTGGAACTTATAATTAGAGGCATATTAGAAGCATAGAAACACACGCGAACCGAATAAGACAGACATTACTTACGAGGTTCACACACCCGTTACGAAGAAAATTTAGCGAAAGATTTCAGTTCTAGAAGAACAATGTTACTAAAACACTCCGTTGGGGTATGTCTGAAGCTACTCTTACGTCTGAAGATTTCACTCTGTTAAGAACCACATGCATTGTTCTGTTTGTTAGAAACTCTCAACCAGATCTCAAAGCTGGTCTGATATTCCATACGCTCTTATTTTGTTCGTTAGGTGGCAGTGCGCAAACCAGAGACGCTTGAATATTTGAAAATGGTCTACCAGTACATCTGCTTCTATACTCCGCAAGCCACCTTACTGTGTGTGGCGGAGTGTACTTCTGGTACTAATACCTGCTGCCCCTTCACCATTCTATTCACGGATGGAAAGAATTGTCACAAAAATTACATATTAGCTCTAATTTCACCTAACTTGTAAGGGTCCCAGAGCAGTGAAAAAGAATTGAAATTCGTTAAGAGCCTTTCCAATGAATTTACCCTGCCATCTTCTTTCCCTGCAACTTATTTTATGTAGTCATTTCACTTTAGCTGGCTTGGGATGGTTACTTATATGTATCTAGTGATCAGTAACGATCCTGTTACATTTCTTTGAGGTACTCATGAAATTACGTTTATATCTATCGATTAAGTTCCATTAAGAGCAGCCTCTTGACTTCATCTGCCAGGAGGATCCTATACTTGGTAAGCTCGCTTTTTGTTCACTAAACGACAGTGCGGAACTGTATCAAAGGCCACCCTGAAGTCAAGTAACACGGCATCAAATTGGGACGCCGATTTCTCTGGCGTTCTGGGTATCATGGACGAACAAAGCGAGGTGAGACTCGTACAAGATATTCATTTGCCAGAGCCATGTTGATACACTGACGGACAAAAATTGCATTACTAAAAAATTTTTAATGTATACTAATGAAATTTCGTGAACACGTTTGTCTAGGTAGCAAATGTAAATGATTAACACTGCAAGATCACAGATTAATGTAAGCGCGAGACAGACCATTGCAAATGTGAAATACTGGTACAATAATAAACGGTGTAACCGCCAGAATGTGGAATACAAGCATGCAAACGTGCATTCATTATGTTGCACAGGTGCCGGATGTCAGTTTGTGGGATGGAATTCAATGCCTGTTGACTCGGTCGGTCAATATAGAAGGATTAATGCTCGTTGTTGATGACGTTGGAAGTTGTCGTCCGATGATGTGCTATATGTGCTCTATTGGAAACAGATCTGGTGATCGAGCAGGCCAAGGCAACATGTCAACACGCTGTAGAGCATATTGGGCTACAACAATGGTATTTAGGTGAGCGTTATCCTGTTGCAAAACATCCCCCGGACTACTGTTCATGAATGGCAGCGCAACAGGTCGAATCATCAGAATGACGAAACTTCCTGGCAGATTAAAACTGTGCGCCGGACCGAGACTCGAACTCGGGACCTTTGCCTTTCGCAAGTGCTCTATCATCTGAACTACCCAAGCACGACTCACGCCCCGTCCTCACAGCCTTACTTCTGCCAGTACCTCGTCTCCTACCTTCCAAACTTTAGAGAAGCTCTCCTGCGAGAGGCAAAGGTCCCCGAGTTCGAGTCTCGGCCCGGCATACAGTTTCAATCTGCCACGAAGTTTCATATCAGCGCACACTCCGCTGCAGAGTGAAAATCTCATTCTGGCATCAGAATGACGTACCAGATTTGCCGTCAGTGCGCGTGTGATAACAACGAAAGTGCTCCTGCAGTCTTACGAAATCGCATCGCAGACCGTAATTCGAGGTGTGATTCCAATGTATCTACCAAGCAGACAGGTTGCTTATAGGCGCTCAGCTGGCCTCTTAACCACCACACGGACATCACGGGCACTGGGGCAGAACCAGCTTTCATCAGAAAACACATCAGAATTCCACTCTGACCTCCAGTGAGTTCACAATTGACACCATTGAATTAGCAAATGGCTGTGATTTGGAATCATTTACGTCGTCTCGTAGTCTCTGTAGAGCTGTACCATAGGATCGAGGAGAGCGTGTTGTTTGGTGGCCGGTGTCCTCTTTCTATAACACAATCTGCACGCATAGATTAAGTGGGTTCTTTATTCACAAGAATGGAAAGTTTACTTAACTCAAGCTCTTCTGTATAGTCCACGTTAGCCTCACTGCTATTGAAGTACAAAGTTCGCTACGTTCACAATTATAGTTTGCTATGTGCTGCCTGTCTCTTGAGTTAGCGGCGGGCTAACTGCTAGACACTGGAACTTGCTCGGTGCGACAGACTGCGCCACTTTACGCCAGCACAGGATCAGTGGAATGCACACTATAGGGTGTCTGACCCGCAGGTGTCCTTGAAGTAACCGATTTGTAGAAGCAGTACGATGCGCCACAGCCGTACACCGAAGACAATGGTCATCCCTCTTGGTAGCGCCACGTGCCCGTCAGGTGGCCGGTCTTCTTGCGTCCGCAGATTTCCGTCACCACCGCTGCCAGCAATCGTGTCCAGTGGCTACATTCCTGCAATAACACAGGAGGAACATCCAGCTTTTCATAGCTCTATTACACGACCTCGTTAACACTCAGTGAGATGTTGATAATGCCGTCTTTGTTGCCTTGAGGACATTCTTGACTAACATCAACTCATCGCGCCCAATCTGAAAGGTAACTAAGTCTCACGACCGGTACGGCGAGTATTTAAAGCATATCTGATTTGCAGCCTCATCGTGGCGCGAGATTTGAATAGACGTAATCTTTCAGATGTACACTACTGGCCATTGAAATTGCTACACCACGGAGATGACGTGCTACAGACGCGAAATTTAACCGACAGGAAGATGATGCTGCGATATGCAAATGATTAGCTTTTCAGAGCATTCACACAAGGTTGGCGCCGGTGGCGACACCTATAACGTGCTGACAGGCGGATAGTTTCCAACCGATTTCTCATACACAAACAGCAGTTGACCGCTGTTGCCTGGTGAAACGATGTTGTGATACCTCGTGTAAGGAGGAGAAATGCGTGCCATCACGTTTCCGACTTTGATAAAGGTCGGATTGTAGCCTATCGCGATTGCGGTTTATCATATCGCGACATTGCTGTTCGCGATGGTCCAGTGAGTGTTCAAATGGTTCAAATGGCTCTGAGCACTATGGGTCTTAACATCAGAGGTCATCAGTCCCCTAGAACTTAGAACTACTTAAACCTAACTAACCTAAGGACATCACACACATCCATGCCCGAGGCAGGATTCGAACATGCGACCGTAGTGGTCGCGCGGTTCCAGACTGAAGCGCCTAGAACCGCTCGGCTACTCCGGCCGGCCCAATGACTGTTAGCGTGGCTGTAACGTCTCGATCCCTGAGTCAACAGATGGGGGCATTTGCAAGACAACAACCATCTGCACGAACAGTTCGACGACGTTTGCAGCAGCATAGACAATCAGCTCGGAGACCATGGCTGTGGTTACCCTTGACGCTGCATCACAGACAGGAGCGCCTGCGATGGTGTACTCAACGACAAATCTGGCTGCACGAATGGCAAAACGTCATTTTATCTGATGAATCCAGGTTCTGTTTACAGCATCGTGATGGTCGCATCCGTGTTTGGCGACATCGCGGCGAACGCACATTGTAAGCGTGTATTCGTCATCGCCATACTGGCGTATCACGCGGCGTGTTGGTATGGGATGCCATTCAAAAATGTTCAAATGTGTGTGAAATATTATGGGACTTAACTGCTAAGGGCATCAGTCCCTAAGCTTACACACTACTTAACCTAAATTATCCTAAGGAAAAAGACACACACCCATGCACGCGGGAGGTCTCGAACCGCCGCCGGGACCAACTGCACAGTCCATGACCGTATGTTGCAGGTCGTGTACGGGCCTTTTGGATACAGAAAATGTTCGACTGCAGCCGCCCTGGCCAGCACATTCTCCAGATCTCTCACCTATTGAAAACGCCTGGTCAATGGTGGTCGAGCAACTAGCTCGACACAATACGCCAGGCACTACTCTTGACGAACTGTGGTGTCGTGTTGAAGCTGCATGGGCAACTGTACCTGTACACGCCATCCAAGCTCTGTTTGGCTCAATGCACAGGCGCATCAAGGCCTTTATTACGGCCAGAGGTGGTTGTTCTGGGTACTGATTTCTCTGGATCTGTGCACCGAAATTGCGTGAAAATGTAATCACATGTCAGTTCTAGTATAATACAGGGCTATTACAAATGATTGAAGCGATTTCATAAATTCACTGTAGCTGCATTCATTGACATATGGTCACGACACACTACAGATACGTAGAAAAACTCATAAAGTTTTGTTCGGCTGAAGCCGCACTTCAGGTTTCTGCCGCCAGAGCGCTCGAGAGCGCAGTGAGACAAAATGGCGACAGGAGCCGAGAAAGCGTATGTCGTGCTTGAAATGCACTCACATCAGTCAGTCATAACAGTGCAACGACACTTCAGGACGAAGTTCAACAAAGATCCACCAACTGCTAACTCCATTCGGCGATGGTATGCGCAATTTAAAGCTTCTGGATGCCTCTGTAAGGGGAAATCAACGGGCCGGCCTGCAGTGAGCGAAGAAACGGTTGAACGCGTGCGGGAAGTTTCACGCGTAGCCCGCGGAAGTCGACCGATAAAGCAAGCAGGGAGCTAAACGTACCACAGCCGACGGTTTGGAAAATCTTACGGAAAAGGCTAAAGCAGAAGCCTTACCGTTTACAATTGCTACAATTGCTACCCGATGACAAAGTCAAACGCTTTGAATTTTCGGCGCGGTTGCAACAGCTCATGGAAGAGGATGCGTTCAGTGCGAAACCTGTTTTCAGTGATGAAGCAACATTTTTTCTTAATGGTGAAGTGAACAGACACAATGTGCGAATCTGGGCGGTAGAGAATCCTCACGCATTCGTGCAGCAAATTCGCAATTCATCAAAAGTTAACGTGTTTTGTGCAATCTCACGGTTTAAAGTTTACGGCCCCTTTTTCTTCTGCGAAAAAAACGTTACAGGACACGTGTATCTGGACATGCTGGAAAATTGGCTCATGCCACAACTGGAGACCGACAGGGCCGACTTCATCTTTCAACAGGATGGTGCTCCACCGCACTTCCATCGTGATGTTCGGCATTTCTTAAACAGGAGATTGGAAAACCGATGCATCGGTCGTTGTGGAGATCATGATCAGCAATTCATGTCATGGCCTCCACGCTCTCCCGACTTAACCCCATGCGATTTCTTTCTGTGGGGTTATGTGAAAGATTCAGTGTTTAAACCTCATCTACCAAGAAACGTGCCAGAACTGCGAGCTCGCACCAACGATGCTTTCGAACTCATTGATGGGGACATGCTGCGCCGAGTGTGGAAGGAACTTGATTATCGGCTTGATATCTGCCGAATCACTAAAGGGGCACATATCGAACATTTGTGAATACCTAAAAAAAATTTTTGAGTTTTTGTATGTGTGTGCAAAGCATTGTGAAAATATCTCAAATAATAAAGTTATTGTAGAGCTGTGAAATCGCTTCCATCATTTGTAATAACCCTGTATATTTGTCCAATGAATACCCGTTTATCATCTGCATTTCTTCTTAGTGTAGCAATTTTAATGGCTAGCAGTGTAGAAACACGCCTGTCAGCTTTCGTTAACGTCGCACAACTCCATCTCGGTGTCGCGATTTTTTTCCGTCAGTGTACTTCAGGAAGATGTTAGGAGCTGGTAGTGCGCAGACAACCACAACTGCAGTCCTCAGAGCCCGGGGCAAACAGGCTGCAGGTCTCGACCTTCGCCGCGCCGCATTGCAGGCAGTGCTACTACCGTCTCCGCCGGCAGTGGCGCGGGCCCGTGTCCGCCGTGCGTAAGGGTCGCAGCTTAAATTGGATGAAGTGGCCCGGAAGGTCAGCCGGCTGCATAAACAAGCGGCTGCCGTGACTTCGGGTCGCTCACTGTCTGCTTCTACTTCTGGGTCTGTCTGCCCGTGGGCATCTCACGGAGTACGCAGCGGACGCAGCCATCGCCACAAGAGGCGCGCCCGGCGGGGTGCTTCTGATGACTACGCCGGGCCCCTCGTAGGCAGGGTCAGTCGGCCGCTCCACTAACCCACGCTCTTCTCATAAACTGTACGAGGGCTAGTCATAAAGTCTTAACTATCAATTTAAAAATATAAAGTTCTACATCTACTTCGATACTCTGCAAATCACATTTAAGTGCCTGGCAGAGGATTCATCGAACCACCTTCACAATTCTCTATTATTCCAATCTCGTATAGCGCGCGGAAAGAATGAACACCTATATCTTTCCGTACGAGCTCTTCTTTCCCTTATTTTATAGTGGTGATCGTTCCGCCCTATGTAGGTCGGTGTCAAGAAAATATTTTCGCATTCGGAGGAGAAAGTTGGTGATCGTAATTTCGTGAGAAGATTCCGTCGCAAGGAAAAACGCCTTTCTTTTAATGATTTCGAGCCCAAATCCTGTACCATTTGTGTGACACTCTCTCCCGTATTTCGCGATAATACAAAACGTGCTGCCCTGAGTCCTACCTGGTAAGGATCCCACACCGCGCAGCAGTATTCTAAAAGAGGACGGACAAGCGTAGTGTAGGCAGTCTCCTTAGTAGGTCTGTTACATTTTCTAAGTGTCCTGCCAATAAAACTGAGCCTTTGGTTAGCCTTCCCCACAACATTTTCTATGTATTCTTTCCAATTTAAGTTGTTCGTAATTGTAATACCTAGGTATTTAGTTGAATTTACGGCCTTTAGATTAGACTGATTTATTATGTAACCGAAGTTTAACGAGTTCCTTTTAGTATTCATGTGGGTGACGTCACACTTTTCGTTATTTAGGGTCAACTGCCACTTTTCCCACCATTCAGATATTTCTTCTAAATCGTTTTGTAGTTTGTTTTGATCTTCTGATGACTTTATTAGTCGATAAGCGACAGCGTCATCTGCAAATCGTTTATATAGATGAGGAACAGCAAAGGGCCTATAACACTACCTTGGGGAACTCCTGAAATCACTTCTGTTTTACTCGATGACTTTCCGTTAGTTACTACGAACTGTGACTGCTCTGACAGGAAATCGCAAATCCAGTCTCGTAACTGAGACGATATTCCATAAGCGCGCAATTTTACTACGAGCCGCTTGTATGGTACAGTGTCAAAAGCCTTCTGTAAATCCAGGAATACGGAATCGATATGAAATCCCATGTCAATAGCACTGAGCACTTAATGTGAATAAGGAGCTAGTTGTGTTTCACAGGAACGATGTTTTCTAAACCCATGTTGACTGTGTGTCAATAGGCCGTTTCCTTCGAGGTAATTCATAACGTTCGAACACAGTATATGTTCTAAAATCCTGCTGCATATCGACGTTAACGATATGGGCCTGTAATTTAGTGGATTACTCCTACTATCTTTCTTGAATATTGGTGTGACCTATGCAACTTTCCAGTCTTTGGGTACGGATCTTTCGTCGAGTATGGAGATAATGGATCAGCATACTCCGAAAGGAACCTAATTAGTATACAGTTTGGACCAGAAGACTTGCTTTTATTGAGTGATTTGAGTTGCTTCACTACTCCGAAGATATTTACTTCTACGTTACTCATGTAGGCAGCTGTTCTCGATTCGAATTCTGGAATATTTACTTCGTCTTCTTTTGTGAAGGCATTTCGGAAGGCTGTGTTTAGTAAATCTGCTTTGGCAGCACTGTCTTCGACAGTATCTCCATTCTTATCGCGCAGAGAAGGCATTGATTGTATCTTGCCGTTAACATACTTCACATACGCCTAGAATCTCTTTGGATTTTCTGCCAGGTTTCGAGACAATGTTTCGTTGTGGAAACTAATTAACTTTTTGTTTGTGTGCAGGTGTAGGTTTTTAGTCGTGGTACGCAATCCCAGTGCAACAGTACATTAGTACGTTGCTAGAGGAACAAAAATAAAATGGTGCAATCAAAAAACTGAAACGTCCTTTCCAGGGGAAAATACTGTACAGGCTCAGCTGTCCAGGCTCGGCTCAGGTTTTTACTGCGTCCAGAAACACTCCATCTCCCTTTCAAACTTGACACTTCTTCCTGGAAGAAAATACAGCGCGGAGAAATGACTTAGCGACAGCCTAGAGGGTTATTTCCAGAATCAATTTTCGCTCATCAGTGAAGTCTGCGCTGTATTGGAACTTCGTGGCAGATGAAAACTGTGTGGCGGACCATAACTCCAACCCGGAACGTCCATTCTGAAAATAATTCCGTAAGCAGTGGCTGAGATATTTCTCCATATCCTATCTTCCAGCAGTGGTAGTCCAATAAGGTACGCACGATTGCTTCTGTTAACTTTGGAAGGAAGGAGACAACTGGCGGTAGTACTGCTTAGCGGCGTGCTAAGCTTCTTTGGACCGAGGATTTCCATGTGTACCGGTGCTGCAGATATGCACCAACAAAAATAAAAATAAAGAAATAAAGATGATTGTGAACTTTATTTTTTCGATACGATAATTTAAATTTTATGACTACACCACGTTACACCGTACGCAAGTCCTAAAGCTTATGACACAGAAGTCCTTGAAAGCAAGGATGCTGTACTAAATATCAGTTGCTAAATAAAACAGTAAAAAAGAACTCCCTAACTCTGAACTCTACAATAGCTATGGACGCCTATAATTTTTAAACGTGACGTTAAATTGTGAGTTATCACAAATAACAGTATAAAATAAGGTACATTCTGGACATTAGAGTTTCATTCTGTCGAGGAGAGGAAGCGAAAGGCTCTGGTGAGGGTTGAGACAGTCAACTGCTTCCATATTCGCAACAGTGCAGTAGCGATGGCGAAGCTTACTGGCACCAAACGAAGTCGCGTCTAGCGTGGGAGAAGGTATATGCCAATGACAGAAGGACAAGGCAACGACGAAAAATTAAGTCATTACCTTCATTTGATCGCGGAAAATCGTGATAGTTAAAGTAACGATAAGAAGAAAACTTAGTGGGGAAAATGAAACCTCGTGATTCGGCAGCTTGTACCGCCTCTCTCGGAAGATCTGGGAGGACTATCATGCGTTTCAGATTTAAGACGAAGTAGTAAATTGTAGGCCCTGATTTAGACTTTTGGCCGTGAAAGCTGATGAGTTTGACGTGTATGGTTTCACTTAGATATTTGTTAATTGAGGTACTTACCCTGCTGATAATTAAAACCATTGAACATCATTCATTTAAACAGCAGATTCTACTCCACCCATGACAGTTTATTCCATCATAATATTTATTGTATCCAGAGTTTATTTTATGAGCGTGAATGTTGTTTCCAAACACCGTTTTTATTCTTCGATGTCTCCAAGTGGCGACGTTGCAAAGAACTTAAACCGATTATTTCAACTGTTGCTTCCGCACTTTCCACAATCGCACCGAAAACCCCAATTTCGCTATAGTACGTAAACAAATGAGAGATACCTGCGACTTAAAGTCAGTAAGATGATTATACCAGAAAATCGTCAATTAAGTCAAAAATTTTAAGTTTATATTTTTTCTGGGTTATGTAATTTGTAGAGGTTTTGTCGATACTTCAGTGGCTAATCAAATATTTGCTGCATGACGTTCAACAATGAATGTTTCATGGTACACCTTCATTGGTATGAAATTAATTCAGTTACGTACTGCGAATGTACGAAGTCTACAGAAGGTGAGAAACATCTATTGACAACGAATCTTTCACAGTGTTCTAAAATATCCTTGTATTTGCAACACAGCTCTTGGAATTACATTATCAGTCTCTGCCAAAGGGTGCGTAATCTGATTTTAAGCATTTCTTAGCAACTGCCTCATTATTAATTACTAATGTTGTTATTATGTACTTTCTTCCTGCCTTTTCCTAAAATTATTATTTATCGTTAAAAGAGAGGCGAGATCTTTACACTGAATTACAATCAATAAGTTTCTCCTCCGATGGCCTATACGTTCTGTTGATTTGCAGCTACATGGAAAGACATAAGCGCAATGATAAAGTAAGATAACCTGAAGTTCACTCGGGATAATTTAGGTGTTCATTTTTCGCACGTGACATTACAGAATGAAACGTTAGATAAATAGTCTATAAATACTTGCCAAATACTTAAGTGTGAACTGTTCAGCAGTCGCGTGGATGTAGACGCGGTTGTTGTGCATAATGAGATGGAAAACAGAACTGCGGCATCGGCACGTGGTTCGTAATGTTCTTATCGCATGGGTTTCAGTGAAATTGATAACTGTATACCAGAGGTTACACACGGACAAGGAAATGTTAAGGTGTTGGTGAAGGCATCTGTATAAGGACTGAAGCACTGCGTTTTCAAGTAGGAAAGGCGCTGTCGCTGGTGTACTGAAGCAAGTGGATTGGGGAAGATGGCTTGGGGGTGTCGATTGTGTGAAGAAATTATGCTAGTGGGAGAGGCCGGAATATTTGGGCACTCTGCTGAAGGATAGGAGACGAGGCATTGTACAAGGGGCAGTCAAAAACTTCCGTTTGAGCGGTTGCTGCAGTGTATATGCAATCCAACGCGACTCCAATGCGGGTATGTAAGTACCAGCATGTAGGCAAGGATTTAGTATGGTTTTCGAAAGGAAACTTTTTGATCACCACTCGTAGGTGCAAAGCAACAAAAGCATCGGCAACCGGAGGAGAAAGTTTGTGTTTTACAGCTCGTACTAAACAGATACGTGTTTCAAAGTTGTACTGACCTTCAAAGAAGTCAGCGGCATTGTGTATAACCCGTTGGCAGCGATGTGGAAGTCGTAGTATACTCTTAGCCCCATCAGTAACAGCTTGCACTGTACGTGCTTGAGCATTCTTCTGCAAAATGATGGACAGGTCCTGCAGAAAGTGTCATCACTTCTGTCTCTAAGCTGGTTGTAGGTTCCGTTCTAAAATTGAACAGGATAGAGACAGAAGTGACGACAGTTTCTGCAGGACCTGACCGTCATTTTGCAGGACAATACTCAAGCACGTGCAAGCTGTTACTGATTTGTTTGACTGACGGGGCTGCTAAGTGCTCAAAAATTCAAATGGCTCTAAGCACTATGGGACTTGACATCTGAGGTCATCAGTCCCCTAGACTTAGAAATATTTAAACCTAACTAACCTAAGGACATCACACACATCCATACCCGAGGCAGGATTCGAACCTGCGACCGTAGCAGCAGCACGGTTCCGGACTGAAGCGCTTAGAACCGCTCTACCACAGCGGCCGGCTGCTAAGTGCTATTCCACCTACTGCACTCCGACGACTTAAGCCATCGTGAGCTCAACTCCATTTCTAAACTGAAGGAAACACTTCACGGCATTCGCTTCAGAACTGCTACAAATTCGTCGGGCAATAGACCGCGCCGCTCGAACTGTCAACACAACCGGCACTGCTAAGAGTATCCTACGACTTCCACATCGCTGGCAACGGGTTATACACAATGCTGGTGACTACTTTGAAGGTCAGTAAAACTTTGAAACACGTATATATTTTGTACGAACTGTAAATAAATAGTTGCCACTATTAAAGTTCCAACCCTCGTATAATTCTGAGTTCCGTGTTGTAACTACAAGGATATTTTGGAAGACTAAAAAATTGATAATACTCGTTGACTACACCAGGGTTGTCACTTCCCGTAGAAATCGTACATGGTTGGATTCATTCGCATCCGTTGAAGACGTACCGCGACACCTAATGCGATAAATAGTTGATATTCGCCATTTAGGTACTTGCGAAACCTCTACAGATTCTATAACCTAGAAGAAACTAAAGCTTAAAATTTTTTACTTACTTGATTATATGATAATTTCTTGATTCGAGTTCATTTTCTGTTTGCTACACCGCCTTGTTATGATCTTCTCGATGTTAAGTCGCAGCTATGTTGACTGCATCCATCGTATTTGTCCACATATTATAGCGAAGTCGGGGTTTTGCGGTCCGATTGTGGCAAGTGCTTGTTGGAACGGAGAGAGCCGAGACTGAAAGGAATGAATCTGGTGGATATCGTTGATTGAAAGTGCGTAGGTGTGAAGAGTAAACAGGAGATCGGAATGACATAAGATATCCAAGGCTCAGTCTAGGTACAAGTAAATACAGATAGCGAAGCAATATTTATACGACTATTGAGGTGAGAGATGTGTGAGGATGAGGAGCTAGCGATAAGTGGAACATATTCAACGGAATCTTCAGCCACTATTTGGAAGCTTTGGGTCTCTTTCAAGGCATTCATCGATTCGATTATTTAGGATGAATTCAAGAATGTCGTTGAAGACAGATTTTCAGGACTCATGGTTCGGAACACCGGGTGACAGTCACCTCTTTGTATCCCAGTAAGAACTCAACAGGCAACAGATGCAGTGAAGCGACCACATTCGCAGGCATTCGAACTATGTAATTTCAAGTATCATTAACAGCTGGTGTAAAGTACTCCTTTCGCATTAAGTCATGCCTAGCACTTTTTAGCGTAACTGTAGGAATACAGATTGTCGAAAAACTACACTACAAACCTAATACCTTCCTAGACGTTGACTTGCTTTGATTCCAGAATTCGTACCTGAGAGTCCCTTCTGATCGCTGATCTGTTAATTGCTTATCTGTACAGATGTCCTTGTCTATACAGCGACGTTACCCTAATTAAGTGCGAGAAACAGTGAGCGCAATCATTCTAAAAGATTTCTACTTTATTCTTGCATATTTCTTGTTTAGTTCTTTGTTTACATTCGTTTTGAGACAGTCAGGAACGACGGTTCCATTTCCTGTAAAGCATTATGGGAAACTGTCAATCAATTACGTAACTGATCGGGCATTGCGCCAGATCAATAGTCATTAATCTAATGTGCGGATGCGGCGTCAATTTGGCTCACGTGGCTGTACTGGGGGAGGGGGTAATAAAGTCTTAATTATCACCTTGGAAAAACAAGTTGCGACCATGAAACTTGGTCGTGGTGACCTTCTCTATTAATTCATCCTTCAGTGCAACACGTTTTTACCAACGACAGATCGGTTGGCGAAGACGTTTATTGTGGAAGTCTGCATTTTGGCTGGTTAGGAAACGCTCCACCTCGAAAATCACCCCGTCGTCTATCTGGAAATGCCTGTGAGATAGTTTCTTCTGTGGATCACGTATATGCCGATATACGGTCTGATCCGGTAGTGAAAAACGGCCACACCACTCTAAGGAAAAACTGGCCAAGCTGTTTACCCCAATGACAACAGTTAGTTACTCCCGAGAAATATGCATAATACAACAGATTAAACTGACTTATAAACCCTTTTATGTGTAAAGCTGTCATCCAACGTTCTATCGCTTTGTGCTAATTTCGAATTAATGAAGTAACATTATTTGAAACCGTCTCTTTTCTGTTATAAACGGCCTAATACAAAAGTCGGATTGAAAACGGTCTGCTGCTGCCGCTTGGCGTTGTTTCAGATACCGCGGCGTGAAGACACCTAGAAAATGTACCCAGAAATCGGTAGAACCAACATGAGATCTTGTCGCGATGACAACGGTCACGGAACCACCTTAGGTACAGAAAATTGGTCCCTATGTAAGCCTCAAGAAGAATACATGTACTTTCTTTGTATTGTGTTCTTTTTCACTAAAAATTTTTGATTGTGACACTCGTGTTCAGAAAGAACAGAAAACCTTGAACAACTCGAGATATTCACAGGGCATGTACGTTAGTATGTTCTGCAGAAATGATTAGCATTTCAACCATGAAGGCCCACGGGTTTAAGGCCAACATCGATATCGCTGTGCAACACCACGTACCGCTAAAATGGGCCTGCGGGTCTCGTTGTCGCTATAAACCGAACGTAATGGATCAGTAAGACTTGAGCAGACGTGCAGGATACCTCGCAGGCGTATGCGCGAACCGTACCGTCAAATCAGTGGGTTTGAGTTTTAAGGAACGCGTATAACTGGCATGAAGAATGTGATGCATCCATCCGGGAAATTGCTGCTCGTGTGGTACGAAGTGTTTCGGCAATGCAACGGGTGTGCAGAGTGATTCGCGGAAGGCCGTACAACACGAAGAGATGGGTCAGATCATATCATCCAGACACCTCCCCCCTCGGAAAAGATAGACGCCTCAACCGAATGGCATTGCAGGACAGGTCTGTGTCCTCCTTGGCTCTGGTGCAACAATGGAACAGTGTTAACACATAAATGGAGCAGTGTTAACACATCGTACACTATTACGGGGTGACAGTCCGGCATGGATTACGAGCGCGTCGTCCACTTCTTTGCCTACCTTGACGAATGTGCATAAACATGCTGAACGGCAATGGTGTATGGAACGACGTCACTGGGGAAAGGAATAGAATCATTAAGTATTTTCGGACGCATTCAGGTTCAGTTTGCCGGCCAGTGTGACCGAGCGGTTCTAGGCGCTTCAGTCAGGAACTGCGCTGCTACTACGGTCGCAGGTTCGAATCCTGTCTCGGGCATGTATGTGTGTGATGTCCTTAGGTTAGTTAGGTTTAAGTAGTTCTAAGTTCTAGGGGTCTGATGACCTCAGAAGTTAAGTCCCATAGTGCTCAGAGCCATTTTGAACCAGCCATTTTGGCTCGCCGCAGACAGGGGGAGTGCCATCACAATGACTGTATTCACACAAGACATACAGCGCCAACACAAGGCTTTATGGAGAGGGGTGCTATTGGATACAACCATAAACCACAATTGGTGCGTAACCAGGACACAGCGGCCAGTGTGACCAACGTGAATGATGTCCTGGGAGACGTAGCCTTACCCTGTTTGCACAATACCCCAGAGACCATTTTTCAGCAAGACAATGCACATCCACATGTTGCTACCCGAACACGTACCTTCGTGGTGTCACAGGATGTCAGCCTTTTGCCCTGACCCGCCAGATCACCAGACTTGTCACCAATCGAAAATGTGTGGATATGGTGAAACGAAGAGTACAGCTCTGTGACCCAGTGCCAAGCACCAGAGATGAACTTTGGAACCATTTTAATGCAGCCTGGGTGGCTATACCAAAGAATGTCACTCGCGCCTTTGTGTGTCGATGACACCACGCACGGAACAAGTTATTATATAAAGGCCCACGACGGACCCTGTGTTACTAGGAAACAGGATACAAGCTGAACCGAGGTGACTTAAGACGCTAATCATTTCTGCAGAATATACTAATGTGCATGTTCTATGACTATGAACATCCTCTCTCTAGTTGTTCAAGGTGTTCTGTTTTTTTCTGAACATGATTGTATGTAGATTCAGAATCAGCAAGTGGTAAGCTTCTATCAACAACCATGGTTTGATGAAATTTCACTTTCCCTTTGAGTGGCCTCTCTCTCTTCCTGCCATCTCCTATGTAGCCCGAGGTGTCGCCCTACAATGTCAATATTGGCTCGTGAGCAAAAATATGTTCACGACCACTTGTCTAGGACGCGTCTCGTAAAATTGTCAGGAGACTTTGGGAGTACTAATAAACCTCCCCAATTTAAATAACCCGTGTCTGAAGAACGTGTTCTAACAGTATTCGTGGTAAAGAAGTAATACGTTAAAACGTCATAAACTGTGCTGCAAGTGTAGCTAGCGATAATTTTTTTTGCTTTCATTATTTTGGGGCGGGGCTGTTAGAGAGGAAAAGTTTCGAAAAGGTTCCAGATTATGTGTAGAGTTTGTTAGAAGTCGCTAAGTGCTCTGATTCTCAAATATCGGACTAACATAGGCTCGGTAATTTGCCCGCTATGATTTACGCACCTGACAAAATCTGTCAATTGTTGTTATTTTAACTACATACTTGTTGCACAGATAGTGATATGCAAGTAGGGCCCAGAACCTGAAAACATCTTTTCGCACACTCTTAACAATATGAATGCACTTCCAGTATGGACTACTGACGGTGGGAGGGGAGGGAGGGGGTGCTTTATGCCCACCGTAATAAAATTTAAAAAGTGCGAATTTCGTAAATTTTTATTGACTTTTACCCACGTCATACATTTTAAAGAGTAATTTTTAGGTAAGTTTAACTGAAAAATTTATAGCATTTATGGAATTCATTAAAAGTAGAAGTAAAGCTGTGATGACAGGGCGTGAGTCGTGCTTGGGTAGCTCAGATGGTAGAGCACTTGCCCGTGAAACGCAAAGGTCCCGAGTTCGAGTCTCGGTCCGGCACACAGTTTTAATCTGCCAGGAAGTTTCTTAATAACAAAAAAATACTTACACAGCCAGTACGATTTTAAGATGTTCATAATTTTAATCGATGTTGATGAATTCGTCCATGAGCTAAGTAAAGTTGGCCGGTTACCTCAGGGGTATATGGGTCAAGTAGTGCAGCCACTGCTGTGTTACAGCGGGAAACTTATTGTTTTGTCTTCCAGTACCGACAACTCTCGTGTGCGAGCGTCTCGTAGCGACCAGAGTCTACGGTATGAATTTTGAGACAGAAGTAACAGGGATTTGTGAATGCACATTACAGCGACGGTCATCTTCAAATGTGATACTTGCTTGCAGCAAGGAACATTACATTAACGATCTTAACAATGAGTAGAAGAAAACTGACATTCAAATCATATGTCATAGTGTCTCGTATTGAATAATGCTTTAAAACACAAGTACAGTAACTTTTATTAACTAATTAACCGTCCGTTCTCACAGACAACACAAAACTTAGTTAGGCAAAGCTGTGCTACGACTCTGGGGTCGCTGAGGGTGCAACAATCTGTAAAAGAGAACATCTGACACGGAATGGTCTGAATGGTGCCGATTTTTAACGATCATTACATGGGGCCCAGCTGCCATCTTATTGCGCCCTTACCACAACTAGTCTACTTGACGTTTGCAACATACCAATTTGTATAGCTTACCAATTAATAATATTGGTATATATGCGGCCCGAGGTGTCGTCCTTCAATATTAATAGTGGCTCTTGAGCAAAAAGCTTTGACGACCACTGGCCTAGGGGATTGGAAAACGAGCAGTCCAAGGTGTGCCTCCTCCCCGACCAATGTAGCGGTCCTGAAACGTCTACGTCAGATGTTCGCGCAAATTGTGACGAAAGTGTGCTGGTGCGCCATCATGTATGGACCACATCTGTATTCGTTGTTGCAATGGCACAGTCTCCAGCAAGATAGGCAATATATGAATGAGAAAGTCTAGATAACGTGCTCCATCTCACCTTTCTGATAGCACGTATGGGCATTTTAATCTATCACCAAGTGCGCCTGAACATAACGTTAATTGAGGTTTGCTGTTGATACCCTCTTTTCTGATTTGCTTAGCGATTTACATCTACCCCTACACGCTGGTTATGGAAATACACAACAACGTCTCTTGTGAAGCCTGCATTATCGGTAAATAAAATCTTGGATGGGAACAGTGGATCTGCGGCACACCTCTGCTACACCCATTGACAGGACCGCCGTCTGCCATGATGATGCAGTGGCCTTAGGGCCTGAACGTGCTGTAGGTGATTCGGGTACAGCAATTGTTCATGAAGTACCGGCCAGATAAGAGAGGGACACACACCTTCTGGTGCTGCTAATCGTCGCACATTGGTTCCAGGGGTTTCTTCCACCTTCTTCCACTGTCGGTTGCACTCTGTGCCGTGGATATTTTTCAGCGCAGAGGGCACGGGCTCGCCGGTTACGTCCATTTGCTAAACCATAGCAGAATATCATGTCCTCTATTTCACTTGTCGAGTAGTAGGCTTCCATTGCCAACAAGTGGTGGAAGAAAGAAAACGTAAGTGCACTACACCATTTGCATATACAATTAGCGCAATAACAGCCAACTTATAAATGAATCCGCGTTTGGAAGAAGATAAGACACCATGATACGTACCAACGGTTAACAGTACAGTAGCCGGTCGCTGTGGCCGAGCGGTTCTAGAAGCTTTAGTCTGGAACCGCGCTGCTGCTACGGTCGCAGGTTCGAATCCGGTCTTGGGCGTGGATGTGTGTGATGTCCGTAGGTTAGTTAGGTTTAAGTAGTTCTAAGTCTAGGGGACTGATGACCTCAGATGTTAAGTCCCATAGTGCTTAGAGGCATTTGAACCATTTGAACAGTAAGGCACACAAACACGACGAAAGCTAATGTAGCCTACAACACAGCTGCGGCAGACCGCCCAATGGTAGGTAGGGTACTGTCAGTAAGACTTCATAATAATTTTCCGATACATATTTATCTTGAAAAATAAGCATTTCTGAACCCAGTCTACTGGACTTACTTTTCTTGTTTCAGTAAGTACTACCACCTCTCAAAGTATTCGACACTCTTTTTTGAACACCTTGTATTTTGCTAGGCGCTGAGTAGTTAAATCACAGGAGATCTTATACGACTATTAATTAAAAATCGTTATCAGGAGAAAGAAAACTGGCATTCTACGGATCGGAGCGTGGAATGTCAGATCCCTTAATCGGGCAGGTAGGTTAGAAAATTTAAAAAGGGAAATGGATAGGTTAAAGTTAGATATAGGGGGAATTAGCGAAGTTCGGTGGCAGGAGGAAGAAGACTTTTGGTCACGTGAATACAGGGTTATAAATACAAAATCAAATAGGGATAATGTAGGAGTAGGTTTAATAATGAATAAAGAAATAGGACAAACAGCATAGTGAACGCTTTATTGTGGCCAAGATAGACACGAAGCCCATGCCCACTACAGTAGTACAAGTTTATATACCAAGTAGCTCTACATATGACTAAGAAATTTAAGAAATGTATGATGAAATAAAAGAAATTATTCAGATAGTGAAGGGAGACGAAAAGTTAATAGTCGTGGGTGACTGGAATTCGATAGTAGGAAAAGGAAGAGAAGGAAACGCAGTAGGTGAATATGGATTGGGGATAAGAAATGAAAGAGGAAGCTGCCTGGTAGAATTTTGCACAGAGCATAACTTAATCATAGTTAACACTTGGTTCAAGAATCATAAAAGAAGATTGTATACATGGAAGAAGCCTGGAGATACTGACAGGTTTCAGATAGGTTATGTAATGGTAAGACACAGATTTAGGAACGAGGTTTTAAACTGTAAGACATTTCCAGGGGCAGATGTGGACTCTGACCACAATCTATTGGTTATGAACTGTAGATTAAAACTGAAGAAACTGCAAAAAGGTGGGATTTTAAGGAGCCGGGACCTGGATAAACTGACTAAACCAGAGGTTGTACAGAGTTTCAGGGAGAGCATAACGGAACAATTGACAGGCATGGGGCAAAGAGATACAGTAGAAGAAGAATGGGTAGCTTTGAGGGATGAAGTAGTGAAGGCAGCAGAGGATCATGAAGGTAAAAAGACGAAGGATAGTAGAAATCCTTGGGTAACAGAAGATATATTAAATTTAATTGATGAAAGGAGAAAATATAAAAATGCAGTAAATGAAGCAGGCAAAAAGGAATACAAACGTCTCAAAAATGAGATCGACAGGAAGTGCAAAATGGCTAAGCAGGGATGGCTAGAGAACAAATGTAAGGATGTAGAGGCTTATCTCACTAGGGGTAAGATAGATAATGCCTACAGGAAAATTAAAGAGACCTTTGGAGAAAAGAGAACCACTTGTATGAATATCAAGAGCTCAGATGGAAACCCAATTCTAAGCAAAGAAGGGAAAGCAGAAAGGTGGAAGGAGTATGTAGAGGGTCTATACAAGGGCGATGTACTTGAGGGCAATATTATGGAAATGGAAGAGGATGTAGAGGAAGATGAAATGGGAGATACGATACTGCGTGAAGAGTTTGACAGAACGCTGAAAGACCTGAGTCGAAACAACGCCCCGGGAGTAGACAACATTCCATTAGAACTACTGACGGCCTTGGGAGAGCCAGTCCTGACAAAACTCTGCCATCTGGTGAGCAAGATGTATGAGGCAGGTGAAGTACCCTCTGACTTCAAGAAGAATATAACAGTCCCAATACCAAAGAAAGCAGGTGTTGACAGATGTGAAAATTACCGAACTATCAGTTTAATAAGACACGGCTGCAAAATACTAACGCGAATTCTTTACAGACGAATGAAACAACTGGTAGAAGCCGACCTCGGGGAAGGTTAAGTTCGGATTCCGTAGAAATATTGGAACACGTGAGGCAATACTGACCATACGGCTTATCTTAGAAGCTAGATTAAGGAAAGGCAAACCTACGTTTCTAGCATTTGTAGACTTAGAGATAGCTTTTGACAATGTTGACTGGAATACTATCTTTCAAATTCTGAAGGTGCAGGGGTAAAATACAGGGAGCGAAATGCTATTTACAATTTGTACAGACAGCAGATGGCAGTTATAAGAGTCGAGGGACATGAAAGGGAAGCAGTGGTTGGGAAGGGAGTGAGACAGGGTTGTAGCCTCTCCCGGATGTTATTCATATTGAGCAAGCAGTAAAGGAAACAAAAGAGAAATTCGGAGTAGGTACTAAAATCCATGGAGAAGAAATTAAAACTTTGAGGTTCACCGATGACATTGTAATTCTGTCAGAGACAGCAAAGGACTTGGAAGAGCAGTTGAACGGAATGGACAGTGACTTGAAAGGAGGATATAAGATGGACATCAACAAAAGTAAAACGAGATAATGGAATGTAGTCGAATTAAGTCGGGTGATGCTGAGGGGTTTAGATTAGGAAATGAGACACTGAAAGTCGTAAAGGAGTTTTGCTATTTGGGGAGCAAAATAACTGATGATGGTCGAAGTAGAGAGGATATAAAAAGTAGACTGGCAATGGCAAGGAAAGCGTTTCTGAAGAAGAGAAATTTGTTAACATCGAGTACAGATTTAAGTGTCAGGAAGTCGTTTCTGAAAGTATTTGTATGGAGTGTAGCCATGTATGGAAGTGAAACATGGATAATAAATAGTTTGGACAAAAAGAGAATAGAAGCTTTCGAAATGTGGTGCTACATAAGAGTGCTGAAGGTTAGATGGATACATCACATAACTAATGAGGAGGTACTAAAAAATGGTTCAAATGGCTCTGAGCACTATGGGACTCAACTGCTGAGGTCATTAGTCCCCTAGAACTTAGAACTAGTTAAACCTAACTAACCTAAGGACATCACAAACAGCCATGCCCGAGGCAGGATTCGAACCTGCGACCGTAGCGGTCTTGCGGTTCCAGACTGCAGCGCCTTTAACCGCACGGCCACTTCGGCCGGCTATGAGGAGGTACTGAATAGGATTGGGGAGAAGAGGAGTTTGTGGCACAACTTGACTAGAAGAAGGAATCGGTTGGTACGACATGTTGTGAGGCATCAAGGGATCACCAATTTAGCACTGGAGGGCAGCGTGGAGGGTAATAATCGTAGAGGGAGACCAAGAGATGAATACACCAAGCAGATTCAGAAGGATGTGGGCTGCAGTACGTACTGGGAGATGAAGCAGCTTGCACAGGATAGAGTAGCATGGAGAGCTGCATCAAACCAGTCTCAGGACTGAAGACCACAACAACAACAACAATTTTTTTTTCAGTTTGCAGCCGGAATCATCGGAGATTCTTTTGACTCCCGCCACAATATCGCCGCGCTGTCAGTTGCTCGCTGTCAGTGGCCGGTTACTGTCATGTTTTAATCAACATACCTGGGAACTAGATAGCGAGGTCAGTTAACAGAATAAATCAGGGTGGTCGAAATAAACGATCCGTCCTTAGCTTCAAGGCTGTTCATAGTATTCGCCATTTATACCATCATTGTAAAGAACAACCTTGGGCAAATACAGAGATTCAATCGATCTGTATTACACTCCTGGAAATGGAAAAACGAACACATTGACACCGGTGTGTCAGACCCACCATACTGGCTCCGGACACTGCGAGAGGGCTGTACAAGCAATGATCACACGCACGGCACAGCGGACACACCAGGAACCGCGGTGTTGGCCGTCGAATGGCGCTAGCTGCGCAGCATTTGTGCACCGCCGCCGTCAGTGTCAGCCAGTTTGCCGTGGCATACGGTGCTCCATCGCAGTCTTTAACACTGGTAGCATGCCGCGACAGCGTGGACGTGAACCGTATGTGCAGTTGACGGACTTTGAGCGAGGGCGGGTGGACGTACCGCCGAATTGCTCAACACGTGGGGCGTGAGGTCTCCACAGTACATCGATGTTGTCACCAGTGGTCGGCGGAAGGCGCACGCGCCCGTCGACCTGGGACCGGACCGCAGCGACGCACGGATGCACGCCAAGACCGTAGGATCCTACGCAGTGCCGTAGGGGACCGCACCGCCACTTCCCAGCAAATTAGGGACACTGTTGCTCCTGGGGTATCGGCGAGGACCATTCGCAACCGTCTCCATGAAGCTGGGCTACGGTCCCGCACACCGTTAGGCCGTCTTCCGCTCACGCCCCAACATCGTGCAGCCCGCCTCCAGTGGTGTCGCGGCAGGCGTGAATGGAGGGACGAATGGAGACGTGTTGTCTTCAGCGATGAGAGTCGCTTCTGCCTTGGTGCCAATGATGGTCGTATGCGTGTTTGGCGCCGTGCAGGTGAGCGCCACAATCAGGACTGCATACGACCGAGGCACACAGGGCCAACACCCGGCATCATGGTGTGGGGAGCGATCTCCTACACTGGCCGTACACCACTGGTGATCGTCGAGGGGACACTGAATAGTGCACGGTACATCCAAACCGTCATCGAACCCATTTCTAGACCGGCAAGCAACTTGTTGTTCCAACAGGACAATGCACGTCCGCATGTATCCCGTGCCACCCAACGTGCTCTAGAAGGTGTAAGTCAACTACCCTGGCCAGCAAGATCTCCGGATCTGTCCCCCATTGAGCATGTTTGGGACTGGATGAAGCGTCGTCTCACGCGGTCTGCACGTCCAGCACGAACGCTGGTCCAACTGAGGCGCCAGGTGGAAATGGCATGGCAAGCCGTTCCACAGGACTACATCCAGCATCTCTACGATCGTCTCCATGGGAGAATAGCAGCCTGCATTGCTGCGAAAGGTGGATATACACTGTACTAGTGCCGACATTGTGCATGCTCTGTTGCCTGTGTCTATGTGCCTGTGGTTCTGTCAGTGTGATCATGTGATGTATCTGACCCCAGGAATGTGTCAATAAAGTTTCCCCTTCCTGGGACAATGAATTCACGGTGTTCTTATTTCAATTTCCAGGAGTGTATTTCATCCATTTCTATAATTCACAGTACGCATATTCGCCTTTTGTGAGCAGTTGTAAGAAATGCCTACAGAATTCACGCGCAGATAACGTCTGGATTTTAAGTAGTGAACTAGACCATCACAGTCTTCAAAGGGGAGCGCTGTATCTTTCCAGCTGACGTCAAAGCTCAAGAGCGAGTCGAGCGGAGCGCCACGTGTCGCGTTGCGACATCCTTAGTTATAGCATGTCGCACGCATCCATCTTTGGGCGATTATTCAATCCGGCTGGCTGTTAGAAGGCTGGCCGGGGCTAGCGCGTTTGCCCATTGTTGATTCATAAGCGGCTTGTTAGCGGGATCCGGGGCGCAGCGATCAGCGTTTCTCCTGCGCCACGCGGCGAGCGCGATCTGTACGGAAGCATCTCATAAGCCAAGGATGGACAAGAGCAAAACGTTTGGCGCAAAGCTTTCTACCCGCAGAGGTGCAGGAGAAATTTAGATAATACAAGGTTCAATACGTATTGTGAATTCAAATATTATGAACACACCTTAGTTGTAATATGTTCATGCTTCGCACAAGCAGAGTAGCTTTACGTACCGTTTTAATTATCACCTCGAAAAAATGAAGTTGTCTAATTTTTTGTGTGTTATTACTCAGGTGGAATCCAATGACTAATATACGTTTGAAGTC
The DNA here is from genome assembly GCF_023864345.2 of Schistocerca serialis cubense. Lineage (NCBI taxonomy): Eukaryota > Metazoa > Arthropoda > Insecta > Orthoptera > Acrididae > Schistocerca > Schistocerca serialis. Next base: position 329,686,924 of record NC_064646.1, on the reverse strand, counting down.
ACTGTACTCGCCTGATCAACCCATTCTTCTGTTACTGTTTCGCTACTGACAACACAATACTCTCTGCGTCCCTTTATAATGGCGCGTCAGCTCTCGTGGCATTTAGTGGCCAGTTCCGTATTGCATATGGCTGTTTCAAATGCCTCTGAGCTCTGTGGGACTTATCATCTGAGGTCATCAGTCCCCTAGAACTTAGAACCACTTAAACCTAACTAACCTAAGGACATCACACACATCCATGCCCGAGGCAGGATTCGAACCTGCGACCGTAGCGGTCGTGCTTTTCCAGAGTGAAGCGCCTAGAACCGCTTGCCCACCCCGGCCGGCTATTACATATGGGCGTCCGGAGATTCTTGTTAAGATTCCCATAACAGCAGGCTGAAAGTCAGTTCACGGAATAACATCTTGAGGAAGCTCACATCCACCGCCTGGGGAGCAAGTCCTCCAGTCCTGAGAATTTCGGCCCTTGCTTTGTGTGTGTCCGCTGCAGATGGTTCACCTGTGTGAAGTGCATCCACTCACACCAAACAGGTTGATATAGCAATCAATGTTGTCGGGATGTATGAAGCCAACTCAAGTCGATAAAATCTACCCGATTGGTGGAATAGCTCTCCCCACTATTAGAAGGGCTGTTGTTGTAGAGAGAGCTAAGCAAACTCATGGTCCCCGACATCCACTGCTTGATCATCAGGCTGTAGTCCGTCGACTGAAGTCGAGAAAGAGCTTCATCGCCAGGACTCAACCACTAGAGGGAACACCAGAGTCTAACCGGTGGCCGGCCGAAGTGGCCGTGCGGTTAAAGGCGCTGCAGCCTGGAACCGCAAGACCGCTACGGTCGCAGGTTCGAATCCTGCCTCGGGCATGGATGTTTGTGATGTCCTTAGGTTAGTTAGGTTTAACTAGTTCTAAGTTCTAGGGGACTAATGACCTCAGCAGTTGAGTCCCATAGTGCTCAGAGCCATTTGAACCATTTTTTCTAACCGGTGGAAGAGCAACCTACCACCTGATATCCCTGTAAAAGAAGAGCTAGCACCAGGAAATGATTTGCCCTTCCCTATTTGGAGATCGCTCAATCGTCTATGGGTGGGCGTTCCTCTATGCAAGACCAGCATGCGAAAATGAGGCATTCTTCCAGCTGATGGAGATATATCCTGCGAGTGCGGAACAACACAAGACCCGGCCCTCCTGCTAATATGTCCTCAACTTGAACAACCCTGCACAACACAGGACCTGATCGAGGGAACCAACATGGCCATCGGAGTTGCTACCTTCTGTAAATGCTGACCGGACACGGAAATGAAAATACAATGCCGCTGTGGGAGGAAGAAACATGATAAATTTCATCCAAATACGACGAGAACAACTGCGGTAACAAATTCCTTTCCTTTTCTTTTTTACTCCATTACAGAGTTAATGAAAGTTCATTATTATTTACGTATATATAACTGAAATATGTTCTGCGATTGTCTTGCCAGTAGCTGGAAGAAGATTCGAGATTGGGATCTTCACTACGAGAGGTAGAGGGAAAGCATCCAAGAGCAAATGGACCACCACAGTGAAATGGGACCTGGAAAGACTTGAAATTGCGCTAGAAACCATACAGGACCGATCCAAATTCCGGAAGATCACTCTACAGGCGTATTGCCAGTGTCCCTTACCGGCAAAAAGAGCACAGGGACCAGCAGACCAAAGTGGCCACAGGAGAGGAAGCTTGCCCACAGCCAGAAAATGAAAGCTCTCTGGGCTAAGAAGAAACTAACGACCTGCGTAAAGAATCAAAAGGAACCCCATTGTCTTAAGTGGGCTTAAACGAGAAGAAGAAGAAGGAAAGTTTAGGATGACCTACAAACACCACAATTGTCACTGCAGAAGGAGTGGGTAGAACTTTTAATAAAGGTGATAACAAACAGCAATGGTGCCTGTCATTCTTAAGATAATTTTCTCTTTCTTGATATTCCAGTTTCATTGCTCCCACTTGGGTTTTGTAAATATTGTAGATGAATCGCTTATTCAGTTATTTATCGCCAGTCATCTAAGGATTGTGAACACCTATTCCACCTCACTCTGTCGAAAGCATTCTCTAGGCCCACAAATCACAGCATGGTATCCTGATTTTTATCCTGTCTACCTTCCAAAAAGTGCAATGTCGGAATTCCTTCGCCAATACCATTCCCTTTCCTAAATCCAAACAGATGCTCGTCCAGCGCGTCTTCATTTCTTCCTTCTCCCCCGTGTATTATTATGAGCAATATGAGGGCGGAGAAATGTATGAAAGGAAGAAAAACTGTGACCCGTTAAAAGAAGAGTCCTATCTTTCGCCCAGAGTGAGTTAGGGGAATCAAAGAAAACTTAGACCAGAGTCGCAGATACGTTAATTCCTGCATTTACCATGTACGAGTGTTCTGGCAATTAAAATTTCAGCACCATCAAAATGGTCTTCAGCATAATGTCAGTTTGACATGATGTGCACTACATGTTTACATATGAAAGTGGTTAGCTTTTCACCGCAACCGCATAAAGCAGATGGGAGTAGAGCTACTACATTCTGTATACAAGAAAAGGTCACACAGCGAGTTTCTCGTTCTGAAATTGCATTTGAAAGTTGTTTGTTTTTTTGAAGATCGTGCCCCCTGTAAGATGGCTGGTTCAAATGGCTCTGAGCACTATGGGACTTAACATCTGAGGTCATCAGTTCCCTAGAACCTAGAACTACTTAAACTTAACTAAGCTAAGGACATCACACACATCCATGCCCGAGGCAGGATTCGAACCTGCGACCGTAGCGGCATTATTTTGACCAACCGATGCTGTGGATGATTGTTCTTCAATTTTACTTCTGGCATGGGTCGGTATCCCCCGACTGTCATGCGAATATGGGACTAATCGATTCAGGAGGGTCACACGCAACGGCATGTAGGTTCTCAACGGCCCCACGAGACTAGCGTTCGAGAGGATACACAAACTGTGCGCTCGTCCATGCAGGTTCGTACAGCCAGATTACATAGAGATGACAGAAGTCATGGGATACCACCTAACATCGTGTCGGGCATCCTTTTGCCAAGCGTAGTACAGCAACTCGATGTGGCATGGACTCAAAAATTCGTTGGAAGTCCTCTGCAGAAATATGAACCATGCTGCTCTATAGCTGTTTTGTGCACGGACTGACATCTCGATGTCAGTCCTATGTTCTGTGGGATTCATGTCGGGTGATAATTTGCTCTAAATGTCCAGAACGATCTTAAAATCAATCGCGAACAATTGTGACATGACTCATTGTCATCCAAAAAACACGAAGTCCATGAATGGCTGCAAATGGTCCTCAAGTCAGTGATCGGTTCAGGTGGACCAGAGGACCCTGTCCATTTCACGTAAATACAGCATACAGTCCACACCATTACGGAGCCACTACCAGCTTGCACAGTGCCTTGTTGACAACATGAGTTTGTGGCTTCGTGCAGTCTGCGCCACAGTCGAATCGTACTGTCAGCTCTTACCAACTGAAATGTCGACACCCTCTCATCGGTCCACGTTTGCGGTTGTCTAGGGTCCAACCGATATGGTCACGAGACCAGGAGAGGCGATGCAGTGCCGTTAGCAAAAGCTGTGATAGCTCATTAACGCAAGATTTCCTCGCACTGTTCTTGTGGGTGCCTGTCTTGCTTAAAACAGGGCCTTTTCCTGACTCAAGATACGTACACTGCAGAGGCGAAAGTCATGGGATGAAATGAAATGGGCGTTTAGCGTCATTGGCCGGGAGGCCCCTTTCGGGGCAGGTCCGGCCGCAATGGTGCAGGTCTTATTACATTCGACGCCACATTGGGCGACCTGCGCGCCGGATACGTTCGTCGTTCGTCCCATATTGATTTCTGCTGCTATGTCACGCATGTTGCTTGTCTGTTGGCAATGACAACTCTAAGCAAGTGCCGATGCTCTCGGTCATTAAGTAAAGGCCGTCGGCCACTGCGTTGTCCCTGAAATTTGGTATTCTCGGCACACTCTTGACACTGTGGATCTCGGAATATTGAACACCTTAACGATTTCCGAAATGGAATGCCCCATGTGTCTAGTTTCAAACTACCATTCCGCGTTCAAAGTCCCATAATCACGTCGGAAACCATTTAACATGAATTACATGGGTACAAATGGCAGCTCCGTCACTGTACGCGATACTATCGCCATCTGTCTACTAGTATATCGCTATCCCATAACTTACGCCTCTTCAACGTACGTATCTTGAGACAGGAAATGGCTCTGTTTTAAGCAAGACAGGCACTCACAAGAACAGTACGAAGATGTCTACAACACGAGAGACTGTCGTCATGGTTGTGGCTTCACTAGACGCGGCATCAGAGAGGCGCACTCGACCATAACATTGGCATATGAGTAACAACAAGTCGTCTTTTGAGACGAGTCTCATTTCTGCAACGGCATCACGATGGACGTACCCGTGTATGGAGGCTCCGAGGAAAACGAGCACCAGCGATTGAGTCCTATCTTCGAGGACACTAACGCTGTCTTTTAACAAGGTAACGCAAGTTCTTGTGGCTGGGACCCACAGACTTAATACATTTGAAGGAGGACATTATTCCGTCACGGTGGCGACTACAGCCGTTATAAAATAAAGAAATGTATTTGCAGCTGCCAATTTGGATCATCAGCTGTGTTATGGAATACGACAGTAAAAGTTTGTGCCGGACCAGGACTCGAACCCAGATTTCGCCCTCTTCGCGAGCGGTGACCTTACCATTATGCACGCTTTGGGGCCAGATCCAAACTTCCATATGTTGTCAGTCACGTGTCTACAAACTGCACTCGTACATCCATAATGTATATTCCCAAACAGGGGGCATATTTTAATTGTCCCGAGTCTGTAGGTTGTGAACACTTGCTTGAGGACATACGGATGTTTGGGTCTGAACGTAGTCGTGCACGGAAAACTAAAGCTGTTAAGGCGACCGCTCGGCTAAAGCGGGAAATCCGGTTTTGAGTCCCGGGCCGGCACAAAATCAATTCTCGTCATTCTATTACTCAGCTCATGGTTGTCCGTATTCGCAACTGCGAATACATTTCATGTATTTCATAAAGGCTGTAGTCATCGCAGTGTCTGTACCTTGCATCGTACCTCTGAGCATCATAAGCACTGCAGTATCCGATTTATCTGCCGACACTGGGCAAGCGATTTTGAATTGAAATGTTTCCCCTGTACGGAAAATTGGAAATTTGTTGTAAGTTGTATGGGACCAGACTGCTGAGGTCATCGGTCCCTAGGCTTACACATACTTAATCTGACTTAAACTAACTTACGCTAAGGACAACACACACACCCATGCCCGATGCAGGACTCGAACCTCCGACGGGGGGAGCCGTGCGAACCGTGGCAAGGCGCCTAAGACCGCACGACTACCGCGCGCAACCCTATACGGGAATATATACACTCATCCTCATAAATTAAGGATAACTGCAGAATGTGGTGCCACACAACGTGGCACAACACAAAACTGGCGCTAATAGCTTAGGCACATAGGGAACACACTCGACACAGATCTGTAAGTCCATGGTATTGGTGATAAGTTGAGAAAACAGCCCCGAAACACATGTGCTACAAAACGTCACTGTTTCCTGCGCATGTACCCCACCATCAATATGGGATGTGATCACCATGCACACGTACACAGGCCCCACAATGGGTTGGCATACTCTGGATCAGGTGGTCGAGCAGCTGCTGGGGTATAGCCACCCATTCTTGCACCAGTGCCTGTCGGAGTTCCTAAAGTGTCGTAGGGGTTTGAAGACGTGGAGCGATATGTCGGCCGAGAGCATCCCTGACGTGCTCGATGGGATTTAGGTCTGGAGAACAGGCAGGCCACTCCATTCACCTGATACCTTCTGTTTCAAGGTATTCTTCCACGATGGCAGCTCGGTGGGGCCGTGCGTTATCATCCATCATGAGGAAAGTGGGACCCACTGCACCCCTGAAAAGGCGGACATACTGGTGCAAAATGACGTCCCGATACACCTGACCTGTTACAGTTCCTCTGTCAAAGACATGCAGGGGTGTACGTGCACCAATCATAATCCCACACCATACCATCAAACCACGACCTCCATACAGGTCCCTTTCAAGGACATTAAAGGGTTGGTATCTGGTTCCTGGTTCACGCCAGATGAAAACACGGCGAGAATCACTGTTCGGACTATACCTGGACTCGTCCGTGAACATAACCTGGGACCACTGTTCCAATGGCCATGTACTGTGTTCTTGACACCAGGCTTTACGGGCTCTCCTGTGACCAGGGCTCAGTGGAATGCACCTTGCAGGTCTCCTGGTGAATAAACCATGTCTGTTCAGTCGTCTGTAGACTGTGTGTCTGTAGACAACTGTTCCAATGGCTGCCGTGAGGTCCCGAGCAAGGTTACCTGCAGTACTCCGTGGCCGCCTGCGGGCACTAATGGTAAGATATTGGTCTTCTTGTGGTGCTATACACTGTGGACGTCCCGTGCTGTAGCGCCTGGACACGTTTCCTGTCTGCTGGGATCGTTTCCATAATCTTGAGATCGCACTTTGTGTCACACGGAGGGCCCGTGCTACGACCTGCTGTGTTTGACCAGCCTCCAGTCGCCCTAGTATTCTACCCCTCATAACGTCATCAATATGTGTTATTTGAGCCATTTTCAACACAGTCACCATTAGCACGCCTGAACACGTCTGCACTCTTACTCGCTGCACCGTACTCAGAAATGCACCAACACACCTCTGCGTATGTGGACTACTGCCAGCGGCACAGTGCGACAACCCCAGGTCAAATGCACCGCATGGTGATACCCCGAGGTGAATTAAACCCGCAATCCGCCCACCAGAGCGTTGTTTCACCATGTATCAGTATTATCCTTAGTTTATGAGCATGAGTGTGTAATGGACGTACGAATGAAGGTTGTGGACACACGGTTGACGACATATGTAAGTTCGTGTCTGGCCATGAAGCCTGCTCGGATAGCTTAACGCTAAGGTGACCGCTCGTGATAAGTGGCAAATCCGAATTAGAGTACCGGTCCGGCACAAAGTTTAATTGCCGTCATTCCATTGTACATCTGACGTTCTCCATATTCGCAGCTGCGAATAGATTTCGTGTATTATTTCAGCAGGCTGTGTCTTAAATTGTTTCATTTGCGCTCATGCTATCAGGCACTGGCCGTTCCCATTCCCAAGTAACACATGTGGACACATCGTCCCCGTTTCGTCAGAAAATCGCGTGCTATGAAAATTTGTGGACAGCGCGACCGCGAACTATCCTCATGTTGTAACGTTTACTACAAATCATACCACATGCACTTCTTCATATAACCGACTCATATGCATCATTGCGTGGGAAAAGTGATTCTCTGACTGACAGTTTAAGTTTGCCCACGTACTCATGCATTTGTGTCGGCTAAATGGAGAAGTGTAGGTAGTGTGATAGGTAGTTAACATTACAAGGTGAGAAACGTTGACGACGACGCTGTGCACATATATGCCTGGCAAGTGTTTTTATGACGAAACGAGGACGATGTATCGAAACCTGTTGCAATAGATGCACTCGAGTATGTGCAGTGTCCGCAACAAGTTGCGGAAATAAAATAATTTAACAACCAGCCTACAATGCAAAGCCGCATGTCTCCCGTGGTCTCCTGAACTACCTCGACAAAGGTCACTTTCTCCCTGGGCACCACATATCTTTCCCATTGAAGACAAACACTGATCAGCCAGAACATTATGACCACCCATCTAATGGCTGGTATGTCCAGAAAAAAATGTTCAAATGTGTGTGAAATCTTATGGGACTTAACTGCTAAGGTCATCAGTCCCTAAGCTTACACACTACTTAACCTAACACGGATAAAAGAGGAGACGTAACGTAGCACTGAAGCAGTGAGGCCTTGGTAGGTCGCTGGAAGGATTTGGCGCCACATCTGCACTTACAAGTCACCTAATTCTCTTAAATTCCGGGTGGGTGGCAATGAGCTCTAACGCCAGGTTCAACGACATCGCGGATGTCTTCGATCGAGCTCTGATCTGTTTTGCTAGGCGGCCAGCACATTAATTTGAACCACACCGTCGCACTCCCGGCCTTGTGATATGGCGCATTATCTTTTTGTAAAATGACTCTGCGCCAGGGAAGGAGCGTACGTGGTCTGCGCCCAGTGTACGATGGTCTGCAACCAGTGTACGATACTTTTTGTCCATCATGGTGCCTTGCTTGTGCTCAACTGCACCCATGGATGCCCATGTGTATGTTCCCCAGAGCATAATGGAGTCGCCACCAGCTTGTCTCCGTCGCGTAGCACAGGTATCAAGGAGCTGTTCCCCTGGAAGACGACGGATTAGCTCCCTGCCATCTGCATATTGAAGAATTTATCAGGATTCATCAGACCATGCAGCGCTCTATCACTGCACTAATGCTCAATGCCGATGGTCACGTGTCCATTTCAGCCGTAGTTGTCGATGTCCTGATGTTAACATTGGCACATGCATGGGTCGTCGGCTGCGGAGGCCCATCCTTTGGAGTGTTCGGTGCCCTGTGTGTTCAGACACACTTGTATCTGCCCAGCATTAAAGTCTGATGTCAGTTCCGCCAAGTTCACCGTCTGCCCTGTTTTACCAGTCGGCCGAGCCTACGACGTCCGACAAATGAGGCGTGACCGACCAACTCGACGACATCTGGACGTGGTTCGCCACGTGTTGAAGACACTCACCAGACCACTCCTCGAATACCCGACATGTCATGCAGTTTCCGAAACGCTCGCGCTGAGCCTCCGGGCCATCACAATCTGCCTTCGGTCAAACTCAGATAGAGCGCGCGCCTTCCCCATTCTTCTCACTGATACTACACATCACGGAATCTATACAAGACAATTTCAACAAGAAAAAACAAACCATGGGAGTCTTTCTTGATATAGAGAAGGCTTACGATAAAGTATGGCGACGCAACTTAATCGTCAAGCTCCGACGTACCACTTCCCTACCAGACTGCTATTTAAAACTTCTCGACAATTTTCTTCAAGATCGCAGATTATATGTTCGCATTGATGACAAGAATTGAACAACACGGCCTATTCTTGACAGACTTCCACAAGAATCGGTCATATCTCCACTGCTGTTTAATTTATACATTAACGACCTCCCGACGGTGCTACGTGCTACTGCCTGTTTCTATGCCGACGACACAGCGCCCCTGATGACTGCAGGCACCAGAATGGACCACCTCGTCACGCGGATGCAGCACCAACTAGTTTTAGTGGACCACTGGACCCACAGGAACAAAATAACGGTCAACGCAGAGAAAACCAAAGTTATTGTCTTATCGTCGGTGAACGCTTACGGATATCAGACCAGCCACTCCCCTGGGCAACAACTGTAAAATACCTTGGAGTGCATCTGGACGCCAAACTGCTCTATAGTAATCACATTATGGAGAAGAAGACGTCTGGCCTCAAAATGCTGAGAGCTCTCCTCCCATTACTGAAGAGCTCGTACCTCAGCCAACGCACGAATCTCCAGTTGTACCACGCCACAGTCGAACCATCTATTTTGTATGGATCGACCTCTTGGGGTACTACGTGTGCCACTAACTACCAGAAGTTACAGGTTATACAAAGCAGATGCCTACGATGGACCACTGGAGCCCAATGGTGGATCCGGAATCATGATATTCTTCGAGCCTTAAGCGAATCTTACCTCTCAGACAAGGTCAAGGAGAAGGCACGAACCTCATTTCGGAAGTTGGACATGATACGCGACAGTACACCACAACTCACCACAGTAGGTACGGTAGAACCATTACGCAACCACAAATATAAAGTACCGAAGGCGATAGTATTTGAGCCTCCGTAAATGTTATCCCTACGTAAATCTCCATAATTTAAGGACATAAAGTCCTTTAGCACTTCTACACACTGTTTTCCAACACACACCAAAAGCAGCGAGTTAAAGGACCCTTCTGTGAGCCCAAACTAAAGCTGAAAAAAGAATAAATAAATGAAACGAAAATTTTTACCCTTTCCATTCCCTACAGAAGCAAAAATCCATGAAGTTGGAAAAAAAGAAAAAAAACGCTCACTGATACTACATGCACCGTCCGTGTGTCTGATTAGCAGTCATCAGTCATTCCTCGCCAGCTGGCGCTGGTTTCGCCTGGACGGGTTTATATCGATAGTAGGTAGGTAGTAATGTTCTGGCTGATTAGTGTACGTTCTTGAGTTGCCGAGAGAGTAGCACGCAAGCACTCACCAGCCGCTACAATTGATGTACTCAAAGCAAAAAAGTGAACCACCATGGAACGACGTACCTGTGTATGTTACCCAAGCTCATTGGACGCGATGAACTGTCGCTTTTTACAGCCGTGTTGCTGCCAGTAGGGGTAGCTCTGTGAATTAACTTTCACCTACTTATACCCTCTAGACTCCTACAATTGTAACCGAATATACTTCCTGTTGTATACACACAGTACGTAAGTTTTCTTTATTTGCTACCCTCTTTGGTGTTGCAAATTTAATAACCAGCAGTGTATCAGCACAGCGTTCGGCTAAGCTGTCAGATTGCGGGCGGGTGTAGTGAAGATGGGGAGCCCGCTCGGGAGGAGGACCAACGGCGAGGTGAAAAACAGCGGGAAGTAGCTGGCGATAGGGGGACTGCAAATTTCCGGCCAGGCGAGGCCAGCGTAGCGCCGTGCTCTGCAACAAGTGGTCGCAGCGCCAGATGGCACATGGCGCCCCCTACCACCCCGTTCCACTGGAGCGCTTCCCACCCACTCGCTACGGCCACCGCGGCTCAAACAACACTTTACACTTCGTGAAATACAACGTAATTGTCGGTTTCGAGAAACCCGTGATACATGTAGTAATTCTCGTTCATTCGACGTGAGGTTTTATTTTGAAACCCCGCAACTCCATTTGATACTGTACCTGAGTGTTCGTATACAATAATGAACCTGTTTTCTGCACCAGACACTGAACGTGACCGACTAATAGTGCAACCTGATTACAGTAAGGGTCAGTCGAACGAAAACGAGACAGATGGAATAAAAATAAATGGGCTGATTATTACGTAGGGCGTTCAATACAAATGCAATACATTTTTTTTTCTTTTCTGAAAGCAGGTTGGTTTTATTCAGGACTGCAATACAACGTATTATTTCCTCCTGTTTTGGCTACAATACTCTGCTTTTCAACATCCGTTCATTGCGACGGCCTTACACCACCTTACTGGGAGGGCCTACCCATCATCTGAGAGTTGGATTCTCAGGATGGGGCAGGATAAGGTTACGATTGTGGATGGGGCCGTAATAAGTTACTCTTGGTTGCACAACAAATGAAATTATTACTCGGCTGAAGCCCAGAAACAATTTTAAGTAACAAACGGGCTAAGGCCTGAATTAGAAGTCAGGAAAACAATTCCAAATAGCACTTTTAAAATAAATCCCTTGCTTTTAAAACAAGTTTGCCAAAAAAAATATTAATGTAACACGGCTGAAGGCCTTCTCGCGAAAGAAGTGAAATTATTGCTCGGCTTAAGGCTACACCAACAGTAATCAGAAAATTACAAATATCCTTAAAACAAACATCACAATCTAAGGAATCAGGACAAGCGGTTCTCAGCAAGTGGTCCAAGGGTCGGCCTGGGAAGGTAACTCAAACGTAAGGTAAGGTGAGACAGGCAGCCAAGGGTTGTGCTCAAGTAACAGGATGGCAACTCAAACTAGGGGCAGCTTAAGCGCCGACCGACCAACTAACCAATCTGCCTAACGTCCGATCACAGGTACTACTATGGAATATTTTTAGGCAAGAGCGGATGGACAGACAGCACTACGTCTTCATAAAACAACCAAGACTGAAGGAAATACTAGAACTATGGTAGAGGACCTTCCAAAAAAATATGCACACTGCAATACAAGAGGCTGTCGAACTACACGCCGTGTCGGATAGCATCAACACAATGAGGAAAGGTACACTGCCAGAAAGTATGCTAACCTCCAGGGCAAGTAACTGGGACGTTAGCGGCCTGGCGCAGTGGTTCGACACTGGACTCGCATTCAGGAGGACGACGGTTCAATCCCGCGTCCGGCCATCCTGATTTAGGTTTTCCGTGATTTCCCTAAATCGCTCCAGGCAAATGCCGGGATGGTTCCTTTCAAAGGGCACGGCCGACTTCCTTCCCTGTCCTTCCGTAATCCGATGAGACCGATGACCTCGCTGTCTGGTCTTCCCCAAAACAACCAGCCAACCGTTAGCGGCCACAAGGCAGAATATATCGCTGGTTGCACTTCACTACGAATAATAATACTAAATTCAATGATGAATTACAAATAGAGAAAGACGGCTGCAATATTTCACCACCTCGAAACACTTCACTCGTGGTCCCCAGGTTCAGCAGCCCTGAGAGCAACAACCCGCCACTCAAACGCGAGATCTGAGAATAGTCGAGGTTGCATTAGCAGTTAACTCTTCACTCAAACGCCTAGGGTACAGCGTGCAACGAAGTCGTCGCTCTCGCACTACCCCTCCTCAACCCGGCAGTGGCAGCACACTGCCAGCGGCCCCGTCTTGCCCGTGCACTGCACGGACTTGCTCGCTGCTGCGCCCCGAACCGACCTGATACCCCTTTCGGAACTCTCTCCAAAACCAGTACGCAGACAGCGTTAAAATAACTGCTTATTCAAAACCACAAGATACACACGGATCCGGGAAAACAATTCCACCAACAACTCACAATACTAAAACCAGTCACTGTGAAACAACACGGACGAATAATTCGGCACAAACACAGAGAAGCCAGAAGCGGTCGGAAGACCAAATGCACGTCGTCCGCTGCGACGACCGACAGAATGACCAACCAACGGTCGTTCCCACTCAAGTCAGGCACGGGAAAAAATGGCTCTGAGCACTATGGGACTCAACTGCTGTGGTCATAAGTCCCCTAGAACTTAGAACTACTTAAACCTAACTAACCTAAGGACAGCACACAACACCCAGCCATCACGAGGCAGAGAAAATCCCTGACCCCGCCGGGAATCGAACCCGGGAACCCGGGCGTGGGAAGCTAGAACGCTACCGCACGACCACGAGATGCGGGCCAGGCACGGGAAAGATCCTAGTATAAATCGTCGACTGACAACTTATTGCCATGAGGTCACTTCGAAGGGCGGACACACACACACACACACACACACACACACACACACACACACACAGGTGAAACTTGCACTACTCGAATATCACGATCCATTCGACTAAAACTCGCTGAATCCGGTCCTTGACGTGGTCGTGCACTCTCGCGACCGCATCCTTCCGTCGGACAGTGCATGTGTGTCGCCAGCGGTCGGGCGAGTACTGGCTGTCCGGACCTCACTGCCGCTCCGTCCCAACTCAACTCCGTCGACACACGACGACCCGGAAATACTAGAGGCCGCTCCAAAGATGGTACCACAGTACGCGCTATCGATAAGCGCCGGTGCTGCTGCTCACGGACAGACAAGGCGAGCAAACGTAATGGCGCCAGTGAACACACTAAGAAAAGGAGCCGCACACGGTTCATCATCCACATACTGTTTTCCGCGGAACACGTTCTTCATTGGACCTAACAGATGCAAGTCGGAAGGTGCGACATCGGAGGTGGATGAGGAAGAACATTCCGATGAAGTTTTTTGAGCTGCTCTTGAGTGCACAGACTTGTGTGAGGCCTTGATTTGTCATAAAGGAGAAGTTAGTTTGGATTTTTTGTGGCAACGAACACGCTGAAGTCTTTTTTTCAACTCCCTGCGGGTAGCACAATACACTTCAGAGTTGAACGTTGCACCATTAAGGAGGAAATCAAACGGAATACCCTGTTCAGAGCCGCGGAAGATCGTTTATGACTTTACCGTCTGAGGGTGAGGCTTTGCACTTATTGCCGTTTTGTTTCCGGTTCGAAGTGATGAATCATTGTTTCATCACCTGTGACGATGTTCGACGAAAATTGTCACGACCAGCATTGTAACGCACAAGCAATTCCTCACACACCGTCCTTCGTTGCTCGTTGTGGTGTTCTGCTAGGCAGCGGGGGACATAAAGGGCACACACATATGACAACCGCAACTGGTGGACCAGTGTGTCACCACTACCAGCAGAGAGTTTCATTTGAGTAACGAGGTGTTTAGTTGTGATCCGTCGATCACCTAGAACGAGAGCACGACATTGCAGTGCCTGTATTATTCCGAATTGTGATGCATGAATGCATGTCCGAAGGAGATTTGCATCGTAATTCGGAATAACAAGCACGTCCGAAGGAACTTTTCACCGTAATTCGGAATAATACAGACACTGCAATATCATGTGTATCCACTGTCACCGGGCACGCGACTTTCTAATAAAAATGTCTCCCCTTTTCGGGAATATACATAATGGAAGTACGAGTACAGGTTGTGGACACGTGGTTGGCCGGCCGAAGTGGCCGTGCGGTTCTAGGCGTTGCAGTCTGGAACCGCGAGACCGCTATGGTCGCAGGTTCGAATCCTGCCTCGGGCATCGATGTGTGTGATGTCCTTAGGTTAGTTAGGTTTAAGTAGTTCTTTGTTCTAGGGGACTAATGACCTCAGAAGTTGAGTCCCATAGTGCTCAGAGCTATTTGAAATATTTGACACGTGGTTGACGACAAATGGAAGTTCGAGTGTGGCCATGAGTCGTGCATGTATACCCCAATGCTAAGGCCACCGCTCGCAATAAGCGGGAAATCCGTTTTCGAGTCCCCATCAAGTACAAATTTTCATTGTCGTCATTCTATTGTACGGTTGATGCTAGTCCGTAATAGCAGTTGCGAACACATTTCCGTACCTTCCAGCGTTCCAGGAGTTGCAAGCTGTTTGCCGCCGGCCGGCACACTATGGATCGGAGAATGAAATGATAATTAAATCAATACCCAAGGCTGCCGACAGGCGTTGATATACACTCCTGGAAATTGAAATAAGAACACCGTGAATTCATTGTCCCAGGAAGGGGAAACTTTATTGACACATTCCTGGGGTCAGATACATCACATGATCACACTGACAGAACCACAGGCACATAGACACAGGCAACAGAGCATGCACAATGTCGGCACTAGTACAGTGTATATCCACCTTTCGCAGCAATGCAGGCTGCTATTCTCCCATGGAGACGATCGTAGAGATGCTGGATGTAGTCCTGTGGAACGGCTTGCCATGCCATTTCCACCTGGCGCCTCAGTTGGACCAGCGTTCGTGCTGGACGTGCAGACCGCGTGAGACGACGCTTCATCCAGTCCCAAACATGCTCAATGGGGGACAGATCCGGAGATCTTGCTGGCCAGGGTAGTTGACTTACACCTTCTAGAGCACGTTGGGTGGCACGGGATACATGCGGACGTGCATTGTCCTGTTGGAACCGCAAGTTCCCTTGCCGGTCTAGGAATGGTAGAACGATGGGTTCGATGACGGTTTGGATGTACCGTGCACTATTCAGTGTCCCCTCGACGATCACCAGTGGTGTACGGCCAGTGTAAGAGATCGCTCCCCACACCATGATGCCGGGTGTTGGCCCTGTGTGCCTCGGTCGTATGCAGTCCTGATTGTGGCGCTCACCTGCACGGCGCCAAACACGCATACGACCATCATTGGCACCAAGGCAGAAGCGACTCTCATCGCTGAAGACGACACGTCTCCATTCGTCCCTCCATTCACGCCTGTTGCGACACCACTGGAGGCGGGCTGCACGATGTTGGGGCGTGAGCGGAAGACGGCCTAACGGTGTGCGGGACCGTAGCCCAGCTTCATGGAGACGGTTGCGAATGGTCCTCGCCGATACCCCAGGAGCAACAGTGTCCCTAATTTGCTGGGAAGTGGCGGTGCGGTCCCCTACGGCACTGCGTAGGATCCTACGGTCTTGGCGTGCATCCGTGCGTCGCTGCGGTCCGGTCTCAGGTCGACGGGCACGTGCACCTTCCGCCGACCACTGGCGACAACATCGATGTACTGTGGAGACCTCACGCCCCACGTGTTGAGCAATTCGGCGGTACGTCCACCCGGCCTCCCGCATGCCCACTATACGCCCTCGCTCAAAGTCCGTCAACTGCACATACGGTTCACGTCCACGCTGTCGCGGCATGCTAGCAGTGTTAAAGACTGCGATGGAGCTCCGTATGCCACGGCAAACTGGCTGACACTGACGGCGGCGGTGCACAAATGCTGCGCAGCTAGCGCCATTCGACGGCCAACACTGTGGTTCCTGGTGAGTCCGCTGTGCCGTGCGTGTGATCATTGCTTGTACAGCCCTCTCGCAGTGTCCGGAGCAAGTATGGTGGGTCTGACACACCGGTGTCAATGTGTTCTTTTTTCCATTTCCAGGAGTGTACATCAACGGGGACACTTGAAAATGTTTGCCCCGACCGGGACTCGAACCCGGGATCTCCTGCTTACATGGCAGACGCTCTATGTATCTGAGCCACCGAGGGCACAAGGGGTAGTGCGACTGCAGGGATTTATCCCTTGCACGCTCCCCGTGAGACCAACATTCCCAACTTAATGTCCACACACTACATTCGTAGTGCCCCTGCCCACTACACTCATTACTCGCGGCAGACTATCTTACCGAGTCCCGTAACAGTTTGGGCAATGCGTGTGCATCCGCACAGAAGCAGAAGGTCAATGGCCGGTTTGCCTTAACTATATGGAGATAGCATCTGTTCTTTCGGACATGTCCGAAGGAACAAATACCATCTCCATATAGATCGGAGAGGTTTCGGCGACGTTGTTGCGATGATGACAGTCGCCTCACCCAACGACTCACCATGCTTTTGTTCACTGCCAGGTCTCCATAGACGTTCTGCGTGTGCCTATGAAAAACTGCGATGCTCTCGTTTTCGGCCAAAAGAAACTCAATGAAAAATCTATGCTTGGAACGCACCTCCATTACAGACATCATTTTGATAGTTGAACATAGCGCCGCTACCTATCGGAACTAACTGGAATTGTAGTTGCTGAAGCGGAAATATTTCACGCTCTCACACAACCAATTCTGCACTTTTGCATACTAAAGAGGCTGAGAAAAATTTGGGTTGCATTGCTTATGAACGCCCCTCGCATTCCAGAAGTATATTACTGCCCATTGAAATTGCTACACCAAGAAGAAATGCAGATGATAAACGGGTATTCATTTGACGTATGATTACATTTTCACGCAATTTCGGTGTATAGATCCTAAGAAATCAGTACCCAGAGCAACCACCTCTGGCCATAATAACGGCCTTGATACACCTGAGCATTGAGTCAAACAGAGCTTGGATGGCGTGTACAGGTACAGCTGCCCATGCAGCTTCAACACGATACCACACTTCATCAAGAGTAGTCACTGGCGTATTGTGGCGAGCCAGTTGCTCGGCCGCCATTGACCAGACGTTTTCAATTGGTGAGACATCTGGAGAATGTGCTGGCCAGGGCAGCAGTCGAACATTTTTTGTATCCAGAAAGGCCCGTACAGGATCTGCAACATGCGGTCGTTCATTATCCTGCTGAAATGTAGGGTTTCGCAGGGATCGAATGAAGGGTAGAACCACGGGTCGTAACACATCTGCAATGTAACGTCCACTGTTCAGAGTACCGTCAATGCGAACAAGAGGTGACCGAGACGTGTAACCAATGGCACCCCATACCATTACGCTGGGTGATACGCCAGTATGGCGATGACGAATACACGCTTCCAGTGCGCGTTCACCGCGATGTCACCAAACACGGATGCGACCATTATGCTGCTGTAAACAGAACCTGGATTCATCCGAAAAAAATGACGTTTTTCCATTCGTGCACCCAGGTTCGTCGTTGAGTACACCATCGCAAGCGCTCCTGGCTGTGATGCAGCGTCAAGGGTAACTGCAGCCATGGTCTCCGAGCTGATAGTCAATGCTGTTCCAATGTCGTCGAACTGTTCGTGCAGATGGTTGTTGTCTTGCAAACGTCCCTATCTGTTGACTCAGCGATCGAGACGTGGCTGCACGATACGTTACAGCCATGCGGATAAGATGCCTGTCATCTCGACTGCTAGTGATACGAAGTCGTTGGGATCCAGCACGGCGTTCCGTATTACCCTCCTGAACCCACCGATTCCATATTCTGCTGACAATCATTGGATCTCGACCAACGCGAGCAGCAATGTCACGATACGATAAACCGCAATCGTGATAGGCTACAATCCGACCTTTATCTATGTCGGAAACGTGATGGTACGCATTTCTGACATACCGTCAGGTGGCTTGCGGAGTATGGATGTAGATGTAGATCACAACAACGTTTCACCAGGCAACGCCGGTCAAGTGCTGTTGTGTATGAGAAATCGGTTGGAAACTTTCCTCATGTCAGCACGTTGTAGGTGTCATCACCGGCGCCAACCTTGTGTGAATCCTTTGAAAAGCTAATCATTTCCATATCACAGCATCTTCTTCCTGTCGGTTAAATTTCGCGTCTGTAGCACGTCATCTTCGTGGTGTAGCAGTTTTAATGGCCAGTAGGTGTAGCAGTTTTAATGGCCAGTAGTGTAATTGCCGTTAACTGTTAATAGATTTATCCCACCGCGAGGCAAAATGGTCAGTGCCTTCATGGAAAACTGTTTGTGGTTACCTAGGAAACCATTTACGCACCTCTTCGTTCGAAGCGTATCGACGGCCTGAATATACTTCTACAGGGCTTCAAAATAATGAAAATCAGATGGGAAGACATAGAGACTCTGTGGGGATGTGGGCAAGCCCACATAGTGGCAGTGTTGGTTGGAGTACTTTGCAGAATTTTCGCTGGTAACCCAACATATCCCCTATATACTCCCGATCTCTCACCACACATATCATTTGCAGGAAACGTAGTCTCAATATCTTGAACAGTTCACGAATCACTACTCACGCTATACAGACATACAACGCCTTCTGACATCAACTCACTACAGCAGCTACAACCTCAGAAACAATGAGGTAACAAAAGTCATCGATAGCGATATGCACATATGCAAATGGCGGTAGTATCGCGTACATAAGGTAAAAAGGGTAGTGCATTGGAGGAACAGCCCTATGAACTATGATTCAGGTGAAACGGTTTCCGGCGTGATTATGGCCGAACTATGGGAATTAATAGACTTTGAATGGCGATTGGTTGGTGGTTGTATGATTTCACCTGGACAGAAACAGCTCTTTCAGCAATTTCCCATTCAAGTTCACTGAGCATCTGGAGTACAGCATTAGCATGAGATTTGCTTAGTAGATAAACGCACTTGCTTGATTTAACGAATTTCCAAAAGACTTAAGAGACTTGAGGCGTGTTCGTGTGATATGTTAATCTACTATTGCCTGATTCTTTTGTTTGTTGACCTAGTTGAATAAATTGACATCTGTCATGAGCAGGTATTCAGTACATCATGCGGAAATGCTGTCTAAAGTCGATGATACTACCTTTGAAGACAAATGCATATTCGGCGAACAGTCTGAGAGTAATACTGACTCTATGTGATTCATCATGTGTGGATTTTGAGAGCATTGGTGGCCCTGTCGTGTTTGTTTGGGACATACCTCAAGTAACTTTCGTTTCCATTAATCAGTTGCCGAACAGTACAACTCACTGGACACTGTTGGGGAACATTGTTCTAGCCGTTACTTGTTCAAACAAGTGGTGCCCTGCAGATTGATAATATTGGCAACAGATCATAGACGTAAGCTGTCCAGTAGCGATTATTTTTATTTATTTCTTTCAAAAATGGTTCAAATGGCTCTGAGCACTATGGGACTTAACTTCTGAGGTCATCAGTCCCCTAGAACTTAGAACTACTTAAACCTAGTTAACCTAAGGACATCACACACATCCATTCCCGAGGCAGGATTCGAACCTGCGACCGTTGCGGTCGTGCGGCTCCAGACTGTAGCGCCTAGAACCGGTCGGCCACATTTATTTCTTTGTTGTCGGACTAGTATCAGGCGCATGCCTATCATCAGTGGCACCTGCATCACAGAAGGCAAAATACCTTTCAAAACCGAGCGAGGTGGCGCACTGGTTAGACACTGGACTCGCATTCGGGAGGACGACGGATCAATCCCGCGTCCGGCCATCCTGATTTATGTTTTCCGTGATTTCCCTAAATCAGTCCAGGCAAATGCCGGGATGGTTCCTCTGAAAGGGCACGGCCGACTTCCTTCCCCATCCTTCCCTAATCCGATGAGACCGATGACCACGCAGTCTGGTCTCCTTCCCCAAACCAACCAACCTTTCAAAAAACACTTATCTCTATACAGTTTCGTATTCCCCCCTCTGTCCATCTCTTCTCCCGACCCCCTTTCTGTATCCGCGTTATCACTCCCACCCCAATAGGAGGTTCCTGGTTCTTACTCCCACAGAATTTATTTCCATATGGTAAGTAATATGTGTACCAAACTTGGTTGAAATCGATCCAGGGGTTTAGAAGTAGCTCTTTACCCGCGGGTATGCCCCGCATACGCAATTGTCACATGTAGTTCACTTACTTCACACATTTCTGTACACATATTTCGCCAGTATCCCCAGCGAAATTCGCCTGCAGTTTCGTTTTCATGCAGCTCAATGCTTATGACGTCATATCCCCTGAACTATTGCCGTGCAATGATATACTTTTCTAGGTACATTCGGCTCACGCGTACGGATACTGTCTGCGAAATTTGTTGCGAGTAAAGTTAATAGTAAAGAAGTAATAGATTAAAACGTCATGCAAAGACGCGGCAGTTTTTCACGCGTGTCAACATTTATGATGTCAGATCTCCTGAGCTATGTGGCGTGCAGTGATATGTTTTTACAGATACATTCAGTGTTGTATGTAATTGCTTTCTGCAAAATGTGTTTTAGTAAAAAAGTAATAAAAGGTAATGCCTGATGTGGCAATTTTATTACATAATCAGCGAAAATATAGTAAGCTATAAACTTTTTTCCTTTCGTAATTTTGTCGGGGGCTGCGTTTTTTCCTTTCGTAATTTTGTCGGTGGGGTGAGAGCGAGGAAAAATCTCGTAAAGGTTTGAAATTATGTGTAAAGTTTGTTGCAAGTCGCTAAATGCTCTCATTCTCAAATACTGGACGAATATATTCGGCTATTTCGCTTTCACACACACATCCGCATCCCTTTGAGAGGTAAGTGGTTCTTTCCTCTCAGTCCTTCTTTCCAGACAGTAAATGACATGTATACCAAGTCTGGTTGAAATCTATATAGTGGTTCAGGACATGTGGAATTCATTCATACACACATACACTTTCATATATCCGTTACTTGAGAATATTTTTCGTTTTTTACTTAATTGCGAAAAACATGAAGCCTTATGTTGAAGAATGGTATTATTTCTCTCACTGCGACACTCAATCAATCGTATTGCGCTTTTCACGTCCTACTTGTTTTTGACACGCCTTACAAATACGGGGCTTGAAACTTTAATAGTGGCAATTATTTGTTTACAGCTCGTACAAAATAGATACGTGTTTCAAAGTTTTACTGACCTTCAAAGCAGTCACCAGCATGGTTATCCGTTGCCAGCGATGTGGAAGTCGTAGGATACTCTTAGCGGTGCCAGTTGTGTTGACAGTTCGAGCAGCGTGGTCTATTGCCCAATGAATTTGTAGTAGTTCTGAAGCGAATGCCATAAAGTGTTTCCTTCAGTTTAGAAATCGAGTTGAACTTACGAGGGCTTAAGTCAGGAGAGTGTAGTACGTGTTATAGCACTTAGCAGCCCCATCAGTCAAACATTAGTAACAGCTTGCAGCCGGCCGCTACGGCAGAGCGGTTCTAGGAGCTTCAGTCTGGAACCGCGCGACCGCTACGGTCGCAGGTTCGAATCCTGCCTTAGGCACGGATGTGTGTGCTGTCCATGGGTTAGTTAGGTTTAAGTAGTTCTAAGTTCTAGGGGACTGATGACTTCAGATGTTAAGTCCCATAGTGCTTGATCATTGTCCTGCAAAATGATGGTCAGGTCATGCAGAAAGTGTCATCACTTTTAAGCTGGTCATAGGTTGTGTTCCAAAAATGAACAGCATAGAGACAGAAGTGATGACACTTTCTGCAGAACCTGACCATCAGTTTGCAGGACAATGCTCATGCACGTACAGTGCAAGCTGTTACTGCTTTGCCGGCAGAAATGGCCGTGTGGTTAAAGGCGCTGCAGTCTGGAACCGCAAGACCGCTACGGTCGCAGGTTCGAATCCTGCCTCGGGCATGGATGTTTGTGATGTCCTTAGGTTAGTTAGGTTTAACTAGTTCTAAGTTCTAGGTGACTAATGACCTCAGCAGTTGAGTCCCATAGTGCTCAGAGCCATTTGAACCATTTGTTACTGATTTATTTGACTGGTGGGGCTGCTAAGTGCTATGCCACCCTACTGCACTCCCCTGACATAAGCCCTCGTAAGTTCAACTCGATTTCTAAACTGGAGGAAACACTTCAAGGCATTCGCTTCAGAACTGCTACAAATTCGTCGGGAAATAGACCGCGCCGCTCGAACTGTCAACACAACTGGTACTGCTAAGAGTATCCTACGACTTCCACACCGCTGGCAACGTGTTACACACAATGCTGGTGACTACTTTGAAGGACAGTAAAACTTTGAAACACGAATCTATTTCGTACGAGCTGTAAATAAATAGTTGCCACTATTAAAGTTCCAACCCTCGTGCTTGATGCAGGGGTATTCGATGTACTATTGTGCTACATTGTCGATGACAAACAAGATACGTTCCCAGAATGAATTTTCACTGATGTGAATCTTCGTGGGAGATGAAATATGTGTGCCAGAGCGGTATTCTAATCTAGGAAACTTGGAAGGTACTAGCGAACATACTGACTGTGAATGCAAGTCGTGAGTCGTCCATGGGTAGCTCAGTTGGTAGACCACTTGCCCGTGAAAGGCAAAGGTCCCAGCATCAGATACCGATTTGATAAACGGATTTAATTTGTCACGGAATTTCAAGATCGTTCATTCGGAGTTATTGGATCGAAGATTTTATTACTGATAGCATCCTTTATGCCCGCATCTCGTGGTCGTGCGGTAGCGTTCTCGCTTCCCACGCCCGGGTTCCCGGGTTCGATTCCCGGCGGGGTCAGGGATTTTCTCTGCCTCGTGATGGCTGGGTGTTGTGTGCTGTCCTTAGGTTAGTTAGGTTTAAGTAGTTCTAAGTTCTAGGGGACTGATGACCATAGCTGTTAAGTCCCATAGTGCTCAGAGCCATTTGAACCATTTTTAGCATCCTTTATGCTGTGATGAATGGTAAATGATTAATAAAAAACAAAGTAACAACGGGTGGATCGGATGGACGAAAGAAAGCAGTCGACCTAGTGAGATGACAAAACATGAGAACAGAGCAATCGTCCGAGAGTCATTCAGAGACCTGGATTCATCATTATCATCGATCCGACGTGCAACTGGTGCTTCAGTGACCACAAGGACCGTTAATAGGCGGTTGAGCTCATGGCGCCCCCTGCGCCGACTACCATTAACCTTCGTACAACGGGCGGGGTACCTGCGTGGTATGAGGCGCCTTGCCACGGTTCGCGTGGCTTTCCCCGTCGGAGGTTCAAGACCTCCCTCGGCCATGGGTCGAATTGCCTCTGTACAACAACAAGCCCGTTTGCAGTGGTGTCGGGCACATCCGACCTGGAATCTCGTTAACTGGAGCAGCGCCGGTCGTTGTGGCCGAGCGGTTCTAGGCGCTTGAGTCCGGAACCACGCGGCTGCTACAGTCGCAGGTTCGAATCCTGCCTCGGGCATGGATGTGTATGATGTCTTTAGATTAGTTAGGTTTGAGTAGTTTTAAGTCAAGGGGACTGATGACCTCAGATGTTACGTCCCAAAGTGCGTAGAGTCATTTGAACCATTTAACTGGAGCAGAATTGTCTTCAGTAATGAATCCCGCTTCGAACGGAGCGCCGATGACCAGCGAAGACGCGTCTGGAGATGCCACAGACAGTGGTGAGATGCCAACTCGACCGTCACCTGCCATATGGCCCGACAACCAGCAGTGGTGAAATGGATAACCATTTCATTTCATGGTAGAACTCCTTTGGTTGTCATCCGTGGCATCCTTACAGCACAGCGCTACGTCGACGATATTCTTCGCCCAGTTTCGTTGCCTTCATGGAAAACCGTCCTGAGCTTACATTTGAGCAAGAGAATGCCCTTCCGCACACAGCGCGAGTTTCTACTGCTTGTCTTCGTGCTTGCCAAGCCATACGTTGGCCAGTAAGGTCGCCAGGGGCCCTATTCTATATCATTCATACCGATTGGTGCAGTAGGTTAGCCTCGGTAGTGACGTTATTTTCAGTTCTTTATCCGAAGTTGCTATTCTGTAAGCTCCTGAGACCCGTTACCGATCGGTCCTCTTGCAGACTTTTCGACAACTGTACTGAGAGGTTTTAGTTTTCGGTACGGTCCACTCGTTCGGTTCGGTGTCATTTATTTACACCTAGAATTTGTTATTTTAGACATATTAAGCGGTTTTAGCTTCGGATTTAGTGATTGTGTTATTGAAGAATCACCAGGACGCATCTGGGTGCAAATTGAGTTCATGTTGGACTGTTTTTCTTTATTAGAAATATAGTTTGTATTGTTACTGTGAATGATTATAACAACAATAAAAATAGTTTGGGTCAACATTCTCCCAAAATACCTGTTATTTTTACATAACTGAAAGTTTAAAAAATCGTTAAATTCCAAAAGGTCGGCTCTGCTTACGTATATCTCATGAGTGTTAGCTGAAATTAGTAGTGACTTAGCGTACTTTTTTCCGAAAATGGTTTACTTATTAGCTATAGACACGCGTTTAAAACTTTTAATTACAATGGAAAGGAATTTTGTGAAGCCTGATAGAGGAAACCTTCCAAAATTTCATGCATTTACGGCTTACGCCCTCATCATTCGGCAACGAAGTCGGCCAGCGTTTCTCTCAACTGGAATTACGTGCAATATAGCGCTGAAGGCATGTGGGTTGTTGTAGCCAAGCCGGCACGGTAGCTCAGCGTGTTCGATCGGAGGGGTATCGGCCCTCTATAATAAGAAAAAAACTGAGTGAACGGATCGACGATGAACTGGAATGGGCGTCATGGGACGTCCGCGCTGCACAAATGCAACGAACATTCACGAACAAAATGAAATTTAAAAAAAATCGTTCGTATACCGCTGGGTACGAAAATACTTTTTTCCTCTCCATGTTTGTAACGTGTACTGAGACTTGGTTAATCGTCAAAGTTTAGTATTTTCTGAAATATTCCTTGTTGTTTACACGTAAGAGCGCACTTTCTCAGTGATGAGTATCTTCGATTTCGTGACTTCTATATGTTTAAGAAATGGAAGATGAAATTGCTGTGTGTGAAACAACTGACAGTGGCTTTTAAATTTTTTCTTGTTACAAATAATTCACCACTTTTTACCGAATACGTAGCGATTTCGGAGTGTATGGTCGGGCAGGAGGACAACTTAAATTACTGAGAATGAAACTAGCAGCAATCGTCTTTATACTCTTGTCAGAAGTATTTATCTGCAATCGAATCCTTAACAATAGTAGATAGAAATGGAAGGTCCGCGCCATAATATTTTTAGACTATACCATTATATATGAAACATTTTGATTCATCAGATGCATGCTTTATAAACTACAACGAACCTCAGTAGCTGCACTCGTCACACGCTCTCGAAAGGGCATTTTTTTAAGTTTTATTTTTAAGAACCAAATCGTTGCTGCATCGTATAGAGATTTAGGCTACTTCATCATTTGGACCTCTAGGAGCGACTTACAACCACCGGCCGCTGTGACCGAGATATGGCAAAAAACGAACTGCCTTCAATTAGTTGCATAGATGGAACGTACCTCCCTGAATTTTGAAGCAACTAAGGAACGTCGGGAAACAGAAAAAAATGACGAATTTTTCCGGTGTTTCTATAGTTGTATTTGTACAATGTGGCACTACACTCCATTCCTAACTCATATTCCGATACGTAAAATGCAGAACAAGACGTAGATGTCAATGCGAATAAAATGACATAATGTGGCATTAATGACAGTTTCCAGAACACAGTAAATATCCTGTCGTTATCATGTTTTCATGGAAGCACGTGGTCAGCGAAATTTGGACACTATTACATACTCTAAGCACACTTCTGTTACTGTTCAAATGGATAGAATCTGGCACGATATCTGCGACGAGGACATGCAGTACCTCTTATCAATCACTGCCAAACTGAATAACTACTTGCAAAAAGGCCAGAAGTGGTCCAAAGCGTTACTGATTTCTTTAATTTGCACAGCTCTTTCTCTTGAAGAAATCTCTGAATTCTTCTGTGTGTTTTAGAGTGTACTAGTGCTCAGAGCCATTTGAACCGGTCCACAATGTCCAACGGAGACAACATTTCGGTGATCAGACATGTCGCCATCGTCAAGTGCGCTGACGAACTGAGCCTGTGAGGGAGGACTGCCGTCTTAAATCTCCTCCACTCGCGAGGCGTTCTCTCCGCGGTCCGCTCCCGCGATTCAGCGGTCGCTGAGACGGTGGCGTCGGTGTAAATGCCTCATCCTCCCTAGTCGCCCGTTCGTTTTCTTTACTGAGCGTCTTTTTAATTAGACTCAGTGCTGGTTCCCATGCCCTGCTGAGGTTGCAGCCGCAATGTCGGTTGACGAGTCCTTGTACGAATTTCGATAGTATCTCTAACGACGCTGTCGCAGTATTTAGATGTCTGTGCCGAGACCCTGGTATGTTGGTAGTCCATTTCGTGATTTTCGGACGAACAGTGCTCTGCGACCGCCGACTTGTTGGGGTACCCAAGTCAAGTGTGCTTCTGATGTTCTCGGCAATGACCTTCGATGGTGCGCATTGTCTGTGTGACCGCTCAATGTCATTCAATACGACCACGACGACACCCCTCGATCGACGTTATCACTCGTGGTATCACTCGCCTTCGTACATGGCAGTGGACGTTTGAAAATTCTTGACGCTAGCTCAATGGTCGTCAATTGATTTAAATGTTATTACCGGCTGACTCTTAATTCAATTACTGCCACGGAGGTGAGGAGAAAGAACACATTCTGGCGATGCATTATGTGTATTTAGATGTTTGATTAATCTGAATGGTTTGCAATGTTCCAGCAATTCTATTCGAACTCTATGCACCGACAAGGACCACTTTCGCAGACAAACATGCATGTACGTAATGGATGTTCAGTTTCTCAATATAGTTGGTCGCACTCATACATTATACATCCGCTGTAAGAACAATTTCATGCATTTACATTTTTGGTGTCCAACAATATTGGTTGGCTAAATATTATGACGATACGTTGTATACAACTTCCACAGATATTGTTTATCATGTAGTCAAGACTACGCAATGAAGCCAAAATCGTGGATAAAATTGAAATGTAGTTTTTTTATTAACACTTTTCTTTTCACTAACTAAATATGAAATATGAATCGGGATAGGAGGTGATGATCTTATCCTTCTTTTCAGTATTATAATGGTCGATATCGTGTTCTGAATAACGCGTGTCATACAATGTCCATATATCTACACGACCCAGGCTCTCAATTCGGCACTTAAATGTCTATTATTCGCTGTCGAAATGTTCGATGTGATTGTCTTTCACACGCAGGGTTCAATTTAACAGTGTATGCACTGTTTTTAGTATTTTAGGTCCCCGTTAATTAATATCTGTTAGTTAATAAGCGAACTATTTTTATGGTGGCGCGTTGTTTGTGTCAGTTACCCCCGCAACCGTCCAAGGATAAGATTCTCTTAACGTTCCGCGCGCACGCGTTTTACAATTTAGTAAAATGCAGAATTACGTAAACTATAGGTTTCCGTTACGTGCAACTTTCGTGGGTTCCACAACCATAATAGTTTCCCAAGAGTATTTTTCCCAGCTAATACAAAGTTCGAATTATGTTATCGGAATCATTTTCACTGCACCCGACAATAAACGTCTCTGATCACTTCGTCACACGTGATGTATTTTAAACGTGCTTGAAGAGTCTTTAAATAATCTCCTTAACGAATTTCGCAATCGCGTACCACTTTTTCATCGACTAGCCCTATCGCGATAACTGAAGGTAGAGAGCTCAATAATGTGTTACATGTTCTTTTATATACAGGGTGTTACAAAAAGGTACGGCCAAACTTTCAGGAAACATTCCTCACACACAAAGAAAGAAAATATGTTATGTGGACAAGTGTCCGGAAACGCTTACTTTCCATGTTAGAGCTCATTTTATTACTTCTCTTCAAATCACATTAATCATGGAATGGAAACACACAGCAACAGAAAGTACCAGCGTGACTTCAAACACTTTGTTCCAGGAAATGTTCAAAATGTCCTGCGTTAGCGAGGATACATGCATCCACCCTCCGTCGCATGGAATCCCTGATGCGCTGATGCAGCCCTGGAGAATGGCGTATTGTATCACAGCCGTCCACAATACGAGCACGAAGAGTCTCTACATTTGGTACCGGGGTTGCGTAGACAAGAGCTTTCAAATGCCCCCATAAATGAAATTCATGAGGATTGAGGTCAGGAGAGCGTGGAGGCCATGGAATTGGTCCGCCTCTACCAATCCATCGGTCACCGAATCTGTTGTTGAGAAGCGTACGAACACTTCGACTGAAATGTGCAGGAGCTCCATCATGCATGAACCACATGTTGTAAAGGCATATGTTCTAGCAGCACAGGTAGAGTATCCCGTATGAAATCATGATAACGTGCTCCATTGAGCGTAGGTGGAAGAACGAAAATAAAATGAGCTCTAACATGGAAATTAAGCGTTTCCGGACACATGTCCACATAACATATTTTCTTTATTAGTGTGTGAGGAATGTTTCCTGAAAGTTTGGCCGTACCTTTTTGTAACACCCTGTATATTAAAAAACAAACGCGCCCATGTATCTTTCTGTCCCGCTTGGTCTTTGCTACTTTGCTTTTTATTACTTTTCATTATCTTGCTTCTTAGTAATACTGTACAGTTATTAAAGTTTCGTATTACTTTCCCCTTTTTAATTCTTCCAAAATAAAGTCTATTTATTCCCGATTATAATTAATATGATGCTAATTGACACACCTGCCCGCGAAGTACCGTTATATCTGTCCAATAGAAGTCTTCCCACATTGACACGGAATCTGGTGTATGCCGGCCTTCCGCAAACCGAGATCGTCCTTGACACTTCCAAATAATGCTCGTGCTTTATTTGGTGGGCAAAAGACAGTTCCTACTCGGTGTTCCTCAATATTCGATATTCGAATGGGCGACTAGGGCGGTCGAGGCAATTACACCGACGCCACCACAGGCGCCGACTCCAGCGTCTCACCGACCGCTGACGCGCGGGCGCGGACCGCAGGGAGAACGCCTCGCGAGGGGATGGGATTTGAGACGGCCGCTCACCCTTACGAGCTCAGTTCGTCAGCGCACCTGACGATGGTGACATGTCTGATCGCCGAAATATTGTGCCCGTCGGACACTATGGACCGGCAGTACACCCGTGGATTGTTCTAGCAGGAAATACGCCGGGAGAAACTGAACAATCACAATTTAATTACCATTGGGGAACTTAAAGAGTATGTTACACATTATTATGGCAGACGTAGTAACTTTTATTGAATTCTGCCTTACCTATCAGTCATTCAAATACAGGACACTATTTTTCAACATGGCCACCAAGTCTCTGTTAACAAAAGCTGGAGCGTTCCAGTTCCTCGACTATAGAAATCCGCTCCCTGGTCACTTATTCATTCGAGAACCGCTGTGTGAACGTCATCATCGTTGTAAAATCACTTTCCCTCCAGATGTTGGTCTTGCTCACCGAAAGTTGGAAATCGCATGTTGCAAGATCTGGGCTTCCCGATCAACATCGCCCACGTCTGTGTGGCCTTGGTCAAATTGTTGACACCATTTCATTACGGCTGGACCCAAGCCTGCATTTGGCCCATACACCACCAGAATTTCACGGTGAAACTGTGTGCAAGTTAGACATCTTGCCGACAAGAATCGCACTGGCCCACATATTTAAGCTTGGGAGTACGTTTCCAGTTGCCGCACTATTTCACTCGCACACTGTGACACACCTGTTATCTGTACCGCAGGAGATATGTGTCTACAGGAAATCGAGAACATGTGTTTTCATCTGACAATACGTAACGGAGAAGTTTACTATGGTAATTCCAAGGGAATACGTTCCAAAAGGAGTCGGCCAACGTATTATTCTCTCCCGCACACTACATGGCGAAATGACCATTATGACAAAATCAGGGAGGTTAGACTTAATACGGAGATACACCGACAATCGTTCTTTCCAAGCACCATTTGCGAATGGAAGAGGGTAAATGATAGTATTACCAGAGGGAGACACACGAGGGTGAGTCAAATGAAAACCTTAAATATTTTTTTAAAATATTATTTATTGTGCAGAAGTGGTACAAAGCTGTATCACTTTTCAACATAATCTCCCCCATGCTCAATGCAAGTCCTCCAGCGCTTACAAAGTGCATACATTCCTTTAGAAAAAAATTCTTTTGGTAGTTCGCGCAACTACTCATGCACCGCGTGGCGTACCTCTTCATCAGAACGGAACTTCTTATCTCCCATTGCGTCTTTGAGTGGTCCAAACTTATGGAAATCACTTGGGGCAAGGTCTGGTGGATGAGGAAGACACTCAAAATGCAGGTCTATGATTGTTTCAACTGTTGTACGCGCAGTGTGGGGTCTTGCATTGTCATATTGCAAAAGAACACCTGCTGACAGCAATCCACGTCGCTTTGATTTGATTGCAGGCCACAGATGATTTTTTAGGAGATCTGTGAATGATGCACTGGTGGCAGTGGTCCCTCTAGGCATGTAATGCTCCAAAATGCCTTTTTTTCCAAAAGAGAGTCAGCATAACCTTCCCTGCTGATGGTTCTGTTAGTAGCTTCTTTGGTTTTGGTGATGAGGAATGGCGCCATTCCTTGCCCGCTCTCTTCGTTTCCGGTAGGTGGAAGTGACCCCAGGTTTCGTCCCCAGTAACGATTCTTGCAAGGAAGCCATCACCTTCTCGTTCAAAGCGCCGAAGAAGTTCTTCCCAAGCATCAACACGTCGTTCTCTCATTTCAGGAACCGGCACCCATCTTGCAGACACTTTGTGAAACTGGAGCACATCATGCACAGTGTGGTGTGCTGACCCATGACTAAACTATAACATGCTGCAATGTCATTCAGTGTCACTCGGCGGTTTTCCTTCACTATGGCTTCAACTGCTGCAATGGTCTGTGCAGTCACAACTCGTTGTGCCTGACCTGGACGAGTAGCATCTTCCACTGAAGTCACACCATTTGTGAACTTCTTACTCCATTCGTAGAACCTGCTGTGACAAACATGCATCACCGTACTGAACCTTCATTCGTCGATGAATTTCAGTAGGTTTCGCACCTTCACTACGCAAAAACCGAATAACAAAACGCTGTTCTTCCCTGGTGCAAGTCGCAAGAGGGGCCGCCATCTTTATACTGATATTGCGACGGTATATGTGCATCTGCACTATGCTGCCACCTACAGGCCATTCTGCACGCTGTTTGTAACACGCTTATAAACTTACAGGATAACGGAGGGAAATTTCGATTTGTTATTACAAATTTAATGTTTTCATTTGACTCACCCAGAGATAGTCTCAGCCCCAAAACGTAAGATGGGTCGTGGAGTATAGATGTAGATGTCGATATGATGAGAATGAGATAAAGGGATTGGACAGAAATATGGAAACACTAAAGATTAGATGGGTAGATCCATAACTGATGAGGAGGTATTGAATAGAATTGGGGAGAAGAGGAGTTTGTGGCACAACTTGACAAGAAGAAGGGACCGGTTGGTAGGAAATGTTCTGAGGCATCAAGGGATCACAAATTTAGCATTGACGGGCAGCGTGGAGGGTAAAAATCGTAGAGGGAGACCAAGAGATGAATACACTAAGCAGATTCAGAAGGATGTAGGTTGCAGTAAGTACTGGGAGATGAAGAAGCTTGCACAGGATGGAGTAGCATGGAGAGCTGCATCAGACCAGTCTCAGGACTGAAGACCACAACAACAACAACAACAACATGGAAACACTGCGAGAAGTGTTTGAACTTACAGGCAGATGCTAACCAAGCCTGCAGTAAACGCTGTTGTATCTGACCGTGTATGGCACCTTTGCAATTTCGTCAACACGTTACAGGTGTCATTCGTTGCCAGAACAGTGTTCTGTGTAGCTGAGAGCGCGTTGTGTCGGAGCTAAGTTTCGATGTTCAGCCGGCAGCTGTGGTCGAACGGTTCTAGACGCTTCAATCCGGAACCGCGCTGCTGCTCCGGTCGCAGGTTCTAATCCTGCCTCGGGCATGGATGTGTGTGATGTTCTTAGATTAATTAGGGTTAAGTAGTTCTAAGTCTAGAGGACTGATGACCTCAGATGTTAAGTCCTATAGTGCTTAGAGCCATATTTTGTTGGTGTTCGCATGGTGGGTGCTCCTGTAAGATAGCAGAAGTGTTTGGTGTTTCAGGAGGTGCCGCATCGAACCTTTACACTGCACACAGGGAAAGTGTAAACACATTATCCACTAAGTCACGACGCCGACAAAAATGGGTGTTGAATGATCCTGAAGGACGATCATTGAAGAGAATCGTGACGATAAATAAGAACTACAGGTGCAAAAGTCATTGCAGATCGAACCCTGTCAGCACCATATCAACACGATGGGAGCTCCGTAAGCAAGGATCGCAGGGTGAGCTGGTATTCCAAAAACCACTAATGAGAACACAAATGACTGTAACGAGAAGACGTGGTGCAGAAGCCGTAATACCCCGACTATGGAACAATGGAAGAAACTCGTTTGATCGCATGAGTCTTGTTTCACACTGTTTCTGACTTTTGGCCGAGTTTACGTCCCTGGAACGGCGGTGATTCGGTGCTGATTTGGGCAGTCATATCGTGATATTCCATGGGCTCCACAGTTACTCCTCAAGGTCCCATTTTTGCCAAGAATTATTGCACCATTTTGGTTGATCAGGTCCAAATATGGTTCAAATTGCTCAAGCACTATGGGAATCAACATCTGAGGTCGTAAGTCCCCTAGACTTAGAACTACTTAGGATTCGAACCTGCGACCGTAGCAGCAGCGCGGTTCCGGACTGAAGCGCCTAGAACCGCTCGGTCATTGCGGCCGGCTGATCAGGTCCATTCCGTGGTAGAGTGTTTGTTCCCTAATGATTATGTTATGTTCCAAGACGACAATGTTACTATTCACACTGCTCGCATAGTCCAGGACTGGTTTTGTGAACTCGAGAATGAACTGTCACATCTCCCCTGGCTACCCGGGTTCGATTTCCGACAGGGGACAGAGTGTTGTGTGTCCTTCATTGTCATTTTCATCATCACTGACACGCAAGTCGCCGAAGTGGCGTCAGCGAAAAAGACATGCAATACGGCGGCCGAACCCCGAATGGGGTATCCCGACCAACAAATGCCATACGATCGTTCATTCATTCACTATTCGCCAGACTGCAATATTTACTGAGTGTTTGCGGTCTACTTTCGAGAGAAGGTTGCTTGATCATTATCCAACTGTATCATCGGTACTTGAACGCTCTATTTTACAGAAAGTATGTTATGAGACGCCCTGGAAGACCACACAAGACCTTTATTTATACATTCCGAGAGGACTGGAAATCGTTTGGAATGGTAACGGGTTTCTTACACCGCATAAGACATGGTAATGTGTTGTGTTTTTGGGGTGTTCTCATATTTACGGTCACCCACTGCAGTGGCGCCAGAGATATCCTCCGTCACACATCGTAAGGTGG
The DNA here is from genome assembly GCF_023864345.2 of Schistocerca serialis cubense. Lineage (NCBI taxonomy): Eukaryota > Metazoa > Arthropoda > Insecta > Orthoptera > Acrididae > Schistocerca > Schistocerca serialis. Next base: position 329,653,082 of record NC_064646.1, on the reverse strand, counting down.
CTTGTGGTATATAGATGGAGATGTCGATATCATGAAAATGAGATAATAGAGATTATGGCGCGTGCCGAGGCATATAGCAGCCGTTTTACCCTCGGTCAACTCGCTAACGAAACTAATAGAAACTCGCTAGTACTAAGTACCCTCTGTTACGTGCTGTCAGTGGTCGCCACACATGTAGGTGTGGCTATAATGTGCAGTAGCATCTTCGATGCGGAAGTAGCACGGGGAGGAGGCGGAGCGCATTGCGCCGCCAGCAGCTGTGTCGCTGGCGCATTCAGGTTAAGGTCGTCGCAGTTAAATTATTAAAAGCCGGCGCGATGAGCGGCCAAATTAATTTCACTCTGTCTCGGTTTCCTCCCCTGCGGCAGCCCCGGCGTGTCCTAGGTCAGGGCGGGCCCGCTGTCCACGCGCAATCCCGCGCGCACCCGTCTCGCCGCACGATCAATCGCTCGCTTCACAAACGGCGTTTCCACTCGGCCGCGTCGCCACACCTCCAAAGCCAAAGCCCCCCTGTCCGACAGTCGAGTTTTAGCGTACTGCGCGGGTAACAGTTGCCTGCGGTACTTTTTGTCATCTGTGTAAGAGATTTAGCTGTGGAAATCGAGAAGTGTGCAGGAAAATTGCGGTTTTACACTATTAACAGTTCAAGTGACTGTATTACGTAAACCCTTTTAATTTGTACATATTACGCAACGACTGAAAAAAGCTCAACACTTAAAAAATAATTAATGTAATGGAACTATGAGAATACATTAGCATTGGTAACAAATGTAAATGATTAGCATTGCAAGGTCATAGATTAATGTAAGCGCGAGATAAGCCATTGCAAGTGTGAAATGCTGTTACATTCATAACGGATGTTGTTGTTGTTGAGGTCTTCAGTCCGAAGACTGGTTTGATGCAGCTCTCCATGCTACTCTATCCTGTGCAAGCTTCTTCATCTCCCAGTACCTACTGCAACCTACATCCTTCTCAATCCGTTTAGTGTATTCATCTCTTGGTCTCCCTCTACGATTTTTACCCTCCACGCTGCCCTCCAGTACTAAATTTGTGATCCCTTGATGCCTCAGAATATGTCCTACCAAGCGATCCCTTCTTCTACTCAAGTGGTGCAACAAATTTCTCTTCTCCCCAATTCTGTTCAACACCTCCTCATTAGTTATGTGATCTACCCATCTAATCTTCAGCATTCTTCTGTAGCACCACATTTCGAAAGCTTCTATTCTCTTCTTGTCCAGACTGTTTATCGCCCATGTTTCACTTCCATACATGGCTACACTCCATACAAATACTTTCAGAAGCGACTTCCTGACACTTAAATCTATACTCGATGTTAACAAATTTCTCTTCTTCAGAAACGCTTTCCTTGCCATTGCCAGTCTAAAATATCCTCTCTGCTTCGACCATAATCAGCTATTTTGCTCCCCAAATAGCAAAACTCCTTTGCTACTTTAAGTGTCTCATTTCCTAGTCTAATTCCCTCAGCATCACCCGACTTAATTCGACTACATTCCATATCCTCATTTGCTTTTGTTGATGTGCATCTTATATCCTCCTTTCAAGACACTGTCCATTTCGTTCAACTGCTTTTCCAAATCCTTTGCTGTCTCTGACAGAATTACAATGTCATCGGCAAACCTCAAAGTTTTTTTTTTCTTCTCCATGGATTTTAATTCCTACTCCGAATGTTTCTTTTGTTTCCTTTACTGCTTGTTCAATATACAGATTGAATAACATCGGGGATAGGCTACAACCCTGTCTCACTCCCTTCCCGACCACTGCTTCCCTTTCATTCCCCTCGACTCTTATAATTACCATCTGGTTTCTGCACAAATTGTAAATAGCCTTTCGCTCCCTGTATTTTACCCCTGCCAACTTCAGAATTTGAAATAGAGTATTTCACTCAACATTGTCAAAAACCTTCTCTAAGTCTACAAATGCTAGAAACGTAGGTTTGCCTATCCTTAATCTATTTTCTAAGATAAGTCGTAGGGTCAGTATTACCTCACATGTTTCAACATTTCTACGGAATCCAAACTGATTTTCCCCGAGGTCGGCTTCTACCAGTTTTCCATTCGCCTGTAAAGAATTCGTGTTTGTATATTGCAGCCGTGGCTAATTAGATTGATAGTCCGGTAATTTTCACATCTGTCGACACCTGCTTTCTTTGGGATTGGAATTATTATATTATTCTTGAAGTCTGAGGGTATTTCGACTGTCGCATAATGGGTGTAACCGCCAGAATGTTGAATACTGGCGTGCAAACGTGCATACATTATGTTGCACAGGTGCCGGTTGTCAGTTAAGGAATGGAGCTCCATGCCTGTTGACTTGGTCGGACGGCACAGGGACGGTTAATTCTGGTTGTGGATGACGTTGGAGTTGTTACTCGACGATGCCCCATATGTTCTCGACTGGAGGCAGATGTGCAATTGAGCAGACCAAGGAGACATGTCGACACTCTTTAGAACACGTTGGGTTACAAAAATGGTATCTGGGTGAGCGTTATCCTGTTGCAAAACATCCCCTGGAATGGCAGCACAACAGGTTGAATCACCATACTGACGTGCAAATTTGCAGGCAGGGTGCGCGGCATTACCAAGCACCGCAGACGATAATTCCAGGTGTTAGTCCAGGATGTCTAGCACGCAGACATGTTGGTTACATTCCCTCAACTGGCCTCGTAACCAAGAGACGGCCGTCACTGGCATCGAGGTAGAACTAGCTTTCATCAGAAAACATAACAGAACTCCACTCCGCCCTTCAATGAGCTCTCGCTTGACATCAATGAAGTCACAGACAGTGGTGGTTTGGTGTCTGTGCAATGCACGCCACTGGGCGTCTGGCTCTTGAGCTGTCCTTGAAGTAACTGTTAGAAATGTAACTGTTCGTTGAGTCAGTGTGCTGCCAACTGTTGCTCAGATTGCTGCTGCGGAAGCAGTACGATGCGACAAAGCCATCATACACCGAATGCGATGGTCTTCCTTCTCGGAAGTTCACCTGGTCTTCCTGATCCCTTTGTTCTTGCGACCGTACGTTCTCGTGAACACCACTGCCAGCAGTCATGTACAGCAGCTACATTACAGCCAATCCTTTCTGCAATATCGCAGAATGCAAAAGCTAACGTCTTGTAGCCCTGTACATGACCTCGTTCAAACACAGTAGGGTGCTGATAATACCGTCTTTTTCGCCTTAAAGGCTCTCTTGACTAACAGCACCACGTCTAGTCTCGAAGTTATCTAACGCTCACGACCGTTGCAGCATGTATTTATAGCAAACGAGATTTCCATCCTCTTTGTGGCTCTACTAACGCCACTCTTACGCGACTGGTGCGAAATTTGAATGGATATCATCTGATGTAGAAACACGGCTTCACTTTTTTTGGCTCCCTTTCACAGGTAAAAGCTATATTAGCCCCCTGCCTATTTTCTTAACAAAATAGTCATTTCTTATATTTTCTTCCCTTTATTTTCCATTTTAAAAACTAAAACTCCTCCCGAACAGGCCATGAAGGCCCAGCGGTACTGACCGGCCGCCGTGTCATCCTCAGCTCATTGGCGACACAGGATGCGGATATGGAGGGTTATGTGGTCAGCACACCGCTCTCCCGGCCGTATGTCAGTTTCCGAGACCGGAGCCGCTACTTCTCAATCAAATAGCTCCTCAGTTTCCGTCACAAGGGCTGAGTGCACCCTGCCTGCCAACAGCGCTATGCAGACCGGGTGGTCACCCATCCAAATCCTAGCCCAGCCCGACAGCGCTTAACTTCGGTGATCTGACGGGAACCGGTGTTACCATTGCGGCAAGGCCGTTGGCATAGTCCATTTTCTCTAATTCAATTTAGAAAGATTTTACGCAACTGAAAACAAAACTACGTGAATGATTGTAACGAAAATACGGAACGTATTGTTTATCACATTTTCATTTATTCAAAATCTATGAAATAAACTTTATTTACAACAAGCATTACAAGAGCCAGAGCTTGCGTTGGAAAATAATTTTTCAAGACGTGATGTACTAGCAGAAACAGCCACTTGAATTTCTTTGCTTACATTTATCGTTAAACGGTAGTTCGACTTAATAGCTGCCAAATCTGAAAAGCCGGTCTCGCACAAGTATGTTGTTGCAAAACGAAAAAGTATCTTCAATGCATTTTGGCACAGCGTTGAGAATTCTCTACTAATATGTAGCCGAAACTTCAACAAAGACATTTCATCAAATTTGCTCTTCCGCAAAGTATCACAAGTGAGACCAGTAAGTTGGTTTCTCAAAAACATCAGTGAGGTAAGCCATTTTCAATAGAAATCTGCGTTTCTGACACAGTCTACCAGAGAGTGCCTTTTCCCCTTTAAGAAAAAGAATATATTATCCCCTCCTCACAAAGCACTTTAAAAAGTCGTGAATTTATAGATTTTGCCATAATAATACTGAATGTCTCTACAACCATTTTCAGCATTTTATGAAAGGGTCGGCTAAGTTCTTTAGCGCAAGAGCCTGCTGATCCATCATGCAGTGAGTCCATACTGTATCAGGAACTACAGCTTCAACTTTCGCTTGCAATCCGCCTTGAATTCCAGATATTGAGCCAATTCCATTTGTGCTTACTCCAATGCACCTATTCCATGACATCCAGTTTTGATTTAAAAAAGTACCGATCACGCCAAAAAGGCTTCGAGGCGTAGCTGTTTTCAGTATCGCAGAAAAGCAATTCCTCTCGAATGTTAAAAGCTTCGTATAAGCGGTCAAATGAGCATACTTACGATTATCAGTCGCTTCGTCCACTTGAAGTGCAAAACAACTGTTACAATTTTTTAGAGATTAAGTGCTCGAGTCAGTCATCAGAAATGTCTAAAAGACTTCTTAGCTCTGTGTCATTAGAGATAGATATACTTTTCTAATGTGAGCAAATGAGTCACCAAACATAGGTGATGATATATCTATCGCTGCTGGAAAAACCGGACATTTGGCAACCGCATGTGGTTTCTTGCGTTTAGTAGTCGTATGTGAAATCTCGTAAGAGATTAAAGGGACCTTAAAAGTCACATTCGTCGTCTTAGTAAAATATGTCTCGGTAGACAATAAAACATTTCGTTTCCTGACACAAAATTCTTTTGGTTTAATTCAGGATGTTTGGGTTCAAGATGTCAGCTTGCTAGACTTCAAGCTATCAGCAGCTAATATGCTTAAATTGCATACTGCGGACGTTCTTCACTGTTGATTGCAATTTTCGTGAAGCCTAGCAATACGTAGTTTTCACCATACCTTCTCGTTTTCGCCTTTGGAGTATCTATCTCTCTCTCTCTCTGCCAGTTGATGGTGGAATGACACTTTTATTCGCAGCCAATAATTCCTCTAAGTCACCGCAATTTGTTATGCCCATGGATATTAAAAAAGGCGAGAATGGCTCTTAATGAAATGTGATCACTACAGACTGCAATCAGTGGTGTGCAACGTTCTCCGACGCTGGTCGCAACGTTGGTAATGAGTCCTTTTGGTACGGCATTCCATTCGTGCATTAGCGCGATTAACAGCTGCTGGGTGGTGTGTGGTGTCTGCAATATGCCTCTCCAAGGCGTCCCATACGTGCTTGATGGGCTGTAAGTCGAGTGAACGAACACACCAGCCCATTCTCCCAGTATCCTCCCTCTCCAACAGCTCCTCCGCCTGCACTGTGCAATGCGGTCGCGCATTGTCGTCCATAAATATATCAGAATCAAATGCATCCCTGGAAAGAAGCACGTTGGGAAGGGGCCCAGTGGCACAATAATGTCAGCCGGAAAGTGTACCGTATGCAAATATTTGGAGGTCAGTACGCCCCTCTAACATTATGTCTCCTCACATCATTACACCTGGATCGCCAAAACGATCATCCTAAATGATATATCCGGTGCGCTGGTGTCAACGGAACACAACGTACCGCCCGTCGAACAAAGTTGCTGTGGAGCTTGAGATTCCTTGCCTTGCAGTTTTGTGAAATGTAATCTTTTTTTACAAACAACAGACAAACCAGATAAATACCAAGTAGCAGGTATATACCACCTAGAATGTCAAGAATATAAATCAGTATGTCTGGGGATGACAAGCAGCGACTTCGAAACTAGATATAAATAACATATAAGAAGTTGGAAATACGAAAATAGTCTTCACCGAACACCTGATAAAACATGGACACGAGCCATCCAACATGGGACCCTGACCTTGCAAGAAAACTTTCACATACAAAGAGCCATTGCAATGGGAAAGAAGGTACTCAACGACCAAATCCATATAAGCAATAACTCACTGATCATGCTAGCCACCAAAACAATAACAAACCAAAATGTAACCACGATAAATAATTAACGAATCTCCCTCCCCCTCCACTCTCTTCCTGTCTCCCCACCACACGCACACACACACACACACACACACACACACACACACATTGTATAATTCATTTTTTTGTATGGATGTTCGTGTGTGTGTGTATTTTGATATATATATATATATATATATATATATATATATATATATATATATATATATATTGTCAACTCAAGTTTCTGTGTATGTGTGTTATGTATGTATGTATCTATCTTTTTGTATGGATGTTCGTATATATATATATATATATATATATATATATATATATATATACACGAACATCCATACAAAAAGATAGATACATACATACATAACACACATACACAGAAACTTGAGTTGACAATTACAACAAAACACAGCGCACATTCAGGCATTTGCCGCCAGCAAAATTACGCAATACTTTATAATAACAAACTGCTTTCGATGAGCGTGACGTCACAACTGTTTACATTTCTAACAGGTCGCGGAAAAATATCGCGAATGGCGATTTGAGAAGCGTTATTTTCAAAGTAAATTTCCTTTTACTTAAGATGGATCAAGTTACACGTGAGAATGTGCGATTACTTTCTTAAATCATTGAGCGTTTGACTCTCATTCAAAACTCATCACTTTGAGGACCAGCCACTTTGAAAAATTTCTGACCCAGAAGGCAGGCATTTATGTCATTATATAAAAATTTATTGGTACAGTTTGATATATTCTGAAGGCTAATACATGCTGAAAAAGAGCGATATTATGTGTGACATACTAGCCTTTTGTGGCTATACTGTATGTATATTAGTTTACACCATTAACTGTTTGCGCTGTTTAATAATAACGTTGCTATTGGCAGAGACGTGTCGTATGCTCTGAATGTCTGCTGTCATTGACTGGCAAGATCACGTGACATGAGTTATGACTGGCTGTCAAAACCGCATTGCAATCTTGATTTCAGTGCTTCGGGAGCTACCGTCCTATATTTACTTTCGTAATACGAAAATATGCAGCGTCTTCCAGAGAGATAATAAGAATACCACCAAAAATAAAATAACAGTTCTGTAGCGTTGCCTAGCATCAGGATAATGTGACAGAATTAAATTAGAAAATGAGACACTAAAAACAGTAGATAAGTTTTGCTATTTGGGTAACAAAATAACTGACGAGGGGCGAAGTAGAAAAAAGGAAAATGCAGACTGGCAATAGCAATACCGGTTTTCTGAAAAGATAAGTTAACATTGAATATGAACGGAAATATCAGGAAGTGTTTTCTAAACTTTCTTGTCTAGAATTTAGCCCTCTACGGAATTGAAATGTGACATAAACAATACAAGGCAAGAAGAAAATACGAGCTTTGGAATTGCGCTGTTATATAATAATGACGTAGATCGATGCGTAGTTCGGATATCTAATGAAGGGAGACTGAGATTAATCGAGGAGAAGGAAAATACACTGCCGAAAAAAAAATAGTATACCTGGAAAAACGACGTCGATTTTAATCCGACGAAGTGTATGCCACCTGGGCGGTAATAGAAGTACTGATGTTGGTTTCAAAAAAATGGTTCAAATGAGTACTATGGGACTTAACTTCTGAGGTTATCAGTCCCCTAGAACTTAGAACTACTTAAACCTAACTAACCCAAGGACATCAGACACATCCATGCCCGAGGCAGGATTCGAATCTGCGACCGTTGCGGTCGCGCGGTTCCAGACTGTAGCGCCTAGAACCGCTCGGCCACTCCGGCCGGCAATGTTGGTTTCAACATCGTCCGTCAACACACAGAATAGTAGCATAGATGCCAGAGTGACATCTGTGTTTCACCTCGATAGGGAATGCTTACAGCCAGACGCAGGTAACCACACCACGGAGACGCACTCGTGCTTCCTGCAGCCAACTGAGCGAGTTTGAAAGGGGTCAAATTGTGGCCTTCCGAGTTGCGGGATGGTCCTTTCGGAGAATTGCCACACAGCTTGGACTTCCTGCGTCAGTTGTGCAGCGGTGCTTATATCAATGGTCTCGTGAACATTCTCACATCCGTAGACGAGGATCGGGACATCCACACGGCACAGACGCCCGCCATAATCGTCGTATTACGATGCTTGTGCCAGTAGTCACGTGAACATTATCATACACCTTACACGACTTTCTGGACCTTCACGCAGCACAGACGCCCACCATGATCGTTGCATTGTAAGGACGGCAGTGGCCAGATCGTACAGCTACTACAGCACAGAGACAAGTCGTGTGAACAAGAAATGTAGCGAACCGGTCACTAGCAGTGGGACCATGGTCGCGCACACCTCTAGCCCGTCTTCAACTCTCGCCACAGCATCGATGTGCACTGCTCGGCTGGTGCCGTCAGAGGATCACTTGAAAGACGGAATGGCGCACCGTCGTCTTTAGCGCTGAAAGCAGATTCTGCCTGCAAGCAAGTGGCGAGGATCGCTTGCGCCTACGACGTAGACCTGGCGAGCGCTGTCTCGTAGAGTGCATTCGTACAAAATACACTGGCCCCATTCCAGGCCTTATGGTCTCTATTCTATTCTTCATTTCTTAAGTAGTAAAGAAGTACAAAATACACTGGCCCCATTCCAGGCCTTATGGTCTCTATTCTATTCTTCATTTTTTAAGTAGTAAAGAAAATAATATAATTGAAACTTAAAGAATTTCTAGAATTTAATGTTCAGCCTTGTTCTTGGGACTTTGATAAGTCTCGTTTTCCAGCAAAGATAAAACGGATTACAGCTTCAGTGAACATAGCTCAAGTTGAAACGAAGATCAGAATGGTTTCTTCGTTCCAGATTTCGTAATTGACACTGCCATCAGAATGCTTGTCTGCATGTAAGCATTTTCTGTCGGCTATGGCACATTCTGGATACAGAAAATGTTCGACTGCTGCCCTGGCCAGCACATTCTCCAGATCTCTCACCAATTGAAAACGTCTGGTCAATGGTGGCCGAACATCAACAAAAGCAAAACGAGGATAATGGAATGTAGTCGAATTAAATCGGGTGATGCTGAGGGAAATAGATTAGGAAATAAGACACTTAAAGTAGTAAAAGAGTTTTGCTATTTGGGGAGCAAAATAACTCATGATGGTCGAAGTAGAGAGGATAAAAAATGTAGACTGGCAATGGCAAGGAAAGCTTTTCTGAAGAAGAAAAATTTGTTAACATCGAGTATAGATTTAAATGTCAGGAAGTCGTTTCTGAAAGTATTTGTATGGGGTATAACCATGTATGGAAGTGAAACGTGGCCGATAAATAGTTTAGACAAGAAGAGAATAGAAGCTTTCGAAATGTGATGCTACAGAAGAATGCTGAAGATTAGATGGGTAGATCACATAACTAATGAGGAGGTATTGAACAGAATTGGGGAGAAGAGGAGCTTGTGGCACTACTTGACTAGAAGAAGGGATCGGTTGGTAGGACATATTATGAGACATCGAGGGATCACCAATTTAGTATTGGAGGGCAGCGTGGAGGGTAAAAATCGTATAGGGAGACCAAGAGATGAATACACTAAGCAGATTCAGAAGGATGTAGGCTGCAGTAGGTACTGGGAGATGAAGAAGCTTGCACAGGATAGAGTAGCATGGAGAGCTGCATCAAACCAGTCTCAGGACTGAAGACCACAACAACAACAATGGCACATTCCTTCGGTCATATGCAACAAATATGTTGATTTACAGGATAATGATTTGACGTCCAGATTGTGGCCCCATGGCGACGTAATGGTGCAACAAAAAGATACGGCCATTTACTCTTGCAAATTCACTCATTAAAACCTATAAGGTTCTCCCTGTAGGTCTAGAATCATGTTTGTCAAGAAGCAGGGATTCGTACTACAACGAAAGGTTAAGATCTGAAAATTGTTAATTTGTGATTATATCACACGAAAAAGAAAATTGTCGTTTGTTATAGGCTGTTTGCCTGTCTGCCCATACGTTAAGGCCTCTTTTTCTGAGGAATGGATGAATGTATCAACCTGAAATTTATGTCACGTACTAAAGTCTGTGGTCCCTTGGTGGTATAACAAAGATTAGCTTCTAGATCGATGTAGTCAAACTATACTGCCATTTGTGTTACATACGTATTTTGACAGTCGCAAACTCACTCATCAGAACCTATAGAATACTTTCCGTTTTTCTAGAATCATAAACTGCTAGGATGCAGTGAAAGTGAACTTGGAGACAGGAACTGAGAGCCGACGACTCCTCCTCCTTTTTTGTTTGCTCGCACATAATTTGAAGCGCACATTGTTCAGTGTGAGTCCACTGTGATTCTATATCCGCACAAAATGTAAATTGAATTTTATAAGTAATAAAAACTTCTCCGCTTTTTTCTAACCTAAGTGATTACTTTTGATACAGATACAGTCAACAAGCACAAATATAAAAAAAATATGTTGCTGTTTTTTTGTAACCAGCAGAAAATTCGTCATCATGATCAAAGGCAAGAGGTTCCTGTTATTACTAATAAATGCGAAAGTTGTTTATGAACAACAGAAACATGATTTATACCAAGAATTGAAGATATGTATTACGTGTTTTATTTTGTTTTACTTTTTTTTTTAATTTTACCTTTTTTCTAGAAATGGCGTTTTCTAACGCTATATGATAAATCCGTTCACGTCAAAAATCAACCATTTTCGAAGAAAACCTGAATCAAATAGTGACAATTTCGATTTTGTTATAAACACTGTTTATTTTTAAGTAACAGACAGGAGGATAAATATTAAGATAAAATTTTTTTTGCGAAGGTTACGCAACATCATCTGTGTTCCGCCAAAAGGCGGGTTTTCACATGGTAGTTCTCCAGGCTGTCCGGTCTTCTCCAGGCTGTCCGGTCTTCTGCCATCTTCAGGTCTGCATAATTTCCTCTTCCCGTTACGTCGTTTATCGTCTTGTATTTCCTTCTTCCTCTCAGTCTTTTCCCACAAACCAATCCTTCCAAAGCACCTACTGGCAAGCATTCCCTTCTCAATGAATGTTCCAACCAATTCTTTTTCCTTTCTCTTACAACCTTCAGCAGACATCTTCTCTCACCAACCCTTTACAATATTCTTTCATTACTCACTCTTTCCATCCAGCTTATTCTCTCCATTCTCCTACGCATTCATATCTCAAATGCTTCTAACCTTTGTTCATCCTCTCGTCTCAGCGTCGATGTTTCTGCCCCATATAGTGCCACACTCCAGACAAAACATTTGTCAAGCCCTTTCCTTACACCCTTATCTAGTTTGCCGCATAAGAGTCTCCTCTTTCTGTTGAATGCCTCCTTCGCTATGGCAGATTGAGCTTTCACCTCTTGGTGACATCTCAAGTCTTCAGTTACTGTGCTTCCGAGATATTTAAATGCACTTACTTGTCTAATGATAGATTGTCCTATTTTAATATTGGACAGTCTGCGTCTTGTACTGATGACCATATTCTTTGTTTTTGCAGTGTTCATTTGCATCCCATATTCCACACAAGCTTCATTCAGATCTTTCAGCATGTTATTCACTGTCCGCTCACTTTCTGCCACAAATACCAAACATCATGTTTCTAGTCATCTACAGTCCAATGTCGGTGTTGACGGGCCCGAGTTAGGCGTAACGCTTTGTGTAGTGCAGTCATCAAGGGTACACGAGTGGGCCTTCGGCTCCGAAAGCCCATCTTGATGATGCTTCATTGAATGGTTCGCATGCTGTCACTTGTTGATGGCCCCGCATCGAAATCTGCTGCAGTTTGCGGAAGTGTTGCACTTCTGCCACGTTGAACGATTCTCTTCAGTCTTCATTGGTCCCGTTCTTGCAGGATCTTTTTTCAGCTGCAGCGATGTCGGTGATTTGATGTTTTACCGGATTCCTGATATTGATGGCACACTCGTAGGCGAAAATCCCCACTTCATCGCTACCTCGGAGATGATGTGTCCCGTTTCTCGTGCGCCGACTATGACACCACTTTCGATCTCACTTAAATCTTGATAACGTGCCATTGTAGCAGCAGTAATCGGTCTAACATCTACACCAGACAGTTGTCTTATATAGGCGTTGCCAACCGTAGCGCCGTCTTCTGCCTGTTTACATATCTGTGTATATGAATACACACGCCTGTACCAGTTTCCTTGACGCTTCAGTGTAAACCTCAGACGTCCATCGCTCTACACCAGTCGAGGTATAGGTGTAGAAGCACATTGAAGTAATGAAACAGTGAAAGCGAGGCAGCTGCACGGTTCACAATCGGCCACAGTACAATGAAGGAGCGATTCTATCTAAATTCACAGAGGTTCATATAAATCGCAGGCATCAACCTTCCTCTATCCAAGAGTAGAAGCTGCTGAATGTAATGAAAGTGGAAGGGAGACTGCTGTGCAGTTCAGAGATGGTGTCGTATGTTAAAGTACGAGACTAGTGTGGTCCAGGTTGAAGACACGTGGGCAGACGCGTCGGCGTCTCGCACCAGGCTCCGGAGGCGGCGGAGGACCGCCGGTTCAATACCCGGCAGAGGCGCGCAAGGAGCGGCTGACCCCTCACCTTTGCCCCGCTCGTGGTCGATAAGTCCGCGCCGGCAGTCGATCTCCAAGAAGGCCGCGCCGCCAGCCGCCCTGCCCCACGCCGTACGCTGCTGCAGCGCCGTCCAGAGGCTCGCCGGCGCAAACGCTTCTCCTCTGTGGCTGTGCTACCACACCTGTTTCCTCACATTATTGCTATACTAGCAGGGTTTCGCAAACCATTTTTCACGAGAAGCAAGTACTCGGCGAAAAACTATTAATACCATGACTCTTTTGAAATTTTTTCATATTTTTTAAAAATTCTATTGTGTTTTCTGTGTTATTAATTATGATTTAAAACCGAACTAATAATTAAATAAAACGAGTTCTTCTCATCTTCTACGACTGTATCAATTAAAAGGTGTACAACTTTGCTTCCGCCGTTTTTTCACCAACATTTGAGGCTTTAATGAAACAAATTGCTTACAGATGTATCATTCAAAGTACAGGGTGATCAAAAAGTCAGTATAAATTTGAAAACTGAATATATCACGGAATAATGTAGATAGAGAGGTACAAATTGACGCACATGCTTGGAATGACATGGGGTTTTATTAGAACCAAAACAATACAAACGTTCAAAAAATGTCCGACAGATCTGATCAGAATAGCAATAATTAGCATAACAAAGTAAGACAAAGCAGAGATGATGTTCTTTACAGGAAATGCTCAATGTCCACCATCATTCCTCAACAGTAGCTGTTGTCGAGGAATAATGTTGTGAACAGCACTGTAAAGCATGTCCGGAGCTATGGTGAGGTATTGGCGTCGGATGTTGTCTTTCAGCATCCCTAGAGATGTCGGTCGATCACGATACACTTGCGATTTCTGGTAAGCCCAGAGCCAATAATCACACGGACTGAGGTGTGGGGACCTGAGAGACATGACGAAAGTGGCAGCTGAGCACACGATCACGACAAAACGACGCGCGCAAGAGACCTTTCACGCGTCTAGCAATACTTAGTTTTTTTTTACTTTTTTTGTTCTAATAAAACCCCATGTCATTCCAAGCATGTGTGTCAATTCTTACCTCTCTATCTACATTATTCCGTGGTTTATTAAGTTTTCAAATTTATACTGACTTTTTGATCACCGGTATTTTCCACCGCTGGCCACTACTTTCTCCCATCTTTCGGCCAGTGTACGAATCTCGCTTCGAAAAAAATTGTTCATCTTTTGAAGCGATCCAATTTGTGACTTCTTCATGAGATCGGGAGTGTTGGTCAGCCAGGCCATTTGTCTAAACAGGTGATAGAGGGAGCAATGTCTGGAAAATACGGCGGGTGGGGTAGGACTTCCCATTTTAACGTTTCCAATTACGTTTTGACCTCTTTTATAACGTGGGATCGTGCTGCAAAATCACTTTATCATGCCTTTCGCTGTATTGCGACCGTTTGTCTTTTAATGTTCTGCTCAAACGCATTAATTGCATTCGATAACGAGCACCTGTGATTGATTCACTTGGTTTTAACACCTCATAGTACACGAGGCCGAGCCGAGCTGAGCATGATCTTGGAGCCGTGAATATTCGGTTTCACGTCGACGTGGAAGCGTGGCCGGGATACCCCATGATTTTTTGCGTTTAGAGTCATCGTAATGAACCCAATTTTCGTCCCCGGTCAAAATGCGATGGAGATATCCGTTCTGTTTTTGCCGCTGAAGCAACTGTTCCCCAACACACAAACGCCATTCAACGTCACTTGGTTTCAGCTCACACGGGACCCAAGTTCCTTCTTTCTGAATCATGCCCATGGCCCTGAGACGTTTTGAAATGGCTTGCTGTATCACTCACACGAATCGTGCCAATTCTTCTTGTTTTTGACGCGAGTCTTCATTCAGCAATGTCTCCAATCCTGCATCTTCGAAAACATTCTCTCTTCCACCACTATGCCGGTCTACGACGTTAAAATCACCGTTCTTGAAGCATTAAAACCACTCACTACACGTTATTTCACTAATAGCATCCTTACCATACGTACTTCAGAGCATTCGATGAGACTCAGCCGCTGTTTTCTTCATATTGAAACAAAACATTAACACCTTCCGCAAATGACGAGAATTAGACTCGTAAAGTGATATTTTCAATCAAGAACAACTTTATGATGCAGACACAAATCGACTAATGTTTGAATGAGGTTATGTTGTCCGAGGTCCAAGCTAACTGTCTGACGTCTGCGATCTGTTTCTTTCGACCGCTACTTACCGTTGTCACCACCTGTCGGCAAACGGCGGAAGCGAAGTTGTACACCTTCTACATCAACCTCCAAAAGAAACAAAGTATTAGGATTCTGTCCGCCCCTTTAGCTTAGTGGTTAGCGCATCTGCCTGCCGTATAGTGGGCTCGGGTTCGATTCCCGCCCGGGTCGGAGACTTTCTCCACTCGGGGAATGGGTGTTACGTTCTCCTCATCTTCATTTCATCATCATTGGTATACAAGCCGACCAGTGTGGCGCCCACTGAAAAGACTTGCAACCCAGTGGCCAAACTTCCCCAAGTGGGGACTCCCGACCATCAACGCCATGCGATCATTTTGTTCATCAGGATTCTCAAAGCATTCCGTCAGAGGGGCAGCTTACGAACCGCTGCTACACTAACATAAAAGTAGCAACAAAATCACCGTGTTATTAGGATCAAAACTTAGAAATATTCTGGAAGAAAAATATAAAAATGCGACGCATTACCATACCTAATATGCTCGTATCAGTATTCAAAACAGGACAAATAAAGGTCATGTGTAGTCTTCAAGAGAGTCCTATACCATTCTTTGTGCAAAACAGTGATAAGTTCAGGTAACGATGAAGGAGACGAATAGCAGCCAGTCACCTTTCTCTCCAAAGTAGATCACAAAAATTATATTGAGATCTGGTTACTATGGTGGCCTGGGCAGATGAGAAATTCATCCTCGTGCTCACAAAACCAGTCCTGGATCATTCCAGGTGTGTGAAAAGGGGTCCTGTCGTACTGGAACACAGCCTCGCCATCGGGGAACAAAGATACGGAATTGGAATGGACCTCATCAACCAAAAAATCCTTGGCAGTTATGCGAACTTGTAGAGTAACTCTGGGACCGATTGATTACCACGATATGGGTTCCCAAATCATAGCCGAACTACCGCTATCTTTCACTCTTGGCAACAAGCAGTCCGCATCGTAGGCTTTGGAGGACGTACGCCAGACGTCAACTCGGCCAGAAGTTGGAAACAGTGTGAAATGAGACTCATCCGACGAAATGACTTTCTTCCATTGCTCCACAATCCATGTTTTATGGCTTCGGCACCACGGCTTCCTGTTGCGAACATTTGCTTTAGTGATGAGAAGTTTTCGAATTCCAGCTGTCCCTGCTTATTCATCTCTCATCGTGCCGTTGTTCTGCTGACAGTGTTCGCGAGCGTAACATTCAGTTCTGCAGTGACTTTTGTGGTTGTCAACCTCCTATTTTTTGTCACAATCCTCTTCAAGGACCAAATATCACGATCACTCAACACACACTTTCCGCCGCGTTGCTGCTTATTGGATGGTGTTTTTCGGCTTTCCCTGAATACGCTAGAAATCTTCGATACGGCGCCCCCTGAAACACCTAACACTTCGGCCCCGTTATATATGAAGATGGTATATGTTCTTCCGGACATGTCCTAAAGGACAGATACCATCGGTGACCATGCAGCGCTCTAGAATGAAATGATAATTAAATCAAGACCCTACGCTGCCGACAGGCGTTGATATACATCAACGGGGACAGATGAATATGTGCGCCCTGACCGGGACTCGAACCCTGGACCTCCTGCTTACACGGCAGACACTCAATCCATCTGAGCCACCGAGAGAACAGAGGATAGTACGACTGCAGGGATTTATCCCTGTAAGGTGTCAGGCAAATCCAACACCTTCCATGAAAACCCTGACATGACAAGCAAATCCGGTAGTATGTCACATAGCTCCGAATAAATCGTGACATTAAATTAACCAAAGTAATACGAGTAACGAGTGAGCAAATGGAATACCACAGACTAACACAAGACTGCCTAAATGCATGTCATACCTTCCCACTGTGAGACAGACGCAGTTCCGAGGGGAGAAACGAGAACAGAAGCCGAGAGCAGAACCGTGTTAAGCGAGAAGGCCCTACGATAAGGGACGGACACCCACGTCGCCAGCTAAGCGCTACGACCACACCACCCGCAAGTTTTTAGCGTGAGACTTTTTCGCGTCTCTGTTACGTTAGGATCACCCCCCCCCCCCCCAGCCCATGTTAAAAGCTAGAGCCCTCCAGAAGAACAGTATAGATCTTACGATAACACAAAGAGGGCCACACCACCCGCAAGTTTTAGCGTGAGATTTTTTCGCGTCTCTGTTACGTTAGGACCACCCCCCAGCCCATGTTAAAAGATAGAGCCCTCCAGAAGAACAGTATAGATCTTACGATAACGCTAAAAGGACCACACCAGCTGCAAGTTTTAGCGTGAGACTTTCTCGCGTCTCTGTTACGTTGCAAACTTTAAAAACATTGCCCACCACGAAAAGTATAACGTTTCTCATTGGATAGACAGAATTTCTGCAGGCGGAGCTTAGGGTTAACATTGAGACCCTGATTTGTCAGATGAAAACACAGCCAGATAGTTTTTTTTTAAACCAACTTCGGTAAATTGTAGTAAGGAGAGCTGCCCCCTGACGAACACCGACAAGGTAATGAACGCACATGATGCCGCATTTTTGAGCGCATAAGGCTTCACTCAGAACTGCAGAAGTCTCATCTGTTACAAACCCCCTTACGTAATACTAGTGTCGATCGTCAATTAAAGCTCATGGTGTTCACATTTGCCACTTGAAGTAAAAATCTGAAACGCGATGATTTTTCTGTTATATAGTTATTGAGAAGCCACATCAGCCACTGTAATTTACGACAAGTTAGATAAGTAATTAAAGATAATTGAGGGTCACTGTAGACCATTTTGATAGTTTTCTCTCTTGTGAAACTTAATTTAAACCTAGATTATAGATGTGATATGGCATAGGCCATCCTTCGATCCATTGTAGAACTTGGGAACCCACTCAGGGAATATTCGTTCACATTTTTGTTGAACGCAGTTGGTTTTTACCATCCTGTATTAAAACATTTCCTTTTATCAATAGTTCAATTTATAAACGATGTTTTGTGAATAGAATAAAATTTCCAATGCTAAACTTAACCGCTTTTTCGACGTTATTTTACCAGCTAACTAAAAATAGGAAAGCCTTGAACCCCTTCCACTAAATTTAGTTAGTATTAAGATTCCTTTACAGGGAGTGCAGTGGAGCTGACGCTGAAATCATTAAGTATTTGGTTATATCATCGCTAGTCTCACTGAACTCTTCTGAATTCTACATTTCATGTGTGGTCTGACGTCTCCCTACCAGCAACAGGTCCCAGGTTCAAACTAGTCAATTTCCTAAAAAACACGCCCAGAGCGTCGTTGCGCGAAATTGGCAGGGAGACACGATATAGAACAAACAGACACCACGCAGAATGTTTAGATCCCTTGCACACTCCCCGTGAGGCCCACATTCCCTACTTAATGTCCACGCACTAAATTCGTAGTGCCCCTGCCCATTACACTTATTACTCGCGGCAGACAATCTTACCGAGTCCTGTAAGAGTTCGAGGAATGCGTGTGCATCCGCACAGAAGAAGAGTGTAATGTGCAGGGGCACTAGGAATGTAGTGTGTGAACATTAAATTGGGAATGTGGGTCTCACGGGGAGCGTGCAAGGGATCTACATCTACATCTACATTGATACTCCGCAAGCCACCCAACGGTGTGTGGCGGAGGGCACTTTACGTGCCACTGTCATTACCTCCCTTTCCTGTTCCAGTCGCGTATGGTTCGCGGGAAGAACGACTGTCTGAAAGCCTCCGTGCGCGTTCTAATCTCTCTAATTTTACATTCGTGATCTCCTCGGGAAGTATAAGTAGGGGGAAGCAATATATTCGATACCTCATCCAGAAACGCACCCTCTCGAAACCTGGCGAGCAAGCTACACCGCGATGCAGAGCGCCTCTCTT
Source organism: Schistocerca serialis cubense (assembly GCF_023864345.2). Taxonomy (NCBI): domain Eukaryota; kingdom Metazoa; phylum Arthropoda; class Insecta; order Orthoptera; family Acrididae; genus Schistocerca; species Schistocerca serialis. Next base: position 329,634,166 of record NC_064646.1, on the reverse strand, counting down.
GCAGAGTCTGCCACTTGAGTTTATTAAACATCTCCGTAACGCTATCACGGTTACCAAATATCCCGGTGACGAAACGCGCCGCTCTTCTTTGGATCTTCTCTATCTCCTCCGTCAACCCGACCTGGTACGGATCCCACACTGATGAGCAATACTCAAGTATAGGTCGAACGAGTGTTTTGTAAGCCACCTCCTTTGTTGATGGACTACATTTTCTAAGCACTCTCCCAATGAATCTCAACCTGGCACCCGCCTTACCAACAATTAATTTTATGTGATCATTCCACTTCAAATCGTTCCGTACGCATACTCCCAGATATTTTACAGAAGTAACTGCTACCAGTGTTTGTTCCGCTATCATATAATCATACAATAAAGGATCCTTCTTTCTATGTATTCGCAATACATTACATTTGTCTATGTTAAGGGTCAGTTGCCACTCCCTGCACCAAGTGCCTATCCGCTGCAGATCTTCCTGTATTTCGCTACAATTTTCTAATGCAGCAACTTCTCTGTATACTACAGCATCATCCGCGAAAAGCTGCATGGATAACTCCCTGCATTCGCCCTATCCTCCGTGCCCTCAGTGGCTCAGATTGATAGAGCGTCTGACATGTAAGCAAGAGATCCCGGGTTCGAGTCCTGGTCGGGGTACACATTTTCAACTGTCCCCTTTGATGTATATCAACGCCTCTCGGCAGCGTAGGGTCTTGATTTAATTATCATTTGCAATCCATTAGTTAGCGGAAGCACCCACCATACGGGGACCAACAATTTACTCACTTTCGAAGCACTCAGCTCCGACGTAACGCACGCACACCAACACAGAAGCACTAAAAGATTAAGCTTCCATTCAGTTCAAAACTAATACCCATTGTTAATACCTCTATGAGATGTGGCTCTCACAGGCATGCATTCACTCTTCTATTCGTTGTTCCATTGAAATAAACAGCCTATAAATGTGGTTCTGAAGAAATTCTTGTGTCAGTTCGCGGAGATTTCTGCCTGTAGGCTGGTATAAAAGTATAAATATTCCCATCACACCGCAGACTTGCTCCATGGATGACAAAGCAGTGGTCAGACAGGATTGGCAAAGATCTGTACTTTCCTCAAGGCGTTCATGGTGTGAATAGCAGAGTTGAGTCGTGAGTTGGTTTGATGGTATACACCGTTTGGTCTTACAAAAATTTATTAAGAGAAAATTACATTGAGTTGCTTGATTGTGAATGTGAAGTGCGGCAATGTTCTTAAAAGTTTACTTGCACTGATCTGACATTTAGCGCACTTACAGCCCTGAACACATTAAAGGATCACTAAGATAACTAGGACAGTGTTTTGTTAGGCTGTTCTGGATGGCGAAAGATGATAGCTCCTTATCCTGTCAAACTAACTACCGATGCGGGCTCTGTATAGCTAACTGCCTGAGTGGAACCGTCATGTTGGGCCTATGTAGAGGCTGTCAATGTTACGTGGCGCTCTCTCTGTGTATGACTGCGTACCTTCTCTACGGGCGGACACAGCGGGTACCTTGGTCAAGAAGGAAGTGACAACAGGCGTACCATTCTTGTCACTTACTAGCGTGCATTCATGATCACTTCAACAATTACCAAATCTGTCCATTTTTCATGTCCAGTATCTCCCGGCACAATAATTCCTGAACACCATGCAAGTGTCTGTTGCCTCTTGTATAATATCAGCGGTAAACAACGGATGGTAACTCGAAATATCAACGCAGCTTCAAATAATACGTCCTCGATGATTCGTGGTGACACACTGCGTGAAATTTGAGCCCAGATTTCAACTGTAGTCATCCGTCCATTCGTCCGAGCCAGTGGAAAAATCTTACGATCTTCTCGTGGTCTAGTCTTTCTGGAAGCAGCCCTGCCTGCTCGTCGTGCCGCACTGTTTTCCTGAATCTATCTCGTCACCCCTCCTTCTGAAGGCATTACACTAAACCCAACAACTGTCTGCGCGATATTTCCGTTCAATTCTCTTTTCCCTCGTCCTGATGATTTGACCCATATTAGACTTCGAAACATTGCAGTAAGGTATATGTGCATGTCCCGTGGGCATGCCGAGTTGCGATCTTCACTTGAAAGGTTTCAGCAACAGACCAAAGATCCATCATTTACACACACCATTCGTCATCTGTAGGAATGAATTTTTATGTAGCGAAAATACTGAAAATAAAGTCACATCAGCATGAAATTTTAATGGACCAATACCACTGCGATTTAAAGAGGATTGTTTGGTAACTCTGGTAAATTTCTGTAAAAGACTGAAACATTTTTGCTGCGTCTTCATTGTTGGTAAGCTTGATTACTCCAAGGATCTTTTAAAAAATTATCAACAATGTGCATCATACAGTTCATTTTCGATAGCCGTCTGAACTGGTCAGTGTGTCGACTGCTATTGAAAACGGAGAGCCGGCCGCGGTGGCCGAGCGGTTCTAGGCGCTTCAGTCCGGAACTGCGCGACTGCTACGGTCGCAGGTTCGAATCCTGCGTTCGGTGTGGATGTATGTGATGTCCTTAGGTTAGTTAGGTTTAAGTAGTTCTAAGTTCTAGGGGACTGATGACCTCAGATGTTGAGTCCCATAGTGCTCAGAGCCATTTGAACCATTTTTTTGAAAACGGAGAAAACCGAGTTTCTTACTGTTATTAAACATTTTCATTTGAAGGGTTGCTACACAAATTGAAACGGAGATGAGTGAAGTTCACCCGGACTCTTCACTATCATCAAAGACCATTTACTTTTGGATCAATGAATTTAAACGTTATCGGACAAGCACAGAAGACAAAGCGCGTATGGGCCGTCCAGTAGAGGTAACCACAAGGAAAACCATTGACAAAATCCATGATATGGCGATACAAGACCAACGAATAAAAGCTCGTGAGATTGCTAAGACTGCAGGCATTACAACTATGAAGAAGCCGTGCGCGAGGTGGGTGCTGCGATTGCCCAAAGACATCGGGCACAACATTTCAACACCATGTTTGGTGATGTTTAATGGCAATGCACAAGACTTTTTGCACCGATTTGTGACTGTTGGTGAAACCTGGATTTATCGTTACTCGCCAGAGTCAAAACGATGGACAAAAGTTGGTGAAAGTGCACCGAAAAAGACAAAGACGAGGAGTTTGTCAGCTGTAAGGTGATGGCCAAGCCACTGGTGTGGTTTTTTTTATTCCCAAGCAATAACCCTCATAGATTACTTGGCAAAAGGCAGGACCTCAACTGGATCCTATTATACCTCACTGTTGGATCGTTTGAAACATGGGTTGGATGAAAAAAAAAAACCAACAATGACACACAAAAAAGCACTCTTTCGACCAGGATGAGCAGCATCCCATACGTCAGCGATAATAATGGCGAAAATGCGTGCTTTTGGCTTTGACTTGGTTCTTCATCCGCACTATTCACCAGACGTAGCCAGAAGTGAGTTCTTCCTGTTCCCTAACTTGAAAATTTAGATTGCTGGAAACAAATTTTCATCAAATGAGGAAGTGACAGTTGCAGTCAACAATATTTTGTAAAGTTTGACAGAACCTAATTTTCCGATAGGATGAAAAATCTGGAGGATCGCTGGACCAAATGTATACCCTCAAGGGAGACTATATCAACAAGTAAGGTATCTTGTTTACGAAATATTTTTTCTTGCCCTTTTACCAGATCTATCTAAGCATCTTCGTGCTACAGTATCAGTTTGGCAACGTCCGATAAAAGTGTTCATGGTGTAACCATTTCCATTTCCGTCAGTGTATTTAAAAATGGATGTAACCACTCTGGGACGCATAGAGCATGTAACGTAAGTTGTTACAAATACAATTTTGATTAGGAGACAGTTGTTGTGGATTTAAGACACACGTAGCATCATTATTTATGGGAGCGTGGTGGAAAAATGGTAACACGTAATTATAAATCTGGAATGTCCCGACTCTAGAGCAATTTCAAAGCCAGTACAAGCATGGCTTACTGCCTAGACAAATATATTGTTTGTTACGACATCCCTAGTCTCAATTTTGTTTGGGTTGGTGGGAAGGAGGAGGATCACATGCCAGAGTAATGGGAAACGAACCGTATAGTTGTTAAATCTCTTGTTTTTGAGTTTCACTAAGGTGATTAGACATAGTTATGGTGAGTTTTAGTTTTCACTAAGCTGATTAGTCATAGTCCTGAGGAGATTCCACCATCACGGATGATGATGAGAGCGGGAAGGAGTGACATATAGTTCACAAATCTGGAGGGCACGGAGCGAATCCAACAAAACTTGCTACACATTGACTTCATTATTTGAAAATCATTATATTGTGGAGTCGGGCCACCCTTAACATGCATTGGAATGGGGAGAAGGTAACTGGAGAAATGTTATCTAAAATTGTTTATAGTAGACATAAAAGATAACGAAATGTAGCGTCTGAACTCCTAGGGGAGCGGCTACAAACAGCGTCTGTTCTCCATGTTAGGAGCGGCTGAACACACACTCTGGAACTCACAATCCCAGTTTTAACCTCGGAATGGCCCAAAAAGCCATCTCCCCCCTGAATTTCAAACAACTATGCATGATGTCAATTTCTCTAGATAGAACTACTCCAGGAGGTAACCAATCCTCCGCCGCTAACAGCAGCGCAATCAGGCCTAAGGATTCTGGAGAGCCTGAAGCACCATGTCGTTCAAGAAATTCAAAATCCTCTAAACTGAAGAAAAACAACGTACATTTCTTTGGAACCCTAAATATTAACTCGCTCTTGAAGCCGGGAAAACTGAAGCAGCTCACCAAAGTCTTGAAGGTATATAAAATCCAAATATGTGCGCTGCAGGAAACCAGATTTACAGATGAAGATTTAATGGATTATGAAGGATACAGGATATTTAAAGGAAAGAAAGGCTGGAACCCTCGTGGAAGAGGCCTTCCCCACCTTGGAACAGGCTTCATCGTGAAATCTAACTGGGTAAACTCAATAACCGACTTCCAGTCACCTAATGAACGCTTGTCTTTTCTCACATTCCGCGCCCTAAATAAAACCTATACACTTATTAATTGCCACGCACCCATCAACAATGACAATAAGAAAAACCCTCAGAAAGTAGATACATGTTGGGAATCTCTAGACCACGAACTTTCTAAAATCCCAACATCAAATGTGAAAATACTGTTTGGGGACTTCAATGCACAAATAGGCCAAGAAAAAAATACAAAAAAACAGTAGGAAACTAACCGGCTCACAAAAGGACAAACAGAAATGGAGAAGGTTTAATAGAACTATGCAAGGGTCATAACTTAAAATTAATGTCTACAAATTTCAAAAAACCTCCTAAGAAACAGAAAACATGGAAATCACCAAACACAAGTATTGGAGAGTTCCAGATAGATCACATAGCCATCACACACTATAATCAAAAAGAAATAATGAATGTGAGAGTTCGGAAAGGGGCAAACATTGTAACTGACCACTACTTATCGACAATCAAATTAAATGTCATAGCACAAAGAAAGAAACAAATACAAAACAGGAAAACACAAAAGATAGACGCAAACATCTTGAAAGAGAAAAGAGAAGAATTCTGTCAAAACATAGCTATATGTTCGGATAAATGGGAAGATATAAAAGAAGGAATGATAAGATCAGCTCAAGAAGTCGCAAAAATGAAAAAGAGAAAGAAACACGAATGGTGGGATGAGATATGTGAGGAAGCAATAGAACAAAGGATGAAGGCATGGAAGAAATGGCACTCAACCAAAAGTGATAAGGACTACCTGGAGTTCAAACAGCAAAGATCTTCTACAGCAAAACTCATTAGATCAGTAAAAAGACTATTTGAAAAGAACCAACTTATACAAATGGATAAAGATTTTAGGAGAAACAATAACAGATCCTTTTACAGCACATTCAGACAGAAACTACAAAAATATGTAGCACCAAATCTGTGTTTTAAAGATACCAGTGGAAAACTAGCAATGAATAATGAAGAAAATTGTGAAATATTAGCAAAATATTTTGAACAACTCCTCAACTGTCAGGAACCTATTGAAAAATTACCAGCCAACACCCCAAACACAGTAAACAATAATTCTGAACCCCCATGCCTCATAGAAATCAGAGAAATCATTAAAAACCTTAAGAACAATAAAGCACCAGGGGAAGACATGATAATTGCAGAAATGTGGAAAAGTGTGGATAATACAACTCAAGAAAAACTACTGGGAATAATCAATGAGATTTGGAGAACGGAACGTATACCGGAAGAATGGAAAACTGCATTAATCCACCCCATCTTCAAGAAAGGGGATAAAACCGATGCAAATAACTACAGAGGGATATCTTTACTTCCGGTAACGTATAAAATTCTACTAAGGTCCTACAAAACAGATTGGAGAAACAACTTGATCAAGAAATTGGTGAATACCAAGCAGGCTTTAGGAAGGGAAGATCTTGTGTGGAGCAAATTTTAAACTTGAAGTTAATTATTAAATATAGACGATTAAGAGGAAAAGACATCTTTATCACGTTTGTTGACTTCAAGAAGGCGTACGACTCCGTTGACAGAACAACCTTGGTTAACATCCTTAGGGAGTTCGGAGCAGACAAGAAAACAGTCGCAATCGTCAAAGAAACACTTACGGATACCTATGCAAAAGTAAAGTTCCGTGGTGAGGTATCCAGACCATTCAAAATCAGAACAGGATTAAGACAAGGAGATGGGTTGTCACCTTCCCTAGTCAACTGTGTGTTAGAAAAAGTTATTAGAGAGTGGAGGAAGAAAACGACTGAAGAAGGAATACAAAAAATCAGATTAGGAAGAATAAAGGATGGATTAGAAGTAGATTGCCTCGCTTTTGCTGATGACTTAGCGATTCTGGCAGGAAGTTTGGAAGAAGCAGTCAAACAGATCAATATTCTGAATGAAACAGCAGAAAAAGCAGGACTGAAAATCTCCTTTGAAAAGACAGAGTACCTAACCAATGTAAAAGAGGCACCGAACAATATGATTACAAAGTATGGCCAGATAAAGAAGGTTTCTAATTTCAAATATTTAGGGGAAATCATCCAGCCCAATGCTTCAGATAAAGAAGGAAATAAAACAAGAACAAGAAAAATGGAAATGGCATTCCAGCTAACAAAGAATGTGTACAACAAGAAGTCAGTATCAATTAACGCAAAAATAAGGCACTACAACACTGTGATTAAGCCAGAGTGTCTGTATGCATCTGAATGTTTAGCAATGAACACCAACAAGGAAATGGAAGCTATAGCAAAAAAGGAGCGAAAAATCATTAGAAGAGTACTTGGGCCGAGGTTTGAGAATGGGACTTGGAAGCTTAGAAGTAATAGAGAAGTGTATGACAAAATTGAGAAAGTGGGAGATACTATGAGGAAGAGAAGAGTAAGCTTTTACGCCCATTTGAAAAGAATGAATGATGAAAGGCTGACAAAGAAAATATTCATGTTTTTTGACAAGAACCCCAGAACCCAAATTACCTGGTTCAAAGAAGTCAAAGCAGACTTAGAGGAGATGGGTATAGGAGAAGATGATATAACCAACAGAGACTTAATGAGAGACAAAATTCAACATTTTGACGGATTTGAAGTGAAGAAGAGAAGAACTGGAGGAACAGTGTGGACAGAAGACCGAAGGGAGCAGCACAGAGAGAGGATGAGGACATATTGGCAGAAGAGAAAAGAGGAGGAGCGCAATAGGAGAAATGTACATTGAAAAATAGTTGTTTGACGCGGTCCCTAGACGGCCAAAATCGGAATTTTTTAAAAAAAAAAAAAAAAAAAAAAAAAAAAAAAAAAAAAAAAAAAAGATAACTTGGGGAAAAGATAAAATAAATAAAGCTTTTCATTACATAAAGGCATATTTCTTTTATTTTCCATTGTAATACAGCACTGAGATAATGCTGCGTGAATAAGGTTGCATAGTGCAAATACGCGTTCCAAACAGGGCCCTGAGAGAGTATTCGCAACAGCGGAAAGCAAGGGTACTTTCTTCGGCAGCTTAAGTCTCAAACCTGTGTATTGAGTGAAAACTGAGTTGACACGTTATATATACGTTCGGTAATTGGTACTTGCCCAGTTTCAAAGTTTCTTTTTACAAATGAGATTCGTACCAGTACCTTGCCGATTAAAAGACTTTTAAGCGAGATACTCTGCCACCAACGATTATGTTAATAAGTTAAAAATGTTTTGTACTTAGCAGCACTCGGAAATCTTTTAATTTGTGAAGGTGATTTTTTTCCAGGATTCTTGACAATTGCGCCCTATCGCTGTCGGAAATTGATGCCCGGGCACTGATCTTCAAATACTATGTTAGATAGCTAGTTTCAGGCTCCATGTATTATTTGTACGATTAATCGTAATGATTTGGAACGAGTCATTTTCTATTGACATTTCATATTCATATGTATACAGGGTGGCCAGAAACAGTCTGAAAAAGCTTGTAAGGTTGTTGCAGAGTAGGTTGTTCTGAGAAGTAATTGGTAAGAAAAAAATTCATTTCTTTGCGTCGTTTCCGCCTCCAGATACAATTAGTGTCGGTTGTTCTCATAAAGTAGCCGATAGCGCAGAATTGCTCTCTCTTTGGCTTGGATTTGTTCCTTACTATTGCCCCATTTTCTGTTTTTGTTCCTCTCTCTTGTTCGGTTTTAGAAAACCAAACGGACACGTTTGGAGACACCATCTCTGCGAGCCGCTTGAATTTGCGCGCCGGCCGATGTGGCCGAGCGGTTCTAGGCACTACAGCCTGGAACCGCGCGACCGCTACGGTCGCAGGTTCGAATCCTGCCTCGGGCATGGATGTGTGTGACGTACTTAGGTTAGTTAGGTTTAAGTAGTTCTAAGTTCTAGGGGACTGATGACCTCAGCAGTTAAGTCCCATAGTGCTCAGAGCCATTTGAACCATTTGAATTTGTGCGCACTAAGTCCTGATTGGCTAACTTCAGTGCCAGACTCGGAAACGGCGCAAAGTATACGATTTTTTCTTAACATTTGTTTCTCAGCACTACCTGCCTGCAACACCTTTACAAGCTTTTCAGAGTGTTTCTGACCGTCCTGTTTATGGCTAGATGTTGGTCACTAGTAATTATTATACCACAGTCTTTTACACATAACATAAATTCCTTCTACCGGATAGAAGCTGTCGAGGAGAAACTTTTCTGTTCGTTTTCATATTTAACTTTTCTGTCTGTCATACATTTCATGTAAATGAGTGAGAAGTTATCAAAAATGTTAGTGGCAGAATTGCACACCCCTTTTTGTGACAAATACAGCCTTAGTGTAAAATAATGAATGTAATTTTGTCTCCTGGTATTGTGATTATCTACATCATTGTTCCTTTTGAACGGTCGTGGCTTATTTACAACAAACTTTACGAAGGAATAAATATAATGTGCGGCAGTAGTCAAAATGCCTAAATCCTCAAAAGTATGAGCAATCCAATTTAAACGAGATCTTGTGAAAGCACTGTACATTTTTCTTGTTCTTGACGCTAACGAAGATTTCTTCTGAATCAGTGGTCCATAAAATTCATAATATCCCGATGGAAACCCGTCACATTAACATGTATGAGTTTTCGAGATAATTGGAATCTACGACTCACTCATATATAATTTCCTGAACAAAGTTCTGCATTCGAAGCAGCGAGTGCGTCTGTTGATTGTGAATCGGTGAGTCTGTTGACTGTGAATCGAAAACCTTAAAGGTACTACATTTCAAAATTTTCTTTGGAAAAATTGAAGTATACTGCAGCTGATACGCGAGTCCACTATTAAGCCAGGAAAAGAGAACCACAGTCAAAACAAAACAGTGCTTTGGCGAGGGCTTCAGTGCGTCAATAAACACCAGGATTTATTTTTGTGGCACCCAGAGTTGACCATTTTCAAAACGTTCGGTAGGATAGTTAGTAGATTACTATACAAAGGTACTGGGTATTTTTACGTAGTCAGTTGAAGGAGAACCGACATACATAGGCGCACCAGAACCGACATACATTGGCGCGCCAGAAAGGCCTCTAGCATCGTTGGTCAACAAGGGGGTGAGCGTTGCGAACGACTATAATGCTTACTTGGGCACCAGATTACTTTGAGAGGGAATACAAAATTGAAATTTCGCTGGGCTAGGTTCATTGATATCAGTGGAGTATAGACAACAAAATATATTTTTGGAGTTTTGAAAATTTGCTGCAAAACTTTCTCATACGCCCCAGTTGTCGAGTGTGTTCTTATTATTGGTACTACAAATTTCTGACGTGTTCACTGATTCTGTAATGTGTCTTCGTATTTATTTTTGTTGTTTACCAAACAACAACATTAGCAAGGAAATCTCGAGGTTTGAATGTAGGTTGAAATCACTGAACATAACACGAGGGTTGCAGGCGGTTTTCTACACTAAAGGGCCAAAGAAACTGTTACACCTGCCGTGTATGACTCCGCGAGCATGCAGAAGTGCCGCAACACAATGTTGTATGGACTCGACTAATGTCTGAAGTAGTGCTGGAGGGAATTCACACCATGAATGCTACAGCGCTGTCCATTATTCCGTAAGAGTCGGAGGGGCTGGAGAACTCTCCTGAACAGTACGTTGCAAGAAATTCCAGATATTCTCAATTATGTTGATGCCGGGGGAGATTGGTGGCCAGCGGAAGTGTTTAAACTGGAGCCACTCTGTAGCAATTCTGGAGCTGTGGGGTGTCGCATCGTCCTGCTGCAATTGTCCAAATCCGTCGGAATGCACAGCGGACATGAATGGATGCAGGTGATCAGACAGGACGCTTACGTACGTATTACCTGTCACAGTCGTATGTAGACGTATCTGAAGTCACGTATCTGAAGTCCCATATCACTCCAACTGCACACGCCCCACACCATTACAGAGCCTCCACCAGCTTGAACAGTCCCCTACTGACATGCAGAGTCCATGGATTCATAAGGTTGTCTCCATACCCGTACACGTCTGTCCCCTCTATACAATTTGAAACGAGACTCGTCCGACCAGACAAGATGTTTCCACTCATCAACAGTTCAATGTCGGTTTTGACGGGTCCTAGCAGGGCATAAAACTTTGTGTCGTGCAGTCATCAAGGGTACACGAGGGGGCCTTCGGTCCCGAAAGTCCATATCGGTGATGTTTCGCTGAACGGTTCGCACGCTGGCACTTCTTGTTGATGGCCCAGCATTGAATTATGCAGCAATTTGAGGAAGGCTTGCACTTCTGTCACGTCGAACGATTCTCTTCAGTCGTCGTTGATCCCGTTTTTGCATGCTCTTTCTCCGGCCGCAGCTATGTCGGAGATTGATGTTTTAGCGGATTCCTGATATTGACGGTATACTCGTGAAAGGGTCGTACCAGAAAGTGCCCACTTCATCACTACCCCAGAGGTGCTGCGTTCCATCGCTCATGCGCCGACTATAACACCACGTTCAAACTCAATCTAAATCGTGATAACCTGTCATTGGAGCAGCAGTAACTGGTCTAACAACTGTGCCAGACACTTGTCTTAAACAGGCGTTGCCGACCGCAGTGCCGCATTCTGCCTGTTTACATGTCTCTGTATTCGAATACGCATACCTATACCAGTTTCTTTGGCGCATCAGTGTGTGTTTGGTTAATAGGGTAAAGCACGGTAATTCTGTGATATGGTGTCTTGTATCCGTACTGCTTACGATGCCCTCGTTATGCTTGATTTGCAATTCATATTTACTGTCCGCCAGTCGTGGTTAGTTACGACATCGTTTGACTAAAAGATCAGGCAGTTCTGTTGAACGACAGGTATATGGAACATTGACGTATGCGCTGACCGTGTAATAACGCGATTCCATGAAATGAAATAATTACTCCGCGAACCAATCGGGGCTGAAATAGCACTGGCGGATTCCAGAGAGTTTCATTCCTGTATGGGTAAATGAAATGATGCGGAACACAAATCTCATCATGTCGAAAACAGTCGGAACCAGAAGCTTAACACAAAACACTGTAGACGTCAATTGAGTTTATCGTTCTGCTAGTGCTTGTTGACCTTAAGTAGCATTTCATGTTATTTAAATAGAATTTACCCGCTTTTATGTACTTGTATATCTTAACTGTTCTGCGCAGGACACTGTGTAGTCGGAAATCCACCCTTTATTGGAAGACAATCTCCAAACATTTAATGTATTTGGAATAATGTGTTCATTATCAAGATGGTAGTAAACGCTTTGCACATGATAGAACGGTTTCAGAGAAAGGAGCAGAAACGTCACAGGGACAGTAACATATGATCTCTTCCAGATGTCGCGACCACTCATTCACTCAGGATAGCAACTTGTGATCAACTTATAAAAATACCGTTTCGGCAAATAGGGGCCACTCGTTGGCACTCAATGGAAAACCCTCTTATTGTAATCATCATACCAGACGATTGTGTAAATCATGTTACTATCCTATAAGCAGTCAAATGAAAAAATTAAGACGGACAGAAAAAATTAAGCTGTTTATTATTTCAACGTAATAACCACAATTGTTAATGCATTTATCCCACTACCATATAAGACGGCCATTGCCTTCATGGAAAAATGTTTGCGGTAGCCTGCGGAACCATGATTGTACCTAGGGATGCACTTCTTCATCCAACTCAAATCGACGATCACGAATGTCTTTCTTCAGGACACCAAAAATATGGAAATCGCTTGGGGAGAGGTCGGAACTGTCTGGAAGATGTGCAAGGGCTTTCCAACGAAACTTTGGCAGCGTTGACGAAACAACCTTGGCAACATGATATTTGGCATTTTCATTTTTTTGGTGGCCTGAAGAAAGACATTGGTAGTCATAAATTTTCTTCAGATGAAAAGGAGCACCGCTGGGTACAATCAAGGTTCCTTAGGCAACAGCAAACATTCTTCCATGAACGCACGGACCGCCTTGTGTCACAAGGGGATAAATGTATTAACAGTTACAGCGATTACTTTGGAAATAATAGTTTACGAACTTTTTCTCCCCATGTCTAGTTTTCATTTCAATGCTGTTTATAGATAAACTTAAGTTTTATGGAATTCTTCCCTTTATATAGAACAAAAAGAATTTAAAAACTTATGGTGCATAACTCAAACAAGGAGATAAAATTTTAGTGGCTGGGGATAAATGACAGAGTCTCAAAAGTTCAGCTTTTCGTCCAATTTTGTGTGTGTGTGTGTGTGTGTGTGTGTGTGTGTGTGTGTGTGTGTTCCATTATAGTCATTAACACAGAATCAAACACCTTTGGAAAGATTATGTTCGACAACAGTTTTGTCATATTGTCTAACTTGCTATCACAGTAATTTAGTTTAGCAATGGCGCAAAGAGACTATCCCAGAGTTGTCGGATACCATCTTGTGAGATGGTGTACCTAATTACTTCTGTTCTGGGAGTTGATCAAGTGAAGTTTTTGCGTTTGAAGTCCACATTTCTGTGCTAAACGGTATCCTGTTGGCCTTTGAGTTAAACTCAGCCACATATGCGAGACATACAGTTAATTTAGTTGAATAGATAGTTACTTTATTAATTAAAAGCCCAATTACTGCCGAAGTGATATGAATCATGTTAATTTACAGACTATATACACAAGATTAGTTTTTTACATATGATCTCACTTTGTCCATTTACAGATAACTACATAGCACTGTGGATTAAACTTAATAAAAATTTTCATTTTTAATCTCTGACATTATTCGTGATGCACGTGAAATAAATTTTAACAACAATGGAAACTACTTGGCGTACCATATTACAAATATGCCAGCATTTAATCAAACATTGGTGTGTAGATTGGTATTTGTAACTGTTTCTGTTCCAATGCTGTCTCTCTCCGCTTCTGTTGACAGAATTCGTATTAGTTGCAGTATGTGTTTCATCCAATCTGTTTTCCTTTTCTTAACCCAGTTCAGGAGATTTCTTTGCTTCTTAACGCTTTCCACTACTTTATTGTTTGTCATTTTATCCACCCATTTCATTTGGTGTATTGTCGTCCAAGCCCACATCTTGAATGCTACAGTTTTGTCTGTCTCTCTCTTCTGCAATGTAACTTTCAGAACCGTACAAAAGAACTCACGCGAAGCAATTAACCAGCCTTTTACTTAACTCTAACACCAGTTTGCTGCCTTTCTTTTTGTGGAAAACTTGCTTTGCCATTGTAATATTGACCACATTTCTTTTTCACTCCTTCAGTTCAACCTGACCTTCTGGTTTTGATTATATCCACTACCCTCGTAAAACTGTCACAGACTCATTGACCTTGTGAATCTTCAATTGTCTTGGATGCATTTACAGGAGGTTTGTTCGTTAGTATTCCAATTATTATGACCACTGCCCACGGCGAGATTAAATGCTGCCTGGTAAAGGCGGGGTCACATGACGTGATGAGGATAGTATACAGGGCAATTCAGCCTACCCCTACCGCTGTCGTTTTATGCAACACTCGATGTTACAGGTGGCCTTCATAAACTACGCTCCAGATTTTTATATTCTCTAGCTCGCTACACGCTAGTCCTGTAGGAAAAAATGAGCAGGACCCCTTCGTAGGAATATATGTAGTTAAATTTTGTGTGGGATACGTTTTCGCTGGAGACCACAGTTTTTGAGTTACTCAAGAAACACGTACGAAAGTGATCTTCAAATGCAGTTCCATCCGACCGCATCCCTCCCCAATCAGGGTGTCTAGTATGTTATTCGTGGCGCTCCCTCCTACCACTTCACTATTTCCTATACTGGACACTGTTGAATGGGCTATCACGCCACCAGCATAGTCAGCTACTTCGTTGATATTATTACGAGGGTAACCCCAAAAGTAAGGTCTCCTATTTTTTATAAGTACATAGACCTGTTTATTTCTACTGTGGTTTACATCAGTTTACAGCTTGAACATTTAGCTATTTTTCTACATAATCACCATTTCTGTCGATGCATTTTTGTAGACGCTGTGGCAGCTTTTGTATGCCCATGTCATACCAGATAACCGCCATGCTGTTCAGAAAGTTATGAACCTCTTCTTTCACCTCGTTGTCGGAGTTGAATCGCTTTCTGGCCAAATGTTCTTTTAACCTAGGGAACAGGTCACTGGGCACCAAGTCTGAATTGCCCGTTTGAGTTTTTTCAGTCTCACAGTACCCGTCAGCATTAAATCTGGTCCCAGCGATTCAGCTCTGACGACGAGGTGAAAGAAGAAGTTCATAACTTTCTGAACAGCATGGCGGCGAGCTGGTATGACATGGGCATACAAAAACTGTCACAGCGTCTCCAAAAATGCATTGACAAAAATGGTGATTATTCGAAAAATAGCTAAATGTTCAAGCTGTAGAGTGATGTAGAGCATTGTAGAAATAAACAGGTCTATGTACTTATAAAAAAATATGAGACCTTACTTTTGGTATTAACCTCGAACTTTGATTGTAAGTGTGATGAAAGAAAACGACTTTTGTAAACGTTACACTAAAACATCATTATTGACAATTCAATCCTAACTTAACCCTTATAAACGCTAGTTTCGTCATCAGAAGGCGTGATGACTACAACGGCGTAACCATTTACTGTATACTGTTAGAATTTGCAACACTGTTAGTTCAAATTTACCCAAACGTCAGTTTTACAATTTGTAAGTGCTCGATTAAGCTGGTGGCGTAGTAAGGCCAGTCAGTGAAGGCCAAGAATTGTCGAACGTGGGAAAGAATTCGTGCAGTCGGAAATATTTATACAGTGGCAGCAGGGAGTGGCATGAACAACGTACTAGAAATCCTGACCGGTGAGGGCTAAATGTGGGACTGGGAGTGCATTTGAAGGTCATTTTTGTACATTTTTCTTCAATAATCCGAAAACTACGACCTCTAGCGAAAACGTACCCCAGTGCAACTGCACTAAATTTCCTACAAATAGGTCCTGTTTATTTTTCTTTAGGTCTAATAATTCCGCGTAGCGAGAGAGAGAATATGAAAACCTCGCGCGTGATTTATGAATGCCAACTACAACGTCGCGGGTTGTATATAACGACAGCAGTAGGGGCAGAAACGAATCATTCTACCTACGATAAAGATCGCCAATGCGGCGATTCACTGACGTAACTGACACTGAAAAAGGGCAGATTACTATGGTCCGATACCTGGTAACGAGTATCTCGGAAATGGCGAAGCTGGGTGGCTGTTCACTTGGTACTGGAGCGAACCTCTGTGGAAAGTGGTCGAAGGACGATGAAACGATGAGTAGACGACGAGGTGCTAGACGTCCACGACTGTTCACTGAACGTGGAGGAGAAGCAGGATAGACGACGATCTGTGGCAGATCTGACGACAGAGAGCAATGTTTGTGCAGGCACAAGTGATTCGGAGCACACCCACAAGCGCACGTTGTTGAATATGGGCTCTGCAGCAGAGGACCCGATACATGTTCCCATGTACGATTGCAGTGGACACGTGTTCATCGAGATTTTACGGCGTATTAATTGAATAGTTGTTGTCTGGTCAGTGGTCGTGTCTGTATGCGCTGTCATCCACACAAATGACTGCACGAAACGTACATCGTGTTACGTACGCAGGCCAATGGGGCAGTATTATACAGGGTGTTTATAAATGAATATCGGGGATTTAACGCTTTATAATATTTATTACATTAAACTTACAGTTATAAATGATATGTCAAATGAAAGAGTAACTCAAACAGTTTTCATTCTGGAAACATCCCCCAGGCTGTGGCTAAGCCATGTCTCCGCAATATCCTTTCTTTCAGGAGTGCTAGTTTTCCAAGGTTCGCAGGAGAGCTTCTGTAAAGTTTGGAAGGTGGCAGAAGTGAAGCTGTGAGGACGGGGCGTGAGTAGTGCTTGGGTAGCTCAGACAGTAGAGCACTTGCTCGCGAAAGGCATAGGTCCCGAGTTCGAGTCTCGGTCCGGCACACTTTTAATGTGCCAGGAAGTTTCTCAAACAGTTTTGTTTGGCACCAGTGCGCATGCGCAATTTTTCTGCCGCAATCAGCTGGAAAGCGGTAGTAGCGAAGATGGCGACTAGTGAACAGAAAGCGTTTTGTGTTTTGCAGTTTGCAAAGACCGAATCTGTAGTTACTGTGCAACGTGCGTTCCGGCTAAAGTTTAGTTGTGATCCTCCAAGTGATAATAAAATTCGTAGATGGTATCATCAATTTGAAGATACCAGCTGCCTTTGTAAATGGAAGAGCACAGGACGACCAAGAGTTAGTGAAGAGACTGGTGAGCGAGTGAGAGAGTCATTCACTCGTAGCTCGAAGAAATCAGTCAAGAAGGCTAGTCGTGAATTACAAGTTCCTGTGTCGACTGTTTGGAAAGTTTTAAGAAAACACGTACAACTACGTCCTTACCGTTTACACTTATTACAGGATCTAAAGCCGGCAGACCACGGATTACGTGCCAATTTCGCAAACGAAGTGTTGTCTCATGACGATGAAGATTTTCTGGATCATGTTGTCTTCAGTGGTGAATCGACCTTTCACCTTAGTGGACATGTTAACACTCACAATGTGCGCATCTGGGGCTCAGAAAAGGTGGTACAAATGCAATGAAATTCCCCTAAAGTGACTGTCTTTTGTGCAGTATCCCAGCGGAAAGTTTAAGGGTCTTTCTTTTTTGGTGAACCTACTGTAACTGGCACTTCTTACCTTGATACACTAGAGCAATGGCTCTTCCCTCAGTTGGAAGAAGATGAGCCAGGGAACTTCATTTTCCAGCAAGATGGTGCGCCAGCTAACAGGCATAGCGAAGTACGCGATTGGTTGAACTTCACTGTCCCCAAGTGCTGGATAGGCCGCAAGGGACCCAATGACAGGGCTTGCTTTGCATGGCCTCCACGTTCACCCGACCTAACGCCATACGATTTTTTCCTTAGGGGCTTCATCAAGGATCGTGTGTGCGTGCCTTCGCTACCAGCAGACATCCCTGAATTAAGAAACCGGATTGAAGCAGCTGTTGCTACAATCGCTGAAGACACACTTATCAACGTTTGGGAAGAACTCGGCTATAGACTTGATGTGTGCCGTGTGACAAATGGTGCTCACATTGAACATTTATAAGGTTCTTGGTAAAACTGTTTGAGTTGTTCTTTCATTTGACATATCATTTATAGCTGTAAGTTTAATATAATAAATATTATAAAGCGTTAAAACCTGATATTCATTTATAAACACCCTGTACTACTATGGTCAAGATTAATCTGTATTTCCATGGGAGCTGTGACAGTAATCGAAGGCACCATGACAGATGTGGGCTATGTGAATAGTACTGGAGATCACCTGCGTCCCTTCATGCTTGATGTCTTCCCCGAGCCGGCCGCTGTGGCCGAGCGGTTGTAGGCGCTTCAGTCCGGAACCGCGCTGCTGCTACGTTCACAGGTTAGAATCCTGCCTCGGGCATGGGTGTGTGATGTCCTTAGGTTAGTTAGGTTTAAGTAGATCTAAGTCTAGGGGACTGATGACCTCAGATGTTAAGTCCCATAGTGATTTGAGCCATTTGTCTTCCCTGACGGCCATGGCACTTTCCAGCAGGTTAATTGTTCGTCTCAGAACGCCAGAATCGTGCTGCTGTGTCTGACCCGGTTGCGGAAGCTCATGGCACACCACATGCATTTTGTCACTCACCTCAAAATCTCTGTAAATTGTTTCTGACAGAGCATGTTCTCCATACGCTTCCACTAGCAAACGATGGCTTTCCGCAGCAAATTTCTTCATATGAAACCAGTGGACTATCACTTACAGCAAATGCTGTTCTGTAGGAACAGAACGCGACATATTCAATGCACTAAATACGTATGTTCTTTTCACATCACTCGAAACTCACACAAGTGTCTGAAAGCTTAATGTCTTTACTGTTAAATATGTCGCGTGTCGTTGTCCGCCACGCTGCACTAGTACAGCTACTGCTAACTGCTCGTCAACAGAGAGAATTAATTCAAGCTCAAAATATTCACAGTACGACACCTGTTCGGTTATTTAATACTACTACCTACGACCGTATTGTTTACTTTGAAAGAACATAGCTTTCGTCTTATGTAGTGAGCTTTTATGATTGTGTTGTTAGTGTAACTGGTTCAGCCGATGCACTGGTAGCTGCAGATCATCTTCACTTCTGATTTTTTTACTTTGTCATCTCCTTTTAGTAGTGCATTTAAGAATACTGTATTTATATAATTTAATTCGTGTATAATTATCTGATTCCCAATTTTTAGGAACATTGTCAGTGTGACTCTAAATGAGTGGGCGAAAAACAAGCCTCGTTCTCACCTTAATTGATGTACATTCCTTCTTTGAGTCGCTTTATTGGAAAAGTTTTTTCCCTACACGAACGTTCTTTCCTAAATCCTCTTCGATCCTTCATGATGATGCTCGATAGAGTAGAGAGATTGAGGAGGACATTGAATTTGTAAAACAAAACAAAAAAAAAACTTGATGATAAGCTTTTAGATTTCCCTGTGAGGTGTGTTAAATAGGTTCTTTCATTCATTATTGCCCACAGTTTATTTCGATAAGTTTGATCGAAAACTTTCTCGGACTATACAGAAGCAAAGTAGGTTTCAAAATTTACTTCTTTTTCTGTGCGTTATTTAATTTAAAGGAAAAAAAACATCATTAGACGAAAGTATTTTTTGTCCGATTATGTACATAACGTTGTACCCATCTAATGTCGATGCAAGTTTTATACTATAAATTAAATGTGCATATCTTATAACAGTAGAGGACGCAGTGAATTAAATCGAGAAGAAAAGAGTTTTATTATACAACTTTACTAAGAGATGTACTTGGTGGATAGGACGCATCTTAGGGCATCAAGGAGGAATTAATTTTGTAATGGAGGAAAGTTCGTATATGGGAGGAGGAGGTGCGCCGGGAGGGGGTGACAAAGTTGTAGAGAAAGGCCAAGGCTTGAGCACACTAAGCTGTTTAAAATGAATATACACTGGCGGAAATGGAAATTGTTATACGTTCTTAACATCTGTCCAAATTTCAGGCGATTTCGAGTGCTACCAAACCAATATTCCATTTATATAAATTGAAGGGGGAGGGGCAGAAACGAAAAGGAAGGAACTAATGATATCATCAGATAGGAGTGATCAACACTATCGAAGACCTGACTGAGATCAAGAGAGGTCAGGCCTCCTCGCGCAAGCACGATCATGTCACGGTATCGACATGAGGCAGTCCGGATGTTGGAATCGCCTCCTAAGAAGCCTGATCGTGGGACACCACCTGTCGGACGACCCTCCTGAACGTGCTGGCAAAAGCAGGATGAAGATCTTAATATCACAGTTCAGGAGCGATAGTGGGCGTTAGTCACTGACGGAGGTTCCACCGCCTGGTAAATGTAAATGTCGTGTGACAAAGGCGTCCTGTCGGGTAGACCGTTGCCTGGTCCAAGTCTTTCGATTTGACGCCACTTCGGCGACTTGCGCGTCGATGGGGGTGAAATGATGATGATTAGGACAACACAACACCCAGTCCCTGAGCGGAGATCATCTCCGACCAGCCGGGAATCGAACCCGGGCCCTTAGGATTGACATTCTGTTGCACTGACCACTCAGCTACCGGGGGCGGACACCGCGTGGTTTATGGACAGGGACAAGCAATCTTTCGAGGAAGACGCCAGGAATCTATACTTAGGGGACAGAAAGATATATTTACTCAGCAAGGGTGACAGATACAAATTTCAGAATATCTCGACAGTCAGCATCAAATATTCGGTGATGACGAAGGGGGGGGGGGGGGGTCGGATGTGGAGAACAAATGGAAAAAATTCAAAGGCATCGTTCAATATGCCAGTCGAGTATGTTCTGAGTAAGATTTTAAGGATTGGGAAGATCCACCATGGTTTAATAGCCGTGTTAGAAAAACGCTGCGTAAACAAACAGTACTTCACCTCAGATTCAAGAGAAGCAAAAACCTAGCTGACAAACAAAAGCTGAACGAAGCGAAAATGAGCATAAGGAGAGCAATGAGAGAAGTGTTCAATGATTTTGAAAGCAAGGCGTTGTCAACCGACCTGAGCAAAAGCCTAAGAGATTTTGGTCGTATGTAAAATCAGTAAGTGGGGCAAAATCATCTATCCATTCTCTCAGCGACCACACCGGCACCGAAACTGAAGAACAGAGAGAAGTCCGAAACACTGAATTCGGTATTCCGAAGTTGTTTCACCGCGGAAGATCGCAACACTGTCCCTCCTTTCAAACGTCGTGCGAACGTCGAAATGGCAGATATTGAGACAGCCGACCGCGGAATTGAAAAGCAGCTTCACTCACTTGGTAGTGGAAAGGCTTCAGGACCAGATGAGACTCCTATAAGATTCTATAAAGATTATGCGAAAGAACTTGCTCCCCTTGTAGCAGTAATTTATCGTAGATCGCTTGAGCAACGAAAGGCACCCAGCGTCTGAAAAAAGCGCAGGTCATTCCGCTTTTAAGAAAGGCCACAAGACAGATCCACATAGTTATAGACCTATATCGTTGATGTCAATCTGTTGTAGAATTATGGAACATGTTTTATGCTCAAGAATTATGACGTTTTTGGAAAATGAACATCTCCTCTATGAACAGAGATACTCCGAACTCAGCTCGCTCTCTTTAAAGTCAGTACCGCCATTAGACTGTTTTTTATTTGCAGTGTTACATTTACACGATCATTATTTCGTCTTTAAAGTGGCAATATCAAGTGTTTTAATGTTACAGTGCCTAAGATAGCATTCTGTCGTATTTAAAATACACTATTAGACACATTGTCTAATACAAAACAGTAGGCTTTTACCAGAAATATTGACCCTTAGACAATTTGTCTAATAGTGTATTTTAAATACGACAGTATGCTATCTTAGGCACTGTATAACATTAAAACACTTGATAATGGCACTTTAAAGACGAAATCATGATCGTGTAAATGTAACACCGGAAATAAAAAAGTCTAATGGCGGTACTGACTTTAAAGAAATATATTATGACTGTGGCCCCACATTATGATAAAATTATCAGCTCGCTCTGTTCCTCCATGTGATCCACAGCGCAGTGGACAACGCGCTCAGGTTGATGCCGTGTTCCTTTATTTCAGTAAGGCATTAGACACCGTCCCGCCTCGCTGTTTAATGAAAAAAATACGAGCTTACTAAGTATCGGAGCAGACCTGCGATTGGATTCAAGACTTTCTTGCAGATAGAACTCAACACGTTGCTCTTAACGGAACTAAATCGACAGATGTAAAGGTAATATCCGGAGTATCACAGGGAAGTGTGAGAGGACCGTTGCTGTTTACAATATATGTAAATGATCTAGTACAAAGCGTCGGATGCTCTTTAATGCTATTCGCAGATGATGCAGTTGTTTATACCAAAGTAGCAATGCCAGAGGATATTAAAATTTTGCAGAACGACTTGCAGAGAATTGCTGAATGGTGCTGACTCTGGCAGTTGACCCTGAACGCAAATAAATGTAACATATTGCGCATACATAGAAAAAGAAATCCACTACTGTACAGCTACACTATTGATGACCAACAGCTGAAGACAGCGTCTGCCGTAAAATATGTAGACGTAATATCCAGAGCGACCTTAAGTGGAATGGTCATACAAAACAGATAGTGGGAAAAGCAGACACCAGACTCGGATTCATCGGAAGAAGCTTAAGGAAATATAACTCATCCAAGAAAGTAGCGCCTTATAAGGTGATTGTTCGCCCGACTCCTGAGTGTTGTTCATCTATCTGGGATAATTATCACGTTCAAAAATGGTTCAAATGGCTCTGAGAACTGTGAGACTTAACATCTATGGTCCCCTAGAACTTAGAACTACTTAAATCTAACTAACTAAGGATATCACACGACACCCAGTCATCACGAGGCAGAGAAAATCCCTGACCCCGCGGGGAATCGAATCCGGGAACCCGGGCGTGGGAACCGAGAACGCTACCGCACGACCACGAGCTGCGGACCATTATCAGGTAGGACTGATAGAGGTGACAGAGAAGATCCAACAAAGAGCGGAACGTTTCTTTGCGGAATCGTTTAGCTGGCGAGAGAGCGTTACGGAGATGTTGAACGAACTCCACTGGCAGATGTCACAAAGAGGCGTTGTGCATCACGGAAAGATTTACTATTGTAATTTCGGGACAGCACTTTTCAGGAGCAGCCAGACAACATATTACTTCCCCCACATACACCTAGCGTATTGACCACAAGGAGAAAACTCGAGAAATTAGAGTCATACAGAGGCTTACCGACAATCATTCTTCCCACGCACTATTCGCGAGTGAAACAGGGTTGGAGAAATCAGATAGTGGTACCGAAAGCACCGTCCGCCACACACCATTAGGTTGCTTGCGGAGTATGATGTAGATGTAGATCAAGTCGCGGCGTATGTCCGTCCAGGCAGGTGTCCGTAATTGGCGGTAGGTCCTGTAAAACTTTTATGGCGACTTCTGAGGCGTGCCGGCCAGTATAGCTGCAGTAGCCACCTCCTCAGTCACTCCCTAAAGTAATGCCATCGGCGCGTCCTGCGGTAATGTGCCATACGTAAGGCGAGAATTCCTCAGTCGCGCCTGGGGATAATCGTGATTCCCGAACAGTTGACTATAGTGATCGTGGAGAGCATTCCCGATCGTACATTATGGTCTAAAGTTACAGCATAGATCAGCGCCCGTAGCTGACGCCGGCGTTTCGCGATGATGTGATACATCGCTGGCCCTTCGCGGTCCATGCTATCCATGGTGCGCGCACGAGCAATCGTCCCTTCCAGGGGCTGCCTCTTAAGTACCGTGATCCCCGCTTTTGCACGGTTCATTGCTTGCTGACTGGCAAGTGAGTGCGGCATTACGGAACAATCACGCGGTAGTAAAAATTTAGTGAATCCGCCTCCAGGCGGCGATTTCCCTGATGTGAGCAATCAACGCCTTCCTAAGAGCCCGCTTGGCGCGTAGCAGCCGAGACAGTGCGGTCCGGTAAGCATCTCCCCGACGGGATCATGACGTCCACGTTGTCTCCACGAGTTGTAGGCATCCAGGCGGATGTAGGTGTGTCACGTTCAATTTCCAGGGGCCTCGCCCATACCATAACATCAGGCGGCGCACGGTGACTGTGTGTATATAGGCCGCAGGGTCAGAAAAGTAACAGGCCATATTCAGAAGCCTGTGTGCCCCAAACAGTGGGGCGCCAGCAATAGATGCGGTCTGTACTGCTGGAGGAGTGGTTGGTATAGTGTGTGAAACCCGCCTTATCGCTATGTACATTGTGTATTGAACTGGGTTCCTCGAAACGACGGAGAGGCATCGACCCGCCGAAGTCCTCGGTGGTTCACAACAGACATCAGCAGTCCACCCACCCCACCGCCGCCCCACACCGAACCCAGGGTTATTGTGCGCGTTTCGGCCCCCACTGGACCCCCCCCCCCCCCCTCTCCGGGAACGTCTCATACCAGACGAGTGTAACCCCAAATGTTTGCGTGGTAGAGTAAGTATGATGTACGAATTATGTGGAGACAGTGTTTGCACAGCAATCGCCGACATAGTGTAATTGAGGCAGAATAAGGGAAACGAGCCCGCATTCGCCGAGGCAGATGGAAAACTGCCTTAAAAACCATCCACAGGCTGGCTGGCACACCGGACCTCGACAGTAATGCGCCGGGCAGTTTCGTGCCGGGGACCAGCACGCCTTCCCGTTTGGGAAGCAGCGCGTTGGACCGCTCGACTAGCCGGGCGGCCGCTATGTGTATACTCCCACATGTCCGCGAAGATTGGTATGATGATGGAGAGCGCAGGACGTGAAACGTAGTGTGGCAGTTGGTTCTTTGGCGCCTGGTTGGAGTTAAAATCCCCACCGAAGATTGAGGCATCCATAAGGAGGGGTGCTATCGCATCTTCGAAGAAAGCGGACCGTTTACGGCGTCGTCCGATCCGGTGGGCGTATAGATATTAAAGATTCTGACATTCGCCCTATGGAGGAAAGTGACGTCTTCGGCAATTACGCCATCAGGAAGAAGTATTCCCACGCCACTGCCAGTGGAAGACGCGTGGGAGGCGTGAGCAGTGTCTCCGAAAAGGCCGACGAAATCCTGGACATAGACCTTCTGGGGGAGGGCAATGTCTATATCCGCCGCATTCAGCATATCTTGTAATATCGACAGATACACTCACCAGGCAATTGCGTTTACCACTGCGCCGCCCAGACAGTGTTTATCGTAAACGCGCAGAATCTTGGCTCGCTCCCTGGACGACCCACATTCCCACTCAGCTCCGCTTATCCGCGGTCCTCATCCATACCCTAAATGTTGGCTAATTTTATATGAATGCGTGGTGTCTGTACTTCCAGATACATAATTGATTTAACTCGATGGGCAATGAATCCACAACTTTCGGTGCGGAACGTTTGACCTCCAACTGGAATCTAAAATTAGAGAGCATGGAGGACCTGGAAACGGACTGCGGATAGATCGCGCTAGGTGGGAAAGTGAGTCAGCCGCGAAGTGTGTTGAGATAGTCCTCGCATGTGCGGTAAATGCGATGTCCGGGAGGCCCCCTGGTTAAGCATCTGGCTAGTAAAGAAGAGTCACGATTCGGCGTATGTTTTCACTCATCGACACTCGTTCTACAAAAAGTCATGTCCGAAAGAACAGACACCACGCATTCATGTAATTAATACTCCAGTATTTCCGAACCTAGGAGGCACCTTGATTAAAATTTCATCCTTATTCGCGCTTTAAGCACAGAAAAAAGCCGTTACCGTAGATGAAGAAAAGCGTGACGAATACTTGGTGTGTTTAACGCTACAGGGACTTTTTAGTTGGAGATCACAACACAGCATGCCCACAGGACCTGTCGTCTAGCTTACTGCCATGTTCCGGAATTTGAGTAGGTCGAATCGTTCATATGAGGGACATAGAAGGATCGTGCCGAAAAATCGCGCAGGCAGTACGATAGTTGGCTGTAACGCAATGATTTCAGAACGCTTGATGACGAGACTCACCAAGGATGACAGCCCACAAGAAGAATCGGCATGGGTCGTGCTAGAACAACTGCACCTCGAGAAGCTCATAGGATTGTCCGCAGCTCGTGGTCGTGCGGTAGCGACCTCGCTTCCCGCGCCCGGGTTCCCGGGTTCGATTGCCGGCGGGGTCAGGGATTTTCTCTGCCTCGTGATGACTGGGTGTTGTGTGATGTCCTTAGGTTAGTTAGGTTTAAGTAGTTCTAAGTTCTAGCGACTGATGACCATAGATGTTAAGTCCCATAGTGCTCAGAGCCATTTTTTGAGCTCATAGGATTATTCCACTGGCTCGAACGAACAGACAGATACAACAGCTGAAATCGGGGTGGAAGTTACAGGTGGAGTCTTACCACGGAACGTTGGAAACGGGTTAGTGGAAGCTGAGTTGAGATACCGAGTTCACATGCGTCGCTTAACGCCGACGCCATACTTCAAGCAACAGAGACTTACGAAGTGTGTGGAAAAATAATGAGACTGATTTTTTTTATCTACCAAAGTTCATATTCGTTTCCAAAAACACAGTATTGTCTCCTTCAAAGTAGTTCCCTTCGGCAACTATACACCGACGGTGTAGTCGTTTCCAGTATTGATAACAGCGCCGAAAGATTTCAACTAGTAGGGCCTTTAACATGTCTGTCACATCCTTTTGAATATTCTCCAGAGTCCCAAAATATCGTCCTTTTAAGAAATTTTTCAATTTTGGGAAAAGAATAAAGGCACTAGGACTCAGATCAGGTGAATATGGGGTTTTGGAACAACATGAATGCCTGTTGAGGTTAAAAATTCCGCGTTGGAAATGGCCGTGTAACATGGGGCGTTATCATAATGCAGCGTCCACTTATCTGCAATGTCCGGTCACACCCTATTGATCCTTTTGTTGAGCCTTTCGGCGGCGTCTTTGTAAGAACACTTGGTTGACAGCCTGTCCTGGAGGAACTTTATGCGCGATACCTCTACTGTCAAAAAAGCAAATTAGCTTTGCTTTGATCTTTAATTTGCTCATTAGAGCCTTTTTTGGTCGAGGAGATGTCTCGGTGTGCCACTCCTCACTTTGTCCCTTTGTCTCAGAATGGTACTCAAAAATTTAGGACTCATCACCTGTGATCACACGACTCATATCATTACGGTTATTGGCAATCCTCTCAAGAAGATGAACACACACGTTTCTTCGACTGTCCTTTTGCTCACTTGTGAGGTTTTGGCACAAACCTTTCGCATGTGCAAATTTTCGGTCAAAATTTGACGTGCGGTGAAAGTGTTTGGCAATTCACCCATCATTCTTATTGGTTAACGTCGGTCTGAGCTCCCAAGAGCACACACAATTTCGAAGTTATCGTCGGTTTTTGAAGTTGAGGGTCACCCTGAGCGACATTCATCTTCAGCGTGTTCTCGGCCTTCCAAAAATAATTTGTGACAACGAAAAACTCGTGGTTTTGATAAAGAATGTTCCCGAGATGCCTGTTTTGCCTTTTCGAAGATCACAAGCGCAGATTCCCCAACTTCAACACAAAACTTGATTGCACAACGTTGTTCGAAATTCCTCTTTTCCATTTTCGGAACATACATCAAAAGAAGTTCACTGACGTTGCTGTCAAAAATCGCGTGATGGCTGTACGGACCCGAAAATCGGACTGAGCATTTGGGAGGGATGAAAGCACCGTTCTGCACAAGTAGAACAACGTACCATTGCCAGAGCGCTTGCAGTGTTGTCAGCCTCATTACATTTCTGGAACACCTCGTGTATGGTGTAGAATGAGAGTCAACTCGTTGGTGACATTCTGTGGCGTGGCGGTCAGACGTACTCAAATGTGTCCGTAAACGACATGGAGAAAGGTCATTGGAAGCAGTTGTTCTGGATACCCATACCTGTCTGCTTCCTGAAATTAGGGCATGGGGAGCAATTGGATATGAGAATAGGGTTGATTTGGTAACAGCTGAAGGGATAATGAATGCTCGCCAGTATGTAGCAAGAATGGTAAACTCTGTTGTCGTACCCTCATGACCAGGATATTAAATGACAATTTCACAGTTCACATCACCAACGCCTATAGGTGTGCATGGATCCTTGACTGCCCTGTCGATTCCCTAATATATCTACCATAGAGTCTGATATGTGGTGAAAAAACGTATACTGTCTTACCAGGCTCCAGTCGGCAGTCTCCATAAACTGACACGGTGTGTCCTCAAGATAACATTAGGACGGTATTTGCTGCTATGCCACTTTGAATTAAAAAAGTATATTCATGCCTCTGGGCGTCATACGTCCTAGTGATTTTGATGAAGAACACAGTTTCCGAATGGGACGAAAGTTCATTGGATATTATGTGATGAACTTTTCCGAAAGCTTCGGTAAATATGGGACTGGTGCTTCACGGTATGTACTTTCCATTTCCGTTCGTGTAGGTTGCAGCATTTAAGTAAATGCGACGGGCCTTGTACACCACGATAGACGATAGTGGAGAGCTGAGTCAAAATAGTCTCTAGACTGTAAACTACTACAATAACAATAACAACAACAACAACAAAGTAGACGAAGACACCCAGTCGTGTGGGAAGTTCGATGTTGTCAAACAATCGTTGAAATATTTGCGAAATCACGTCTGGACAAAGCAAGTGAGAGCCCCTGGTTCCCTCATGTACATACAGTATAAACATGCTGTGAAAGTCCGATTTTTCACGATCTGAAATAACGCAAATCCGGATGCAACACGGTATAAGAATCTTGAATACCTGAACCGTTGGCAAGCTGTCATCTACGAGATGGCGAAAATATTATTGATGATGACGAAATGAGGGTGATAAAGCGACTGATGATGATGATGATGATGATGAAAGCGAATAAGATATTCCCAGTACACGTGAAATATTGCATTATATAAAATGATTACGTATTTGGGAAGACAAAGAGAAAAAACATATACAGTTATTGCACCAAATGAACATAAAACAAGACAAAAGAAATCCGTGAAGTGATACTAAAAAATAAAAAAGTGGCCTCTTTTAAAGCATTGCAGAAGTAGGTTGGCAACAACATTGTAAATAACCGTGTATATTATATACCATAGTGCAATACAGTATTTTATTTGAAACGACTGCAGTGTAATTGTTGGTCATCTTTTAAGTGAAGTTTATCTAACTGCTGCATTTGACAAATTCTGAAATATTTATATGAAGAAGGAAGTTGAATTCAAATAACTGAGATAAATATGAGTAACTTTGGAAATGCAGATGTTTCCTTGTTGATGGCAGAAAGTGAAGAAGAGTCAAAGCTCACTTTTCCTACTGCAGTTAGTAAGTGCGTAGGTTGGACTGATGTTCAGTGTCAAGAAAACGAAAATTGTGGTAAACGCCTGCCACTTAAAAGGCATGTAGGGGGAGAAACAATGGAGATAGTTTCCATTTTCAAGTATTTTGGCTGTCGCACTTCTGCTGATCATGATTGCACTCACAGAATCAAGAGACGCTTTTTACCTGGTAGGGCCGGCTGCTGTGACCGAGCGGTTCTAGGCGCTTCAGTTCGGAACCGCGCGACCGCTACGATCGCAGGTTCGAATCCTGCTTCGGACATGGATGTGTGTGATGTTCTTAGGTTAGTTAGGTCTAAGTAGTTCTAAGTTCTAGGGGACTGATGACCTCAGATGTGAAGTCCCATAGTGCTCAGAGCCATTTGAACCATTTACGTGGTAGAATCGGAAGGCCCAACCTTGGTCTGTCCAGTTGTGATTAATGTGGATGTGAGACCTGGATCATGAAAAGGGCTCAACGTCGTAGAATAGACTTTTTTGAATTGCGGTGTTGGAGAACTTTCGGTAGAGTACCATGGACTACAAACAGGACGAATAGGTTGGTATTACAGTAAATAAAATGATATTGGTCTTTGGAAGGTGTGATACTGAAACAAAGGCTAATTTACTTTGGGCACATCGTAAAAAGACATGATTCACTGGAAAAGACTTAAATTGCTTGCAAGGGGATGTGGGCGACAAAGGATGGGAAACTGGAAATTTGTGGTAAGGTTTTATGGGGCCAAACTGCTGAGGTCGTCGGTACCTAAGCTTACGCAGTACTTAATCTAACTTAAACTAACTTACGCTAAGAACAACGCACACACACCCATGCCCGAGGGAGGACTCGAATCTCCGACGGGGACCGTGACAAGACGCCCTTAGACCGCGCGGCCATCGGATGAGATTGGTGGCGTCACAGAAATAATGAATTCTAGAAAGTCTTCGGAGATAGTGCAGAACTGATTAATTAGAGTGCCTTAATTCAAGGGGTCACTGATCGGAATCGACTACATGACGAGAGAGACGGAGAAAGAAGAAAGAAGGAAGGAAGATTACTGTTTAAGGCCCCATTAGAAACAAAGCACACTCTCGGAATATTTCAAAGACGAGGTAAGATTCGGCCGTTCCGTTTCAAAGGAACCGTCCCAGTATTTGCATGGATTAATTTAGGGAAATCACGGAAATCCAGCCGGAGTGGCCGAGCGGCTCTAGGCGCTACAGTCTGGAACCGCGCGACCGCTACAGTTGCAGGTTCGAATCCTGCCTCGGGCATGGATGTGATGTCCTTAGGTTAGCTAGGTTTAAGTAGTTCTAAGTTCGAGGGAACTGATGACCTTAGAAGTTAAATCCCTTAGTGCTCAGAGCCATTTGAACCATCTGAAATCACGGAAAACCTAAAACCTGGGTGTCCTAGCACTGTGCTCTATATAGTCCAGATAGGACGGATGGAGGAAATAGAGAAGATCCAAAGAAGAGCTGCGCGTTTCATGACAGGTTTATTTTGTAAGCACGAAAGCGTCACGAAGATGATGAAATAACTCCCGTGGCAGACGTTGCAGTAGGCATTCTGCATCTCAATGTGGTTCAGTGTTAAAAGTTCCGACAGCGTACGTTTCTAGAAGAGGCAACAAATTGCTTCCTCCTACTTACACCCCGCGAAAAGACCATAATGATATAATTAGAGTGATTCTAGCCAGCACGGAGGATTAACGGCTTATCAGCAATCTGTCTTCACGCGAACCATTCCCGCCTCTAACAGGAATGGGGAAAGTGGCAGCGATACAAAGTACTCTCCGCTATACACTAAGGATGGAGAAAACCGGTCGGTTATCACCGATACCGATATTTAAGCTATAAATAACGGGTATTTTTCGGTATTTGTTTGGTTTTCAGCTATAATAGGTTTGTTTCATTTTTTACTAATAACCAAGTAAAAATGCTGGCAATCAGCTTGTTATAGCGACAGTGCTAAATTTCTTAGTTTTAAAATAAAATTTTGGTAAAAACAAATAACGTTTATTTGCAAATTTTCCATTGCTTTGAAGTGTTGGGGGGTTACAAAAAATGGGGAAAGAGATCAGTCCCATTCTAATAACAATGCGGGCAATTGGAAACTAGCAACGGACGCATTTAGAACATGGCTTCTATTGTAGAATGATACCATCCATAGCTTGGAAGTTTTTCACGAAGAGTAGTAGCTTCATTAGCTGTAATATATTAAAATGAGGGGGACGCACAACAAACTTGCTACATCATATAAGGAGAAAATATCCACAATGCGCCTTGGAAGAGAAGCTAAATTTGATTGATATACCTATTATTTGTAGTGGCGTTCTGCAAATTTGTGATGATAAGTGAACCATTAATTTTGTGGTCGCTTCAGGGTGAAAAACTGACAGCACGCAAAAGTGTTTCTGCAGCAAAGTCGATCAAATTTTGACTTTCGCTCTCGCAGTCCCAGCGTCCGTCTCTTCCCCTTCGCCATCTTTGGTAGAGACACTGAGACCAATTTCTGCCAGTCTCAATCCTATATCAATCGAGAACTCCTATTCCTTCTTCTACATTAAAAAATTTTGATCGATGTTCGAAGTCTACGTTTATGAATCGAAAGAACAGCAGGTAAAAAAACGAAAATTGATTATTTCAGGACCGGTTATTTTGAGTGATTTTAACAGTTGAATTAAACTGGATACGACAAGAACCGGTATAACGGAAAACCGGTTGTTTCAACGATAACCGCCATCCCTACCACACACACCATGTGGTGGCTTG
Source organism: Schistocerca serialis cubense (assembly GCF_023864345.2). Taxonomy (NCBI): domain Eukaryota; kingdom Metazoa; phylum Arthropoda; class Insecta; order Orthoptera; family Acrididae; genus Schistocerca; species Schistocerca serialis. The sequence goes on along the minus strand of NC_064646.1, from coordinate 329,602,146 downwards.
CGGAATATAGATATACAATCGCACCAAAAAGTATTGGCACAGTTACATTTTAGTGGTTGTAGGTTAAACGAAACATATATTTCAGAACAGAACCCATACATGTGACACCTTACATTACATAGTTTACAAATATGTCAAAATCACCTGTCCTTAAAGTAACATACAGTGTCATGAAAAAAAACATCGCTCTTCTGCACCCAAAAAAGTATTGGCACACGCATATGAATCGGACAGTGTGTTCGTTTTCTTCATTGATGTTCACCATCTAATAGCTAGTGTGCATCCCTTTAGCATCTATAACAGCACGTAAACGCCTAGGAATGCTTTGTATTAAATTCCGGGTGATATCAGGGGTAATTTTCGACCATTCCTCCAGGAGCACTTTCTCCAAGTCGTTTTTACCGGACGGACGCCTTTTTCTGACTTGTGTGTCAAGATGAGCCCACAGGTTCTCAATGGGGTTCAAATCAGGGCTCTGAGGTGGTGTTAGAACCCTTCTGGGGGCATTGTACAGTAACCACTCCCGGGTTTTCATGGCGGTATGTTTTGGGTCGTTGTCTTGCTGGAACTGAAACACCCCAGTAAGGCCCAATTTCTGTGCACTAGCGTGTAAATTACCTCGCAACACGTCAATGTATCTCATATGATCCATTGTGCCGTGAATTACAGCTAGATTTCCAACGCCGGAAGCCGCCATACAGCCCCAGACCATGATACCGCCCCCACCGTGTTTGACTGTGGGATGCATGTGTTTGATGTCGAGGTGCGTATTCGGCTTGCGCCAAATTTTCTTTCTTGCATCAAATCCGAACACATTGAACTTCGATTCGTCGCTAAATATCACAGTGTTCCAAAACTCCATCGGCTTGCTGATGTAGTCCTTGGCAAACTGCAGGCGTTTCTGCCGGTTAATTTCCGAAATGTATGGCTTCTTCCTGGGAGAACGTCCATGCATGTCAGCCTCATTCAACACATTTCGTATAGTCTGAACACTAACCGTCTTGTCGGACGTTGTCTGAACAATCTCAGCAATAGTTGCTGCACTTGTAGCAGGTTCCTTCCGAGCAAGTGCGATGATATGGCGACGCTCTCGGGTTGTAAGCACTTTTGGACGTCCAGGACGACACTTATTCACTGTTGTTCCAGTCTCTTTATATTTCTGAATGATGGCTCTTACCGTGGTGTAGCTCACAGACACCTCTGCTCCGATTTGTCGATAGCTTCTCCCTTGTGAATGGAGCAATACCACTCTCTCACGCAACGCCACTGAATGTTCCTTCTTCTTCGGCCCCATGCTGACCACTATCGCGCACTACAGCAACATACTGGCGACCGGGCCGTCAACAACACGCAGTGTCTAATGTGTCAGCAGATGGCGTTCCGGTACCTGAAAACCCAGCAATATACCGAGATGCCATGCTCTGTGCCAATACTTTTTGTGTGCAGAGGAGATACGTGTTTGCCCATAACACTGCATTTCTTTGTTAATGGTAGGCACTATGGGCAGAATTGTAATGTCTGGTATGTGAGGTAGCACGTACATGTACTGTGTACCGGAAAGTGCGGCGTTTGTAACCAGCAACGATAAATACGCACGTGTGCCAATACTTTTTGGTGCGATTGTAGATATCATTTACCTGATTCTCAGAGCAAAAGAACATTCTCTTGAGAAAGTTCTCAATTTCGTATGGATGAAAAAATTCGAAGCATATTCTCCATTGAGGGAGTTCCTTCTCACTACCTCGCCTGCTTCTTGATAAAATTGTCGGTGTTTGTTGTCTGCCGTGGCCGGCGCAGAATGCACGCGTAATATTACATTTCATTCAACTCGCTCAAACAGGCAAACTACCTAGTGTACAATTATGGAACAGGCATCAGCGTGTTCTGGAAGAGTTGCGCTATGTTTCGATTTTTATGGTTCAAATGGCTCTGAGCACTAAAGGACTTAACATCTGAGGTCATCAGTCCCCTAGAACTTAGAACTACTTAATCCTTACTAACCTAAGGACATCACACACATCCATGCCCGAGGCAGGATTCGAACCTGCGACCGTAGCGGTCACGCGGTTCCAGACTGAAGCGCCTAGAACCGCTCGGCCACACCGGCTGGCTTTGATTTTTATGTCCGGCAACAAATTATTAAGACGATTACGGACAGGTTCTTGCGATATTACCGAATTTTGGACGAGGGGAAACTGTTTTATTATTGAAGTTAGGTTAACAAACTATACGACAAAATGTTAAGATTACATGATATTTTCATGTACTCCAAACCGAACGCTCTCAAAGAGTTTTCTAACACGAGATAATTTTGGCTAAATACGACGCATTATGATGTGCTCGCGTTTCGAGTACGTAAGCGGCCGCACGTGGTTTCGTTATGAGAAAGAGATTATAATAAACCAGTTATCGGTTTTTCTGATCCGCTTACTTATTTCTAACATAGCAAAATATAATATCTGTTTTGTGAGAAGATGTGATGCGGAACACCTGGAAAAGTCAGTGAGACGGTTGTTTGGTGTATACCTAAGCCGACTCCTACATCAGTCTGAAAACTTTTTTTTGCTTCCAAGCAACATAATTTCTATCATTAGTACGAAACCTTCGGTAAAACGTAACCTCAACAGAACTTAACTCAGCTCGAAGTATGCTATGGACCTCACTTCATAAAACGGAGAATGTTCTTCGTTTTGACCAACTTCCCCCAACGTTTTACTCGCGCTTTGGACATCCTCGGGTGAAGTGTATTCTCCGACTCGCTTTCTTCATGCGAACCTGAGAATCTTGTGTGTGTGAAATCTTATGGGACTTAACTGCTAAGGTCATCAGTCCCTAAGCTTACACACTACTTAATCTAAATTATCCTAAGGACAAACACACACACCCATGCCCGAGGGAGGACTCGAACCTCCGCCGGGACCAGCCGCACAGTCCATGACTGTAGCGCCTCTGACCTCTCGGCTAAGCCCGCGCGGCCCTGAGAATCTGGTCCGAAATTTCGAGTGTAATTCATATTCTCTATTTTGTTTATAAGACCTCACGTGTAACTGCCGTTACACATCTCCCTCTCGCTACACCACGGCTGTGCTATACCGAGAAGGTTTATAGCATGTTCTCCGACAAATGGGCGTTATACGCCTGGTTTCAGTTGTAACATGGTACCCAGTTCGCGTCGATAGAGGTGGTACGCATGTCAGGGGAAAGTTCGCCCTCGTGGCGCGGTGGGATGCGGCCAGCGGGGATTGTCCACCTCGTCGAGGAAGTCTTGTCTGTGCGTGGCCGCTCGGCGAAAACAGTCGGAGGTGGCGGCGCGTCAGCCTAGTGGTGGTGGGGGCGGCGGCGCGCGGCCGGGGTTAGTCGCATTGTTGTCGTACACGGGCGAGCCGCGTCGCGGGGGCAAGTCGGCGGCTGGGACAAGCCCGCAGCGAAAGCGGCGGCGGCCCGCCGCCGTGGTGGGGGGGCCCGTATTGATTCGGCGGCGGCGGAGGGGCGGTGGAGGGGCGGCGGCCAGGCGGCCGACTCGCAGCGGCCGCAGTCGCTCCGACACGCGACGCCGAGCCATGGCGCGCCAAGCCCGCTCTGCGAGGGTCCTCCTTCCGCTTCTTCCCCCCTCTCTTTTCTTCCCACCGGCCTCTGAACCATTCTCTATCTTCCTCTCGTGAAAAATAAACACCGCCTTCAATTCGGCCAACACGTGCTTTCCGGCTGAATGTGTGACCGGGACAGACGAAAACATTGTCTTCCTTCGTTTCGAACGGCAAAGCTCTACCGTTTACACGACACGATAGCTTCTTACTGTGGACTGGCACCTGCACTGACACCCACGTACCCTCTGTCACTGCCAAAAGGAGGGCGCCACGCCGAGGCAATGTCCTCGAGTTTCCCCGCCGAAGCCGCGTAGTATTCCGTCTGGCATGAAGTCCGGCCACGTGGTCGCGTCGAGATAGAAGGGCGGCGCGCGTTGCCAACCGCCGGCGAGTGCGCGGCGTGTGCGGTGGCCATGGACTGCTGCAACTACGTGGAGTACCGCAGCCAGCAGTACGGCTACCACCACCAGCAGCAGTACGCGCCGCACTACGGCCAGCCGCACTGCTACCAGCCGGGCTACTACCACGCGGGGGCGGGTCCGCAGCCGCCGCCACTGCCGCCTCCGCCGCCTCCCGCCTGCTACGAGCCGCCGCCGCAGCCCTCCTACTGCGGTGAGTTGGCAGCCGTGGCCGCAGCAACAGCTGATCGCGCCCGCCTGCCCCAGTTAACGCGCGCGTGGCGGTCGAAGCCCCCACATCTGGCGCGCTTCGCAGAGACCTCACCGACACTCGCTCCGCTGCTCGGAGCCATATCGACCCGCTCCTCACTCCTACATCGCGGAATAAATCATCGCAAAACAGATTTAATTATCTCGTAAAAGATTTCTAAGTATGTTGCTTGTAACGACTTTCACTACAAAATATTATCTGTAAATTGTTCCAGCCACTTTGTTACACAACTCCGCGTTTCGATTCTAATGCCAATATCATCAGATGGATTAATATATTTTTTCATCGTTGAATTTATTTTTAACGTGTGTTCTCTGTTTGGCAGGCAGAACTGTAGCGAGGAGGTTATGTGTCGTATTGCATGCATATTTTGGCGATGATGTTCACTGAACGCTGTCGTAACGAATTGTGTGTTTGTCACTAAACACATTTCAGTGTTGCAATATTTTGCAACTTTACAATTCAACCTTCATTTCTGATAGACTAAGGAAAGTCTTAAATAAATTTACGTTGTGCCGTTTACAAATTGCCGTTACACCATTCAAACTTACCTACGTAGCATCTGAATTACTTCCACGAACAATGCAGCTGTATTATTATATTACGGGGAAAGAGGATCAAACTGCCCGTCTTCAACAAAACACTTAATATAGTAACCTGAAAGATATTCTCTGTCATGAACCTTCTTTCTTAGTGTCTACTAATAAAAGATTTGTCTTCCAATGATGCACTTAACTTATTACGCATTATGCTGAAACTAAAGTACATGTACTAAGTCGTCGCTGGTAGATATTGCCACGTACTGGCCATACCTTACTCTTCCCGCCTTCCTTCCTAAATAACGCCTGTGAACAACCTGCATAATCATAATTAATACTCTCAGTCATTGCTGTTTTATTATTCTGCTGTCTTTGCGTAGTCGCCAACTTACTTTTATGAACGGTGCCACTGTACCATAATATTACGAAGATCGCTACTTTTATGAAAGGTGCAACTGTACCATAATATTACGAAGAGTGCTGGGTAAACTGCTCGTAGCATAGCATATAAGATAACAACGTAATATGACTCACATTCTGCTGCATTGAACTCTTCCTTTCAGTTTTCGGAAATAAAGGTTCATCTTATAATGATAGTGCCGACCTAGTGCGATTTCTTTACAAACTAAAATACTGCTCCATGGCGCTCGTAGATATTACCAAGTCCTAGGCGTTCGTAGCTTTATTCTGCGTACTACCTGAATCGTTGTGGTAAAAAACCCACATATTTATAATTTGTATAATAACATTGTGAAGAAGCAAAGAACCCATCCTCTCCATAAAATAACCACCATCACTTGACCAGAACGCCTATGAAAGCGCAAATAAAGTTGTTTCAATACTGATTTAGTTCCTTTAAACCGTAAACGTAGTTACAGCGTGCCTATAGCTATGATTCCCTTGGTTCTCTCATCTGTCTAAATGTAAGTGTAAAATATCTCCAGCCAACGTAGGTCGTGTGCCTTTACTACACTGACCTCCTTTAACATTTCGAAAAGGCATGGATTCTGACAGGAAAAATTTGCTATCGCCTCCACTTCTAGCGCATTTTCCACATTTATTTCGCCTTGATAATTTCTATCACCGTACTTACCAAAGACAATGATAGTAATAGAAATTCAATGTACCAGAAATGCAACCTTTAAAAATTCGCCAAACACCAGGTGAAGGAGTTGTTCCGAAGTTTCGGCTGTTTGGATTTGATATACAGTATTTCTGTGTGGTCACTTTATGTGACCTGCTTCTATAATAGAACGTTGGTAAAGCAAAGTAGAGAGCTTTTCTCCTCCTACATCACGTCAAACGAATGCTGGGATGGTTCCTCAGCAATACTGCGGCCGGTTCCCTCCTAATACTTTCTCACCTGAACTAGCGTATAGTTCCCAATAGTCTGGATGTGGACGGATCGTTGACCCCTAGCCTTAGTTATAAAGGTAGCTGCTGTGCCAGGCATATAAGGTCCCAAAGTTGCTGGTTTAATCATGCCATTCTCCACTGGGACATCCGCAGTAAAGCTCAGAACTATTTCTCGAAATAGCTAAGTTAACACAACGCCACACAAGCGTTGTTATACGATTATTTACATGCAACGCCGTACTTCAGCACTATTTACTCAAAATCACACAACAATATGTAGCAATCATTGTAATATGTATTTTCGTTCCATGTTTTTATAAGGATCTGCACTAATTCTGTGAAAAAATTAGCATCATTTTATGATAAAAATTGCATTTTAATCGATCTGTTCCTAAGCAACGGGAAGAACACCGCAGAAACGTATGTCGGCTTTAATTTCTCTCAGGGAAACTCCGACGTCTCCGCATAAAAACTAACAATGAAAATAAATGGTGTGCGAGCTCTCGAGTAGTCATGCGAATTTAATATCCATATATATAATACGAACATCAATCAAAAAGAATCACTTCTTACATATATGTAGAATTTTGATGAGAATGCAACCAGCCTGTCGAATGCAGTTTTGGTCGCGCTGTAACATTGCAGTTACATAGGAGCCTGTTCCGGGCAGGCTACAGTACATTTCCAAATAGTAGTTGTATTTAGTAACTATTCACTATTCTTACCTTTGTGAATTTACAAGAGAGAAAAACGTTTTTAACATTACGATTTTACGCACTCGCTGTAAAATGTTTTGCCGTTGTGGAGTAGTTTTGCGCCTATTCCGAATATTTTATTAAGTAAGTAAGCAATTTTATAAACGCAACGTACAGCAACTTCCGCAAATCAGACTATGCAACACACAGTACGTGAAGTTACCGACAGAAATTCCCTCTTGTTACCGACTTATAGCCGAAAAGTTGTTTTTTCGAAGACTATCTTTTCGAGGATGGGATTCATAGTCATCTAATACTTATTAAAGGACATCGTTGTCTCATTTGAATGCTAAAACTACTGCATTTAAAAACTCCGTTAGCAATTTCGACCTTTGACCATTATTAAACTGAACCATTTTGTGCTTTAGCACACGACAGAATTAAAATACCAGACATTTTATTGCATGTAGCATATCCTCATACGTTCTACTGTATGTACAACGCATTATGTGATCTAGGGCATCCTTGTATTTGTGTTCTTCCTAAGACTGGAAATTTCTTTTCCAGATCTGATTTCCCGTACAATGTCGCTATGTTTTTCCGTTGGTATGCAGTTACGCACTTTCGACAAGAATGTAAGGAAGAAATTACTTAGCACAACGTTAATAAGACTGTCATCTCTGAAATGACATTATGTGAATACATATATTCATCAGTATATCTACTACTTCTGATACTAATTATTATTATTACATAGTGCTCCCTTACTATGCGTATTCTTATATCAACCCAGTAAGGACGTAAGAAAGGACGTGAAGGTTTAAGCAAGGACCTGAAGCTCGTAAACTTGTCCAGTGAAATAAATTCACAAATAAATAAATGTGTTGAAGCAGTAAATTGTTCCACTTGATAATGACATAAGGCTGAAATTTCAATTTATAAATAAAGTTATTTTAACATTCAGTAACGATAATATGTTTAAAACGTTTTCGCGGATTGTATTTCACATTACATAATGGTTAGGAAATAGCGCGGAATAGGGAAACGTTAACTATGATTAATCGTGTAGTAACGAACATGTGCTTTTAAATCCTTTCGGTGGATTTATATGTAGATGAAATTATCAATCGGCACCGCTTTCTGGAAGCTGTTTCGACTGTTTTACGACTTTGTTGATTATATTCATCGTTAAGTTTAAACTCAGGGCGCTCACCGATTAGTCGTAGGGCGCTACACCGCATGCTGTGACGCGACTGGATACAGGCCCTGATCATGAATTAGTTATTTCGTTGATAACCTGGCGTGAATGACACGAGCACGCTAAAGCATTCAGAGTCTTCACTGTTCGCTACATGTTTAACTCGTGTAGTCTCCTATTCACAACTCATTGGACATTCGCTTTCCCTGTCCTATCAGTCGTTCTCATGTGGTCTTCTCGTTCGTATGCGCCGTGAAAAAATGTGAAGTTGCTTTGTACTCAGTTGTGTGAGACAGGCGCGGAGAACCGTCATAAACCAGCGATCCTAAGTCTTCGAGACGATGGTGTAAACTAAATCCTTCGGTACCGGTACATCAAAACTGTGTGTTTTGTGTTTAAGGTGCTCAAAGAGATTAAAAAAAAACATTGATTCACTGTCTACTTTTGAGGTCTCAACAATACGCTCTTAAATTACACGTACCTCTACGAACATGAAATGGCATATGTCTGCGATTGATTTTTCTGTTGCTCGTTTTCTCTCGTACCCGTCCCTTTCCGTTTGATTTCTTGTGTAGAATATTACAGTGTTTTACTGTGTAATATTTTATTATTCTTACGAATTGTCGTAAATGGAATTTGAAGTTATATTATTTGCCGGCTGTTCGTCGTTTTTGCGAATCATATGTACAGAGAATTTGACGTTTTGTTGTCGGGGTGTTAAGATTCGTTAATGCTACAGCTGTAGCCGAACACACTCCTGGCGCGGATACCAGCTGCGTGTAGTGCAGCACAGCTGTAGCTCAGCTCAGCTCTAGGTTAAATGCGCCCGCAAGGCGACGGCAGCACAACTGCTGGTTAAATGCGCCAGTAAGGCGATGTGCAAGCAACGAGACTCCAGCGCATGCGTACTGTAATAATCGTAAGTGTACGCAGCTGCGCAAGTCAAGGCGTCATTTATGTTCCGCGGGAAGTGGCTTTTAATGAGATAACAACAAACGCGGAGGGGAATGTGGCGCAATTTTTACTTCCACGTTAAACGTACGATTAACAGAGCATAGATCTGCGCCGCGTTACGATGATATGCGAGCATAAGAACACGTTGCCCTGTTGTATACGGCACGTGGTTGGAGATGATAGGGGACAGGGGAGACCTTGAACTGTGTTCCTCGGTGCATGCTACATACGAGCGCAGCGCGCGCACACGCAACCACTCAATCAGATCACAGCGTTGTCAAGTGCGCGCTGCAACCTGTTGAATCGGCCTTGCGGCGTCCGCTCTTGGGCGTATGCGGTGGAGGACCGCTGCGGTTAGCCAGCAGCTGCGCGGATCATTATCTGCCCAGCCCCGAAACCCATCATCCAGTGGGTTTTAAGTGGTGAGTGCTGATACTCCCCGAGTTGAAGTTCGCAACGGACGTCGGAAACACGAATAGCTATTGTAAAATATAACTATGCCGATCAGCAGGGCAGTTGAGGTGAATACAACGATTGCAAACGGCCATAACTACGATGGTGACTGTAAAAGCAAAGAACGTACTGATCTTATGGGCCTCGCAATTCTGCTCCACCCCAACGTCGTTTCGTAGACTTTCCTAATCGTTACTTGCCATTATGACTTAGCAGCGAGCGGGAATGGTCGTTTGTTGTTTATTGGTGCGTTTTTTTAAAATGTGTGACAAAATTAATGGCAGATCACAAACGCAGAAATTACATTTATGGAATTTACATACCGATAACAGAGGTTTATGGAAATGCGATGAATGAAGCTGCAGTTCGAAAATGGTGCATCATTAATGCCGGACGACCGTATATTCATGACGAAGAACTATCATGCCGACATTCAGTTTTGCCTGACAAACTCAAATCAAGGATCGAGGGAAAAATTCAGCCAGATAGTCGCTTCACTAATGATGAATATAAATAGTGATTTCCTGAGATTTCAAGATAAGTTCTATATCAGACTGTTAGCTGCGATTTGGGCTATAGAAAGGCGTATACCAGAAGGTTTCCTCAACCTTTGAGAGATGAACACGAAAAACAACTAGTGGGAGCGGTACTGACTTTTTTAACTCGTTACGTTCAAAAATGGCTCTGAGCACTATGGGACTCAACTGCTGAGGTCATTAGTCCCCTAGAACTTAGAACTAGTTAAACCTAACTAACCTAAGGACATCACAAACATCCATGCCCGAGGCAGGATTCGAACCTGCGACCGTAACGGTCTTGCGGTTCCAGACTGCAGCGCCTTTAACCGCACGGCCACTTCGGCCGGCCAACTCGTTACGTCAATGATAGCAAGGAGTAATATTACTGACAACGAGACTATGCTTCGCTTGAAGTTGAAGTAAAGCGCCACTCAGTGGAATGGGATCATTCACGATGCACACAAAGCCTAGAGAAGATACCATAAATACAATCGCTTACTTTCAGACCCTTCACTCATTACGTCGCGCCGTTCAAAACAGCGGCATTGTACTTCTTCACGAGATCACGTGCCTGCTTCATGCTACGTTGACGAAAGAGTTGATTCAGCAGTTTAATTTTTGAACATCCGCCATATAGCCAAGACTTGGCTCCAGGTGATTACCGTCATTTTCCCAAACTGAAGGAATTTTTGAGCGAAAGCACTATGGATACAACGACGAGCTGAAAGACTGGTTCAGTAGCTTGGCGGCATCTGAGTATGCAGAAGGCATAGAAGAGCTTGTGGAGCGCTACTGCATGTGTTTCCGTGCTACTGCAAATGGTTTTCATTTGAACGGCTATTAGCTATAAAAATAGCTAAGATACCAAAATGTGTTTTTCATTATCTTGACTAAAAAGTCTGATGAAACAAACATTCTTTACTTTTAGAATGACCCTCTATTTAGCAGTAATGAGACATCCATAACAACTAAATAGGATATAAAAGAGAGTTAAAAACTCCAGTCGTTGCGGAAACGTTCGAATTATGCTACGGCAATAGTGGAAGCAATGGAGGAAGAAACATTTGCCGCACATCTTATTTTTAGCAGTGAGGCCATCTCCTACACAATGTGTAAGGTTAGCTGGCACATTTCAATAAGGAATACAGACAAGTCCTCGTGTTGGTTAAATATTAGCGTGACTCACCGAAAAATAATGTCAGGAAGAAAATTGTACAGTCCATACTTCTTCGTTGAGCAAAGTGTTTTCGACAAAGTTTCATGGAGCAATGACTGATGCCGCAGCTTGACACAGATCCCACGGATTTCAGCGCTTCCCCGTTGGGATATGGAAGGGTGCACATTTTTAAATCAACATCTCCCAGGCCATTGGATCGATCGTAATGGATAGGACGACGCTGTCTTCTGCTCTTGGCCACCTATAACTCCGGGCCTAACTCTCCATGGATCTTTTTTAAAGGGATTGTGTGAAAGATCCTTTGTTTGTGCGCCCATGGCCGTAAACAATTCCGGGACTCAAACTGCGCATTTCAAACTGCGCATTTCAAATGTACTCGCGCCGATGACGGCATATATTCTTTTTAATGTGTAGTATGAAATGGATTATTGCTTAGATGTTGTCCGTGTGGCAAAGAGATATAGAACACCTATAAAAATACCTAAAGTTTTGTTGAACTTTCTTTTATGACCTCCGTAATTTCTTTCGATGTATTACTATGCATTAAATAATTATTGCCGTTCGTAGTCGCTGTATTCATTTTGAATAGCCGTGCGTTTAAAACTTTTATAGCGGAAATAAGAGAGAGTAAACGGAATCGAAACTCCAAGGAGAAACCATCAGGAAATGAAGATGGTGATATGAATTCGACTTGAGAAGTGCGCAGCTTGATACATTGTAATACATCAGAATCGATCATTCTTGATCCATTCAAGATAGCGGCATGTGATATACGCAGAGGACCACGTAATTTTGTTGCTTATTTAATCCACTTATCTCTAGTATCAGCCGAAATATTGAAGCAAGTGTGATTAAATGGAAGGTATAATTTTTAACAGTTCTTGAAACGACGGGTATTGTGATTAAAACGTTTGTTAAACCTTAACTCAGGAGATGTGGCCCATCAGACAGCGCGAAAATTTTCGAACCGTCTCCAAGGTCAGTTCAGGCGAACTGCTTCTTAACTCTCCCTACCCTCCTTAAATCGCCAATCCTACGACGTTTTGTTGTCGGTTGCGTTATCGCCTTCTTTGTTTGTTATTGGCACATTATATTGACAGGTGTTGTGGTCTGCTAGACAGCGCTTCGAGATTACCTACCTCTTTTTTCTTCAGTATAGTACCAAATGTCTTCCCAGGGACGTGTCAGTTTCAGCGGTCGTGAGTTTGATGAGATTATTAGTCGGTGGGTGTCAGTGATATACAGGGTGAATATAATTAAAGTTAAATTTTGAAAACGCTGTAGAAATAACACCATTGGTCAAAATGACGTCAAATTGCGACGGAATATTATCGGAGAAGGGGGAAAACGTATGGCAGAAGAAAAATAAATAGTTACAAAGTGTAGCAGTAGATGGCGCTGTAAGCATCATAATTTAATAGTGGTCGACTACAAATGACAAATGAATCATACAACAATGCCTAAGGTCTGCGTTTGACGCTAAACAAACTACACTACTCAGTGTGCTTTGGTGTACATGTCTGATTCTGTTAGTTACGAAGCCCATCCACCACGGCAAGGTTATATCATATCGGATGGGAAAAATCGGTTTTTAATTGTCCTGAGGCCACGAACCACATAAAAAGCATCACATGCATAGGATTTTAATCGTCCCGAGCCCAAAAACTGCATAAAAAGCGCCAATCACATCGGTTTTTAATTGTCCTAAGGCCGAAAACCGCATAAAAAGCATAAATCAAAATCAGATCGGATTATTAATTTCCGTGTGACTCGCGCAAAACATGTTCAATATGCTGTCTACCGTTTTCTGCAACAAGTTGAAATCTAGGGACAGCATGTCCCACAAGTGATCGAAGTGTTTCCGGGGTCACGTTCAGAATGTGTTGCGCAGTGCGTTCCTTCAGTACAGCTAGGTTTGCAATCGGAACACTGAATACAACATCTTTCAGATAGCCCCACAGCCAGAAGTCACACGGATTAAGATCAGATGATCGGGACGGCCAGGCCGTAGGGAAATTCCTGCTGATAATTCTAGCATTTCCGAAATGGCAGCTTCAGCAGCTGCTTAACTGGATTTGCAATGTGCGGAGGTGCACTATCTTACATAAAAATGGTCCCATCCACGATGTTGGAGAGCTGGAATGACGTGGTTGCGAAAAGACGGTCATAGCGCTTACCAGTGACGGTACAGGTAACAGCACCGGAAGCACCTGTCTCTTCCAAAAAAGTATGGCCCTATGATGAATGATGCCGTAAACCCGCACCACACAGCGTCATTTTCAGGGTGAAGTGGTACTGGTTGATTTTCGTGTGGATTTTCCGTTGCCCCTATTCGGCAATTCTGTGTATTGATACATACTGTCAGATGGAAGTGGGCTTCGTCTGTCCAGAAAATCTTCTACGGCCAATCATTGTCAACGTCCATGCGAGCGAGAAATTCTAAAGCAAAGGTCTCCCTTGCTGGCAGGTCAACACGAAGCAGCTCGTGCACATGGGTAATTTTGAATGGATAGCAAAGAAGGACGTTTCATAGGATTTTACGCACCGTGCTCACGGGTATGTCCAATGTTCGGGCAATTCTCCATTCACTACACGTTTACACATCACCACTCGTCTCCTCCTACATTGTTGTGCCACTGCTTCCACTGACGTCGAATCAATTCGTTTCCACCCTCTACCAGGTTGCACACCAAAAGAACACGACTTTTAGAATTTCCGAATCATTTTCTCCAAACCCACGGCAGTCATCGGACCAACGCCTTTTTTCAAACCCTTCAGCGTCCAGAACTTCTTCAGAGCGACGTGTGCACAGTCATCATTCTAGTAATGATTCAAATGGCTCTGAGAATTATGGGACTTAACATCTGAGGTCATCAGTCCCCTAGAACTTAGTTTAACTAACCTAAGGACATCACACATATGCATGCCCGAGACAGGATTCGAACCTGCGACCGTACCGGTCGCGCGGGTCCAGACTGAAGCGCCTAGAACCGCTCGGTCACAACGGCCGGCCATTCTAGTAACACAGCTTTACAAGCGGAGCGCGATCCTGCATAGGACAAGCCACGTACCCGGCGTGATTATACCAACTTCAATGGGTCGTGCGCATGACAAGTGTTTTCATTTACATATTCTGACACATACAACGCCATCTATTGATCAATTTTCTTCTGCCATACGTTTTCCTCGTTCTCCGATAATATTCCGTTGCAATTTGACGTCATTCTGACCAGTGATTTTATTTCTACAGCGTTTTGAAAGTTTAACTTAAATTATAATCACCCTATAGATTAACAAACAGACGGAAAAGACGGCGATCTTACAATAGGCAATGATCACAGTTCTGCTAGCGAACAGATTATTCAGACCAAGAATTTCAAGGCAGTTGTGATGGGGACCTTCCTCTTCCTCCAGGAAAGTACTTAAAGTGTTAGTTAAAATCAAACGTGTTTTGAGTGGTGATCAAGAAAAATGTAGATCCCAGCAGTGAATGTCAATTTTGTAGACTTTATTTTTGTATCTTTCAAGTGCAATTTTAAACCCTGTAATTTAGACATATGTGAACATTTAGCTGCTATAAATAAAGATACTACAATTTCTCGGACTGTACAGTTCATTTCTCTGACAGTTCGTTTATGTTTATTGTTTAAAAAGCCGCACAAAAGTATGTGATTTTGGGTGATAAACGGTAAAATACTGATGAATTATTTACAATAATAAAACCAACAAGGAGTATTTAAACAACACTTAAATAATTGTAAAATAATTGTTAGATAACGTAAAATAAAAATTTCGGTGATTTGCTTCCTAAATCTCGGGTTATTAACACAGGGGTCCTAGAGACTCCACTTCGCAGAATGCGTTACATTAGTCACCTCGTGAGTTCAGGGAGAACGATGGCGTAGAAAGTTTTCTCAAAACTGTCGGAGAAATGAGCTGAAATTGAAAATTAAGGCGTCTTGAATGGGCTACAGGGGCATAAACAATGACAACTGGTGCTAATGGGAACATTCATTTCGCCACTTTTATGTAAAAGTGATTTGCAACATCATCAATAAAAGCATTATTCATCTCCACACAGAGACTCTTTATTTCGAAATTTTGAAGGCCCTCTTAAACTTTTCCTCATGACCTCGTACCGATTCTTAAGTGTTGTGATTTATACTTCATGGATTTAATCTTCATCGCACTGATATTCGCGTTTCTATTGGCCCTAAATGACACAGAAATTAACAGCAGTAATGAGTATAGACGAAACGGTGATGGGTAAAATGTTTAGACGCAGTTGTGCAAGGTTCCTACAATTTCTTATAATACGCGCAGCAGAGCCGCGTACCTCGGGAAGCCCAGCAAAGACTTGCCGAATCCATGCTAGGCAAAATGACGCTTAACTGCGTTCCAAAGGTGGGCCAACACGCTCTTACGAATCAGTGTGGCTGGGCTCGGTCCGGAAATCCGCCTTGAGTGGAGAGTCTTCTCAGACCTACCAGTTCTTATTTTTGTATGTACGGGTTATTATTTAACTCCATATTGTGTGTCGTTTGTGTTGGTGATTGTATATTGCAGAGTTATTCATTACTGTGAAGGTATTTTCTCAGAAACAAAGGTAATTGTGGTAACAAACCAAGTAAATCACAATTACGTCATTAGTCTTTAACGAACCACCGGAAAACAAGGAGACCTTATACCAAAATACTCAGAAAATACCTGGTGAAGAGCCTCTGTAATTTTGTAAATGGTTCAAATGGCTCTGAGCACTATGGGACTTAACATCTGAGCTCATAAGCCTCCTAGACTTAGAACTACTTAAACCTAAGTAACTTAAGGACATCACACACATCCATTCCCGAGCCAGGATTCGAACCTGCGACCGTAGCAGCAGCGCGGTTCCGGACTGAATGTAATTTCGTAGATGGAATTTGTATTCACCCTGTATAGTTGCTGT
Organism: Schistocerca serialis cubense; assembly: GCF_023864345.2. Taxonomy (NCBI): domain Eukaryota; kingdom Metazoa; phylum Arthropoda; class Insecta; order Orthoptera; family Acrididae; genus Schistocerca; species Schistocerca serialis. The sequence continues at coordinate 329,586,055 of NC_064646.1, read as the reverse complement.
TTCTTGTTATTGTCGTTGTTGTTGTGATAACATACAGATTTCAGGGCAGTAACGGCATGGTTATCAGCCTTCTTACTGAATACGAACTAAATAGTTATTGAGAATAAAGTCTTTCCTTTTAATCAGTCCTCTCCGGACAATCGCTCAAGCACATATACTAGACACAGGGTATTTAGCAATGACAGTAGAGACTGTGGTCGCTTATCAGCATATTACAGTGGCTAACGAAAATCACGCATGAGAACTTGTATGTCTACATGCACGTTCTTAACACTTTTCTCGCGCCTAAACAAACAGTAGTTTAGACGTGACATAAAATGCAAAATAAAATGAGAATTAGCTGAAAAAGTGCTAAAAGTTATTACCTGGTGCGCATGGATAGATGACCACTAGTAAAAATCGAGAAAATGTCCATTACTGTGAGAACAAGGAAATCTTGAATGTAAAAAACCTCTGGAAATAACCTTCGTGGAAGGTTGGATTAACCAGATCATTCACTGGGCGAGCGACGCAATGTGTTGTCCAACGTGTATGGAAACTGCTGTTTTCACAGCAGTTGCGCTCTTCCAAAGCAGGAAATACCTGTTTTACAAGGGCGTCTCGATGACATGCAGACGTCATGGTACACCTGAAGGGCTCTATGGGTATATTTTCCCTTCAAACAAGAAAGGACCGAGGATAACTGTGCTCATGAATCCACACTACACAGTCGGCGAGTGCAGTGGCTGTTACTGCACAACACGTGGCTTAACAGTACCCCAAATATAGCAGTATTCACAGCTCGCTGTCGTGTAAATTGTTCGCGGCTATGTCTCATTGACTTCGATCCTTGCCAGAAACCGAAGCGCAAATTCAGAACGTTGCTGCGGATCATGAGGTTTCAGTTGATGCATCGTTTGCGTCTTGCACGAGCACCTCAGAACTTGCCGTACTGTTGACTATTCCCAGCGTAACTCTCGTGAGTCGTGACACTGCGCGAGCAGTAGCACTATCCGGGGCACGCGCTGCAGGGTCAGTTACAACAACAGCAACCTTGTCAATGGAAATGGAAATGAGCATTTGGCGTCATTGGCCGGGAGGCCCCTTGCGGGGCAGGTCCGGCCGCCTTGGTGCAGGTCTTATTACATTCGACGCCACATTGGGCGACCTGCGCGCCGGATGGGGATGAAATGATTATGAAGACAGCACAACACCCAGTCCCTGAGCGGAGAAAATCCCCGACCCAGCCTGGAATCGAACCCGGGCCCGTAGGACGGCAATCCGTCACGCTGACCACTCAGCTATCGGGGCGGACACCTTGTCAATAACTTCCACCAGAATAAGATACCTTCCTCTTCTAGACGCAACGCAAAGTTCACCAGAGTTTCGAAATTCACTATCATCTTCCTAAAACGATTTAATGACATGGCACCTTCTTCATACTTCATACCTTCCAGTCCAGTTACTCTCTTAGTGCAGCACTGAAACTGCTGCCGTTCACACAGCATAGTTTCACGAACAGTGCACAGCCTCTCTCCTCAATAGCGATACTCTTAACTCACAGTCATGGTTTGTCAAATGACAGCATGGTTGTCATATCTTCATACAAATAGTGCACAGCGCCAGATTTGCACGTGGTAGCCAAAACTGAAGCTAATTTTTCTCGAGCGTAAATCGGTTCCACGTTAACGCAGTGGCATATCTAAGAAGTTTCGCTTCTATACGAAAAGTATAGCCCACACTGGACCTCCGTGGGTAACTGCACTTTAATTACAGTCAGTCGGAATATTGACTGTGTCAGAATTGTAACACTGATTCATATAATTGTAACTGACGTGATCATTGACTAAAAAAGGGTGAATCAGCAACTTTGAGATACATTAAAATAGTGTACCCAACAACTTGGGCAGAGACCTGACAACCAACAAGATCGTAAAACCTTTCCCACACTCGTCTCATTGTTCTGTTAAAAAAGTGTTGTGGGCTCCAGTCGTAAGGCTTGTTGTTTGCAGCTACTCGCTGCTAGTCTATAGTGCTTAAAATAGGTAAGATTATCATAGCAAAAATTTCAATCGCTGGGCGGTAAATATATCGTGCATAAAAAGTCACATTCGATTAAAGATGGGTTGCGTTGAACAAAATTGATGACAACTTACGTAAATTGGTATGTTGAAAAAGATCAACGGGGACAGTAACTTTCGTGCCAAAAACTGTGCGACCACCTGCTTAGTAGCGTGTTGCTCCATCTTTGGAACGCAAAACAGCTGTGTTTTTGCGTGGCATAGATTCGAAAGGTAATTGGCCAGTTTGCAGAGGTATGATATCTACGGACAGGTCACGAAATTTCCATAAATTACAGGCCGGTGCCATGTGAGCGCGGATGTGTTATATAGAGTCCAGATCAGGAGAATTTTTTTGGCCAAAACATCAACGGGCGTTCACTAGCATGCTTCCCGAAACAATGTGCAACGGTGTTGGAGTTGTGACCCGGACTGTTAATCGTCATTGAAGATGCCATGGCCGTTGGGGAAGAAATCAAGCCTGAAGGCATGCAGGTGGTCCGTAGTAATCTTCACGTAGTTCATACCTGACATTATGCCTTGAATTACTATCACAGATCGCATGCAGTCCCAGGTGAATGTCCCCCGCAGATCTGTAACCATGATTCGGTGCATGTTTCGAGCAACCGTTCGCCTGGATAACTGCTAATTCGGAGACGACCATCGACTTGATGTAACATGAAACGTAATTGAGACGTCCAGGCGACACGTTTCTTTCCATTGATTCCTGGTCTAACCTTGATGGTCCTGTGCCTACGGCAATAGCAATTTATTTCCTTGTGTCAACATGGGAAAACAAAAGGGTCGTCTGCTGCGGGACCCCATGTATAACAGTATTCACTGAACGGCCTGCTCCGAAAGGATCTGCTACTGATCGTCGACTGTCCTGATATACAGAGCGAGCAAACCACCGAACTCCACTTCCTTTGAAGTGGCGGTGGACGTCCAACACTTCGTCGTCTACCGTTTACCGTTCTTCAACCACTTGCCACGACAGTAACTGCCGACTATCTTCGCCGTTGCGAGATGCTCATTTCCAGGATTCGGGCCATAGCAATATGCTCTTTGTGAACGTAGTTTCCTTCAGTAAATTTCCCCATTTACGACTCATACTAACGCTACAATTATTCCTCATTCGCCCCTGATTCGCTTATATACTTCTGCGTCGCGTGACCTTAGGTAGCAGTTAATCTTGCGACGGGCTGTGGTCATACTTTTTTAGTTCATCAGTGCATAAATCAGCAGTGAAACTGGTGTCGGAAATGCGAAGAACGGCTTTTTGCTGCGCAGAAACGGTTGCTAGACGCCTCGTATCCATGCAACCCGCGTAACACGGCATGCGGGCTGCAGATGTTCGCTGTGGTAGGCGACGCCCGTAGTGGAAGTGACACGCTAGCTGCGATGCACAGAGTTACACATTTGACGATAACAATTTTTTACGTGCTTCGCTTAACTGTTTCTACATTCTTTAGTGTATCTGTCTTACGACAGGTTTCAACTGCAGGCTCGCCATTGCATCCTGCTCTTAGCATCTTGCTTCATTATTTGTACACTCATCAAAAAAACTTTCGCATCACCTCGGTTCACAGAACTCCTGAAGATAGACGCTAACTGTGGATATTGTATCACAGACACAGACCCTTTGGCTGTTCAGAGATGTCACTAAACCCGCCCAAAGATGTGAACAACCATGCAGGAGCAGCGCCTATTAGACGGAGGGGGTTCGACAGCCGATCGGTTCCAGTCATTCCACCAGGACGGAGGTACACGGCTCGTGTTGTCTATAGTTCAACCATGCCTCGACGGTCAATACCGGGGTTCGATGGCATCCGCATTGATATTTTGTGGCAGGAAGGGCTCTCAAGAAGGGAAGTGTTCAGGCGTCTCAGAGTGAACCAAAGCGATGTTGTTCGATCATGGAGGAGATACAGAGAGACAGGATTTGTCGATGACATGCCTCGCTCAGGCCGCCCAGGGGCTACTACTGCAGTGGATGACAGCTACCTCTGGATTATTGCTCGGAGGAACCCTGACAGCAATCCCACCATGTTGAATAGTGCTTTTCGTGCAGCCACAGGACGTCGTGTTACAACTCAAACTGTGCGCAATAAGCTGCATATGCGCAACTTCTCTCCTGGCGTCCATAGCGAGGTCCATCTCTGCAACCACGAAACCATGCAGCGCGGTACAGATGGGCCCAACAACATGTCGAATGGACCGCTCTGGAGAGGCATCATGTTCTCTTCACCCATGAGAGTCGCATATGCCTTCAACTAGACAATCGTCGGAGGCAGCCCGGTCAGGCTGAACGCCTTATACACACTGTCCAGCGAGTGCAGCAAGGTGGAGGTTTCCTGCTCTTTTTGGGTGGCGTCATGTGGGGCCAACGTACGCCGCTAGTGGTCATGGAAGGGGACATAACGGCTGTACTATACGTGAATGTCATCCTCCAACCGGTAGTGCAACCATATCGGCAGCGTATTGGTGATGCATTCGTCTTCATGGACGACAATTCGGACCCCCATCATGCACATCTTGTGTATGATTCCTTCAGGATAACGACATCGCTCGGCTAGAGTGGGCACCATATTCTCCAGACATGAATCCTATCGAACATGACTGGGATGGATTCAAAAGGGCTGTTTATGGACAACGTGACCCACCAACGACTCTCAGGAGTCTACGCCGAACCGCCGTTGAGGAGTGGGACAATCTGGACCAACAGCGCCTTGATGAACTTGTGGATAATATGGCAAGACGAATACAGACATGCATCAATGCAAGAGGACGTGCTACTGGGTATTGTGTGTATATTCGTCCTCTTCTAATGTCGTTCATCATTTCGATTCTCTTCCGATCTTTTTCTTTCATTTCTTCCACTTTTCCATCGTGTGTCTGTCCTAGTAACTAATACCTGCATCTTAATACTGTAGCAATCTGTGCAACTCTGGCTGGTGACTGAAACGAAGTGGTAAACACACGATATATTCAAATGGCTAGGCGCGGTTGTAAGTTTGGTGGTGGGCGGGGGTGTCTCAATTTATTAGTGGGTTTATTATTATGGATCGCAGGAGTGTTTTGTAAGCTATCTCCTCCGTAAACTTATTGCATCTGCACAGTATCTTAGCAATGAAACGAAGTGTACCCAGCAGCGATATCTATTACAGAGCCTGTGCCATAATATCATTTCATATAACCTTAACTTGTTTTCCCAGCTATTTGAAATTATTTAAATAACATAAAACTACGGCTGTCTGCCCGTCGAAAGCATCGGGATTAATGGATAACTTCAGATTTCGATTTTTTTTTCTTTCATTTGGTTTGTCATTGCTTGTGGATAATCAATGGCCTCCCACCCCCCTTCCCCCTCCGAAACAAAGACACACATGACCGATTCCTTAAATAATCACACTCCTATGAACAAAACAGCTGCAAACGTCTGATTATTTTACAAATGAGTTGATATGTTGAATATTTGACGGTTAAGTACCTAAAAACTTTATAGTTGAAGACCCAAAACCCAAATTACGTTATTTTTTTTAGTTGTTATTGTTGTTGTGGTCTTCAGTCCTGAGACTGGTTTGATGCAGCTCTCCATGCTACTCTATCCTATGCAAGCTTCTTCATCTCCCAGTACGTACTGCAGCCTACATCCTTCTGAATCTGCTTAGTGTATTCATCTCTTGGTCTCCCTCTACGATTTTTACCCTCCACTCTGCCCTCCAATACTAAATTGGTGATCCCTTGATGCCTCAGAACATGTCCTACCAACCGATCCCTTCTTCTAGTCAAGTTGTGCCACAAACTCCTCTTCTCCCCAATTCTATTCAATACCTTCTCATTAGTTACGTGATCTATCCATCTAATCTTCAGCATTCTTCTGTAGCACCACATTTCGAAAGCTTCTATTCTCTTCTTGTCTTTCACTTCCATACATGGCTACAGTCCATACAAATACTTCCAGAAACGACTTCCTGACACTTAAATCTATACACGATGTTAACAAATTTTTCTTCTTCAGAAACGCTTTCCTTGCCATTGCCAGTCTACATTTTATATACTCTCTACTTCGACCATCATGAGTTATTTTGCTCCCCAAATAGCAAAACTCCTTTACTACTTTAAGTGTCTCATTTCCTAATCTAATTCCCTCAGCATCACCCGACTTAATTCGACTACATTCCATTATCCTCGTTTTGCTTTTGTTGATGTTCATCTTATATCCTCCTTTCAAGACACTGTCCATTCCGTTCAACTGCTCGAAAAATTTAAAATCAAAACTGTGTAAAGTTTGTTGGGAGTCGCTAAGAGCTCTCATTATCAAAAACTGGATGAGTATAATATGGGTAATTTGTCCTCCGTTTCAGGAAAGCTGGTTTTTCACGTATGTCAATGTTTTTGACGTCATATCTCCTGAAATACGTGTCGCAAAATAATATAATTTTGCAGGTACTTTCATTGGTACATGTAGCTACTGTCTACAGACAGTTAGGAGTAAGGAAGGTGATAAATTAAAAGACTATGCTTGATGCTGAAGTTTTACTGTATGAATAGCGAAAATACAGTAAGCGATGACAGTTTTTCCTTCATTATTTTGTGAGGTGTGTCAAGGAGGATGAATTCTTAAAAAGATTTGAAATTATGTGCAAATTTTGTATGAAGTCACTAAGTGTTCTCATTCTCAAATAATCGATGAATATAACAGCGATGAGCCAAAACGTTATGACCACCTGTTTAATAGCGTGTTACTCCACTTTTCAAACACAGTGCAACAGATATTCTGCTTGGCATGGATTCTAAAAATCCGTGTCATGATTGCTGAAATTTGTGGCACAATATGTCTACGCACAGGAAAAGCAATTCCCGCAAATTACTGGATGTTGGTTTGTGGGCACGCAGCTGGCGCCCCATATGTGTTGCAATGTAAACAGATCAGGCTCATTTGCTGGCCAAGACATCAGTGTGAGTTCACCATAACTCCCCTTAAACCACTGTAGCATTATTTTGACATTGCACGAACTGTTATCATGCTGGAAGATTTCACCGCCTTAGGGGGAGACTTCAAGCATGAAGCGATGCAGGTGGTCCACCGTAATCTCAGCGAGTTCACTACTATCATCATGCCTTCGATTACCACCACATATCCCATGGAAGCCCAGCTCAATGTACCCCATAGCAAATAGCCCTCATCGGCCTGCATCTGTGGCACGGTGCATGTTACGTGCAGTCATTCGCCTGGATGACGCCATGTAAGGACTCAGCCATCGACCTGGTGTAATAAGAAATGCGATTCATTCGACTGGCGTTTCTATTCATCCACATTGAAAATTCAGTGGTGCTGTGCCCACTGCAATCATGACTGACAATGTCATGGTCAACATAGGTGTAGTGTGATGCGGGGCTCCATGTTCAACAATGGCCTTGGAAAGGCGTGTTCCGAAACACTGCCTGCTCCAGCATTGCCCTCTACCGTCAGATCTAGCACAGATTGCTGCCTATCCCCGATTACACAGTGGGGGCTCCTCCGACCTGCACATTTTGTGATGAGACGTGGTCGTCCAGTACCATAAGACCTACTCGTTGTTGCACCAAGTGCTCACGACAGTAGTACGCCAACGAGACAACAGCTTTGCCCTTTGTCAAAACCGTTTATATTAGTGGATTTCTACATTCGCAGCCTCTATCTTCACTATAATGACTGCCCATTCGTCACTCTTCCACTTACATTCTTTCTTCACTACGCCACGTGACCGCGACACCATCAGGAAGCATTCAACCTCGCAATGGGCAGTGGCCATAATGTTTTTGTAGTCTGGGTAATTTGCGCACCGTAAGTTGCACTACCTCAGACACACGCAAAGTTTCTAACTCTCATTATTAACTTACTGTGTTAAATATCAACATAAGATTATACCTTATGTAACTAGATTATGACAGCATTTTGAATTGCTCAGTTCGGTCAGTGATTATATGAAATCATGAAAATCGAATTTTTGTTGCCCCTGAAGCCTTTAGACGGGCATCCTGCTACAGTTTATGCACTGTATTAGACGTTTACTAATACACATAGATATAATTAAAGGATGGCGCAGTGATATAACAGGACAAATACACGGAAGAGCCAAAGAAACTGGTACACCTGCTTTATATCGTGTAGGGCCCTCGCGAGCAGGCTCAAGTGCCGCAACACGACGTGGCATGATGGACTCGACTAATGTATGAAGTAGAGTTGGACGGAACTGACACCATGAATCCTACAGGGCTGTCCATAAATCCGTAAGATTACGAGGGGGCGGAAATCTCTTCTGAATAGCAGGTTGCACCGCATCCCAGACATGCTCAATAATGTTAATGTGTGGGGAGTTTGGTGGACAGCGGAAGTATTTAAAATCAGAATAGTGTTTCTGGAGCCACTCTGTAGCACTTGTGGACGTGTGGGGTGTCGCATTGTCCCGCTGGAGTTTCTCAAGTCCCTCGAAATGCACAATGGACATGAATGGGTATATGTGATCAGACAGGATGCTTACGTAGATGTCACCTGTCAGAGTCGTATCTAGACGTGTCAGGGGTCCTATATCGCTCCAACTGCACACGTCCCACACCGTTACAGAGCCTCCACCAGCTTGAACAGACCCTTGCTGACATGCAGGCTCCATGGATTTATGAGGTTGTCTCCATACCCGTACACGTCCATCCGCTCGATAGAATTTGAAGCGAGACTCGTCCGACCAGGGAACATGTTTCCAGTCATCAGCAGTCCAACGTCGATGTTGACGAGCCTTGGCGAGGCGCAAAGTTTTTAATCGTGCAGTCATTAATGGTGCGCGAGTGGGCCTTCGGCTGCGAAAGCTCATATCGATGATGTTTCGTTGAATGGTTCGCATGCTGATACCCGTCGATGGCCCAGCGTTGAAATCGGCAGCAAGTTGTGGAAGGTTTGCACTTCTGTCACGTTGAATGATTCTATTCAGTCGTCGTTGATCCCGTTCTTGCAGGATCTTCTTTCGGCCGCAGTGATGTCGGAGATGTGATGGTTTACCGGATTCCTGATATAACGGTCGTACGGGAAAATCCCCACTTGATCGCTACCTCGGAGATGCTGTGTCCCATGGCTCGTGCTCCGACTATAACGCCACGTTCAAACTCAAATTTTGATAACCTGTCATTGTAGCAGCAGTAACCGATCTAACAACTGCGCCAGACACTTGTTGTCTTGCCGGCTGCTGTGACCGAGTGGTTCTAGGCGCTTCAGTCCTGAACCACGCTGCTGCTACGGTCGCAGGTTCGAACGCTGTCTCGGGCATGGATGTGTGTGATGTCCTTAGGTTAGTTAGGTTTGAGTAGTTCTTAGTATAAGGGACTGATGACCTTAGATGTTAAGTCCCATAGTGCTTAGAGCTAATAATAGGCGTTGCCGACCGCCGCGCCGTATTCTGCCTGTTTACATATCTCTTTATTTGAATACGCGTAACTATACCAGTTTTTTTGACGCTTCAATGTATTTCGGTAGTAATGACAGCGTTGCAGTTACTGTTTCTGTTCAACCTCCGACATTTGCGCTGTTTTAATGATGTGTCCGGCGTTACTGGAGTAGTAATACATACCTATTTTGCAGGAGATTCCTGGGCGGCGTCTGCAATACTATCAATGGAAGCATAAACCCAGCGGGTCACCGATTTTGCGCATGCGTCACACGTTTGTTGTGTACATACATAAAGACATCACATGATGTTCTAGCACGTTGTGCGCCTGAAGCGTTTTCGAGGAATGCAGCTTCAGAGTATTGCGAGCCTGTTACGTGCAATACGAGAGTGCCAACCATGGATCAGCGGTATTAGCATAACCGGATTATTTAGGAGGCTACAAATTGTCCGTATTGCATTCGAGCATCGACATTTTTCTGATCTTCCATCAAATTCTTATATAGCTACAACGAATTAGGACTCTTCGAAAAAGATAGGTGATAATAATAATAATAACAATAATAATAACAATAATCGTTGTGGTACATTCGTGTTGACGTCTAGAAATAATATTGTTTGTGGATAGATTTATGTGGATATGAAAGTGAATTCATAGCGGACTGTATCTGCTTTTAATAACGTACACTGCATTCGCTATAGCAGATGATTTGTATCGCTAAATAGATGTCCATTTCATTCAGATTTTTATTATGTTTCGCCACAATTTCCCTATATTTATTATTATTGTTTCTTTTTGAGGAACCATAATTAGTGGAAGCAATAGAAGTGCTTGCCGGCAGATTACGAAAAATGTGAAAAAAATGGTATGGCGAGAATCGTTAGCGTTACAGACAGGCTTTTATCCTGTTGCTCTAACTACCCGATAGCTGGCGCTCTTGTACGCCACTGAACAGAGTCGTAAAACTGTGAACGCCAATTTCTCGAGATTGACTGCGAAGCGCATAGTACTAGAACATTACATATCAGAGTGGCAATTCTTCTGGAAAATCTGAAATTGTCAGGGAATTACATTTTACCTTGAAAAATCAGGGGTATCTCGGAGAATTTCAGGACTTTCATAAAATCTCAGGGAATTCTGCGTTTCTAACCTAGCATTGAAATTGAATTTTGTTGAGGTTTATTAATCACATATTTTAAAATACCTAATATTTGAAAGTATGTTAATTGTATGAACAGTATTTCATACAAGTTATCGGTGTTTAAAAACTGCGGTTGAAGTACTGCTTATGCTGCCTCGGGCATGGATGTGTGTGATGTCCTTGGGTTAGTTAGGTTTAAGTAGTTCTAAGTTCTAGGGGACTGAAGACCACAGATGTTAAGTCCCATATTGCTCAGAGCCATTTGAACCATATTGCTTATGGCTGGTATAGAGCTCAGATGAGAGGAAAGAAAAGTGGGTATTGTGGTATCTCCCGCTCACTTTTAATTTATCAGGAACTTCTTGACACGACCTTCCTCGTCAAACCTGGAATCCTAAGGGAATTTTTTTTCCAAGTTTGAGCAGCCACCTTGCGTATGTATGGCAACCATGCCTAAGATGAGCAAAACCGGTGACCTGTTAGTTTGTTTATTTGCAACATGTCCCACACACTATTTGTAATACTCTGTATGTGTATGTGTGTGTGTGTGTGTGTGTGTGTGTGTGTGTGTGTGAGAGAGAGAGAGAGAGAGAGAGAGAGAGAGAGTGTTGTATCAAACGTTCAAATGTGTATGAAATCTTATGGGACTTAACTGCTAAGGTCATCAGTCCCTAAGCTTACACACTACTTAACCTAAATTATACTAAGGACAAACACACACACCCATGCCCGAGGGAGAACTTGAACCTCCGCCGGGACCAGCCGCACAGTCCATGACTGCAGCGCCTTAGACCGCTCGGCTCATCCCGCGCGGCTGTGTGTTGTACCATGCTGATTTTGAGAGAAGAAAGAGGGTGAAACTCCGTGCCGACAAATAGCCTACTCCTCGCTAATAACACAAAGGGGGCCGCTGCCAAGCTTAACGCTCCCATCAACAGTGTCACATGCCCTGTTCCCTTGTAAGCTACTATATACACACCAATAGCTCGTAAGACTAATTAATTGTTAAGTGCGTAAGGTCACGCTTTTCACATAGGCGGTCTAAGGAAACCGTCATTAACGTCCGCAAGTGGGCACTTTCCCATCGGTGAAATATTTACACCTGTGCGTGCAATTTGTGCGTCCGTAAAGTGGCACGCAGGAGGCGGAAACAGATTAGAAAGGACAGTGGGCGATCACGCGCGACACGATGTTCGCAGCGCACTCAGCTGAGGAGGGAAATGTAAACGAGGAGGCGTGCCGCGGACGGGGCTGCTGTATAAATCAGCAGCTGTGATTGGGCAGCGTTTGTCCTGCGTGCCGTGTCCAGTCGCTTTCAACAGGTGGCAGCGCGCCGCACGACGCCAAGGTGCATCGCCCGCGGCGCCGGCGCCGGTGCCTGCGACACAGCCATCGCCAGTAACTGGCCCACTGGCGCTCGCTGCCCCGCTATCGAGCGAACGACTCCGCTGCAAGCTTGCCGCTCTACACCCGCTTTTCTTTTTTGCGACTGCGAAGGTTCCTGAAGGGCGTGACACGCTTAGCGCGACCCGCGTTTTCATGCACTATGACCCACGTCACCAAACAATACAGTAAACTACACTACTGGCCATTAAAATTGCTACACCAAGAAGAAATGCAGATGATAAACGGGTATTCATTGGACAAATATATTATACTTGAACTGACATGTGATTACATCTTCACGCAGTTTGGGTGCATAGATCCTGAGAAATCAGTACCCTGAACAACCACCTCTGGCCGTAATAACGGGCTCGATACGCCTGGGCATTGAGTCGAACAGAGCTTGGATGGCGTGTACAGGTACAGCCGCCCATGCAGCTTCAACACGATACCACAGTTCATAAAGAGTAGTGACTGGCGTATTGTGACGAGGAAGTTGATAGGCCACCATTGACCAGACGTTTTCAGTTGCTGAGAGATCTGGAGAATGTGCTGGCCAAGGCAGCAGTCGAACATTTTCTGTATCCAGAAAGGCCCGTATAGGACCTGCAACATGCGGTCGTGCATTATCCTGCTGAAATGTAGGTTTTCGCAGGGATCAAATGAACGGTAGAGCCACGGCTAGTAGCCCGTTTGAAATGTAACGTCCACTGTTCAAAGTGCCGTCAATGCGAACAAGAGGTGACCGAGAATGTAGTGTGAGGAGGACTATGCGAGAGGCGTTCAATGAATTCTAAAGTAAAGTTCTATGTGCTGACTTGGCAGAAAATCCTAAGAAATTTTTGTCTTATGTCAAAGCGGTAGGTGGATCAAAACAAAATTTCCAGACACTCGGTGACCAAAATGGTACTGAAACAGAGGATGACAGACTAAAGGCCGAAATACTAAATGTCTTTTTCCAAAGCTGTTTCACAGAGGAAGACTGCACTGTAGTTCCTTCTCTAGATTGTCGTACAGATGACAAAATGGTAGATATAGAAATAGACGACAGAGGGATAGAGAAACAATTAAAATCGCTCAAAAGAGGAAAGGCCGCTGGACCTGATGGGATACCAGTTCGATTTTACACAGAGTACGCGAAGGAACTTGCCCCCCTTCTTGCAGCGGTGTACCGTAGATCTCTAGAAGAGCGTAGCGTTCCAAAGGATTGGAAAAGGGCACAGGTCATCCCCGTTTTCAAGAAGGGACGTCGAACAGATGTGCAGAACTATAAACCTATATCTCTAACGTCGATCAGTTGTAAAATTTTGGAACACGTATTATGTTCGAGTATAATGACTTTTCTGGATACTAGAAATCTACTCTGTAGGAATCATTATGGGTTTCGAAAAAGACGGTCGTGTGAAACCCAGCTCTCGCTATTCGTCCACGACACTCAAGAGAGCCATAGACACGGGTTCCCAGATAGATGCCGTATTTCTTGACTTCCGCAAGGCGTTCGATACAGTTCCCCACAGTCGTTTAATGAACAAAGTAAGAGCATATGGACTATCAGACCAATTGTGTGATTGGATTGAAGAGTTCCTAGATAACAGAACGCAGCATGTCATTCTCAGTGGAGAGAAGTCTTCCAAAGCAAGAGTGATTTCAGGTGTGCCGCAGGGGAGTGTCATAGGACCGTTGCTATTCACAATATACATAAATGACCTTGTGGATGACATCGGAAGTTCACTGAGGCTTTTTGCAGATGATGCTGTGGTGTATCGAGAGGTTGTAACAATGGAAAATTGTACTGAAATGCAGGAGGGTCTGCAGCGAATTGACGCATGGTGCAGGGAATGGCAATTGAATCTCAATGTAGATAAGTGTAATGTGCTGCGAATACATAGAAAGATAGATCCCTTATCATTTAGCTACAAAATAGCAGGTCAGCAACTGGAAGCAGTTAATTCCATAAATTATCTGGGAGTACGCATTAGGAGTGACTTAAAATGGAATGATCATATAAAGTTGATCGTCGGTAAAGCAGATGCCGGACTGAGATTCATTAGAAGAATCCTAAGGAAGTGCAATCCGAAAACAAAGGAAGTGGGTTACAGTACGCTTGTTCGCCCACTGCTTGAATACTGCTCAGCAGTGTGGGATCCGTACCAGATAGGGTTGATAGAAGAGATAGAGAAGATCCAACGGAGAGCAGCGCGCTTCATTACAGGATCATTTAGTAATCGCGAAAGCGTTACGGAGATGATAAACTCCAGTGGAAGACTCTGCAGGAGAGACGCTCAGTAGCTCGGTACGGGCTTCTGTTAAAGTTTCGAGAACATACCTTCACCGAAGAGTCAAGCAGTATATTGCTCCCTCCTACCTATATCTCGCCAAGAGACCATGAGGATAAATTCAGAGAGATTAGAGCCCACACAGAAGCATACCGACAATCCTTCTTTACACGAACAATACGAGACGGAAATAGAAGGGAGCACCGATAGAGGTACTCAGGGTACCCTCCGCCACACACCGTCAGGTGGCTTGCGGAGTATGGATGTAGATGTAGATGTAGACGCGTAACCAATGGCACCCCATACCATCACGCCGGGTGATACGCCACTATGGTGATGACGAATACACGTTTCCAATGTGCTTTCACCGCGATGTCGCCAAACACGGATGCGACCATCATGATGCTGTAAGCAGAACCTGGATTCATCCGAAAAAATGACGTTTTACCATTCGTGAACCCAGGTTCGTCGTTGAGTACACCATCGCAGGCGCTCCTGCATGTGATTCAGCGTCAAGGGTAACCGCAGACTTGCTCTCCGAGCTGATAGTCCATGCGGCTGCAAACGTCGTCGAACTGTTCGTGCAGATGGTTGTTGTCTTGCAAACTTCCCCATCTGTTGACTCGAGACGTGGCTGCACGATCCGTTACAGCCATGCGGATAAGATGCCTGTCATCTCGACTGCTAATGATGCGAGGCCGTTGGGATCCAGCACGGCGTTCCGTATTACCCTCCTGAACCCACCGATTCCATATTCTGTTAACAGTCATTGGATCTCGACCAACGCGAGCAGCAATGTCGCGATACGATAAACCGCAATCGCGATAGGCTACAATCCGACCTTTATCAAAGTCGGAAACGTGATGGTACGCATTTCTCCTCCTTACACGATGCATCACAACAACGTTTCACCAGGCAACGCAGGTCAACTGCTGTTTGTGTATGAGAAATTGGTTGGAAACTTTACTCATGTCAGCACGTTGTAGGTGTCACCACCGGCGCCAACCTTGTGTGAATGCGCTGACAAGCTAATCATTTGCATATCACAGCATCTTCTTCCTGTCGGTTAAATTTCGCGTCTGTAGCACCTTATCTTCGTGGTGTACCAATTTTAATGGCCAGTAGTGTACCTTGTTCTGATGCCCCTTGCTGATGCATAAGTTAACATTACAGTGACTAGTACTGCAATAAAGAATGCCTGGATACACTTACGCAGAGTATTCCGATATGGTTGTTAATTTACGGTGAAGCTCGCTGTAATGGAATAGAACCTCAACGTCTGTACCACTAGTACTTTTCGAATTGTGTGACTCATCATATCCCACTTTTCCAGAGTGGAACAATGGCTGCGGGAAAGTGAGAAATTCACAAGCGATACAGCAAACTGTGGTTCTCCAAGAATGTGGCGCACTGTCATATTAAAAGAGGGAGTGTTTCAACAACTTGAACAGAACCCGCTGACGAACACTCGAGCCGTTGCACGTGACTAGCGTGTGTCTCACTCGCCTGTCTGGCGTGTTCTGCATAAGCACCAACTCCACTCTGAAGGTACACGCCGTGCTGTCGGCGGATTTTGCGCCACATGTAAATTTCTGTATTTTGTTTTTGCACCATTGTGTGGGTTGTCCTCAGTTTTGTTCACCGACGAAGCGCATTTCAACAGGGGAGGTGTTTTGAACGCTCGTAATAGCCACATTTTGGATCACCAAAACCCCAAAGCCACGTGTACGTGAAGATTTCAGCGCACCTTCGGCATCAGTGTCTTGGCAGGTATCTGCTATGGTCGTGTGACTTGAGCTATACAACCTTCCTCCCAACCTAACGACTGCCACGTACTTGATATTCCTGCAACAAGTGCTGGCCAAGTTTTTTTGGAGGATGTGCCGTTAGACATAGGCAAGAATTGTGGTTTCACCGTGACGGCGCACCAGTACATTTTGCAGTTCGCGTTCGAAACCATCTGAACGCAGCAAACGGGGACAGGTTGATCGGTCGAGATGGACCACAGGCTTGGCCACCAAGATCCTCAGAATTGACACCTCTGGCCTTTTTTTGTGGGGCCACAGGAACAGTACTTTTTACGAGACCTCTGTCCAGTGGGACGAAGATGTGGTTGCACTGATCATGGCTGCGACAGAAGTGATTAACCTTACACCATGCATGTTGGACACAGTTTATGTGAACTAACTGCGCTGATACATTGTATGAACCGAATTTAGTGATCGTAGTATAACAGCTGTTGTAATATCACCGTAAATAAGAGTGAAATTTATACATCTTGTTTTACTTCTAATACGGAAACGAACCGTTCCGGACATTGGTTCCTATGCATGACTTGATCTACTAAGTCCCCTCTATAATCTCTTTGAAGTATGTGACATGAATGTTGAAACAAACTGATATTACTAACGGTTATTTAGTCCCTTTGTAGGTTTCTTATCTAACTTCTTCAATAGACAAAAACAATTAAATTTTCGGTATTTCGTATAATTATTGACCGAATATAAAAATTTAAAATGCTGTCATAATCTACTCATTAAGTGCTCTAATCTTATGCTGACGGTTCGATCATCTGCCAGAGTCTATACCGATTTGTTTCTGTTGACTTTATCAAAAGCTTGTTTGAAGACGACGAAGGCAATGTGTCTTTCTAGATTGTGTTTTTCTGCTGGCAGTTTCAGTGAAAAATAGCCATCGTAGCATGACGTTACTTTTCGAAAGAGATTTTGCTCCTCAGCCATGGGAGGTTCATAGTGTCTGTACAATTTGTTTTTCATGATGTTGGCAAAAATTTTGTAGGCCGATGTAGTTATTCCTCGGTAGTTGTAACAATTACTCAGGTCTCTTTTTTCGAAGATGCGAATGAAAGTCTATTTAGTGCAGCTCGTCAATAATACAGGGTGAATCACCTAAATCTTGCACCACAATTCTTGCGGAAATGAAAAGTGCTATTGATGTGCGATTTTCACAGAATGGACTGGTAGTTAGTGACTGGTATTGTTATCCAATAAACAGATTGTAGTAATACTACTAAAACGTATGTTTGTGCGAAAATACAATTTTTTATATGGAACAATGGCTATTGACATTAACGAATTAATAAAAGTAGGATAAATTAGAATGGCAACTGTATTCGTTCTAGGATTCTAGTGAGAGTCGTTTACGAGATAAATTATTTTGAAAATTTCCCACACCAACACTTGTACAACACCTATGGTAGTAAACACTGAAGAACAACACAAATGCATATGGCTCAAATGGCTCTGAGCACTATGGGACTTAACATCTGAGGTCATCAGTCCCCTAGAACTTAGAACTACTTAAACCTAAATAACCTAAGGACATTACACACATCCATGCCCGAGGCAGGATTCGAACCTACGACCGTAGCGGTCGCACGGTTCCAGACTGAAGCGCCTAGAACCGCTCGGCCACACCGGCCGGCACAAATGCAGTGGACTCTGACCAGTACGAGACAACTGACCATCACAGGTTGTGTTCAAAAAGATCACCGGCAGCGGCAATACACGCTTCCAGTCTGTTATGGAACGACCGGTGCAAACATGCTAACATTTCAACGGAAATATCCGAGCAGGCTGCAGTAACACGTCTTCATATGTCATCGAGTGTAGTTGGTATGTATAGGGTCTTTCAGCTTTTCCCTTAGAGAAAGGTGTACAGGCGACAAAACCTGGGGATCGGGCTGGTCTTTATGTCCATTCCAGCGATTTGGAAACAATTTGTGAAGACGTGCTGTAGTAGTTCCTGCACTATGGGCTGGACAACCATCGTGTTGGTATCACAGGATACTGCTAGTCTGTAGAGGAACTCATCTAGCATCCATGGAAGATGGTCTGTTAGAAGACTGCGATACTCGTTGTCGTTCAGTGTTCCGACTATGACAAACGGGCCCATGTGCTGATGGTTCACTATCCCACACCAGACGTTTACACTCCATGGACGCTGACGTTCCACCTGACGAAGCCAACATGGATTGTCAGCAGACCAGTAGTGCATGTTTCAGCGGTTTACCTGGCCATGATTGGTAAATGTGGCTTCAGCACTAAACAAGATACATGATACATCTGGAGTATCCTGTCTTAATGATCGTGTACAGAAGTTAACACGATCCTCAAAATCATTTCCATGCAGCTCTTGACAGAAACTGATGTGGTAGGGATGGAACATATGTCGATGGAGCATGCGCAGGACACTTGGCTGACTCATGCCACTTCCGCGTGGGATGGCTCCAGAGCTAACCTGCCTATCTACTGCAACAGCAGCAAGAACATTAATTTCCCCGTCTTCTGTCGTCATATGTTTCGTTCTGTTACTTTGTCTAGGTGTTACACTGCCACTTTCGCGTAACTGGTTGAAGAGATTAATGAATAATTGCTGAGCTCGTTGACATCTATTGGAATATCTTGCCACATATACCGTCCTAGAAGGAACTGCATTCTTCCAACACTCTCCGTACACCATGAGCGTGTCGGCTTTTTCTGAATTGGTAAATTCCATCTTCCACTCGCGAGCTACTGCTTAGACGGTCACACGCTAACTGATTAGTAATTCGCACTGCACTCAATGAACTCATAAGTATACTGTAAACAAACATAACAACATTGTAGCTAGCAATTACTGAGTTAGAATGGCACAACAAATGTCGGTGCGGGAACTTTTCAAAATACGGTATCTCGTAATTGACTTCGCACTAGAATTCTGCAGCAAACATCACTGAAATTTTGGTTTACCCCACTTTTAGTTTGTTAATGCCAATAGGCACTGTTCCATTTAAAAAGAAATGTATGTTTGCACAAAAATACACATTCCCAACGTTATTACAATCTGTTTATTGGCTGACCGTATGAGCCTCTGGCTACCAATACATTCCGTGAAACCTGCACATCAATAGCACTTTCCATTTGTGCAATATTTGCGGTGAAAGCCTTAGGTCTTTGTCAACGAAAGGGATAAATTATAAGAGTGGGGCAAAATACACTCCTGGAAATTGAAATAAGAACACCGTGAATTCATTGTCCCAGGAAGGGGAAACTTTATTGACACATTCCTGGGGTCAGATACATCACATGATCACACTGACAGAACCACAGGCACATAGACACAGGCAACAGAGCATGCACAATGTCGGCACTAGTACAGTGTATATCCACCTTTCGCAGCAATGCAGGCTGCTATTCTCCCATGGAGACGATCGTAGAGATGCTGGATGTAGTCCTGTGGAACGGCTTGCCATGCCATTTCCACCTGGCGCCTCAGTTGGACCAGCGTTCGTGCTGGACGTGCAGACCGCGTGAGACGACGCTTCATCCAGTCCCAAACATGCTCAATGGGGGACAGATCCGGAGATCTTGCTGGCCTGGGTAGTTGACTTACACCTTCTAGAGCACGTTAGGTGGCACGGGATACATGCGGACGTGCATTGCCCTGTTAGAACAGCAAGTTCCCTTGCCGGTCTAGGAATGGTAGAACGATGGGTTCGATGACGGTTTGGATGTACCGTGCACTGTTCAGTGTCCCCTCGACGATCACCAGTGGTGTACGGCCAGTGTAGGAGATCGCTCCCCACACCATGATGCCGGGTGTTGGCCCTGTGTGCCTCGGTCGTATGCAGTCCTGATTGTGGCGCTCACCTGCACGGCGCCAAACACGCATACGACCATCATTGGCACCAAGGCAGAAGCGACTCTCATCGCTGAAGACGACACGTCTCCATTCGTCCCTCCATTCACGCCTGTCGCGACACCACTGGAGGCGGGCTGCACGATGTTGGGGCGTGAGCGGAAGACGGCCTAACGGTGTGCGGGACCGTAGCCCAGCTTCATGGAGACGGTTGCGAATGGTCCTCGCCGATACCCCAGGAGCAACAGTGTCCCTAATTTGCTGGGAAGTGGCGGTGCGGTCCCCTACGGCACTGCGTAGGATCCTACGGTCTTGGCGTGCATCCGTGCGTCGCTGCGGTCCGGTCCCAGGTCGACGGGCACGTGCACCTTCCGCCGACCACTGGCGACAACATCGATGTACTGTGGAGACCTCACGCCCCACGTGTTGAGCAATTCGGCGGTACGTCCACCCGGCCTCCCGCATGCCCACTATACGCCCTCGCTCAAAGTCCGTCAACTGCACATACGGTTCACGTCCACGCTGTCGCGGCATGCTACCAGTGTTAAAGACTGCGATGGAGCTCCGTATGCCACGGCAAACTGGCTGACACTGACGGTGGCGGTGCACAAATGCTGCGCAGCTAGCGCCATTCGACGGCCAACACCGCGGTTCCTGGTGTGTCCGCTGTGCCGTGCGTGTGATCATTGCTTGTACAGCCCTCTCGCAGTGTCCGGAGCAAGTATGGTGGGTCTGACACACCGGTGTCAATGTGTTCTTTTTTCCATTTCCAGGAGTGTACATGCAGGGGTATGGCCTTTCACCACTCGTGTTCATTATTTACACGAATAAAATCATCCAAGAGTGGAGACAAACGCCGCATTGCTTCATTATTAAAGAGAGAGAGAGAGAGAGAGAGAGAGAAGCTAGAGGCTTTAGTTACTTATTGCAGATGCTATTATAGCGTCTTCTAAGAATGACCTGCAGCGTTGTAACACAATTTAGAGATTATATCCGAGAAATACGACATGGACATCAAAGTCGAAAAACATAAACTATGACCTTTGCCAGAAAATACTCAGTACAAAGTAAGATAGGTTTGAAAAATAAAATTGTAGAAAGAGTGATGATATTCACGTATTTAGGCTATAAACTATTCTTTCTGGAAGAAACCGACCTAGGTGAAAAACACACAAGACATCCAAAACCAATGGGAGTAATTAATAATCCAATGAAACCTTCCGTACTCTAGAAACACACTGGAATACGTCTTGATAAGACCTTAGCAAGACCTGTGCTGTGCTATGGCAGTGAAGCGTGGATAATAAAGGCAAAAGATGTGAAAAGGCAAACAGCTTGTGAAATGAAATGAAATTCTTGAGACGAACAGCTGGTTACACCAAATTGGAACATAAAAAGGAACGAAGATGAGCTTTAAGTGGAACTCGTCGTACGTTACATTCAGAGCTATCAAAACAGCTGGAGAAAACATCTACTACGAATGAGCTCAAAGAGCATTCTAAAAACCACGCTACTATACCACTAGGTCGATCAATGAAAATGTGGCAGTACAACTTCTCGACGAGTCCGTGATAGGTCAAGAGGCCTAACACTTGGCAGGAAGAGTGGAATGATGATGATGATGATGATTAAGTTGATGATGAAGACCATATGACAAGTATTAAAGTTGCAAGTGTGTGGGCTATATATCTTGAGGCAGCACAACTCACAGTGCGCAAATCATCCATACTACATTCAAGCAGTATTTGAAAATGAGAGTACTTACTGACTTCCAATAAATGTAACAGACAATTTCAAACCTTTTCGAATTTTTTCCCTTGCAACCCCCCCCCCCCCCAAGAAAATAATGAAACGAAAGAAGTATATCACTTCCTACAGTCGTAAAATTATCAGACATTTGAAGCTTTAAACCATTGGAGAGAAAAGGTGCTACTGATGTAGTAGACCTGATAATACGTTTAGATTCGGACTTTTGCCGTAAGGACAATTGCCACCTTGGGGGATGTAGAAGTCTCTAAGTAAACATATTTTGGATATTTTTATCCGCTGATATCCTACTGGATAATATTCCGGGGTAACTGCTCACTTAAAGTTTTCACTGCGCAAAAGGTAGTAATTAGAGTTACGTGTGAGTTTCACACAGGTAGACCTTGTAGGCATCTCTATAAACAGCTGGGAATTTTAACCACAGCCTCATAGTACATGTGTACACTTATGAAATTTGTCACCAGCAATCCATCCGATTTTGACAGTAACAATGATATCACAAGTCCAACATCAGAACGAAGTATGATCTGCATTAGCCGTTAATGAATGTTACTTAGACACAGAAAGAAGTGAATATACAGCTATAAAACTCTTTCAAAATGTACCTCCTGAAATGCATTGTCTACCCAGCTGAAGCGTATCCAAATATAGATTAAATGTGTTTCTTTTTAACAACTCCTTCCTATCACAGCGGAATTTTTAAGTAGTAATAGTCATTTACTTATAGAAAAAACACCGTTAATGGCCGCAATGTAACTATACACTTTTTTAAAGAAATTTTTTAAAAGAAATTTACCTATCTTTACGTATCTGTGTCTGTCCAGTTGACGCGTTCAACAGTATAACTTTTGGCGTGGATATTATCCGTGGAATACGTAACAAACTAGCGTCGTGACGAATCCTGTGATATCATAGGCAAGCATGAGTGCTTAAGATCATGCCAGACATGTTTAATTTTCAGTCACCAGTTTGTGTCTGCAATGTCAACAACCTGGCGGGTGACACAATTACAAGAGAGTGAAACTTTGCGATTTCTGTGATTAGATGCAGGTGAACCAGTGTTGTATGATGCAAACCAATGACATTACAGCCAATTTGAATAAATTTTATAAACTGTGCGTAAATAGGCGAAGACCCATTACTTGTCTTTTATTCTGTTCCTGAAAAATGACTGGTAGCAGTAACAGAGGAGAAGCCGTCCGCAGCGACTAAAAGTTGAATGACTACATGAAACTAACAGTATGAAAAGCAGATGACAGGCTGATATTCACTGGAAAAATCCTAACGAAACGTAATTCATCCACGATAGAAAAGGCTTACAAAGAACTGTTTCGACCGATTCTTGAGTATTGCTCATCACTCAGGGACACTTACCATGTCCCTTCAATAGAGGAGGTAGAGAAGAGCGAAACGTTTCGTCACGGGACCTTTTAGTGGGTACGAAAGTGTTACGAATATTCTCAACAAACTCCAGTGACAGTCGTTATAAGAGGGGCGGTGCATTTCGCGAAGAGATTGAAATTCCGAGAGCGTACTTCTGAAGAAGAGTCAGGCATCATAGACTTCCTGCCTCGTATGTCTCGCGAAATGACCACAATCACAAAATCAAAGAAATTAGATCTTATGCGGAAGGTGGATGGAGTATATAAAAGGTCTACACAAGGGCGATGTTCTTGAAGACAATATTATGGAAATGGAAGTGGATGTAGATGAAGATGAAATGGGAGATATGATACTGCGTGAAGAGTTTGACAGAACACTGAAAGACATAAGTTGAAAGAAGGCCCTGGGAGTAGACAACATTTCATTAGAACTACTGGTAGCCTTCGGAGAGCCAGTTCTGACAAAACTCTACTATCTGGTGAGCAAGATGTATGAGACAGGCAACATAACCTCAGACTTCAAGCAGAATATAATAATTCCAATCCCAAAGAAAGCAGATGTTGACAGATATGAAAATTACCGAACTATTAGTTTAATAAATCACGGCTACGAAATACTAACACGAATTCTTTACAGCCGAATGGAAAAACTGGTAGAGCTAACCTTGCGGAAGATCAGTTTGGATTCCGTAGAAATGTTGGTACACGTGAGGCAATACTGACCCTACGACTTATCTTAGAAGACAGATTAAGGAAAGGCAAGCCTACGTTTCTAGCATTTGTAGACTTAGAGAAAGCATTTGACAATGTTGACTGGAATACTCTCTTTAAAATTCTGAAGGTGCCAGGGGTAAAATACAGGGAGCGAAAGGCTATTTACAATCTGCACAGAAACCAGATGGCAGTTGTAAGAGTCGAGGGGCATGAAAGGGAAGCAGTGGTTGGGAAGGATATGAGACAGGGTTGCAGCCTTTCCCCGATGTTATTCAATCTGTATATTGAGCAAGCAGTAAAGAGAACAAAAGAAAAATTCGGAGTAGGAATTAAAATCCACGAAGAAGAAATAAAAACTTTGAGGTTCGCCGATTATATTGTAATTCTGTCAGAGACAGCAAAGGACCTGGAAGAGCAGTTGAACGAATGAACAGTGTCTTGAAAGGAGGATATGAGATGAACGTAATCAAAAGGAAAACGAGAATAATGGAATGTAGTCGAATTAAATCGGGTGATGCTGAGAGAATTAGATTGGGAAATGAGACACTTAAAGTAGTAAAGGAGTTTTGCTATTTGGGGAGCAAAATAACTAATGATGGTCGAAGTAGAGAGGATATAAAATGTAGATTGGCAATGGCAAGGAAAGCGTTTCTGAAGAGAAATTTGTTGACATCGAGTATAGATTTAAGTGTCACGAAGTCGTTTGTGGAAGTATTTGTATGGAGTGTAGCCATGTATGGAAGTGAAACATGTACGATAAATAGTTTGGACAAGAAGAGAATAGAAGCTTCCAAAGTGTGGTGCTACAGAAGAATGCTGAAGATTAGATGGGTAGATCACATAACTAATGAGGAGGTAGTGAGTAGAACTGGGGCGAAGAGAAATTTGTTGGACAACTTGACTAGAAGGGATCAGTTGGTAGGATATGTTCTGAGGCATCAAGGCATCACCAGTTTAGTACTGGATGGATTAGCATGGAGAGCTGCATCACATCAGTCTCTGGACTGAAGACCTCAGCAACAACGGCAGTCTATAGACATCGGTTTTTCCCACACAGCATTCGTAAATAGAACACGGAATGTTGCAAATGATGGAGGTGCCAGGGGAATTCCATGCCACATACGGTAAGGCGGCCTCGCATACACGTAGATGGACGTAGATGAAAACGTACGAACGGCAGCTGCTTAGAGAATTTATAATGTGCTCCCTGTACCTGACTTCGGACGAAAGCGATTGATTTAAAAATTGTTTATGGCTCAACTAAATGAAGCCTGGAATTCGCCTATTTGTTCAGCAACGACCCGCCAACCGAACTTAGTAAATGAAAATCGGTTCATAAGTCTATATGAACCTGCTTTGGAATGGTTTAGCAGGCGTCGGACATGAATTTGATAATTTTGTTTTGTGGGACATAAGATAAAAAATTTTGGACGCTTTGAGTCTCCTGTGGCTAAATAGCATAAATTCACTTAAGATTTTGTTTTTGCGCCACCTGCCTGTCACATTAGTGTCTGATTTGGAAATCAGTGGTGAAACGCTTTCCATAAGGTAGTAGGGTCAACTGAAGAATGGGATGCAACCGATCGGCTTTGACCAATGACATCATAGCCATAGATAATAAATCCATTGTCTTCTGTAGTGAGGCGTCATCCTCGTAAACTGAAATAAATAAATGTTTTTAAAAGACAGGGCTTGTTATTGTGTTTGATTTTTGTCGTTTGTATTAATTTAAATCATTTGTTCGTTACAATTCATTCGGTACTTTTCATTCTTAATGAGTCTTAAATGTTTTTGAAGAATTGCTTTTCATTCTGGAGAGTTTTTTACTTTTTGGTTTTCGTGTGTAGGTATGGATTTATCTATTTCTGTGAGTTGGATTTATCTATTTCTGTGAGTATGGAAGATTTGAAGCAGGGTTCGTCAACTGCACTAGTTTTACTACGATGATTTTTAGTCGATACTAGTACTACCGAAGACGGAAAGACCGACAAACGAAAAACGGAAAGACCGACAAACGAAAAATTTGTGTCTCGTACCTATGTAGGTCAACTGAAGAACGGGATACAAATCTTATGTATGTTGTTATTTTCACATCGCTAGCACTAGTATCCTATTTTTCAGTTGACCTATATAGATCACCTGAAGTACGGGATATAAATTTTACGTTTGTAGAGTTTTTCACCTTCGCTGACACTAGTATTCCATTCTTCAGTTGATCTACATAGGTCAGCTGAAGTACGGGATACAAATTTTACTGTTGTAGGTTTTTCCACCATTGATAGTGCTACTATGATGTTTTTCAGTCGATACTATCAGCATCGAAGGCGAAAAACAAAAAATGAATCCCATACTTCAGTTGATACATTTAGGGCAACTGAAGTATATGGCCTATATAGCTCAACTGAAGTATGGGATACAAATTGTATGTTTGTCGCTTTTATTAGTCTTTGCATAGTTCAACTGAAGTACAGGATGCCATTGTTACTAAGTGGAGTTTTTCGTCATCGGTAGCATTAGTATCCTATTCTTCAGTTGTCCTATATAGGTCAACTGAAATATAGGATACAGATTCTACGTATATGCCCCTTTCGCCTTCCATAGTTCTAATATCAACTGAAGAATAGCGTACTAGTGATAGCGAAGGCGAAAAAGTGGACATAACGTTAAATTTGTATCCCGTACTACAGTTAACCTATACAGTTCAGCTGAAGTTTGGCATACAACTCACATATGTCAACTGAGGTACTCCGTGGTAACGTTGCTCTGTCCCTTTTTTTTCTTTCATTTTTGCATTAGTATCCTATTCTTCAGTTGAACTATATAGGTCAGATGAAGAACAGGATATTAGGACTCAAAGAAACGATATACTTAACATTATGTTCGAAGTATCAATGTACGTGATAAGTCTACCATCTGCTTTTCTGTCCTGCAGTCCTTTGTTTCTCAACATTCGTCTTTGCTATTAAATCTATGCAATACATCATCTGTGGCAAATTTTGATTTCATTGATCAAAGGCGACGGGTTGTATGCCATTCTTCAGTAATCCGAGGTAGTATACAGGGCTATTACAAATGATTGAAGCGATTTCATAAATCCACTGTAGCTCCATTCATTGACATATGGTCACGACACACTACAGATACGTAGAAAAACTCAAAGTTTTGTTCGGCTGAAGCCGCACTTCAGGTTTCTGCCGCCAGAGCGCTCGAGAGCGCAGTGAGACAAAATGGCGACAGGGGCCGAGAAAGCGTATGTCGTGCTTGAAATGCACTCACATCAGTCAGTCATAACAGTGCAACGACACTTCAGGACGAAGTTAAACAAAGATCCACCAACTGCTAACTCCATTCGGCGATGGTATGCGCAGGTTAAAGCTTCTGGATGCCTCTGTAAGGGGAAATCAACGGGCCGGCCTGCAGTGAGCGAAGAAACGGTTGAACGCGTGCGGGCAAGTTTCACACGTAGCCCGCGGAAGTCGAATAAAGCAAGCAGGGAGCTAAACGTACCACAGCCGACGGTTTGGAAAATCGTACGGAAAAGGCTAAAGCAGAAGCCTTACCGTTTACAATTGCTACAAGCCCTGACACCCGATGACAAAGTCAAACGCTTTGAATTTTCGGCGCGGTTGCAACAGCTCATGGAAGAGGATGCGTTCAGTGCGAAACTTGTGTTCAGTGATGAAGCAACATTTTTTCTTAATGGTGAAGTGAACAGACACAATGTGCGAATCTGGGCGGTAGAGAATCCTCACGCATTTGTGCAGCAAATTCGCAATTCACCAAAAGTTAACGTGTTTTGTGCAATCTCACGGTTTAGAGTTGACGGCCCCTTTTTCTTCTGCGAAAAAAACGTTACAGGACGCGTGTATCTGGACATGCTGGAAAATTGACTCGTGCCACAACTGGAGACCGACAGCGCCGACTTCATCTTTCAACAGGATGGTGCTCCACCGCACTTCCATCATGATGTTCGGCATTTCTTAAACAGGAGATCGGAAAACCGATGGATCGGTCGTGCTGGAGATCATGATCAGCAATTCGTGTCATGGCCTCCAAGCTCTCCCGACTTAACCCCATGCGATTTCTTTCTGTGGGGTTATGTGAAAGATTCAGTGTTTAAACCTCCTCTACCAAGAAACGTGCCAGAACTTCGAGCTCGCATCAACGATGCTTTCGAACTCATTGATGGGGACATGCTGCACCGAGTGTGGGAGGAACTTGATTATCGGCTTGATGTCTGCCGAATCACTAAAGGGGCACATATCGAACATTTGTGAATGCCTAAAAAAACTGAGTTTTTGTATGTGTGTGCAAAGCATTGTGAAAATATCTCAAATAATAAAGTTATTGTAGAGCTGTGAAATCGCTTCAATCATTTGTAATAACCCTGTATAATTGGTCGTGAGACATGCGTAGTAAAGTTCTGAACATAATCACATATTACAGAGTTTCGTGTCAACCACAGCAGCAGTAACCTACCACACCACAGCAGTAGTTCCTGTGAGGAGCTCGTTCATAATCGACTTTCCGTGATCGACAGAGTCACGAAAGGCGATTTTGTACACATCTCTACGGCAACGCGTCAGCACTGTCGCAGCTCTATGAAAGGCTATTCTTTCGCCTGCAACCGTTTGCACTTCGCAGTTGAAGACTGCCAGCTGCCAGCGATATTCTGTCGCTGATTGTCCTGTAGTCCGACAGCGTTGGACGCTATCGTATTCACTCCCCGTAGATGCGTAGATTGCTCACAGGTACCGAGTGAGAAAATCCGCTGTTGAGAAAGTTGGTGACAGCACTGTGTTAAAAGCGCTTCGGCCAGGTTATACGGTAATGGCTTTATTACGCTGCTCAGCCTGAGGAACAAACTTATGTAAACTGAATTTGTCAACTACAAATAACTACGTGAACCAGCCGCATCAAATTAAACTTTATTGTATCTGATTTTGTTTCTTCAAAATGTGTCTTATTTCGAACTAATGCGGCTACACTTGTAAAAAGTTTAATCTGACACAATCCTGAAGCAGTGCAATATGCTTCTCAAAAAAAGATCGTCTTATATGAGTTTAAGGTTTCCAAACACTGTATAACAGTTAACATTTCGAAGGCGATTGTAGAGCTGCCAGTAGCAGAGTGCGTACTTACAGTTAATTGTAATACCCTCGCTACTAACAATTTTTAACTTTATTTGAGTTCTGTATTTATTATCTAACGGGAATATTAAATACCAAATATCAAATAATAATTTTCTAAAAAAGAGCAACATCTCGTTACTTTTAATTAACAATTGCAAAAAAAATAAATTAAAATTTGATACAAAAGTGCGAAACGATGTATTGGTAAATGAAAAAATTATATGTATGAACAATACTTTTCAGTCTCTAGAATTACTTATTTTTAATTTTCTGTTTTATGTTACGAAGTTTTGTACCAAGTTTTAATTTATTCTGAATTTTCGCATTTTAATGCAGTTAGTACGTTAATTAAAAATTCAAGATGTAATTTTTATGCAAAATATGATTAAATATTTGTTAATTAGTGTTTAAATGGCATAAAAATGTTATTCAAGTAAAGGTACAAAAAATCCTACTACTGAGAAATGAACCCCCGACTTAGCAATTGCGTGACCTGTGCGCTAGCGCTTGCATACCTGCGGCTCCGTTAAAATGCTGGAAACGCTTTGTACTTAACAGTGCACAGAAATATTGAAGGCGATATTTTTGCTGCAATTTTTCTATTTTGTGCGGAATTTTTTTAGGTGTGCGACTGTACCACAAAATTAATAAAACAATAATAGCTTCACCCTTTTAATACCGCTTGGGACGATGCATTTCGACAGCATGCTGCCTTCATCAAGTTCTTTACAGTTAAAAGTACATTTATTTCTGTTTGTAGATTCGTGTGAAGTGTTATGAGGGATATTTGCTTCGTGTGCTTGTGAGGTTACATTCTGAAATTTGTCCATTTTTGCTGAGTATATCTTCATCTGACTCACAGGGTACAAGAGCACACATAAAACCGTCCCTTCACGCGTTCACATATGTGGAAGTCTCAGGAAAAGAAGGTTTTGAAAGCTGCCTTTTTCGTGTGTGGACAACTTTTCCCTAGTATTCTTCCACAAGAAAAATAAGTCCAATAAATGAGGGTCGGGGAACGCATACTTTTCCTAAATAAAGACGTGTTTATAGGAAGGGCTGCACGACGCTTGGTTGCGGCTATAAGCACAGACGTTGCATTGGCGCTCCGTCAAATGTGTCTGCAGGGTTTTACGTCTTACTCACTATACTCTGCCTACCATTAGGTGGTCTGCAGTCAATTATGTGGTTCGAGTCGCGTTGTAGGCTACATTAGTTTTGAACGTGTTTGTGTGTTTTATCATACAGTACTGCCAACCCTGGGTGCGTATCATAGTATTTTAACTTCTTCCAAACGCAGATTAACTTATATGTTTGCTGTTATTTCGCTGTCTGTACGTATAAATGGTGTAGTAGATTCACATTTTCTCTCTTCTACCACTTGTTAGCAATCGAAGCGTACTACTCAATAAGTGAAATGTATTCTGCTATGAGAATGAAATTTTCACTCTGTAGCGGAGTGTGCGCTGATATGAAACTTCTTGGCAGATTAAAACTGTGTGCCGGACCGAGACTAGAACTCGGGACCTTTGCCTTTCGCGCCCTCGCAGCTGGCGGAATTAAAGCTGTGAGGAGGGGGCCTGAGTCGTGCTTGGGTAGCTCAGTTGGAAGCCGGCACGGTAGCTCAGCGTGTTCGGTCAGAGAGCTGGTTGGCCTCTGTAATAAAAAACTGAGTGAAAGAATCAACAACGAACTTGAACGGATGTCATGTGACGTCCGCAACGACCAAACACAAAAAACGTCGGTAGAGTACTTGCTCACGGAAGACAAAGGTCTCTAGTTCAAGTCTCGGTCCGGCCCACAGTTTTAATCTGCCAGGAAGTTTTATTCTGCTGTGGTTTAACAATTTAACGAGTGGACATAGCTTGCGAACCCTTGACCTCTACTCTGAAAAATATCCATACCGCAGAGGGCCCTCTGATAAGCTGTTAGGCAAAGTTTTCCAGCGTCTGAGGCACACACGTACCCTTTCACATCGGAAGACTGACAGTGGAAAGCCCCACACAGTTGGCTTTTTGGGTTGGTTGGTTAATTTGGGGGAGGGGACCAAACAGCGAGCTCGTCAGTTCCCCCGCACAGTCCGCATGCTCGAAATGGAGGAGCGTGTGCTACGTTCGGTGGAAGAAACCTTGGGATCGGTGTGTGACGATTAGCATTAGTAGAAGGCGCCTCACTCTGTTGTCTGGGAGGGGGTACTTCATGAACAGTTGCTCTACCCGTATCATCTACAGCGCGTTCAGGCCCTAACACCACAGGAACATCATGGCAGACGACGGTTCTGTGAATGGATGTTGCAGAAGTGAGCCGCAAATCCATTGTTCACACCCAAGATTTTATTTACTGAAGACGCAGGGTTCCTAAGAGATGGTGTTGTGAATTTCCATAACCTGCATGCATGGGCAGAAGTAAATCTCCAAGCAGTTCAGAAAACAGGATATCAACACCGATTCTCAATCAACATATGGGCAGGCATACTTGGCGATAGATTAATAGGGCCATACGTGCTGCCACAAAGGTTAAGTGGGGCACATTATCTGAACTTTCTCATTGATGTATTGCCTACCTTGCTGGAGGTCGACCATTGCAGCAACGAATACAAATGTGGTTCATACATGATGGCACACCAGCAGACTTTCGTCACAATGTACGTGAACATTTGACGCAGACATTTCAGGACTTCTGGATTGGTCGGGGAGGTGGAGCGGCACATGTTGGACTGCTCGTTCCCCAGACCTCAATCCCCTAGACTTTTGGTTGTAGGGACATTTAAAGAAATTGGTCTACGCTGCGCCAATCAATGATGTGCGGACACTACAGGGTTGCATCTTCAGTGGCTGCCAGCAGGTAGAGCAATAACCGGGCATACTAAAAGAGTGCGTCATTCCTTACGTCGGAGGGCATAGGGGTGCATTGTCATGAATGGACACCACGTTGAACAGCTCCTATAACTATGTGTTTATCGCAGAAAGTATGTATTTCCGGACCCATGTTTATTGGACTTTTTTTCTTAGTTCTTTGAGTACTACCACCTCTAAAAGTATTCGACACCTGTTTTTTAACGCCCTGTATAATGGGTATGACTGCCTAAAATGCTTGTTCGGCGTTCGTGTAAAAATGCGTATTTCTGCCAGTTTATGTGCAGTACGTTGCATTTGTTTACGGCGAGGGTCAACACCAATCCGTTTACCAAGTATGGATCCTCGACTGGCATTTTTGCATTTCACTACAAATTTCTAGCGTTGCGGCTTGTCTGTGTACAAAGGCATCATCCACGAGTAGCCTCATAGAGTTTCCGACATTCTTCAATTAATCATTCAGATGCAGGGTGATACACCTAAGCTGTTCATCTCACATATTTCCTGAATCGTTTGAGATATCGCAGTCTTCTTTCAACCAAATGAATTGTGAAAATGTCCTGCAGCTCGTTAATTTATACAGGTCACGTGACAGAACATACAAACTTGACTGTCTTGCAACTGAATACTTTCACACAGTTTTGTGTTTACCCATGTGTCACTGTCAGTGTAGCTCTATGGAATTAATTTGGGCAAAGGATAACGCTATATGGTAGGGAAAAAAAATTCAAGATAACATTCACTGAATCGCTTGTGCATGAGGCAATGACAACATCCCACCTGTAGTGTGGGCACATCTGTGCGTCATGCTGAAAAGCTTCAGAAAGAATAATTTTTACAGGGAAGTGATGGGTGATATAAGCCTTGAACTTATCATCGTAAATTTGCAATCAGTTTGTTCAGAAACAGACTCAAATAGAAGTGACGGTAGTATTACGATGTAAACTTTGGAACAAAGTAATAGTATTGCTTAGTTTTAAAGACGCATGGTTTAAAAAATGTGTTTGTCAACATATCAGTTGCATACATAATAATGAGAACTTCCTGTCCTTTTCGATTAGGACTTTGTATCCATTGAATTATACAGACTATAATTTTCCTCATATTGCCCAAGGAGAAGTTAAGTTTTTCCCACCATGTTGTATGCTCTAATAACATGCGAGAAAGCAGCTGGACGAATTCGTCAAAAGTCCGATATTTTCCCATGTAAACCCGTGTCATTTTCAAGGAACAAATTGGATAAGGCCCTAAAATGACAGTAATTGTTACTGGTCGAGAGATATCGGTGGTTTTCGATGTTACAGGTCATCATTCCCTGGAGTTATTCGCAGATGATGGTAAATTGTTTGCTTGTTCAATGGATTATAAATGTGGTTTCTCACTGTAATGTCGAATGAGTTCGTTGAATGAGTTTTGGTAATGCCCATTAATAGCGAAATTTTCATTAGTCTTTCCTACCACTAATTCTTTTTTACACGCAGTGATTACACTCAACTACAGTCAAACACATCAACACATACACCTTATAGAAATTTTTAAAAATTATATTGAGTTGAATCTGTTGTCAAGCAAATAAAATGGTTTCGTTTGTGCTTGTAGTTAATTTTGTCATGTATTAAATTTTTACTTATAATACAGTTCAAATCGCAGTAAATGACAATTATTGCAAGCAGTTTCAATAATCTTGTCGTTAGACAATTGTCATTTTGAAAAAATTGTACTTCACGTCTTCACAAAGTTGTGTCAGCTTTTCTCACCTCCCAAAGTTATGTGGAGTAAATTTGTGAGGCGACGTGGATGCAACGCCGTCAACGCGTAAATTAATATTTCTCCCATGACGACTGATCGAAATTGGTTTTAATATTTACCATTCCCCTCATAGACTTGAACGTATAATACGATGTACTATGCGCAAATGAGCGTGACTGTCGTCCGCAGCAACGCCGGTCGGCAACGTGGACTTCGTTTGCCCACACTCTGCTGCCGCGCACGCACAGTTCTCATCCCTCCACTGCTCCGCCTCTATGCGCAGAAGCGCCGTCTTACATGACGCGAGTTATAGTCAGAATGACTCCACATACTTTCCAGAACCTCATTGTCTCTCTTCTTGCACGTGTGACCGGGTTGCAAACGTTGTTATTCGGCTTTTGGCAGGTAATCGCATTGCTTTGAGTGCATATTGTATAGTAATTAGAGATATCAGTATCAGCTTCGCTTCTTTAAATGGAAGTGTAGTAACTCCTACTGCTAGTATCGTAAAAAGAATTCAGCGACGTTTCACTCTTTAAAAATCCGATTAGTAGTTTTGGAGAAATTACAGTATTTAAAACTTAGGGTTTGTTATCTTGCAGTATCAGCAGAACCTAACGACTTAATTCCACTTGTCTTATGAAGTCTCGCTGAGTAACTTGGTGAAGTAATACATGGTACGGATGTAAGCTGTCTGCGTGCAAAATGCGGACAACGTTGGGCATAGCTATTCCAGAAACACTCGCTGTTTCTCTGGAGCAAACGTGTGGATTATGAGCAACAGATGCCAGAACATATATTTCCTTTGCTCCGCTTGCTGCGGGCTTGTTAACTTACCCTGTGCTTAGTACTGGAGTGCTCTTGCAGTAACCATTTGTTGCTTATTCGCTGAATTGTCATTCTTACTGGACATCGCCTGTCAGAGTACTGTTGTGTGCACAACTCATTAGTTCTCTTCCCTTTCTTTCTTTGTTCTCTGTGAAGAAATGGTTCAAATGGCTCTGTGCACTATGGGAATTAACTTCTGAGGTCATCAGTCCCCTAGAACTTAGAACTACTTAAACCTACCTAACCTAAGGACATCACACACATCCGTGCCCGAGGCAGGACTCGAACCTGCGACCGTAGCGGTCGCGCGGTTCCAGACTGTAGCGCCTAGAACCGCTCGGCCACTCTGACCGGCTCTCTGTGAAGAACTAGTACCTCTCATGGTTTGTGAAAGACGTTCATTATTTCGAACCAGCATTAAACACGTGAACGACACAGACTGAATGAAAACTTTCCTCCTTCTCCTCAACCGATTTCATTTTCAAAACAAATAAATCCAAAGTTCTGAACAGTGTAATTTCTCCGAAACTGGTAATCGGATTTTGAAGCAAGAAACGTATTTGAATTCGTATCTTTTACAAGTACGATACTAGCATTTGAAATTACAGTAGTTCCATGTGAAAAGGCCAAGGTTATACCGATGTTAATACTGCTATGAAAAGAGACGTTTATCTCATAATGAGGGTTTTCTCACAATTTTGCAAGGTGAAACAGAATTACATTACCGTGAAAGATTTTGGAAGTATCTGAGGAGGTCAACTGTTTAGGTGAATCACCCGTTTATATAGCGAATTGTACTACTCCTATAATACTCTTTTGGGGTACACCCGAAATAACTTTTACGTTCGAAGTTTCCTCTCCGTTAAGAATAATGTGACGTGTTCTATTTGGTAGTAACTCTTCAAATCAGTCACAAAGTTGTTCTGATATTCTGTGCACACCTATGTTGGTCATCAGCCAACGAACGGTATCTACTGCGTTCTGGTCTCGTGACGAACAAGTTCAAAAAGCTACGGAAGTACTAAAATTTGTCCACAATATCTATTCAGCTCAATCCTTAAATTATTGTCAGGGTTCCTACACAATACCAGACCAACTGCAGTAGATTGTCCATAATAAGCAAGATGCGACAGCCCTGTTGCATGTATCGCTGAGATGAGATGCACGGTGGCACGGAACTGCCACCAGTATCCGAATGAAGCAGACATAGCATCGGCAGGTGTAGAAGTGTTGTTGGATTCTGCAACAATTGAACTGTCGGCTCGAGCAACGTTGTAACCAAATTTCTGTCAACAGGGAGTTCAAATCGGAATAGGATTGTATATGGCGTCCTGAATCCGCTAGCTAAATTGTTTCCGCCTCACATTATTTTTAGTAAAATTCTGAACCACAAAATTCTTTGTTAGGGCGAACAATGTAGTAAGTGAAGGCATCATGTCTGATAAAACGAATGTTGTGACAAGGACGGGAGCGCAAAGTCGCTTGAATAAAAAAAGGGAACGTGACATTAACATTTGTGAGTGGAAGGACAGTAAACTTAAGGTACTGAGTGATAGCGGGTGCTCTTATCTTTCTAGAAATGGCCCCCTTCAAGGACAATTGCCGTCTGTTTGGGTGAGCAGGAACCATTGTAACTGCTGTTCATAATGGAAAAATGTTGTCCCTAACCCACACAACCAAAAACTGTACGTGTTAATAACTGACAGAATTCTAATACAGTAGCATAACACGGAGTCGAAACCAGGGCATCAGTTCCATATATGTTTCGTTGCTGTAGATCAGAAACTCCTTGTTACAAGACATAGTACTCTACTATGTGCCCTTATAGAGAAGAACAAAATATTCTTTCATCTATATCACCCTGACGATTGGATTTCATTGATTGATAACGCTAAGGAGAACAGATACCTTGTGTGCAAGGTAGAAACGAGATAGCTTCAGTTATCTTAGCTCTCTAAACCAGTGGTTGCATAGAGGATTATTCAAAATAAGGGGGTATTTACGATTACAAATTTCATCCGACGTTCCTATTACTCTACAGGGAAGTCGTAACAAGCTGCAACCCTACGTTTGTCTAAGCAATGCAAGGAAGCTGAGAGGTACTGAGAAATGAAATACACCGGCAGCTAACATATCAGTTTCTCCTTTCGTGTGCGAAAACTTTCGCCAATAAAGAATGCCGAGAAGAAACAGTCACTTGTAGCGTGTCGAAAATCCCGTTTCTTTTTCAGCTGGTATGTACTGTCAGTAACTGCCAAGTGAATAGTGGATTTACATGTCGTTCTGACAAAACCTATTGATTGAGGATTGAAAGTGTAATGCTTAATGTACATGTTTTGTGTAACTGTGACAGAAATGGTGTGAAATTTTCCAGTTACTTTCAGTGACACTTGTACATATTTGTATTGAAATAAACATTGTGTGCATTGATCCGTTTTGTTGTATTTTATCAAAATAAATTTTTCAGAAAAACCAGTGTGTTTCATCAGTGCATGGATGTAATTGCGCAGATAAAATGTTGTTCGGCCAAGAAAATTAAAATAATAGTATATTTTTTAAAAACTATCGTATACAATTGTGTAATAAATGTTACAAAAATATGCAGAATGATATTTTACCTCATTGTAACATGCCCCTAATTTTTATTGATTATAGAGATACTGCTGTTAGTGTTAGTGGAAGACTAGGAATTTAAGGGACCGTATAATGGCTCGGATCCATTCGGATTGTAGTGAATGATAGCATATAGAGAAGCACTTATTATTCACAGTTAACACAAACAAAAGAAAGTGTACATATCCGTCCTTTAGCGCACGAGGCACGCGGGCCCTGACCTACGACCGGCCCCCGCCCGAATGCTCATTCAGAAGTGTTCTCCCTTTCGTCATGGCGAGTGTCCCGTTAGCCGCTCTTGAGGGTTGCGTCCTCGCCATTGCCTCTCAGGTACAAATAACTCGAGAGAGGGCTGCACTCTCCAGTGACTTGGGCGAGAGTAGCGACTGAACAACTAGGATGTAATGCAAACAAATACTCATACCGGTGTTAAGAAAATGCAGATGATTAGGTTCCAAATTGATTTTCATAAATTTCTCCTCCAACTTCACTGCATTTCCAATCCGCTTAACAAAATCATGCATGGGTCTTCGGAAGTGGCTTTCTCGTACTTTTTCTTTGCAGACTTTCTCTTACACCCATCCCTAAGGGCAAAAATGTACAGGGCAAGGTTCTGTGACGCCGGTGGTCAGAAAACTAGAGCATTTCTGCCGATCCAGCCCACCCATCATATAAACCTAATATTCCTGTGAAGAAGGAACGGGGGAAATGGTGAAGTTTCTTGTCCACCGAGGTCTCCGAATCTTACTCTGTTAATTTTTGCCTGACGTGCTGGGTGAAAGACAATGTCTGCAAAGTAAACGTAAACATAGGAAACGAACTGATCGTTCCAATTATAAACAGTGCTCCCTCGTAAAAGAGCAAGACGACACAGGAAGAGCTTCACGTGGTTTTGTCAAGGGGATTTGAAGTGCATTGAAATCGAAGGAATTCCAACTTTGAACCCTAATCATTTGGCTTTGCTCACTTGCTGTGGGGTTTTTAGTTACAGTCTAACAACCATATCTCAGTAATCAATAACAATTATGCACATGTCAGTAGGGATATTTTTACTCGAATTGGCCCACAGGGCTGCCATTTATCTTGACCAACCCAAATAACTGTATCAAGGAGACAGTATTTAGCTACATGGGGGATATTAACAAGGGTGATTACCTTCTAGTAACTTCGTTCGTAACAAAGATATGAACAGCAGTACATCTTTCGTAAATAGTAACCAACGTTTTTGATATGGTAAATCACATCTACTCCTCAAGATCTGTTCACAAACGTATCAGTGTACCATTCACGTAAACATGATATAATTAAAAACTGGTTTGACTCTCCTGTACTGGTAGCCGGCCGATGTGGCCGAGCGGTTCTAGGCGCTTCAGTCTGGAACCGTGCGACCGCTACGGTCGCAGGTTCGAATCCTGCCTCGGGCATGGATGTGTGTGATGTCCTTAGGTTAGTTAGGTTTAAGTAGTTCTAAGTTCTAGGGGACTGATGACCTCAGATGTTGAGTCCCATAGTGCTCAGAGCCATTTGAACCATTTTTTTGTACTGGTAGACAGTGGAGGTACCAGGGGTAGCGTAACTCTCCCACTTGCTGAAGTTGGCAGTAAATGAAAATGAAACTAGAGGAAAATGCGTGCAGGTGATTCAGTCAATCTTCAGTTGAAGGTTTGCGTGAGAACAATGTACACCAACCAATAGAAGGGAGAAATGCTACTCGTCTATCGAGAACATTGGTTAGCTGATCAGTAATTGCAATAATCCATTCACATTTTAAAAGTAGAAGCATGTATGTATGTATGTTCCGCATCTCCTCCTAAACCACTGGATAGATTTCAACTAAATTTGGCACACATATTACTTCTATCAGGAAATAATACTGTGGAGAGAGAACTAGCAAACTTCTATTGGGGTTGGGGTGATGACATGGAGAGAGAAAGGGGGAGGGGTGGGAAATGGATACAGAGAGGGGAGGGATAAATGAAGAGAAAGGGAAGAGGAGAAGAGGATCAGAGAAAGAGAAGAGGAGGAGGTGGACAGAGAAAAAAAGAAGAGAAAATGGACAGAGGGAGCGTTGGAAGAGAGAGACAGAGGGAGTGGGAGGAGGAAATGGTCAGAGAGAGGGAAGAGAAGGAGGTGGGCAGAGAGTGAGAGAGAGAGAACGGAGGAGACGGAGAGAGAGGGGAGAGCAGGAGGTGGAGAGAGAGAGAGGGAGAGAGAGGGGGGGGAAGGAGATGGACAGAGGGAAGATGAGCAAATGGGCAGAGGGAGGATGAAGGAGCAGGTGGGTATATATAGGGTGGAGGAGCAGATAGAGAGAGAGGGTAGAGCAGATAGACAGAGAAAGGGACAGGACGAGGTGGACAGAGAGAGAGAAAGGCAGAGCGGGACTTACAGAAGATTGGTGTAAATACGTACCTCAGGTAGTGTTTTTATATATGCAATACGAGTACATGTAGAAAGTTACTATTGTACTTCTACACGATATGTTATACACAGTAAAGACAATCCTTGAATAGAAACTGCATCATTAGCAATTTCGTGTATTGTGTTGAAGGTAGACGTAATCCTACTCAGGCATTTTCCTCGCGTGTCAGATTGCTGTCAGCTCCGACTTGTGGAGCTGCATTGTATGTTAGTACAGGAAAGTCGAAGTGAGTTTTGTGTTACGTATTTAATAACATAATGTTTACGTGGATGGTACAGTGTGATAAGTTTTTCAACAGCTTTTGAGGAGTGCGAGTGGGTTACCGAAAAAAATATATAGGATGTTATTTAAGAAAACACGCACTCCTGTTCCTATTTTCGCAGGAAACCAAGTTTTCACTGACACAGGCTTTACTGAAGTAGACTTTGAAGAAGTTCTACAAAATTGTAAGAGGAAATATCGTGGAACAGGAATCGCTGTAGGGCAAGAATACTGTATGCTTATTCCTCGCCAGTGACCAGGTTCTGATAGCAGGAGGCAAAGGCGACTCCACTTAATATGTTCAGAATGGAACATAAACGATAATAAAAAAAAACGTGCAATGTATGGTAGTGGGCAAAGATGAACAAGAAGACACGCATGTAGGATTCTACCAAATTATTATGTCTATACATTTTAATACTTTGGCGTCATTTTTAAAACAAATGGAAGGAGCACATAACACACCACAAATAAAATTACGCAGGGAAAAATAGTAATCGGCCAGCTTAACTCCTTGCTGTGTAGTGACAAAACTACTAGTAAAACAAAGGTCTTGCTTTAGTAGTAAGTCGTAGAGAGAAACACACGTATGGCGAAGAAACATTGGAGCTAAATGAAAAGAAAAAAAAAAGACGTCCATTGAGGTAGATTTTTTAAGGATAAATTTGTCTTATCTACAGACCGGAATGCATTCGAAATGAAAGAATACCCGAAATTGCAAGAGAAGACACCCTTTTCGATGCCATAAGATGATGTTTGTTGTGGTCTACAGTCCGAAGACTGATTTGATGCAGCTCTCCACTCTACTTTACCGTGTGCAAGCCTCTTCATCTCCGAATAACTCGTAATTTTATGGTGAATCTACTTACTGTATTCATCTCTTGAGCTCCTTGTACGCGATATTTACCCGCCACGCTTCCCTTCAGTACTAAATTCGTGATCCTTTGATGTCTCAGAATGTATCCTATCAACCGATCCCTTCTTCTAGTCACGTTAAGCCACAAATTCGTTTTTTCCCCAATTCTGTTCAGCACCTCCTCGTTAGTTACGTGACCTACCCATCAAATCTTCAACATTCTTGTGTAGTGCCACATTTCAAAAGCTTCTATTCTCTTCGTGTCCAAACTGTTTATGGCCCATGTTTGACATCTATACATCTGTAGAAATACTCTCAGAAAACGCTTCCTAACACTTAAACCAATATCCGATGTTAACAAATTTCTCTTCTTATGATACGTTTGCCTTGCCATTGCCAGTCCATATTTTATGTCTTCTGTACTTTGCCCACCATCAATTATTTTTCTGCCCAAATAACGAAACTCATCTTCTACTTTCAGAGTCTCGCATCCTAATCTAATTCCCTCAGTACCACCTGGTTTAATTCGACTACATTCCATTATACCTGTTTTGCATTTGTTGGTGTTCATCGTAAACCTCCTTTCAAAGACACTGTCCAGTCTGTTCAATTGCCTGCTTTGCTGAACTTTAATTCCTAATCCAATGGCGGCCGGGGTGGCCGAGCGGTGCTAGGCGCTAAAGTAGGGAACCGCGCGACCGCTGCGGTCGCAGTTTCCAATCCTGCCTCGGGCATGGATGTGTGTGATGTCCTTAGGTTAGTTAGGTTTAAGTAGTTCTCAAGTTCTATGGGACTGATGACCTCAGAAGTTAAGTCCCATAGTGCTCAGAGCCATTTGAACCTAATCCAATTTTTTCTTTGGTTTCCTTTACTATTTTGTTCAGTGTACAGAAGGAATAATATCAGGATAGGCTACAACCGTGTTTTACTCCCTTCTCAACCATTGCTTGCCTTTCATGCCCCTCGACTCCTATAGCTGCCAGTATTGTACCTATGCTGCTTTCAGCATATCAAAGAGACTACTGAAGTCAACACTGTCAAAAGCTTCTCTAGTTGTAGAAATGCTATAAACATAGTTTTGTCTTTCCTTTATCTATCTCCTAAGATACGTCGAAGGGTCAGTACTGCCTTGCATGTTCCTACATTTCTCCGGAATCCAAATTGATCTACCACCCCCCCCCCCCCACCCCCCCCCCCCCCCCCAGGTCGGCTTTTACCAGTTTTTCTATTAAGTAAAGATTTAGTATTGATATTTTCCAACCAAGACCTATTAAACTGTAAGTCAGTGATATTCACCCCTGTCAGCACCTGCTTTCTTTGGAATTGGAATTATTATATTCGTATTGAAGTCTCAGAGTACTTACCCTGTCTCATACATCCTCCTCATCAGATGTTGGAGTGGAGAAAAAAAATTGCGGAAGACCACCTAGAAGACGAGTGCAGAATGATAAAGATGCGATGAATTCAAGGAGACTTCACCACGTAAAACATTGCTCGTCAAACAGCGGCTCGCGGACGGCCTGAGTCAAGTGTTCATGCGGCCCTCGATTTTCAGCCGTATTCAACAATATCCTTCTAATGCCTAATAGCAAAATCAAAAAAATTCAACTAACGTTAAGAGCTTATTGCTTAGTAGCAAAAATTACAGAGATAGTAATATTTTAGGATATACTTAGATTTAATTGATGTTGATGAATTCGTTCCGTGAACTAAGTAAGGTTTACCGGAGTGGGAAGGAGCGCCTGGTCCCCGGCACGAATCCGCCCGGCAGACTTGTGTCGAGGTCCGGGAAGCCGACCTGCCTGTGGATGGTTTTTAGGTGATTTTCCAACTGCCTCGGCGAATGCAGGCTGGTTCCACTTATTCCGCCTCAGCTACACTATGTCGCCGATTGCTGCGCAAACAAGTTCTCCACGTACGCGTACATCATCATTACTCTACCTCGCAAACATAGGGGTTACATTCGTCTGGTGTGAGACGTTCCCTTGCGGCGTGGGGGGGAGGGGTGTCCACTGGGGGCCGAACCGCACAATAACCCTGAAAGGGTGGTTCGGTGTGGGGTTGTGGACCACTGCGGCTGCGGCAGGGACGGAGCCTCTCCGTCGTTTCTAGGCCCCCGGTTAACATACAATACAAGTAAAGTTTGCTGCTTACGTCAGCGATAAGTGGTTTTTAGCGCGGGAATCTTTTATTGTTTGTCCCACAACGCAGACAAGTACCAGTACCACAACTAGCACCGATCAGCTACTATAATATAAATGTGAAACGGAAGTAGCATGGATTCGGGAGAGCATATGATAGATACGGTTACCTTCAAATGTAGTACATGTTTGTAGCAAGAATTATAAAATCAGTCAGGTTTTTGTAATACAGTGCAACGAGTAAAAGAAAATCACATTCAAAACATTTAGTAAACATTTGCGATCTTGTCTCATATTGCAGTTACTATTATTAATAAATATAACATACTAATTTGCGCAAGTTACCTGTTAATAGTAAGATCAGTAGGGGAACATGTGGTAAAGTGGCCAGGACGGAAAAGTGCCTTTTGCATACTATTTGCCCAGAAAAGTGCTGCTGCCTGCCGAGAAGTGGTCACACTAGTTCTAATATACATCGCTATTGTTGTCAGTGATACTGACAGAGGTAGCTTCTTCCGTTATTTTTTAGTGAAAACTTTTTGTATTTGAGTCGTCTGATGTAAGATAAGTCATTCGTATCGTTTTTACCTCACTTGTATGGATAGTAATAATTTTTAACATAGTGTTCAAACAACCTCTTTTGGACTCTAAATGTAGTTCCTTGTTATTTATTTCAGTTTCATAGTTTCTTCTGTGGACCAATAAAGCGTCCGATCGAGATAAGTGACCGCTACTCGCCGGGAAAAGTGGGCAAGTTGTTCACTCCATAAGGGCTAGTTGCTCCAAAAGCACGCATATTACAATCGATAAGACTAACTTCTAAACACTTTTATATACAAAGCTATCATCCGCCATTCTATCCTTTTTCGACAGTTATGCATTAATTGATATTGTTTAAAACCATCCCTGTTCTGTTAAGTTTGGACTAATACAAAAATCCGATTGGAAAGGCTGTGCTGCAGCCGACTGATATTCCTTCAAATACAGAGGCGTGACCAGGCAGAGAAAATATGTCCGAAAATCAGAACAACAAACATGGGATGCCGTTTCGATGGCAGTGGCGGTAGTACCCTCTTAGTTACGAAAAATTGGTCACTGTGTAACCCTTCAGAAAAACGGATTTAGTTCCAATATACTGATCACCCAGAACATTATGATCACAGACCTACTATTGGTATGAATCCGTTCGAGAAATAGCAGCGTTACATGGCGAGGAATGACTGCTAGTTAGATACGCGCACGGTGCATGTGGTAATCAGTGAGCGTACTGTCCGTGTGTAGAAGGGGAAATGCGCGCGATCAATCTGAGTTTGACCGAGGGCAGATTGTGATAGTACGGAGGCTTGGTACGAGCATTTCGGAAAGTCCACGCGTTGTCACGTGTTCGAAGAGTGCTGTCGTGAGAGTCTTCAGCACGTGGCGAAGCCAAGGTGAAACCATGGTCAGACGTCGTATGGTCGGGTGGCCACCCCTCATTACAGATGCCGGACGTCGTAGGCTGGGCAGACTAGTAAAACAGGACAGGTGGCGTACTGTGGCGGACGCTAATGCTGGGCAGAGTGCAAGGGTATATGAGCACACAGTACACTGAACACTCCTAACGATGGACATCCGCTGCCGACGCCCCATGTATGTGCAATGCTAACACCACGACATCTGGAACTACGACTGAAATGGGCACGTGACCATCGGCGCCAGACTTTGGCGCAGTGGCAGCGCGTTGCAGGGTCTGATGAACCCCGGTACCTTTACATCATGCCGATGGGAGGGTGCGTATCCGTCGTCCTCCGGGGGAATAGCTCCTTGACACTTATACTGCGGGACAAAAACAAGCTGGCGGCGAGTCCAGTATGCTCAGGGGAACATTCACGTGGGCGCCGGCCGCGGTGGTCTAGCGGTTCTAGGCGCTCAGTCCGGAACCGCGCGACTGCTACGGTCGCAGGTTCGAGTCCTGCCTCGGGCATGGATGTGTGTGATGTCCTTAGGTTAGTTAGGTTTAAGCAGTTCTAAGTTCTAGGGGACTGATGACCACAGATGTTAAGTCCCATAGTGCTCAGAGCCATTTGAACCATTTTTTTGAACATTCACGTAGGCATCCATGGGTCCAGATTAGCTCGTGCAAGGCGTCCTAAAGGCCAAGGAGTATCGTACGCTGGTTGCAGACTACGTATACCCCTTCATGACGATCACGTTTCCCGACGGCAGTGGCATTTTTCAACAAGATAATACGCCATGTCACAAATCCAGTAGTGTGATGGAGTGGT
Organism: Schistocerca serialis cubense; assembly: GCF_023864345.2. NCBI lineage: Eukaryota > Metazoa > Arthropoda > Insecta > Orthoptera > Acrididae > Schistocerca > Schistocerca serialis. Next base: position 329,541,170 of record NC_064646.1, on the reverse strand, counting down.
TCGAGGAAAACAGAGGCAATTTCCAGGTTGATGTACTATCCCCCCAACTCGCCAGATGTGAACCCGAATGAACACATCCGGGATGCGACCACGGAATTTGCGGGAATTCGGTACCTTTTGTGTGCAGATGTGGTACCAACTTCCTCCAGCAACCTATCAAGCCCTCAATGCTTCCATGCGACAACGCGTCGCCGCTGTTATCCGTACCGAAGATGGACATAATAGACTATTCGGTAGGTGGTCATAATGTTTTAGCTGCTCAGTGTGCATCACTTTCTTTTTCACTTAAAAATATTTTGCGTATTCAAACAGTGTTAAGTGATAAGCTTCTATCAGTTACCATTGTTTGGCCACTTTACGCGCCCTTTACTATTTGGCCATTGACGAGGAATGTTCTAAAATATTGACTATTCGTCCAGAAACAACGTGTATACTGCCTGCTTCAAGAATGCTCGAATATGTAAGCGCGAAACACCTTTTGGTATTAGTGTAAAATTTGCTTATTGTTATTTACACTACTGGCCATTTTAATTGCTACACCACGAAGAGGACGTGCTACAGACACGAAATTTAACCGACAGGAAGAAGATGCTGTGATATGAAAATGATTAGCTTTTCAGAGGTTGGCGCCGGTGGCGACACCTACAACGTGCTGACATAACGAAAGTTTCCAACCGATTTCTCATACACAAACAACAGTTGACCGGCGTTGCCTGGTGAAACGTTGTTGTGATGCCTCGTGTAAGGAGGAGAAATGCGTACCATCCCGTTTCCGACTTTGATAAAGGTCGGATTGTAGCCTATTGCGATTGCGGTTTATCGTATCGCGACATTGCTGCTCGCGTTGGTCGAGATCCAGTGACTGTTAGCAGAATATGGAATCGGTGGGATCAGGAGGGTAATACGGAACGCCGTGCTGGATCCCAACGGCCTCGTATCACTAGCAGTCTAAGATGACAGGCATCTTATCCGCATGGCCGTAACGGATCGTGCGGCCACGTCTCGATCCCTGAGTCAACAGATGGGGACGTTTGCAAGAAAACAACAATCTACACGAACAGCTCGACGACGTTTGCAGCAGCATGGACTATCAGCTCGGAGAGCAAGTCTGCGGATACCCCTGACGCTGCATCACAGACAGGAGCGCCTGCGATGGTGTACTCAGCGACGAACCTGGGTGCACGAATGGTAAAACGTCATTTTTTTCGGATGAATCCAGGTTTTGTTTACAGCATCATGATGGTCGCATCCGTGTTTGGCGACATCGTGGTGAACGCACATTGCAAGCGTGTATTCGTCATCGCCATACTGGCGTATCACCCGGCGTGATGGTATGGGGTGCCATTAGTTACACGTCTCGGTCACCTCTTGTTCGCATTGCGGCACTTTGAACAGTGGACGTTACATTTCAGATGTGTTACGACCCGTGCCACTACTCTGCATTCGATCCCTGCGAAACCCTACATTTCAGCAGGATAATGCACGACCGCATGTTGCAGGTCCACTACGGGCCTTTCTGGATACAGAAAATGTACGACTGCTGCCCTGGCCAGCACATTCTCCAGATCTCTCACCAACTGAAAACGTCTGGCCGGTCAATGGCGGCCGAGCAACTGGCTCGCCACAATACGCCAGTCACTACTGTTGATGAACTGTGGCATCGTGTTGAAGCTGCATTGGCAGCTGTACCTGTACACGCTTTGTTTGACTCAATGCTCAGGCGCATCAAGGCCGTTATTACGGCCAGAGGTGGTTGTCCTGGGTACTGATTTCTCAGAATCTATGCACCAAAATTGCGTGAAAATGTAATCACATGTCAGTTCTAGTATAATATATTCGTCCAGTGAATACCCGTTTATCATCTGCATTTCTTCTTGGTGTAGCAATTTTAATGGCCAGTAGTGTAGAAAGTTGTATGGATGAGCGATTCAGTTGTAAAGCGGTGGCTGTGCTGAGGACTACGCTCTTGTTTCAGACTATGTGTACAACCCGAAGGAGGCGCGGCTACGCAAGGCGATGCGCGAGCAGTCGCGGGAGACACGGCTGACGTCGGCTCGCGGGGGCGGCGCCGGCCGAGCCGCGGGGTGGGCTGCCGCCGCCCGCCAGAGGGGCGCCCCCGGCGTGCCCATGCAGTCCTGCAAGGTAGGGACAGCGCAACTCTGCCCTTGTTGCCCATTTAAAGCCTCTATTAACCACCAACCTGTTTGTCAAATTCGCTATTTGTTATTCACAGCTTTGATATCAAACAACCAAATTTGTAAAATTTAACTTCATTTTGGAAGCGTCTGTTACGGAGTGCGTATCGTGTTGAATTTCCTAAAACAATGGTTTGCATGTGTTTTATTTCCAACAAAGAAGTCAGATACAAATTTTCGTAGATTCGGCTTCTAAAATCTGCGCACAATGAAATTTTTCCGAAAAAAACTTGTTTTAGCCCTATAGGGGTTGAATTTCCAAAAACGTGTAACACGTGTTTTTTTTTAATTTCCAACTGAGAAGCCACATTTAAATTTTCATAGATTTAGCTATAATGCTTTTATAATAAAATATATTAACAAAAATCTTTCGCGGGCAAGTGCTCTACCAACTGAGCTACCCAAGCACGACTCACGCCCCGTCCTCACAGCTTTACCTCTCCCAGTACCTCGTCTCCTACCATCCAAAGGTTACAGAAGCTCTCCTGCGTGAGGAGGAAGTTTCATATCAGCGCACACTCCGCTGCAGAGTGAAAAACTCATTCTGGAATAAAAATCTCATCCTCTATTTCACCCTATTAGAGGTTGAATCCCCCAAAACACTGAAACGCGTACTTTTTTTATTCGAAACCGAGAAGTCAAATACAAGTGTACGTAGATATAGCTTTAAAAATACTTTAGTAATTTCTGAATAATGTTGTATTTTCAAAAAAGCTTTCACTCAATATTTCACCCGCAAAGGTTAAATTTCGAAAATTGCTGAAACACGTGTCCCTCTGTTTCTGACCGAGAGACCAAATACCATTTTTCGTAAGTCTAGCTTCAAAATTGCCTTAAAAGCGACATTTCCCGAAGAAACCTCTCGTCCCTATTTTACCCTCTTAGGGATGGAATTTCGAAAACGTCGCCTGTAGTATGAGACCAACACCTTCTCCAAATTTCAAGTTCTATCCTTATATATAGTATGTATACGGCAATAAACAGTTTACTTAGGTTACCATCCATTCAGAAGAATGTTCCACGGAGCGACTGTTATATTGACTTGTAAATAATACACTCCTGGAAATTGAAATAAGAACACCGTGAATTCATTGTCCCAGGAAGGGGAAACTTTATTGACACATTCCTGGGGTCAGATACATCACATGATCACACTCGACGATCACCAGTGGTGTACGGCCAGTGTAGGAGATCGCTCCCCACACCATGATGCCGGGTGTTGGCCCTGTGTGCCTCGGTCGTATGCAGTCCTGATTGTGGCGCTCACCTGCACGGCGCCAAACACGCATACGACCATCATTGGCACCAAGGCAGAAGCGACTCTCATCGCTGAAGACGACACGTCTCCATTCGTCCCTCCATTCACGTCTGTCGCGACACCACTGGAGGCGGGCTGCACGATGTTGGGGCGTGAGCGGAAGACGGCCTAACGGTGTGCGGGACCGTAGCCCAGCTTCATGGAGACGGTTGCGAATGGTCCTCGCCGATACCCCAGGAGCAACAGTGTCCCTAATTTGCTGGGAAGTGGCGGTGCGGTCCCCTACGGCACTGCGTAGGATCCTACGGTCTTGGCGTGCATCCGTGCGTCGCTGCGGTCCGGTCCCAGGTTGACGGGCACGTGCACCTTTCGCCGACCACTGGCGACAACATCGATGTACTGTGGAGACCTCACGCCCCACGTGTTGAGCAATTCGGCGGTACGTCCACCCGGCCTCCCGCATGCCCACTATACGCCCTCGCTCAAAGTCCGTCAACTGCACATACGGTTCACGTCCACGCTGTCGCGGCATGCTACCAGTGTTAAAGACTGCGATGGAGCTCCGTATGCCACGGCAAACTGGCTGACACTGACGGCGGCGGTGCACAAATGCTGCGCAGCTAGCGCCATTCGACTGCCAACACCGCGGTTCCTGGTGTGTCCGCTGTGCCGTGCGTGTGATCATTGCTTGTACAGCCCTCTCGCAATGTCCGGAGCAAGTATGGTGGGTCTGACACACCGGTGTCAATGTGTTCTTTTTTCCATTTCCAGGAGTGTAGATTTCAGCTATCAGTTGTCCTTTTGAAACTTTATTGTCAGATCTAGATTTCAGCTAGAAACTAGCCACTGTCAATGCACTATCATTTTTGATCAATGCGTGTATTGCCTGTTGGTCGGGCTTCATCCACAGTTCATTGAATTCAATGTGGATGAATCCCGACCAACAGATGTTGCATGCATTGATCAAAAATGATTGTGCATTGAGAATGGCTAGTTTGTATCTGAAATCTAGATCTGCCATAAAAGTTTCAAAAGGACGACTGGTAGCTGAAATCTATTATTTACAAGTTTACTTACTATTGTTTTCATCTTTCTCGTTTTAATTTGACTGCCCCTTGTACATCATATTTCAGGGAGGGTGCTATCACTATCTTCCAAATGGAAGTGTCTGTATTTAATAGTATATACATCCATATTCTGCAAACCACTGTGAAGCGAATAGTAGAGGGTACTTTCTATTATACACAATAGTATTTTTCACCTTCAGTTCGCGAATGGGCCGTTTATTATGGTTTTTGAAATTATGTTAAAATTTTTCACGAGATGTTTGAAGTCTTATCTTCAAGTTTCTGTTAGTTCAGGTTTTTCTCAGCATTGCCATGACGCTCTTCCAGATGTCAAACGAACCTGTGACCATTCGTGCTGCCCATACTTATGTGCATTCAGTATCCAGTGATAGTCCTGTTTGATATGGATACCACACACATGATCAGTGTTCTAGGATGGGCCGCACGTGTATTTTGCAGCTAATCTTCTTTGTAGACTCAATGTATTTTCTCAGTATCCTACCAATGAAACCAACATACTCAGTGAGTAACGTATGTTGTGAACTTTGGAGATAATTCCATAGTGGCATTTTTGTACTGGCACTTATTCTTGCCATTTTTGAACGCAGAGCTATCTGGCACAACCGTTTCTTACTGAATATTATCAGGTGCAATAGTTTTCAGGCATTAGATTCACTGCAAAAACTCTTTTTAATGTATTGGCTTTCGGGACGGGCCCGTTCAAATGGTTCAAATGGCTCTGAGCACTATGGAACTTATCTTCTGAGGTCATCAGTCCCCTAGAACTTAGAACTACTTAAACCTAAGTAACCTAAGGACATCACACACATCCATGCCCGAGGCAGTATTCGAACCTGCGACCGTAGCGGTCGGCCGGGTCCAGACTGAAGCGCCTAGAACCACTCGGCCACACCAGCCGGCCCTGCCCTTTTCAGCCACGGCAATAGTGGAATGTCACTTATGACGATGCGAATGTAAGAACAATTGAGTATCCAGTCTCGAGCGGAGAAAATCACTGACCCGTCCGGGAATAGAACCCAGGCCCCATCGTTTGGTAATCCGCCGCGCTGACAAGTATCAGGACGAAAATGTACAAGGGACAGACTTAGTACATGAAGTAGAGATGTGTTTGAAAATTGACGAAGTATTAGTTTAGAATGAGTAGATCTACCAATTGCTCTTCCATAGCTATTGCATTAATAATGTTGGCTCGAATATTCGTATGTTTAATTATGTCTGGCTCAGTAATGTTTAGAACAGTTGGAAAATTTGACGAGACATGGTCAGATCACATAACTAATGAGGAAGTGCTGAATAGAATTGGAGAGAAGAGAAATTTGTGACACAACTTGAAAAGAAGAAGGGATCGGTTGGTAGGGCATATTCTGAGGCACCAAGGTATCACCAATTTAGTATTGGAGGGCAGCGTGGAGGGTAAAAATCGTAGAGGAAGACCAAGAGATGAATACACTAAACAGATTCAGAAGGATGTAGGTTGGAGTAGGTACTGGGAGAGCTTGCACAGGATAGAGTAGCATGGAGAGCTGCATCAAACCAGTCTCTGGACTACAGACCACAACAACAACAAGACAACATTCGCAACTGCCTGAAAAACAGCCCAGAAATTTTTTTCTCTTGTTAGAACAGTGTGGACGTTCTGCAGACAAATGGTGTACCTATACCTCATCTTTGCCGGCCAGAGTGGCCGTGCGGTTCTAGGTGCTACAGTCTGGAGCCGGGCGACCGCTACGGTCGCAGGTTAGAATCCTGCCTCTGGCATGGGTGTGTGTGGTGTCCTTAGGTTAGTTAGGTTTAATTAGAACTAGGCGACTGATGACCTCAGAAGTTAAGTCGCATAGTGCTCAGAGCCAACCATATACCCCATCTTTCCCCTTGTCAATAATCTTATTTTGTGGCGAAGTAACAGTTGTTATTGTCATCAGTCGATGGAAAAAATAACGTTTCGCGTCACACCACTGCAAATAGTCGACTCAACCATCGGTGTGAACAGCTGCAGGGTTAATGCTCCCGGCGACCAGCGATGTGGCAGCTGCGAGGGTGCAAAGTCCTCCCTCTGGCATGGACGTGTGTGTGTTGTCCTTAGCGTAAGTTAGTTCAAGTTAGATTAAGTAGTGTGTAAGCCTAGGGACTGATGACCTCAGCAGTTTGGTCCCTTAGGAACTTACCGCAAATATCCAGAAACGCAGGCTGGCCGCTATGGCCGAGCGGTACTAGGCGCTTCAGTCCGGGGCCGCGCTGCTGCTACGGTCGCAGGTTCGAATCCTGCCTCGAGCATGGATGTGTGTAATGTCCTTAGGTTAGTTAGGTTTAAGTAGTTCTAAGTCTAGGGGACTGATGACCTCAGATGTTAAGTCCCATAGTGCTTAGGGCCATTTAGTCCAGAAATGCAATTTAAACGTAAGGCAGGAGGTCCAAATTTCGTCACCTTAGCACATTAGGACTTGTTTAACTCCTGAAAGGTTACGGTAATAGCTACAAATTGATATATACGAGGGTAATCCCAAAAGTAAGGTGTCCTATTTTTTTTGTAAGTACAGAACTGTGTGGCATTTGGTCACACTGTTATGAAGAGTGCTTCCCGCGCTGTGTATAAACATGCTCACTCCGCGCTTGGAGCCGTTGAGAACTGAGCTCCTGTTGGATGTTACCGCCAAGTGCGAATTGCGCGCAGTTATTCGGTTTTTGAACGCAAAGAGCACTGCATCGATTTAAATCCATTGCCAATTGACGGAAGTGTATGGTGAACCGTGCATAGATGTCAAAAATGTTCGTAAGTGGTGTAGAGAGTTTGCACCTGGTCGTACCGAAATTCACGACGAACAAAGGAGCGGGAGACTGTCAATTTCTGAGGACGCAGTGTTGAAGGTTGAGCAAAGCATGCGTGAAGATCGTCGAATCACCCTGGATGATGTCTGCACGTTGGTTCCTGAGGTTTCCCGAAGCACCTCTCAGAGAATTTTAACGGAAACATTGAGCTACCGGAAGGTGTGCGCAAGATGGGTGCCACGCATGCTGACTGAGGTTCACATGCGGCAACGAGTTGATGCTTCCCGCGCATTTCTTCACCGCCTTGCAACCTAACAGGACAACTTTATGGACTCAATTGTCACGCGTGACGAAACCTGGGCATACCACTTTACACCTGAGACCAAGCAACAATCACAATTTCCGCAAAGCCGCGGAAATTCAAACAAACACAGTCTGCCGGTAAAGTAACAACAAACAGTTTTTTGGGATCGGAAAGGGGTATTGTTGGTCGACTTTATGCCCATTTGGACCACAGTTAACGCTGACAGGACTGTCGGACTGAAAAAACTCAAAACGGGCAATTGAGAACCGGTGTAGAGAATGTTGAGCAAGGGAGTACACATTCTCCATGACAACGCTCGCCACACATCGCTCGGCAAATCGTTGCTCTCCTGCAACAGTTTCAGTGGATCATAATCACCCACCCACCGTATAGTCCTGACCTCGCGCCTAGTGACTATCATCTGCTCCCTAAGTTAAAGGAACATTTGGCCGGAAAGCGATTCAGCTCCGAGAACGAGATGAAAGAAGAGGTTCATAACTTTCTGAACAGCATGGCGGCGAGCTGGTATGACATGAGCATACAAAAACTGCCACAGCGTCTACAAAAATGCGTCGACAGAAATGGTGATTATGTCGAAAAATAGCTAAATGTTCAAGCTGTAAACTGATGTAAACCATTGTAGAAATGAACAGGTCAATGTACTTATTAAAAAATAGAGGAGACCTTACTTTTGCGATTACCCTCGTATGTCCCTGAATTTATGCCCTACTTGAAGCAAGTTACAGTCGAGATGTGTCAACATACCAAAGCCAGTATTGGACATAAACGCTAACACTGCAAAAACAGTAATACAAAAAGGGTTCTTAATTTCGTCCTCCACAAACATTCTTTAAATTACAGTTAATTTATTTGTAATTTGAAGGGGGAGGGGGAAGAAAGGAAAGGAAAGGAAAGGGAATGGATTAGTGATGTCAGGTGCTTCGGGACATTATGCGGAATCAGTGGAACGAGTTAAAATGTGTACCGGACCGGGATTCGAACCCGAGATCTCCCGCTGACTACGCAGTTGCGTTAACCACCGATTCGCCAAGACGGGCACTGGATCCATCTTCTTTAGTGCGGATGCACAAGTACATCCGACCTCATGCAGGAAATCTCAGAGTAGCGACCATGGAGGGAATGAACAGGGACTGCGGGCAGGTGGCGCTCGATGGGAATGTGGGTCAGCTGAGAGGCGTGACGAGGTGGTCCGCTCATTTGAGATAACACTGTGTCTCGGATGACACAGTGGTTAACACACGTCTTAGTAAGCAGGAGATCCCGGGTTCGAATCTTCCTTTAGTACACATTTTCATTCGACGCCGCTGGTTCCGCTCAATGACCCGATGTAGCTGACATCAGTAATCCCTTCCCTTCCTTTTCCTTTCTCTCATAATGTTCAAATGTGTGTGATATCTTAAGGGACTTAACTCCTAAGGGTATCAGTCCCTAACCCTACACACTACTTAACCTGAATTATCCTAAGGGCAAACACACACACCCACGCCCGAGGGAGGACTCGAACCTCCGTCGGTCCTTTGTGTCCCTCCATCTTCAACTTACATATAATGTATCAGCTGCGGATTCCGCGTGGTGTCTTTTCTTTCGGACACTTTCCAAAGATGTGTACCGTGTGAATTTGTATGTCTATATAGGTGAACAGCATGTTTTGTGATAACAAAAGCATTTCGTGCAACGAAACAATTTCTCTCCCCTAGCGTTTTCTCATATCAGAAAAGTAAAATAATCTACATAAATAGCAAATATAATCAGTTTTTAACGAGAGTTTCAAATTTAGTCCCCGGGGGGAAAACAGGAACTGGACGAGGAACGAAATTGTGAACATCCCCAGATTTATTTTATTGGCCGCTTCAGCAGTATATACCAAACCCTTGACTGTAATAATTACACACCAGAAATTGCAACACACGAGTGAGATGCAACACAACATTTGAACAGATACCACCGGCCGGTGTGGCCGAGCGGTTCTAGGCGCTACAGTCTGGAACGTGCGATAGCTACGGTCGCAGGTTCGAATCCTGCCTCGGGCGTGGATGTGTGTGATGTCCTTAGGTTAGTTAGGTTTAACTATTTCCAAGTTCTAGGGGACTGATGACCTCAGTTAGTGCTCAGAGCCATTTGAACAGATACCACTGCTCGCACTAAGAATTGCAAGCTGTTAATTTGATTGCTTCGCCAGCTCACCTCAGCATAAAAAAAAAATTAATTTCTTCGTACACACAAGCTACACATGCTCCACATAACAAACACTCTTGACAATACTATGGACAGAGGTCACGCATGTACGCACATCTAAACGTTTGTTACCATCTGTGGAAACTGAAATTTCCCAGAGGGACGAATTAGGAGTTGGGACGGTATTAGGCCATTTACGTTATCCAAGGCCAATGCATAGTTTTAAGCTTCGACATAGGTAGTTGCCCAACGACATAGCGTAGTAATTAGAAGTTCCGCAGAGCATTTCCGTTTAGCGCTGCATTTGCATCGGAGCTGTCACCTTGTCGAGATTTAGCGACGCACTGGCGCCGTCATAGGAATTCCGAAAGTCCTCCGCCCCTCCTCTTAGCAGGAGGCACGGAAAGAGACAAGAGTGAAGTTTGTAGCCATCAATTATTCAAGTAAAGTAGCCGGAACGCTAAGTAGGTTGCGCGCGGCCTAATGGAGTCTGCAGACAGCTTGGCACGCATCTTTCGTTATCCATGAATTATTTGTGTTTCGGCGGCCTCTCCCACTTCAACTTTGTCTTCCCACGCGGGCTTGTCGTCGCTGCGAAAGCAGGAACTTGGCCCGGCGCTCCCACTTTGATTTAGCCGTTATAGCTTACTGAGATTTGCTTCAGTTTCTCCGCGGCCGTGATTTCTCTGGGTCTTTCTCCACGCTGGGTACAGGTGGGCTAGCTGTGACTGTCGATTAATCGAATCTGTTTCTGAGAGTGGATTAATCGAATCTGTTTCTGAGAGTGCTGTGGAGATTAGTGACGGCTTAGCAAACATCTATATCCATACTCCGCAAGCCACCGAGTGGTTTTTCATGGAGGGTACTTTGTACCACTACTAGTCATTTCTTTTGGCTGTTCCAGTCGCAAAGGGAGCGAGGAAGAAACGACCGTCTATTTGCCTCCACATGAACCCTAATTTTGTCTTCGCTGTCCTTAAACGAAATGTGTATTGGTGGCAGTAGGATCGTTCTGCAGTCAGCTGCAAATGCCGATTCTCTAAATTTTCTCAATAGTGTTGCGGGAAAAGAAGGCCGTCTTTGCTCCAAAAATTCCCATTTGAGCTCACGAAGTATCTCCGTTATACTTGCTTGTTGTTCGATCTTACCGGTAACCAAATCTAGAAAAGTTATACTTGCTTATTGTTCGAACTTACCGGTAACAAATCTAGCAAACAGCCTCAGAATTGCCTCGTTGTCGTCCTTTAATCCGACCTCGTGGGGTTCCCAAACACTCAAACAGTACTCAATAACTGGCTGTACTATTGTCCTTCGCAGATGAGCTACACTTTCCTAAAATTCTCCGAATAAACCGAAGTCAAAGATTCGCGTATCTTACTGTCATCCTTACGTGCTCGTTCCATTTCATATCGCTCTGGAGAGTTACGCCTAAATATTTAATCGACCTAATTGTGTTAAGCAGCGCACAACTATTATTGTATCCGAATATTACAAGATTGTTTCTCTTTCTCACCTGCATTAACTTACGTTTTTCGTAGCAAGCTACCATTCATCACTCTAAACAGAAATTCTGTTTAAGTCTCCTCTATCCTCCTACAAGCAGTGATGATTCTTTCCAGTGCACTTTCTGTCATCAGCAAGCCGTCGCAGATTGGTGCTCTCCCTTTACGTCAGATTGATTATGCATACAGGATGGTCCATTGATCGTGACCGGCCCAAATACCTAACGAAATAAGAGTCAAACGAAAAAACTGCAAAGAACGAAACTTTTCTAGCTTAGAGGGGGAAACCAGATGGCGCTATGGTTGGTCCTCTAGATGGCGCTGCCATAGGTCAAAAGGGATATCAACTGAGTTTTTTTTTAGAAGGAACCCCCATTTTTATTACATATTCGTGTAGTACGTAAAGAAATATGAATGTTTTAGTTGGACCACTTTTTTCTCTTTGTGATAGATGGGGCTGTAATAGTCACAAACATATGGATCACAATTTTAGACGAACAGTTGGTAACAGAGTGGTTTTTTAAATAAAAATACAGAACGTAGGTACGTTTGAACATTTTATTTCGGTTGTTCCAATGTGACACACGTACCTCTGTGAACTTATCATTTCTGAGAACACATGCTGTTACAGCGTGATTACCTGCAAATACCACATTAATGCAATAAATGCTCAAAATGATGTCCGTCAACCTCAATGCATTTGGCAATACGTGTAACGACATTCCTCTCAACAGCGAGTAGTTCGCCTTCCGTAATGTTCGCTCATGCATTGACAATGCGCTGACGCATGTTGTATGGTGTTGTCGGTGGATCACCATAGCAAATATCCTTCAACTTTCCCCACAGAAAGAAATCCGGGGACGTCAGATCCGGTGAAAGTGCAGGCCATGGTATGGTGGGTATGGTTCTTCGACGACCAATCCATCTGTCATGAAATATGCTATTTAATACCGCTTCAACCACACGCGAGCTATGTGCCGGACATCCATCATGTTCGAAGTACATCGCCATTCTGTCATGCAGTGAAACATTTTGTAGTAACTTCGGTAGAACATTACGTAGGAAATCAGGATACGTTGCACCATTTAGATTGCCATCGATAAAATAGGAGCCAATTATCCTTCCTCCCATAATGCCGCACCATAGATTAACCCGCCAAGCTCGCTGATGTTCCACTTGTCGCAGGCATCGCGGATTTTCCGTTGCCCAATAGTGCATATTATGCCGGTTTACGTTACCGCTGTTGGTGAATGACGCTTCGTCGCTGAATAGAACGCGTGCAAAAAATCTGTCATCGGCCGTAATTTCTCTTGTGCCCAGTGGCAGAGTTATACACGACGTTCAAAGTCGTTGCCATGCAATTCCTGTTGCACAGAAATATGGTACGTGTGCAATCGATGTTGATGTAGCATTCTCAACACCGACGTTTTTGAGATTCCCGATTCTCGCGCAATTTGTCTGCTACTGATGTCCGGATTAGCCGCGACAGCAGCTAAAACACATACTTCGGCATCATCATTTGTTGCAGGTCGTGGCTGACCTTTCACATGTGGCTGAACACTTCCTGTTTCCTTAAATAGCATAACTATCTGGCGAACGGTTCGGACACTTGGATGATGTCGTCCAGGATACCGAGCAGCATACATAGCACACGCGCATTGGGTATTTTGATCACAATAGCCACACATCTACACGATATCGACCTTTTCCGCTATTGGTAAATGGTCCATTTTATTACGGGTAATGTATCACGAAGCAAATACCGTCCGCACTGGGAGAATGTTACTTGATACCACGTACTTATACGTTTGTGACTATTACAGTGCCATCTATCACTAAGCGAAAAAAGTGGTCCAACTAAAATATTCATATTTCTTTACGTACTACACGTATATGTAATAAAAACTGGGTGTTCCTATTTAAAAAAAAAAACTCAGTTGATATCCGTTTGACCTATGGCAGCGCCATCTAGCGGGCCAGCCATAGCGCCATTTGGTTTCCTCCTTCAAGCTAGACAAGTTTCATTCTTTGTAGTTTTTTTTTTCGTTTGACGCTTATTTCGTGCGATATTTGGCCCGGTCACTATCAGTGGACCACCCTGTATCACACTTCTTGGGGCACTCCTGACCTTCACCCTTGTCTCTGATGAACATTTGCCATCCAAAACAACGTAGTGAGTTCTATTACTTGAAAAATTTGGAGCCACTCTGGTTACTAGCACGTTTGTTAACAGGCTACCGTGGGGCACTGTCTCAAACGCTTTTCGGAAATCTAGGAATATGGAATCTGCCTTTTGCCCTCATCAATCGTTTGCAGGATATCGTGCGAGAAAAAGGCGAGCTGAGTTTTGCGCGTACGACACTTCCTAAGTAGGTGCTGATTTGTGATCAGAAACTTTTCTGTTTCAAGGAAATTTATTACATACTAACCGAGAATAAGCTCAAGAATTCTGTAGCGAACCGACGTTGAACATATTGGCCCGTAATTTTACGTTTCCATTCTTTTACCCGTCTTACATACAGCGATCACGTATGCCTATTCTCATCTATCGCATGATCATAGTATAGTAAAGTAACAAATGCTCCTCTAGTACAGTGCATTTCTCAATTATTTTCGAAAAGTCTAGGTTTAAAGTGTTACGAGCCTTCTGAGTACTGCGTGGGAACCCTAGCTGTTAAGTAGTGCTGTTAGCGCAAGAGGTTAAGGGGCAGACTTGAATTTTTCCCACACAGCGTTCTAGTCTACTCTCTCTGTTTTTCCTAATCTTCCACCATAAGCTTGCATTGCAAAAACAAATCACATTTCTTCGGTTGTACCATCATCGTGATACGCGTCAGTCCATTGCTGGACTGACAATTCTCAAGGGTTCGTCATTCATGATTAATTGAAATACAGGGTGATTCAAAAAGAATACCACAACTTTAGGAATTTAAAACTCTGCAACGACAAAAGGCAGAGCTAAGCACTATCTGTCGGCGAATTAAGGGAGCTATAAAGTTTCATTTAGTTGTACATTTGTTCGCTATTTCAGCCAATAAAGATTTTGGTCCCTTTTTCTTCTAAGGTGCTACTGTAACTGGACTACAGTATCTGGAGATGTTAGAGAATTGGCTGTTCCCTCAGCTCAAACAAGAAGCACAACAATTCATATTTCAGCAGGATGGAGCGCCACCACATTGGCACTTATCTGTCCGTAACTACCTGAACGTCAACTACCCGAGGCGATGGATCTGCCGCCAGGCAGCCCGTGACAGAGCACTTCATCACTGGCCTCCAAGAAGCCCTGATCTTACCCCCTGCGATTTTTTCTTATGGGGGTATGTTAAGGATATGGTGTTTCGGCCACCTCTCCCAGCCACCATTGATGATTTGAAACGAGAAATAACAGCAGCTATCCAAACTGTTACGCCTGATATGCTACAGAGAGTGTGGAACGAGTTGGAGTATCGGGTTGATATTGCTCGAGTGTCTGGAGGGGGCCATATTGAACATCTCTGAACTTGTTTTTGAGTGAAAAAAACCTTTTTAAATACTCTTTGTAATGATGTATAACAGAAGGTTATATTATGTTTCTTTCACTAAATACACATTTTTAAAGTTGTGGTATTCTTTTTGAATCACCCTGTACATTACTATCTGAACTCTAGTCCCATCAGTCGTTATCATAACGTGAGGAACATGTCTCAGTGTCACAAGCAATGCCGTCTGGCCAAAACACACTTTAAAGGAACCTAGTGATGCACCGATGAGTTGCCTCCTGAGAACACTGGGCGGAGGGGAAGTCAGTGACAGATAAATATGTCGGCGCTCCGTGACAAGTGCCAGACCTGCATTGTGGATAGGTGTTTTCTTATTTTTGTAATGAAATGGGCCTGTTTCTCAATAAGAGGTGAATAACCTCTGACCTAAAAAGTTGAAAGAGGGCTCCTTACTGGCTTAAAAAAAATTAAAAAAATACTAGAGTAAGTGTAGTCAGGACGTCAGTTTCCCTGAAATGCATACGTGGAGACGACTCTATTGGCTGCAATAGAACATTTATAGGTGGAATGGCAGAGTAACCTAGATTTGCCTAAGAACTGCGGGCATGAGTGTTTAACTATTGGTCAATGTTGTAAAACTTTTGCTAGGAGGGGAGATAGTTGTCTTGTTAGCAAAAATATCATTGGCCAGCATTTTGCAGAACCTTTTTCACTGGCGCACGGGAACTGCGCGGAGTGGTAGACATGAGAAAGAAGTCTGTCGGAGAAGAAGGCACTTCGACTTTGGACACGGCGGAGGAGGCTTCGTCTGAGGACTGTGAAGAGAACACTTGGCCTAGAGATTTTGTCTGGAGAGCCAGTAAAAAGCTCACGTTTCGCAGTGTGTGTCAGATCATGACACTCGCTACGCTCCACACAATAGAGTGCTGAATCTGGTGAGAAACCCCAGCGTGGGTGAGCAGGGTAGGGAACGACTGTGCGTTTGTAGTCTTGTTGTTAGGACTAGCCACATTTCATGAAGCCAGTATTTTTGTCGAGTGACTGAAGAGTCATTCACGACACAATTAGCAATACTAGTTTCATGTGTAGTTTCTCATTCTTCTGGCGGACTTAGCCAAAAACTGCGTGACCGCCACGGAGTCATCTTTCCGTAAGTCATGCGTAGATCCTGTACCTGTCCTACTCACCTGAACTATCCAGCCAATGCCGGGACATTTAAGTTTTAGATTAGAATTGTCCCACGTGAATAATTGTTAGTTTTCTTTTTTTCTGCATTTGTAGTGATTGAACAATCGGTAGAATATTTTGTTATTCGTGTATGTATACAGGGAACAACGTAATAAACGGGGATTAATGTGGATCGCTGTTCCATTTCAGAATAAGACGAAGACTCAGCGTGTTATTCTTTTTTGTGAGATACGGCACCCACGTCACGTGTGTTCAATGACCAGCCCTGTCCTACTAGTTATCCGTTGTGTGATATCTTTTTTATTAATTGCATATGAGCCTTTGGGGAGCGATCTGACAGTCGGTCAATCCAACCGAAGTGGATCATTCTGACATTCACAGAGGTATGTTGAAAGTCTAGCTTTACCTCACCATCGTCATCATAGTGGTACTCAGTCTGGAACCGCGTGAGCGCTACGGTCGCAGGTTCGAATCTTGCCTCGGGCATGGATGTGTGTGATATCCTTGACCTCAGAAGTTAAGTCCCATAGTGCTCAGAGCCATTTGAACCATAGTGGTACTTTCTTGCCGAGGATAATAAGGAATCGTGGTGAAATGTACATTATTTCTTGACACATTAGTGCGTACCTTAAAAAATTAGCACAATGAAGTTATAACTTTGCAGTTCTTGGTCATCCTTTGTAGGCCGACACAATACGTCGTGTGTGGCATAAATCAAGCTCATAAAACTTTAATCATTGAATGACCGTTTTTCGTAAAGCCTTGAGAAGTACGTCGTACTAGAGCAATACTGTATATATTGCAATAATGGGAAACATGAGCAATATCGATGACTCGTTAGCTGCGGATTTCCTTTGTCAGATGGAACGACAAACATTCCTCTGGCATATGATTTGCATTTTTATTTCATGACAATAGGTTGGTGATTTTAGTCATAAGTATGTTATCACTGTCAAATACGCCCCGGTTTGTGAAACAAGAGTGTCGAAATAAGCCTCACCGTAAATATCTTGCTGTAGCAAGTACCAGCCTCTCATTCTGCTTCTCGAGTTTCGTAACTACAGAGAGACATATCGATGTACATATTGAAGAAGCCGTCAAAATATCAGTGTTCGTTTGCAGTTTCCCTTTATATTTCACCGATCAAGATGACATAGCGATTAGCACATAGCACTCATATTTTGGAACACAAACCGATCAGCCTCACGTATGTTTTCTGCTGTTTCACTAAAGCTGTTAAGGCGAATACTGGGAAAAGGACACGGCCAATTTCCTTCCTCGTCCTTCCCTCACCGTCGCCGGGATGCGAAAACTTAATATTTCTCATTTCATTCATGGGACAACCGTGACTTATTCGACACATGTTTTCCTCGAGTGATACACAAATTTGTGTGTGTGTGTGTACTCGCGCGGGCAATTAACAGTCCCCCCCTCCCCTCCCCCCACATCGTCCATTGATCTAAACAGATCAGAGCACTGTTGCAGAAGAACCGAAAAAAGGATGCCTAAAGCAAAATCCCCAAGATTGGCGGAATTTTACAAAACCCCGAAATTTATCGTGAACTTCAATACCAGCTAATTTTGGGAAATGGAAATGAGCGTACGGCATTGTGTGCTGGGAGTCCCCCATTCGGGGAAGTTCAGCCGCCGGGGGCAAGTACTTATTGCATTTGACGCCACATTGGCCGACTGCGCATCGGAGATGGGAATGACATGATGATGAGAACAAAATGGCTCTGAGCACTACGGGACTTAACATCTTAGGTCATCACTCCCCTAGACTTCGAATTACTTAAACCTAAGGACATCACACACATTCACGCCCGAACCTGCGACCTGCGACCGTAGCAGCCGCGCGGTTCCGGACTGAAGCGCCCGGAACCGCTCGGCCACAACAGCCGGCATGATTAGGACAACACAGCACTCTGAGCGGAGAAAATCTTTTGCCCCAGCCGGGAATCGAACCCGGGTCCCTAGCGTGGCATTCCGCCGCGCTGACCACTCAGCTAACGGGGGCGGACATACGAGATAATTTTAATACAATGTAAGACAAGAAAAAACAACGAATCAGGATGGAACTATCCGGATGGAATAATTCATTTCATAGCAGGACACCTTTGGCTGTCATCCGCGGCAGCCTTAAACACAGCGGTACGTCGACGATATTCTACTCTTCGTTTTGTTTTCGTTAATGGCAAGCCGTCCTGGGCTTACATTTCGGCAAGATAATGTCCGTCCCACGCGGCGAGAGCTTCTACTGCTTGTCTTCTTGCTTCCCAGGCCCTACCAAGGTTGCCAAATCTCTCCCCAGTTGAGAAAGTTTGGAGCATTATGGGGAGGACCCTCCAACCAGCTCGGGATTTTGACGATCTATCGTGCCAATTGGACGTAATCTGGTACGATATCCTTCATGAGGACATCCAAGAACTCTGTCAATCAATACCAAGCCGAATATAGATTCCTTTCAGAGTATACTGATATAATAACCCCGTACTTAACAGTTTTACACAACGGCTCGCTCGCCGAAAGATCCATGCTTAAAGACTGGAAATTTACGCAGGTCACACCAATACGCAAGAAAGAAAGTATGCGTAATCCGATGAATAATGGATCCATATCGCTGACTCGATTCGTAGTAGGATTTTGGAAGCTATTTGACACATAGCACGAATTCAGAAAATATCGTTTTTGTGAAACACAACTAGGTCTTTTATTCTCGTGAATAACTGCTATCGACAGTGCATCTCAAATTTATTGCATAATCTCTAGATTTCTAAAAGGTTTTTGATACAGTCCCTTACAAACGCTTATAATAAAGTTGCATGCCTATGGAGTATCGTCTCAGTTGTGCGACTCGATGCTTGTTTTCCTGTCGGTAAGATTAGAGTTCGTAGTAATTGACGGAAAGTCATCGAATTAAACAGAAGTACTAGTATCTGCCTTCCTCAAGGAAATGTTATAGGCCATCGACTCTCCCTTATCTGTATAAACGAGGTGAGCTTCCATCGTAGATTTTTTTCCATATGACGCTGTCGCTTACCGTGTAGTAAACTCATCAGAAAATCAAAACCAATTGCAAAGTGTGTTAGAAAATATATCTGAAATGCCGAGACAACATGTAATTCCACCTTTTACGCTACGACACAAACTCAGCACAGTAGACTGTAGGGTGGTAGTACTGGACCAAAGTAACAAATCAGGCAATCACCATCGACAGTTGCAGTGAACATTTTATTTGGTACCTTTAACAAGATAACTTGACAAATAAAACCATCACATGTTTAAAACTACCACACATCTTTAAAAATTACCATTCGGGTGAAAATAAATTACTTCAATTTTAAACATTCATAAAAACGCCGCACTTATTACACATTGACTGGAAAGGGTTACATTTTATATACTCTAAATTGTAATCAAGCTGAAGAACAATTTACTAAAATATAACTAATGTACTCTTTCATTACGACAGTGATCGTTATTCCCAAAATAATCAGAGTTCAGACAACAGTCAGATACCATGGCACACAAGAGGGTGCTTAAATGGAAGGCACCACATAAATTAACATATAAAATTTCATGTGAGCAAACAAGCTCGTGAGATTCAACAACTACGCTCAGAAAAGGGACGCCCGCCCGTTCAACTGTTTCCAATACAGGCTCGACATGGACCCCCGGAAGGGAGCAGCAACGGTCACGAAAGGTGCACAAGAAAATTCAAGAACTAGTAGGTATTTACAACAGACTGACATCTGCCTTAAATAACTAGAAACACAATATCTCAATACAACACATCATCAGTAAAATTAATACATGAAATTAATTACAATATCGATCTACTGTCATTGAAGGAATTCTAGCACCACCATCAATAGAATCCGTTTCAGGCTATTAAACACACAATAACAATTAGCCTCTCAATAACTGGCAAGAATTTAGTAAACTACTGATTTCAAATTATACACGCGTCGCTCAGACACACTATTATTTCAAACAGAAACGTAACAGTAATGCTATTACAATTCAGAGATAAATGTATCTAGAGAAATATTATATATCGACTGGCCATCTTAACTCCGTGTTGTGATATAAATAAAATAACCAGTCGGTACGTAAAAAAGGGCCAGCAAACTGCTTTCAATGGCGGTCAAACCTTGACAGTAGGGATCTACAACGGAATGTCTCAGCACTCCAGGCCCTCGTAAATGTTAATGAATGAACACACCAGATATATCCTAAAACATTGCGTATTATACCAATTAAAATCACCACATTTGAAGTCCAGACTCATTAGGAGCAGCAACGGCCACCCAAGAAAATACAGTCAACCGCGCAGAACCCAGTCGTGGATTCCGACCACAATTTACAGGACAAGCAATGCCCTTACCCTCTTGCTTGTTCGACGAAGCCAGCCGTCGCTGATCCCTATGCCAGGAGACATGAAGCAAGCGGAAAAATCAACAACGGCTTCCCAGTAACGTCTCTTTCCACGTCGGCGATATTTGCCGCGGCGGCGTCACCCGGGTAAGAGCCCCTCTTAGACGTGCCCTTGTTGCTGACTGAGACTGAACCCTAGCTGTCCGCCATAGTTCCCAAAACGCCGTTACTGCTCGGCGACCAAAAACAAAATCCCTCACTCTTCCTCTGCTTTTCCTCTCGCACCCGATCGGCCCTGTAGGTGGCGCCAGCGCCCGCTCTGCGAACACCGGCGGAAAGATGACCCATACCGGCGGCGGGAATATCACTGATCGAGCCACACGGCTCAATATTGTTTGGTGCGAAGAGTGGCATTGACCCTGAATAATTGAAAGTGTGAGTTCATTCACAAGAGTACTAAAAGGAATCTGTTAAATTTCGCTTACACGATAAATCACACAAATCTAAGGCTGCTAATTCAGTTTAATACCTAGGAATTACAACTACAAACAGCTTCAGTTGGAACCATTACATAGATAATGTTGTGGGGAAGGCAAACCAAAGACTGCGTTTTATTGGCAGAACGCTTGGAAGATGCAACAGGTCTGTTAAAGAAACTGCCTACACTACGCTTGTCCGTCGTCTGCTAGAATACTGCTGAGCAGTATGGGATCCTCACCACACTGGACTGACGGAGCACATCGAAAGAGTTCAAAGAAGCGCAGCTTATTTTGTCTTACAGCGAAATATGGAAGAATGTATCATGGATAGGACTAGCGAATTGGGGCGGTAGTGATTAAATCGAATGTATTTCAAGGCGGAGAGATCATTTCACGACATTTCAGTTCCAGCATTCTCCTCCGAATTCGAAAATAATGTTGACACCCACCGACATAGGGAGTAATAATCATTGTAATAAAATAAGAGAAATCGGAACTCGCACGGAAGATTTTAAGTGTTCGTTTCTCCCACTCGCTGTTAGAGAGTAGAACGGTAGAAAAATAGTATGAAAGTGGTTCAGTGACCAGCTGCCAGGTACTTGATTGTAAATTGCAGAATAGTCATTACGTCTATGTTTTAATGATTGCCACCCGGACCAGCTTATAATTCCGTGATGTTCTGCCCCCTATTTTGCGGTAATAAGAAACGATGTGCCCTCTTTCGGAATTTGTCGATGTCCTCCGTCAGTCTATACGGTAAGAACTCCACACTGCGCAGCAATATTCCAAAATAAGGAAGGAAACAAGTTCAATGTTTAACATCCCGTCGACAACGTGATCATTAGATACGAAGCAAAAACTCGAGTTAGGAAAGGAAGAGGAAAGAAATCGACCTTGTCTTTTCAGAGCAATTATCACAGCATTTACCTTGAGCGATTTTAGGGAAATCGCGGAAAACAGATATGCGGATGGTCGAACGGGCATTTGAACCATCGTGTTCCCGAAATGTAATCCAGAAGAGGATTGTCAGGAGTAGTGCAGGCAGTCTCGTTAGAAGATTCGTTGCATCTCATTAGTGTTCAGCAAAAAGACACAATTTTTGATTCGCTTTCCCTGCAACGTTTTTTGTCTGATGGTTCCAGTTTAGTTCGTAGCTCTAACTCCTAGATACCGGGTGATTATAATTAAAATACAGCTACTCAGAGACGTCTAGTGTGGATTATAACTGTCATATGGCAGTGAAACTTGGTAGATATGCAAATGCATTACCCATTAACGCTGGTTACAAATTAGTTCCAATCTTGGTCACCAGATGCAAATCTGGCGCTGTACAGCACCTCGTCGACACCTCCAGTGCTGGTATTTAAGAAATTCTGTAAATGGCAATTAATAATAAATTCATCATAAGCCTTTCTCACTTGTTTGACATTTTCTGCACGCCCCGTTCCTAATCTATTACATATGGAAACATTTCTATATGGCTTCTTGCGTTCACAGCGCTAGATTTGCACCTGGTGGCCGAAATAGGAACTAATTTTTTTCGAGGGTAAGTCGCTTTTGCATTAACGCTTAACAGTGTCTACCAAGTTTCGCTGCCATGTTGTTGTTGTGGTCTTCAGTCCTGAGACTGGTTTGATGCAGCTCTCCATGCTGCTCTATCCTGTGCAAGCTTCTACATCTCCCAGTACCTACTGCAACCTACATCCTTCTGAATCTGCTTAGTGTATTCATCTCTTGGTCTCGCTTTACGATTTTTACCCTACACGCTGCCCTCCAATACAAAAATGGTGATCCCTTGATGCCTCAGAACATGTCCTACCAACCGATCCCTTCTTCTAGTCAAGTTGTGCCACAAACTCCTCCCCAATTCTACTCAATACCAACTCATTAGTTATGTGATCTACCCATCTAATCTTCAGCATTCTTGTGTAGCACCACATTTCGAAAGCTTCTATTCTCTCCTTGTCTAAACTATTCATCGTCCATGTTTCACTTCCATACATGGCTACACTCATACAAATACTTTCAGAAACGGCTTGCTGACGCTTAAATCTGTACTCGATGTTAACAAATTTCTCTTCTTCAGAAGCACTTTCCTTGCCATTGCCAGCCTATATTTTATATCATCTCTACTTCGTCATCATCAGTTATTTTGCTCCCCAAATAGCAAAACTCATTTACTGCTTTAAGTGTCTCATTTCCTAATCTAATTCCCGCTGCCCACATTGTACCTCTGCTGCACTTTAATTATGACCGCCCACTATTTAGCTGAATCGGCAAACTTTAACTTTGTGTGATTTATCATTTAAATCTTCATATACGATGTAGTATGTGAAAGCTATGTCTTTGACTTGCCTGCAAGTGGTCTAGATTTTTGTAGGATTTTAACCAACTGGAAAGTTTCGTGTGATATTCAGCACCGTGCTTCTAGGTCGCTGTATCACCATTCTCGTCCGCGGCGACTGGGTTTGTGAAGTAGGGCGCTGCATCCACTATCACGCTTTTTCTGACAACCGAAAGCAGAGGAACCTGGTCCGACGCAAATGAAACGTGGCGCCGGGTCCGTTGTGTTAACAGAGGAAAGTGTGCGGGGAGGAAATGTACGTGTGATTGAGCGGCGGTGGCAGCCGGCGGTCAGGCGGGGCTGCGTGGGCGTCGCGAATCCGTAGCAGTGCGGCTGGCGCGCTCAGACAATGGCACAAATCGAACGCGTCGCTGCTGCCTCCCCCGAGGGCCCTGACCGCCTGTCTTTGTGCAGGGGGCGCTCTGCCCCCGGGCGCACCCTCCCTACTTAGTAGCTCGTTTACAAGCAACTCTACAAGGTAAATTCTCCTAGTGTCTCGACAACATTAAAGGAAATGACGATAACACGGCGGCTGAACAATATACATTGATGTGGGAAAAGACATGGGATAGCAATATACGCATATACAGATGGCAGTAGTATCGAGTGCAAAAGGTATATAAGGGCAGCGCATTGACGGAGCTATCATTTGTACTCATGTGATTCTTGTGGAAGGTTTCCGACGTGATTATCGCCGCACGACGGGAATTAACAGACATGGAATGGTTGTTGGAGCTAGACACATGGGACATTCCATTTCGGAACTCGTAAGGGAATTCAACATTCCGAGGCTCACGGTTTCAAGAATGTGCCGAGGATACAAATTTTCAGGGATTGTCTCACAACAGGTAACTCAGTGGCCGATGGTCTTCACATAACGACCGAGAGCAGCATCATTTGCGTGGAGTTGTCAGTGCTGACAGACACGCAACTCTAAGTGAAATAAGTTATGTGGGACGTACGACTAACGTATCCGCTAGAACAGTGCAACGAAATATGGCATTAATGGGCTATTGTAGCAGACGACCGTCGGGGTTGCCTTTGCTGACAGGACGACATCGCCTGCAGCGCGTCCCCTGGGCTCGTCACCATACCGGTTGGATCCAGCACGACTGCAGAACAGTGGCCTGTAAAGCGAAGCCTCGATTTCAGTTGGTAAGTGCTTATGGTAGGATTCGACTGTGCGGCAGACTCCACGAAGCCACGGAACCGTGTTGTCAACAGGGCGGTGTGCAAGCTGATGCGTGGGATGTGTTTACACGAAATAGACAAGGTCCTCTGATCCAACTGATTCGATCATAAACAAGAATTGGTTATATTCGGCTAGATAGAGGCAATTTACAACCATTCATGGACGTCATGTTACCAAACAACGGCGGAATTTTTATGGATGACAGTGTGCCATGTCATTTGGCCACAGATGTTCGGGACTGGTTTGAAGGACATTCAAAACAATTTGAGCGTATGATTTGGCCACTCAGCTCGCCCGACTTGAATCCCATCGAACATTTATGGGACATAATCGAGAGGTAAGTTTATGCACAAAATTCTTTTGCAATTATGGACGGCTATAGGGGGAGCTCGTGGTCTTGCAGTTGCGTTCTCGCTTCCTGCGCACGGGGTCTCGGATTCGATTCCCGGCGGGGTTAGGGATTTTCGCTGCCTCGAGATAACTGGGTGGTGTTGTGTCGTCTTCATCATCATTCATTCCTATTACGGTCGGAGGAAGGCAATAGCAAACCACCTCCGCTGGGACCTTGCCTAGTCGGCGGCGCGGGTCTCCCGCATCGTCCCCTACGCTCTCCTCGGAGTATGGGACCTCATCTGGGACCTCATCATCATCATCATCGGGGAAGCACAGCTCAGTATTTCTGCATTACATTTTCAACGACTTGTGGAGTCCATTCCGTGTCGAGTTGCTGCACTACGCCTGTCAAAGAAGGTCCAACACGTTGTTAGGTGGTATCCTATGACTTTGGTCACTTCAGTGTAATACCAGAGACTAAAATATAAAATAACGAAATTCACTACTGAGAAAGTTGTTTCCGTCTGACAGCTGAAGACACACTAACGCCTCGTTTTTAATTCTTTTTCTACTTAATTTACGAAGTAGTCGTTATACGCTCTAACGACGCACCACGAATGAGTTATGCAAATTGCTCATAAATTTATATTCATACAGGTATCGACGGAAAATGCAAAATTGTACGCTTTCGCGGACGATGGATGAATGTGTGACGCTACAGCGCAATTTCACCACGAAGCTGCCAAGGATAGTAAACACAGCATGAAGTCTTTGCAAATTTCATTCCGTATACTCTGATGGCCCGCTGACAGGCGCGTGAACAATATACGCAGATTTCAGCATTTGAGATGTGTAGTTGCCCGCAGAGAAACCGGTTAGAGCAATCGGCGAATCGCTCGTCATTTGAATGGCAGCGTTGGCACTATTCGACGGTTTGGCAGGAATGCGTGATGTATGGCCAGACGCAGCGTCAAGAAGAAAGTGGTCGATCTAGAGAAAAGACAGAACAAAAGGGTGGAGCGATCGTCAGAGAGGTTATCGGAGCCCAAGATTCACCATTATCGTCGATCCGACGTGCAACTGGTGCTTCAGTGACCACAAGGATCATTAACAGGCGGCTCACTGAAAGAGGGCTGAACTCACAGTGCCCCTTGAGCCGTCTGCGCCGTACACAAACATTCACGTCTCCAGTGGTGTCTGGCACATTCGGCCTGTAATCCCATTGACTGGAGTAGAGTTGTTTTTAGTGGTGAGCCCCGCTTCGAACTGAGCCCCGATTACCAGCTAGAGTTTCTACTGTTCGTCTCCGTGCTTGCCAAACCCTACCTTTGCAGCAAGGTCACAGTATTTCTCCCCAATTACTGAAAACGTTTGGAGAATTAGGGGCAGTGCCCTCCAACCATCTCGTGATTTTGACTATCTACCGCGCCAGTTGGACGTAATTTGGCACGATATATCTGATGGGGGCATCCAACAACTCCGTCAATGAATGCCAAACCTAATAACTGCTTGCATAAGGGCCAGAGGTGGGCCAATGCGTTATTGACTTGCACCGTTTGTGAAGTTGTTTCTCTTGAATAAATCATCCAAATTTTTCAGAACTTCTAGTCATTTGTTTGTCTGAATTTGTTTCTCATAGCTACAGATTACTGTTCCATTCGGATAATTCCTTCGCAGTGCATCGGCTTCTCTCTCTCTCTTTTTGTCTTATAGTGTATTTTTGCTTCCAAGTGTTGTTAAAATACGAAGAGCTGAATAAGCTTAAAATACATGTAAATAAAGTCGAAGCTCGTGCATGTAAAGGCATGAGCTACAAGACATTAATGAAAAAATACCCCAGAAATTGTATATAATTCAAACTTTTCCCACTGAAAGCAAAAGAAAGTAAGTACAGTATCTGCGAGGGCAATTTTTTTTCAGCCTCCGATCGGTCGCGACTTTAAAACTACAGAAAAATCGAATGAAGCTTTGAAGTTTAGCGCAAATGCGTTGCACGCTGATCGTGTCACGTCGCACTTTTCAGTTCAGAGTGCAGGCCACATAACGTAACTGTCTCCTTCTTTATTACAATGGTTGGCTGCACATTGCACGTACAACTACGAGGCTCTACTGCGTTTTCGATGTATTTGCTCGTCAACTATACAGCCCGGACTTGGCTAACTCTTATTTCCATCACTTGACTTACATTAACAGCTGGCTACGAGGACAGCATTTTGGCATGACCGATAGCTGCAGACTGGTGTAGGGAATTTGCATGCAATTCAATTCCTTAAAGAATCGCGAGGGGGAGCGGGGGTGTAGTGCTCTTCGAAGTAGATATTGTTTTATGTGCAATCAATACCATATCATCAGTAAATCAAATGCATTTCATCTTCTGGCATCCTATGCGTACTCCTTCCTTCTCTGCTTGTAGCGTCTTCATTACCAATCTTCGACATACATGGTGAATCAGCTGCCCTTATCTATGGATTTTATGCAACCCACAACACCTTCAAAAACCACGTGCGAGATATTCGTCTCTCGGTTGCTACATACAAACTGCTAGTCCTACAGAAAAAATGAAGATGGGCTTTATATAATTTATTTAATGTAGTTCAATTTTGTACTGGGATAAGTTTTTGCTAGAGGTTGTAGTTTTCAAATTATTACAGAAAAACGTAAAAAAAAGTGAACGTCAACGTGTTTTTCTCGAATAAAGCGAAAATAGCGGCCTCCTGCGAGAACGTATCCCATGATATTGTCTGTAGGATTAGTAATCTGCACATAGCAACCAAGGGATTATGAAAATCTCGCACGTGTTTTTTGACGGTGTTGTGGGTTGCATAAAACACGTAGTTAGGGGGGCTGATTCACTCTGTATATTGAAGACTAGTAATGAAGATGCTACAAGTGGAGAAGGAAGGAGTAAGCATAAGAGACTGGAAGATTAACTGCATATCATTTTAATGATGGATATGGTACTGCTTGCAGATAAAACAATATCTCTTCGAAGAGTATTATCCACACTTGAAGAAGGATTGCACGTGTATGAACTCAAAGTTAAGACGATGTCAGTTCATGACAAAGAAGATACGGAAGTGAAAACAACAGAAAGTAAAATTGAACAGGATTGCACAGTACAGGTATTTGGAAAGGATGGTAACTCATAACTGGACGAGCGAAAATAATTAAGATCCACAACTGCAATGTCAAAGCAAGCTTCCTAGTAAAAGAAACGTTTGTTATGAAGCAAAGGGTTAGATTTAAGATAAAAAATTCGTTTAAAGGCTTCGTGAGGAGTTTTTTCTTTTTTCTTTATGATTGTCAAAGCTGAGTATTGAGCAAAAGGGAAGAGAGGATAGAATTGAAACATTCGACCCGTGGTTTTGGAGAATAATGCACAAAATAGATTGGGTGGATAAAGTGAAGAACAGTCGAGTACCGGAAAGGGTAAAGGAACAGAGAACTGAAACTGGTTAAGAAAATTGAGGTAGACTGTATAGGACCGTTGTCTTCCAGGGAACAGCTCCTCGACACGTATACTGTGGGACGGAGAGTAGTTGGCGGCGGCTCCATTATGCTCTGGGGAACATTCACGTGGGCAGCCATGGGTCCAGTGGATTTCGTGCAAGCCAAGGTGTATCGTACACTGATTCACAGGTTGCAGACCACGTACACCCCTTCATGACGATCAAGTTTCTCGACAGCAGTGGTCGTTCAACAAGATAATGCGCTATGTCACAAGGCCAGGAGTGTGATGGAGTGGTTCGAGGATGTGATTGAACGTGGCGTCAGAGTTCATCGTCCCCATTTCCAGCGACCTACCTGGGCCTCATTGTTTACATGCCACGACGCGTCGCCGCTGTTATTCGCACCAAAGGTAGACATGCGTACTATAAGATAGGAGGTCATAATGTTCTGTCTGATCGGTATATATCCACCATAGTCTAAAGCGCCACGCACACACACCACAAAGTTTTTTCCACGTGAGAAATGTACGAGGGCTGCCCAGAAAGTAAGTTCCTATTGATCGCGAAATGGAAACCATAATGAAAATCAGAAATGTTTTATTTGTAATAGTTAACTACACCTTCCAGCTACTTCTCCACGTAGTTGCCGTTCTGACTTAGACATCTGACGTAGGGTTGAACCAACTTTCCAATACCCTCATCATAGAAGGCAGCCGCCAATGCTTTCCACCAATTTTCTACGCTGCCCTACAGCTCGTTGCGTGTGCCAAAATGTTGTCTTCATGGCCAGTGGTTCATGTGAGCAGAGATGAATATCAGAGGGAGACAATTACGGACTGTACTGAGGGCAATCAAACATTTGCAATTGGAAACGATGCAGGTGCATCTTCATTTCGGCGGAATTTCTCACCAGGCCCTCGTACCTGGCGGGAGACACTATTTTCTAGACATCTTTACGCACTCACTGTGAACTCATAAATGAGAAGAGCGACGTGATGCTATCTAGGGTCATACTAGAGACACTGCCCAACACATCTGTGCAAAGCTTTATCGGATTTTCATAGTCGTTTCCATTTCACGTCCGATCGGAACTTACTTTCTGGACAGCCCTCGTATATACAAATGGCGTTATAACAGGTGTAACAGCGCCAAAGAATTTTTCTCTCGAGAGTTGTTATGATTTACGCATTGATGTGACACTAGAAAATTTACAAAGGATAAACTGTTATTATTTCCGGTTTACATTCAGTAAGCATTAATTACAGATAAAGTAACAAACGCGGGAACCAGTTTATTAGAAAACGTTACTGAAATAATGTACACACATGGAACAAAAGAAATAGGGAGAAACAAGTGTATATAAATAAATAAATACTAGAATAACGGACTGTATATTATTATATGATGGGTAATTACGAGTTCAAATTAATTTGACAGTTGTATTAATGTTTGAGTGAGCAATCTGTCGTATTTTGGTGTTATTGCTGCCTGCATGTTGTTGTCAAAGAGAGTGGTAATTTTGTTGAACGGTTGCATTGGCTAACTTAATCAGTTCTTTGCGGAGATGATGTGGTGATTTCCTTTTATGTACGTATACTGTATCCCTTAGAGTAGATTCGTAAGGGCACCTTTCTCAGCATAATGCGATATCCGGGTGTTTTCTTCAATGCTTGTTACTCCATGTCGAGAATTGCGTGCGTTGCAAATGGAGGTTCAAATGGTTCAAATGGCTCTGAGCACTATGGGACTCAACTGCTGAGGTGATCAGTCCCCTAGAACTTAGAACTACTTAAACCTAACTAACCTAAGGACATCACAAACATCCATGCCCGAGGCAGGATTCGAACCTGCGACCGTAGCGGTCTTGCGGTTCCAGACTGCAGGGCCTTTAACCGCACGGCCACTTCGGCCGGCTGCAAATGGAGATCTTGATATGTTCTTCAAGCGTATGGCATCTCAATGTTCCTTGAACCGAATGTCAAAGCTTTTCCCAGATTGTTCTATATAGAAGCAGGGGCAACATTTGGCAGCAGAGTTTGTATATACCTGATCTTTTGTGTTGGGGTGTGGAGCTATTATTTCTTAAGTTATGAGTGGCTTGTTGTTGGAGTTTGTTGTGTGTGTGGAAGCTTATCTTCACGTAGAAGTGAGCAGCCGTGAGAAGATTAAACTGTTGGTTTGAAACCGGTATCGGCACTGTGTAAATAAATAGCATTATCAACAGTGACTGGTTGCTGTTTTCTTTCTTGCAAGAATCAACCTGTAATGGTACCGTTTGTTTCGAGAAGAACATACAAACGTCCGTGATAAAGAATAAACATTGTTTGAAGGTGAATGCGAACAGCTGTTAAGTATTTCGTCAAATGTTTGAGAGGAACGAAAACATGCCTACCTACGAATTACACAGTTACTGTCCGAGTTTTCATAGCCGCATGTAGAGTGAGAAATTGACGAATGGGGTACGAAACTGACCAGCGTGTGGTCTAGTTTTGCAACAAAAGCGTTTATTTGCTTGAAAGTAATCAGGGTAATTAAGAAAAACTTACTCATTTGAGGGTAATTGAAATATTTCACGAACAGATGCTGCTTGCTATGTAAATAAAGTTTCTGAAAGCTTATCTGTTGAAAGAGTCAAAAGGTTTTCTTCGAATCCAGTTCTAAATTCAGAATTTTTCGAGAACAGAAGACGCTAGGAAGACAAGTGAGGTATCAAAAAGTTCATTTTTTTTTTTCAAGATGTAGCTATTTTGGCTTTAAAAAAGATTTGCTTGGTATGACATGGTTGCATTCGTGTGATATTTGATTTTTATAATCATTTCCTTCGAATCAACCACTAAATTTACGATATTTCGAGAATAGCAGACACCTCGAAGACAAATGAGATATCAAATTTTATCTTTTCTAGGTCTAGGTATTTTGCGCATAGAGAGTTGCGTCGGTGTAAGATTTAAGTGTTAAAATGGTTTTCTTCAGATCAAATACTAAATTCAGTATATACTGAGAATAGAAAATTTGTGCCGGACCAGAACCTGGAATTCCCGCTTTAGGCGAGAGGTCGCTGTAACCGCTTTGGATATCACTGCACGACCCAAATTTCCGTATGCCATCGTTCCTCCGTCAAAACCTGTATTGCTTAGTTCATCTTAATAACGGAGGTACTGCAATATCCTTTGTATCCGCCGAAACCAGGTAGCGACTTTCAATTAAAATGTGGTCTCCTGTACGGGAATTACGTGACGTGTGTACGAGTACAGGTTGTGGCGTAGGAACGACGACGGTTAAGGTGACCCCTCGTGCATACCGGGAAACCTGGGTTCGAGTCCCCTGCGACGTAAATTTTCGTTGTCGTCATTCCCTTAATGCAGCTGATGATTGTTCGTATTCGCAGCTGCGAATACATTTGATGTATTTTATTTTCAGGCTGAAAGTAAAACTTACTTCTGAGTGTATTGTTTTTCTATGCTTTTGTAACAAAGGATGTACTGGCAGGCCGGTTCTATTTTATTTCTCTTTCCGCACCCCTTACATCCACTAATATTCCAAGAGGTGGAAAACGGTTCAGTTTTATTTCCAATAGGCTCGCTTCCGTCCTGAAAGTTTTACAGTTTATGGTCACGAAATGGCTTACAGCAGAAGTAGTTAAATCTTTACGATCCATAATATTTTACTTTAACCAAACTTCGTAATGCAAAAGTGCGGCAGAAGCTGCTCGTGCTCCTTGTTTTAAACGCAGTGCCGAAGTTCCCTCAGGCCACTACTTTCAATGCTCTTTTACCCAGCGCTATACACCGACATCACAAGAGCCACAGCCTCCGACAGCCTAATGCTTGTTATTGGCAGTACTGTGCTGTAGGTTGCTGGAGGAGGAAAGCCTTCTTAGTGATTGGAAAAAAAGCAGAGGTTAGTCCAGTTTTCGAGAAGGGTTGTCGAACGGACACATAAAACTATAGCCCTGTATCTGTGAGGTCGGTCTGTTGCAGAAATTTGTAACATGTTTTGTACCTGCAGATTGTGACATTCTTGGAGACCTAAAATCTTCTCTGCGAAAACTAAGACCACATGAAACCCAGCTTGCGCTGTTGCCGCCCGGGGTAGCCGCGTGGTCTCAGACACTTTGTCACGATTCGCGCGGCTCCCCTGTCGGAGGTTCGAGTCCTCCCTCGGGCATGTGTGTGTGTGTGTGTGTGTGTGTGTGTGTGTGTGTGTGTTGTCCTTAGCGTAAGTTAGGTTAAGTGACATATCTGGGGAGCTACAAATTCCAGAGTGCATCCGCCCATTACAACAGGTCCCATCCCAGACTTCATCGTTTGGAGGAGGGGGAAAGGGGCATCAGTAAAAGCTCGCGGTCACATTCGGTGATTATGAAGGGTAAAATTATCAGCGCCTGCCACATTGCACTGGCTGCTATCCACGTGCTATTGCCATTTCTTCGACAGTAAGGTGATGTGCTTTTCTAGCAGGCCAGTGGTGTACAGCAGCTGCCCTGGTCGACAAGATGACCAGACCTCTCGCCAGTTGAACAATTATGGTGAGTGATGTAGTGGAAACTTACTAGTTATCCAAGGTCTGCAAGAGCCATTGCCGAATTACAACACAAGGTGCAAGATGTTAGGGACAGTCTGCCATTTAGCACCATTATGATCGTTTGTGTACTATAACACACTCCTGTGTTACCGCTCGAGGGGGATATATTGATGTAACTGTTTGGGCACATCTTACTGTAACACACTTCATTTGGTCGCGGTTCTAGGCGCTACAGTCTGGAACCGCACGACCGCTACGGTCGCAGGTTCGAATCCTACCTCGGGCGTGGATGTGTGTGGTGTCCTTAGGTGAGTTAGGTTTAAGTAGTTCTAAGATCTAGGGGACTGATGACCTCAGAAGTTAAGTCCCATAGTGCTCAGAGCCATTTGAACCATTTTTTTTTTTCATTTGGTCTGAATTTGTTGTCATATACTCCAGAAATGATGAACAACTTGTCACATCACTTGTCAGTAAAATGAGCTGATCCTCGAGGGTGTTTAATTTTGTCCTGGCGGTGTGTATAGTGAACAGTAACGGTGGTAAACACGATTGTTGTTTGCGGAAGCAGCTTTGTCATGCAGAGAATGTAAGAGAAATACAGACCGCAGCCGGAATTGGGCATTGAATTAAATTCAATGGCGACAAGTGAAAATTGGTGTCGGTCCGGTACTCGAACCCGCATTTCTCCTTTACACAAGCGGTCGCCTTAAGGGGGAAGGACAGGGTGACGGACGAAAATATTCCACAAATTCATGCCTTTTTTATCCGTACTGGAGTGTAGTAGACAAATGGAGTTACTGAAATAAATAAAGTATGCATTGAAGTCATATTTATTGAGTAATATTAGTATCAGCACTGTGTAATTGTAATTTTCCCGAGGCAGCTCTGAAAGGAGGTAGATTGACGGTTGTCGCTGTAACTCCGGTTGTGGTGATCCTTACTGATGCAGTTTTAGTTCATCGTAGGGATTTGAAAAAAAAAAATTGTTGCGAAATTACAGATATTTGAAAAAATTGTGGTCTTTTTAGGACCCCTGTTCTTTTGGCCGAAAAAATACTAGATATCAACATAAAAAAATCGGCTACGATGGATTGAAGAATTCTACTTGATTCAAAAGCGACAGACCAAAAATCATTAAAACCAGACGAAAACTGTAGTGTGGGCGACGACGATCATGACGAAAAATGTGAATTTGAGAAAAACTCGTTTAAAGTGTGGCAAGTACTTATCATTTTTAAAAAAGGACCAAAACTTGAAGCTTAGAGGATATAATCGACGCCTGGTCCACAATAACTACCGCCGCGTCTAGTGGATGGCCGCGTTCTGCTAATCCCTCATTTTCGCCCTCAAAGCCCTTTCGTGGCTGAGTACATCGCCGCTGGCGTCTCTATTTTTGACACAATCGACACATTTAATGGTCGATTTTGATTTGATGGGCATTTACCACGTGCGTTAATGGAGTATCGCCTACCTTGAATGGACATACGGCCAAATTTGAAGCAATGTTGACAATTTCGCTTTGGCTAGATGATCTTATTTTTGAAGCGTATCTCCAAATGAGACTGTCGAAAGGTTTCGTTCACATTTTGAGTAAAACCGCACAAACAACGCTCCAGCAAATCAGGTATAAATAGGGATGGTGGCATCGATAACAACTTGCGACAATGGCGTTTTGTGTTGCGCACGCTTGGCTTCAGACGCTCACGGAATCGTTACTTTTTGGAGTTCGCGCATAACATTTTGGAGAATAATTCTTCAATGTATATAGTTGTACATTCGAATTCCGTAGTGAAAAAATTACCAATTTTTTTCTACCGTCACCTTGTCGTTTTCCCTTAACCGCTTCGGCTCTCCGGACAGGTTGCCCCTCCAACGCAAATGCTCAATTCGTCGCATTCTACGCATATAGAGCGCACCGTAGTCTTTCCAATACGGGTATTGCCTCTATAATTTATTCTCGCGATAGGAATTACCACGATATATTTAGTTTGTTAGGCATTTAATTTTTCATTGATTTTTTTCTGAATGTAGAAATTTGAAGTAAATCGGTCAAGTAACAACGGATCTCTTATTACAGATACATAGCCTGTATCGGTCCAAATGTTCGTTAGAGGATTGTGTAGAAATTTAAAGCAACTTGGCCAAGAACCTTTAGAGGATTTTGGGTAACAACATTTCTCCTTTATAGATTACGCACATACAAGATCCAAGTCAGATTACGACATCTTATGTGGACAGTGAGTTTCCTCTTGTCTTGAAGGTGACTGTGCAAAATTTCATAAAACTGTAGATTTGCATAAATACAAACAAACGGACACTCTTCTTTATGTATATAGATCTTGCAGAGGAGGATTTACGTCTTCAAAGCACTCATAATTTGCTTGTATAAAAGATATTCTAAAATTATACAACATAATGACGTCAGCGATATAGACCTGAAGTTTTTTGCGTCTGTTCGATTATTCTTCTTGAATGCGGGGATGAACTACTATTTTTGCAATGAATAGGAACGGTTCGTTCCTCCAGCGATCTACGGTAGACTGCTGTTAGAAGAGTTATTACGCATGTCCTATGAAGAATCGCGTTACGCCAACGCGATTCTACGTAGGAATGCATAATAACTCAGTACAGATGTAGATGCAGAGACTTTGGCTAGTTTCTGTGTCGCGCACCTCCGGCCAATTGTCCGTAGCCAAAGCGTGGAATAAGAGTAGCTTTATTAGAGCGTAGAGAGGGAGACAGGCGCTGTGTGTTGGCTCAGTTTACGGCTGGGTACACGCGTACATATGAATAATGCTTTGCAGGTGGCGTCGTAGGTGTAAACATTGCCAGCGGTTTCGCTTTCTCGCGCGCACTTAACGCCGTGCGCATTGACGCGAGCAGAACTGGCGCTGTTAACCGCGCCGGGGAAATCTGCGGGGGCAGCGCCTGCCGCAGCGCAGCGCCGAGCCAATGACATTGGCGGCTGTGCACGTGGCCGCGCAGGGCTGCCAACCTGCGCGCGCCGCGATCGATGTCACTGCGGGCGCGCGCGCGGGAGCTTCGAAACGGCGCGTCGATACCGGCAGGCGCTCAGGTTCACCGGAGGTTGCGCGCAAATATATTGATTCCGTGTGGCCCAAGGATGGGCCAGGCGACGGCCCAAGGCGTCACCGTCTGCCGCGGGCCCCTACCCGCCGTGTGTGTGCCACGTCTGCAGGCAAAGGCACTGGTTACCATTCTAAAGTAGAAAGGAGGGTCTCAATGACTGCTATCATGCCGAGGGAAAACAAGAACTTTAGAGCAGATGAAATTGTTTGACCAACTCCTGAGCCACTAGGAGAACCAGCCTTGGAAAACATTTCCAAGTCTATAACTAATCAGCTTCCTTTAATCTAGGAGTCTCCTTCCAGACCTGTAGGTTTCGTTAGTTCTTTGAGAAATAGTTCCACCTTTTAACATTCAATACTTACGAAGGGAGTACGGCAGCTCGAACGAGAAAAATTGAAGAATGATTTTGGAATACGGAGATGTTTGTGCCCTACCACTCATGAAGTTCATTTATCTGTAATACTTGGCATTTGCGTATAGTCGCATAAGAGACAGTTAGGACCAGCAGATTGACGAGGGTGTGGAATAGCTCATGGCAAAGATCTGGATAGTGTAACTAGTATTGACTACTGAAGAACGAATATCTCGTGGAGAAAGAGAGTAAATTGGAACGAGAGAAGACTGATTGCAAATCTGAAGTGAAGACAAGGATGGGAGTGGGAAATGATACAGGGTCAGAGGGGATTGTTGTGTCTCGCCGATCCTTTTTAACATTTACTTGGAAGAAATAGTGAAAAGTTATTTAGATGGGAAAAAAATGCTTCAGAATATCTGAACGGAAAATAGAATGCATGGTTGTTCTTACAGAAAACGGAAGGACAGTAAAATGTGCTCTCTAGATGTAGGAAGTACTTCAAAGGAAAAATCCTCCAGCGAAACAACATTCAAAAATAAGCATGATTTAAAAGTTTCGAATGCGTATTTTGTCTCGTCAAAGAGGCACATTCCATCGGTGATGGGATTACCTATTATGCTTACAAACTGCATGAATGCCCTTTTTAGGAAACCTTTCGCGATCTGAACAAATAAAAAATATCAGTAATAATTATTACCATCACCAGAAAAATGTAATACCTCAGGTCAATGAGTTTTGATTTTCGGCCCTCACTGGTCAGTGACATTGGAGAAGTTTAGTAAAATTCTTTCACTGAAAAGAAAAACGTAGAAATTAATGTAATTGTACATCGATATTCACGAAGAAAGGTTCTTTGCCTTTTAAGGGAACGATTAACGAAGGAGCGCAAATGATGCTCGTATCCTGTAGTTGTTGAAGAATCCGGCTCCAGCCTCGTGAAAACGACATCTGAAAGAGACAGGGAAAAGATAAGTAAGTACGAAAGTTAAAACCCAGCCTGATAAAACAAAATAATCTAGCCTCTCAGGCTCGTCTTCTTGATATTAGACACTGGTATATATATATATATATATATATATATATATATATATATATATATAAACGAATCTCTCACGTATTTAGTTTGTGGTTGAAAAGTAATGCTGTGACATGAATTCCGGCGCTAAATGATCTGAATGAAGCCTGTGTAGCATACGATATGGAGAAAAAAATGATTGGTGCGGTTATAGGCTTAAAGAAAAGAAAATCGAAGTATAAGTCGGGGTCAGAAACCATACAACAGGTGAAAGCATTCGAGTATTTGGGAAGTTGGATCGGGGAAAATAATTCATTGTGATTAGGACATCAAAGTCAGAACGGCGCTGGCGGAAAAACCATTTCAAAAGCAGAAAAGGCTCTTGGTTATTGGTTTGAATGTAGAATTAAGAAAGCGACCATTGAAATGTCAGTATGCAGTATATATGAAAGTGTTGAGCAAGTATGGTGTGGAAACTACCTTCAGACCCACCAGGAAGATAGAATGTTTAAGATCGGCAGAAGGTATACGACATCCTTTGGCTACACCGGGTGTACATAAAATTCATTGTAGTCGGGGATTGGTTTGTATTTGTAACACAAAAAGAAGTGTTAACATCCGTCTGATTGAGCACGAGAGGAACCTCAGTCTGGGACATACGGATAAATCAGCCGTTGCGGAAAAATTTCTCAAGAGGGTGATCATGAAATAAAATTCACTGAGACAAGTGAACATTATCGTGACCGTGTGTATAGAGAGGCTATTGAGATTTATAAACATCGTAATAATTTTAACAGAAAATGCGAAGGTGTTCAATTAGATAAAATGTGGATGTCAACATTGCAACATAAGAATGACGATCTATTACTTTCAATCGAGAATGTTGGCATTACTAGAGAAATCTCGTAGCCGACGTCACGTGGTGCCATCTGTGCTGCTCGTATATTCGGCGCTCCCTCGAGTTCTGGTTGCGGTCGACCACTGTACATCTGAAGATATTTCCCACAGTCGAAGAGGAAACGATAGAAAGTTTTATACGTCGACCACGGCCTGTTAGCCCGAAAGTTTCAAGTGAAGTCAGTACTGGCCGTGAAAGCTTACGTTTTATGACCTCATCAGTCAGCTGATGGTAGTAGTCTTTAACGCGGTGTTGTTTATTCAACGACATGTGCTCTATGGTCTCCAGATTGATTAACCCTAAACATCTATGGAACATTAATGCAGAGTTTTACAGATAAATCATCTTAATGGATGGCAGTACAGACACAGTTCCTTTGCAATCATTGCAATTCGGTTTTAGCCGTCTATCCTAGGTACTTTCGTTGCGAGTAATAGCCACCTCAGTCTCAGCTGATGCGCGCATGTTAATCTTAACAGTGTAACCGGATAGTTTTCGTCAGTTTGCGTTACACGATTCTAGAACACGCAGAAAGACTTAGGCAAATTTTCTACTTGCTGTTATGCGTGGTATGACTCTTCAGATGCTGATAAAGGCAAGATATTGCCTATAACAAAGAGAGAGATTGAGATAATATCAGATTACAAGATTATTGGTGAACATCTGGAGCTTACCGCGTCGTATAAGTACGAAACTCCTAAAGCTCTTTAAATAAAACACACTTTATTGACATTCTGTATCTTTATTCATCATGTCTACATATTTCGTCCTCAACATAGCCACCCTGAAGACGAACCCATTTCTTCTCACAAGAGACCAGTTTATTAATTCTGTCACTGTGGAACGTTTGACTTTGTTGACGGAGTCACAACCTCATCTCTTCTTGAACTGCTTTATCACTATCAAAGTCAAGTCCTCGAAGGTGTTCTTACGTTTTGGAAACATGAAGATCGGCTGGGGCCAAGTCGGGACCTTAGAGAATGACCGACGCTAGTGAACCCAAAATGTCAGATTGATAGGGATGTCGCAGCGTTCGTATATAGTATGGCATTGCAGTGTCGAAGAATAGGGAGCTCCATATGTAGACGGACTCTTCGAATTCGAAATTAGATTTCAGCACGCTTTTCCTGACTTACCGACATAGTTACTTTAAACACCGCCATGTTACACGCTGTAAACGGGAGTCCTCAAGCGGCTGAGGGCTGTAAATATGTAGACATGACGAATAAAGGTGTACAACGTTCAGATAACTTAAAAGAATGCACCCGGGTGACGTCATCGACAACCGCCGACATTTCAACAGGTAATCACCCAGTCATTTCAAAGACAAACTGTGTGAAAATGACAGGCTGTGCACCTGTCGAAATATTGGCAACGTATTTGATCATTACAATGATTAATGGAAAATCTCATATAAAGATGTAAAACAAATTCTAACAAAGAGATAAAGGGGCTGGCCAGTACCTACCTCAGCTCAGTACAGCCGATATACAGGGTGTTACAAAAAGGTGCGGCCAAACGTTCAGGAAACATTCCTCACACACAAATAAAGAAAAGATTTTACGTGGACATGTGTCCGGAAACGCTTAATTTCCATGCTAGAGCTCATTTTATTTTCGTCAGTATGTCCTGTACTTCCTCGATTCACCTCCAGTTGGCCCAATTGAAGGAAGGTAATGTTGACTTCGGTGCTTGTGTTGACATGCGACTCATTGCTCTACAGTACTAGCATCAAGCACATCAGTACGTAGCATGAACAGGTTAGCGTTCATCACGAACGTGATTTTTGCAGTCAGTGCAGTGTTTACAAATACGGAGTTGGCAGATGCCCATTTGATGTATGGATTAGCACGGGGCAATAGCCGTGGCGCGGTACGTTTGTATCGCGACAGACATCCAGAACGAAGGTGTCCCGACAGA
Organism: Schistocerca serialis cubense; assembly: GCF_023864345.2. Classification (NCBI taxonomy): domain Eukaryota; kingdom Metazoa; phylum Arthropoda; class Insecta; order Orthoptera; family Acrididae; genus Schistocerca; species Schistocerca serialis. Next base: position 329,501,218 of record NC_064646.1, on the reverse strand, counting down.
AGACGTTCGAAGCAATTGATCGGCGTCTTAGGAAGCACGGAACATTCCAACATATGACTCGCGACTGGGGAAGACCTAGAACGACGAGGACACCTGCAATGGACGAGGCAATTCTTCGTGCAGTTGACGATAACCCTAATGTCAGCGTCAGAGAAGTTGCTGCTGTACAAGGTAACGTTGACCACGCCACTGTTGGAGATTTGGTTCATCCAACAATGTGTCAATCCTCATTTCAAATGTTCTCTTTACGGATGAGGCTTCATTCCAAAGTGATCAAATTGTAAATTTTCACAATCAACATGTGTGGGCTGACGAGAATCCGCACGCAATTGTGCAATCACGTCATCAACACAGATTTTCTGTGAACGTTATGGCAGGCATTGTTGGTGATGTCTTGATTGGGCCCCATGTTCTTCCACCTACGCTCAATGGAGCACGTTATCATGATTTCATACCTGTGCTGCTAGAACATGTGCCTTCACAAGTACGACATAACATGTGGTTCATGTACGATGGAGCTCCTGCACATTTCAGTCGAAGTGTTCGTACGCTTCTCAACAACAGATTCGGTGACCGATGGATTGGTAGAGGCAGACCAATTCCATGGCCTCCACGCTCTCCTGACCTCAACCCTCGTGACTTTCATTTATGGGGGCATTTGAAAGCTCTTGTCTACGCAACCCCGGTACCAAGTGTAGAGACTCTTCGTGCTCGTATTGTGCACGGCTGTGATACAATACGCCATTCTCCAGGGCTGCATCAGCGCATCAGGGATTCCATGCGACGGAGGTGGATGCATGTATCCTCGCTAACGGAGGACATTTTGAACATTTCCTGCAACAAAGTGTTTGAAGTCACGCTCTTACGTTCTGTTACTGTGAATTTCCACTCCATGATTAATGTGATTTGAAGAGAAGTAATAAAATGAGCTCTAACGTGGAAAGTAAGCGTTTCCGGACACATGTCCACATAACATATTTTCTTTCTTTGTGTGTGAGGAATGTTTCCTGAAAGTTTGGACGTACCTTTTTGTAACACCCTGTATACACAAAGCAGAACAGAAAATTTACTTATCCTAGACCCTCCCTGTTTACCTTTCCCCTGTTGCTCCATAACCTGGGTTGTTAGTAACTGAATCCACTTTCCCTTCTTCTCCTTTTTCCCCTCTCTCCTCCCTGGGGAAGGAACAAAGTTCGGAAAGCTGGGATACGTAAGTTTTCTGTTCTGTTTTGTGTATCTATCGGCTGTACTGAGCTGATGTAAGTACTGGCCAGCCCCTCTATCTCTTTGTTAGTATTTGATCATTATAATCACCGTCAGAAACTCAGTACTCGTGTAGAATATTAATTCTTTTTGTTTTATTCAAAAAGCTGTAAGAGCTTTCATGTAAAAAATTTGGAGGCATTGCTTTTGAGCACGCTTTCGTATTTCTTGCATAGGGATCATGAGAATAAGATGAGATTAGGCCTCTTAAAGAGGCAAATAGAAGTATTTCCCTCGCTCAATACGTGAAAGAGATAGGAAAGAAAAGTGACAATATTGGTATTACGAAGCCCCCGCCGTACACAGTATGGTCCTTACGGAGTATTTGTTTAAATTACATTCAACCGTTCTCTATTTTTGCGCGTGACTGGCACGTGCTTCATTGCGCTATAATCAGTTTTAAATACAGCGTGTTCATTTGGTTAGTTAACATCTGGTGTAATCTCCTACGCGCTCACAGGTAATTGTAACCAGTATATCAACCAGTACGTACTGTGCATCTTACAACGTACATCAAAATCGTAAATGAATAATACGTGCTTTGCAACGCATACATTCATAAGCATAAAAGTAAGAGTAATTAAAAAATCTGAGAGAAGACTTCGGCTCAAATTACAGAGAACTGAAATTCACGGCAGTTTCAGTGAAGGTTGGAGCAAAATATTTTCAGTTAATTTAAAACTCGGCAGAAGAGGTGCGACTCTGCAATTTGTGTTTAACGGCGCACGAGATGATATTTAATTGCTCTTGGCGCGGTGCTTTCCGAGTTACACAGTTTGCAGAAATCTGCGGTATTCCGTTTCCCGCCAAAATCTGCATGACGAAGCGAGTGGTATCGGACTTCCAGGAATGCGGGAGGCCGACGCGCGACGGAAAAATGCAGCTGCGCCTTCAGTTTATCTCATCGCCTCAAAGCGGTAGAGCACTATTTTACGCAGAAAATAGAATGAAAATCTGCTGAAGACCTAGACGTTCCTCGTGAAGCTGAACAGACGCACCGAGATAGCGCTCAATTACATTTGAGTGGCAAACCTGCACTCAAGTAGAGTACGTTTCCAGTAAACTGAACTACACTACTGGCCATTAAAATTGCTACACCCAGAAGGAAAGGACAAATGTATTATACTAGAACTGACATGTGATTACATTTTCATGAAATTTGGGTGCATAGATCCTTAGAAATCAGTATCCAGAACAACCACCTCTGGCCATAATAACGGCCTAGATACGCCTGGGCATTGAGTCAAACAGAGCTTGGATGGCGTGTACAGTACAGATAGCTGCCCATGCAGCTTCAACACGATACCACAGTTCATCAAGGGTAGTGACTGGCATATTGTGACGAGCCAGTTGCTCGGCAACCATTGACCAAACGTTTTCAATTGGTGAGAGATCTGGAGAATGTGCTGGCCAGGGCAGCAGTCGTACATCTTCTGTATCCAGAAAGGCCCGTACAGGACCTGCAACATGCGGTCGTGCATTATCCTGCTGAAATGTAGGGTTTCGCAGGGATCGAATGAAAGGTAGAGCCACGGGTCATAACACATCTGAAATGTAACGTCCACTGTTCAGAGTGCCGTCAGTGCGAACAAGAGGTGACCGAGACGTGTAACCAATGACACTCCGTACCATCGCACCGGGTGATACACCAGTATGGCGATGACGAATACACGCTTCCAATGTGCGTTCACCGCGATGTCGCCAAACACGGATGCGACCATCATGATGCTGTAAACAAAACCTGGATTCATCCGAAAAAATGACGTTTTGGCATTCGTACACCAAGTTCGTCGTTGAGTACACCATCACAGGCGCTCCTGTCTGTGAAGCAGCGTCAAGGGTAACCGCAGCCATGGTCTCCGAGCTGATAGTCCATGCTGCTGCAAACGTTGTCGAACTGTTCGTGCAGATGGTTGTTGTCTTGCAAACTTCCCCATCTGTTGACTCAGGGATCGAGACGTGGCTGCACGATCCGTTACAGCCAGCGGATAAGATGCCTGTCATCTCGACTGCTAGTGATACGAGGCCGATGTGATCCAGTACGGCATTCCGTATTACCCTCCTGAACCCACCGATTCCATATTCTGCTAACAGTCATTGGATCTCGACCAACGCGAGCAGCAATGTCGCGATACAGTCAACTGCAATCGTGATTGGCTACAATCCGACCGTTATCAAAGTCGGTAACGTGATGGTACACATTTCTCCTCCTTACACGAGGCATCACAACAACATTTCATCAGGCAACACCGGTCAACTGCTGTTTGTGTATGAGAAATCGGTTGGAAACTTTCCTCATGTCAGGACGTTGTAGGTGTCGCCACCGGCGCCAACCTTTTGTGAATGCTCTGGAAAGCTAATCTTTTGCATATCACAGCATCTTGTTTCTGTCGGTTAAATTTCGCGTCTGTAGCACGTCATCCTCGTGGTGTAGCAATTTTAATGGCCAGTAGTGTATTAGTTGGAAAGCAGGTATTTCTAACCAGTATTTCGAACTACTGTTTTAGTTGTCGCTCTTAGAACGTTGTTACTGCGGTCGTCATTAATCACTGACGTAGTATGTGGGCTTTATCAAAAACATCTAACAAAGAAAACAGGCGCTTTCATCCCAGTGCAGTAAACACCAAACTTAACTACGATAGCGGAATTTAAAAGATTGACATTTTAGATTTGCTTGAAAGTGATGTTTACGTAGGAGTGAAGCAGTTTATGTTAATTGTTCATCTTTTCTGGGGAGAGAAGCTTACATGCTGGTAAATGTGGGCATCCGTATACGGTATAAGTTTGCTGAAAGCTCCTCACATCGGGAAGGCTGGGATGGCTTTTCAGGAAGGCCGTGGTCGATTCCCCTCATATTTCCCCAATTTGAGGTTGTATTCGTCTCTGATGATAAAAAGTTAAACCTCAATTTTCCTTCCTCACCTTGACTAAAACAAAATGGCGGTGTTACGACGTTCTGGAACCATATCTTTGCACCAAAGGGTATATCCCGCAACCCAGTTAAAATACCGTGCACGATTCTGAATGGCTCTGAGCACTATGGGACTTAACATCTATGGTTATCAGTCCCCTAGAACTTAGAACTACTTAAACCTAGCTAACCTAAGGACATCACACAACACCCAGCCATCACGAGGCAGAGAAAATCCCTGACCCCGCCGGGAATCGAACCCGGGAACCCGGGCGTGGGAAGCGAGAACGCTACCGCACGACCACGAGATGCGGGCATGCACGATTCTCTAGTATAGCCAACGGCCTTGCCGCAGTGGTAACACCGGTTCCTGTCATATCACCGAAGTTAAGCGCTATCGGGCTGGGCTAGCACGTGGATGGGTGACCATCCGGTCTGCCAAGCGCTGTTGGCAAGCGGGGTGCACTCAGCCATTGTGAGGCAAACTGAGGAGCTACCTAATTGAGAAGTAGCGGCTCCGGTCTCGTAAACTGACATACGGGCGGGAGAGCCGGGTGCTGACCACATGACCCCCATATCCGTATCCATTGATGTCTGTGGGCTGAGGATGACACGGGGCCGGTCGGTACCGTTGGGCCTTCAAAGGCCTGTTCGGACGGAGCTTATACTTTAGTAGAGGCGACATTGAGATTGGCAGCTACCTACTGACCATTGGATTGGAGCATTACGAGTCAGTTTATTACATACGAGAGGTAGTTTTAATCATCGTATCGAAATTTGCGTCTCCTTTTTGGTGGAATCCTGGCGTGCGGCAACGATGCACCATCTTGTAACATAGTTGTTAGGAGTCCCAGACGCTTCCAGTCGGAATGCCGAAATAGCAGACCATCTCTCTGCGAAGAACCGATAATTACAAGATAAGTGGTGGACAAGGTGCTCGAAGACCAGCCTATCACAATCGAGGCGATACCGAAAATCATGACAAAGGTCGGCTCCAGCTGTGATCCGCTACTGCTCACACCCACTCAAAAAGCGCGCCGAATCGAGGCACCAGCAGAAATGATGCATTTGTGTCAGACCAATCCAGATAATCTTTTTAGACGCCTAATCACTATGGTCGAGTACTGGGTGTATAACTATGACCCCGAGGCAAAGGAACGTGCCATTAGTGGAATCATGTTGATTCACTGATGTCGACAAAGGAAGACACAGCCTCCATCTAACAAGTTAATGCTGATTGTTTGTTCGGGACTGTTTATGGTGCGCTGCGTAACCGATTGTGCTTGTAAGCGGTCAACCGTCACAGGAGTATACAACTGAAACCCGAGGCTACGGAAGGCTGCCAGGACGAAGCGTCGCGGGAAGGTGTCTAAGGGAGTGTTCCACCGACATCTCGTTCTGCACTGGAGACAGTTAAAAATGCTACTTCTTACGTCCATCAAATTTAGTCACCCACTCCCTGCTCCTCCCCCTCCTGATATTCTCCTCACATGGTAACCAGCGGCTTCTTAGTGAGTCCCTGATTGGAGAAGCCATAATCATTACGCGGCAGGCATTTCGAGAACGAATACGAGGCGATTTTCCGGACGGAACTTTCCATAAACAGGCAAGATATTGATATACTGAAGGCCTTTGTCAAGTTATCCATTATTGGAAAAAAATTCGCATTCAAGGAGGAATTTGTAGAATATATATAAAATTATAAGCTGTTTAGAGGCGATAAAAAGAAAGACTTTTGTGTGATGTATGTCCCAGGTACATCGTTTCCCCGCTAGGTGTCAGTGAAGATTCTCATGCGATGTTCAGAGGCGGTTTTCAAACGGCCGTGTGATAAAAATATTGTATTACAGATTTTTGGATTTCTCTTTGTCGTCAGGCGGACGGTGAAGCGTTTGGTGTACGAGACGTCGATGGGCACTCCAAAAGAGCGAATTGCCCGTTTTTCCGAAGCTGCAACCATTATTCGTGAAAACATGTTGATTTGAGCGTGTTAGACAATTATTAGCATTCAGATCCAAGTTGTAAATTTGTACATTAAACTAAACGAACGACGTTTTCAGCAACATCTCGAAAACAATATTTATTACACAGTACTTTGAACACCATCTGTGAACATCACTAACGTCAAAACCTTCACGTGTCCGTGGGGGGAAACGGTTTGCCTGTCACATAAAAGTGTCCGTTTTTATCTCCTCTAAATATGCCAAAATTTTGTGTACGTAGCCTTTTTGTTCCGTATATACGGAAGATGGTAACGAATTTAGGGGTTGAACATATCGTTGCAAAGATGTGTAGTACCATTGGATTCACCGCGGGTAATGAGCTTGACGTAAAAGGTGATCCCAATGCAGTATCTCCGATGCACAATAGTGGGTAGTCTGTTTTACACGCGGCAGACGGTATTCGTCTTCAACCTAATTACACGTCCATCGTTTCCATAGTTATCTATACCTGCCCACTTTCTTCTTGCTTTCTTCTGTAGTCACAGATCACCAAGCGCAAGCTTTTATCATGGTGAATGATGCACTGCGCAGACTTGATATCAGCTGCTGCGACAAGAGGAAGGATAACATGGCCAGGCCTTCCTCCCACATCACAAACAAAACCTACTCCTGTCCACTTTTCGAATGAAAACTAATCTTCAAAATTATGTTATAAGTAGTGTAAGCAGTGCGTCGGCTGTTACGAGAGTTGTGCCTTTGCTACATAGTATGTTGTGATTAGCGACAGATTATGCTACGTTTCGGACTACACATCAAGACAAATCTTCCATAGTTTTATGTTTCGTGATTAACGTGCAATGATAGATCAAAGCTATTCAAGATCCACTGCACTCAGTAATGATAATCACTACGAAAGTTAAATTTTGTGGCATGAATATTTGATCCATCGGAAATATCACTCAGTAGATGATTCAGTTGATGACCTGCACTGGAAACGTCTTGGTTTCCATAACACGACTATACTTTCGTGAAACTCTCAACGGTGGTCCTGAAACACATTCTTACACATGCAGTGAGCAATTGTGATGTGTCGGTGGTTAAGGTGCCCACAGTCAGACATCTACAAATAGGTAATATATTAGTAATTTATTTACAATATGTACACTTAACAATATTGAGATATACATAACTTAGAAGTGCTGTAGGTCATTCTGTGGAACTGAGGTATAAAAAATTAGACTAATGTTCTTGATGCAACCAAATTGTCTTGAACGCTGATACAATCAGCTAAGTCACTTTTGACTAATAACGGTTTGTAGCCTCGTTCTATATCGACATAATCTCCACAAAAAAAGGCTCTGAGCACTATGGAACTTAACATCTGAGGTTACCAGTCCCCTAGAACTTAGAACTGCTTAAACCTAACTAACCTAAGGACATCACACACATCCATGCCCGAGGCAGGATTCGAAACTGCGACCGTAGCGGTCGCGCAGTTCCAGACTGAAGCGCCTAGAACCGCTCGGCCACGCCTGCCGGCAATCTCCTCATTTTAGTCTTCCGTACAAAGGTTGATACGAGTCTGTTGATTCACCGTGTCGGGGGCGAAGCTCTGAGTATGGCTGCTTAACAAGACGCGCCGGCCAACCAGTCACAAGCAGCGAGATCATATGAATTTAGCTTCATGTGGTGGTGTATATGCCAGCCCCCCATCCCCACTCCCGTCCAACGGCGACAGCGAGGGATGGAAAAGCGAGCTCGCACGCTGACGGGCGCCAGTTGCAGACGGCGAAGATGCCGTCGATGCTGCACATTGTCTTCAGAGAGATTAGTGCCTGTTAATACTTCAGGATTGTGAAACAATTATCCATACCTTCGTCTGAACGTCTTGGGTGCATCTTATGGTTTGCAATTATCGTGAACGCAGTTTGGTGCCCCTTGCGTCTTTCATTGTGTACGATGAAGGTCGTCCATTGATGAACCAATTTATTACTTCTCCAGACCTGCCTTATCGTCTTTTAAATCGGCCTTCACAACTTCTGAAATCTTGCTGTGTCTAGATTCTTTTCATAATAGGACCATCAAAAATATGAATACGCTATGTTGTTCGTATTGATATCAGTTGTGTATCGGTTTCCACACATATTAAAATTATTCTGGAAGACAACAGACCAAAGTAGTCCCATTGTCTGGTGACTTTGATCATTAGTTGGAACATTGTTCTATTATTTTATTGTCGTACAACCGCTTGGAACGTACGAGAAACCGATAGTCAGTGGAGTACCTAGCTCCTCAATATGCTGTTGCGGCGGAATTTATTCAGAATACATGGTATTTTTTACTACCTTCTGTGGTGTAAATAAACAGCAAAAACTGTAAAACAATTTACACCAACTTCGTAGTACACATAGAATTAAATGACGTAGACTACCTAACATAAGATGCATTTACTGAATTCAAAACATAACCTGCTATAAGGAACCATTGGTGACCAGCGATGTGAGGTCGCAGCCGACCGGTGTGGCCGAGCGGTTCTAGGCGATTCAGTCTGGAACCGCGCGACCGCTGCGGTCGCAGGTTCGAATCTTGCCTCTGGCATGGATGTGTGTGATGTCCTTAGGTTCGTTAGGTTAAAGTAATTCTAAGTTCTAGGGGACTGATGACCTCAGATGTTAAGTTCCATATTGCTCAGAGCCATTTGTGAGGTCGCAATGATATTTCCGGTTTGGCTATTGCACTCAAAACAGTAAATAAAAAGTGTCATTCGAAGGGCGTTTATAACGCTACCACGACGTCACAGTTCGTTTTCGTCTAGCAAGCCTATTCAACACTTGTAATAATGTTGTATACGAACCGCACAATTTCATATACCGAGTGTCTGCCCTAAGAGTCGCGAGGCGCATTTTTTCTGGTGTTTCGATAGATATTTTCAGTTTCGTTTTTGCAATGTGTGACTGGATTCTGCGTACCGAACTGCGTCGCATTGTCTGCTACCAAATGGTTCAAATGGCTCTGAGCACTATGGGACTCAACTGCTGCGGTTATAAGTCCCCTAGAACTTAGAACTACTTACACCTAACTAATCTAAGGACAGCACACAACACCCAGCCATCACGAGGCAGAGAAAATCCCTGACCCCGCCGGGAATCGAACCCGGGAACCCGGGCGTGGGAAGCGAAAACGCTACCGCACGACCACGAGATGCGGGCTGTCTGCTACCGCCTTGCAGCAGTGCTACTCAGTCGCTGCTAGAATACTAGTTGTTCTTCCGCTTTACTGTCTTTGATTCGATAAAACGAATATCGCGTAGGCCTAACTGGGTACCGCTCTAGTTGACGACGGATAGGAGACCCACCCGTTATCTTCATTACTTTAGTTAACAAAGGAATGGATTATGATGTGGATACTGAAAGTTCTCATTAGAAACCTTCTGTCTTAAGGTAATGGAAGTAGGTTTTATGCTGTTCGCACCGTCAAGGAAAAATGTGAAAGTCTCGAATAATAACCCGTAATAAAAATGTACTATTATCCTCAGTCGCGAAGGAAATACTCTTACGAAAAACCACAATTTCACAAATACTGACTGTAGTCTAAAACATTTTGTCCACGTTACTACTGTAGGCTGTCAAGGACGCGAGAGAGGGCATATTCACCCTCTTCCTCCCCCTTCCCGGTAGGAAAAGAATGGTTACATCCTTTGTCGTCATATAGACGTACCAGTTTGAAGAAAGCCGAAATATGTTCCTGATACTAATAGCGAGTGTGCACAGAACCGTTTGTCGCGTCTTTCGCCGCAAAACTAATACGAGTTGCGTACCTGTCTGCCCCTGGCTGCGATCCTAGTGTCATGGAAATACCTATTCGCTACGACCGATTGCTCTCTGCGGACACGGGCAGCTGGATAATTTGGCTGCCTGTTGTCAGTTTATAAAGACCAGCTTTACTTTTCTTACTCTGTTTGTCCTACAATCGAATTATACAGGGCTATTACAAATGATTGAAGCGATTTCATAAATTCACTGTAGCTCCATTCATAGACACATGGTCACGACACACTATAGATACGTAGAAAAACTCAAAGTTTTGTTCGGCTGAAGCCACACTTCAGGTTTCTGCCGCCAGAGCGCTCGAGAGCGCAGTGAGACAATATGGCGACAGGAGCCGAGAAAGCGTATGTCGTGCTTGAAATGCACTCACATCAGTCAGTCATAACAGTGCAACGACACTTCAGGACGAAGTTCAACAAAGATCCACCAACTGCTAACTCCATTCGGCGATGGTATGCGCAGTTTAAAGCTTCTGGATGCCTCTGTAAGGGGAAATCAACGGGTCGGCCTGCAGTGAGCGAAGAAACGGTTGAATGCGTGCGGGCAAGTTTCACGCGTAGCCCGCGGAAGTCGACGAATAAAGCAAGCAGGGAGCTAAACGTACCACAGCCGACGGTTTGGAAAATCTTAAGGAAAAGGCTAAAGCAGAAACCTTACCGTTTACAATTGCTACAAGCCCTGACACCCGATGACAAAGTCAAACGCTTTGAATTTTCGGCGCGGTACAACAGTTCATGGAAGAGGATGCGTTCAGTGCGAAACTTGTTTTCAGTGATGAAGCAACATTTTTTCTTAATGGTGAAGAGAACAGACACAATGTGCGAATCTGGGCGGTAGAGAATCCTCACGCATTCGTGCAGCAAATTCGCAATTCACCAAAAGTTAACATGTTTTGTGCAATCTCACAGTTTAAAGTTTACGGCCCCTTTTTCTGCTGCGAAAAAAACGTTACAGGACACGTGTATCTGGACATGCTGGAAAATTGGCTCATGCCACAACTGGAGACCGACAGCGCCGACTTCATCTTTCAACAGGATGGTGCTCCACCGCACTTCCATCATGATGTTCGGCATTTCTTAAACAGGAGATCGGAAAACCGATGCATCGGTCGTTGTGGAGATCATGATCAGCAATTCATGTCATGGCCTCCACGCTCTCCCGACTTAACCCCATGCGATTTCTTTCTGTGGGGTTATGTGAAAGATTCAGTGTTTAAACCTCCTCTACCAAGAAACGTGCCAGAACTGCGAGCTCGCATCAACGATGCTTTCGAACTCATTGATGGGGACCTGCTGCGCCGAGTGTGGGAGGAACTTGATTATCGGCTTGATATCTGCCGAATCACTAAAGGGGCACATATCGAACATTTGTGAATACCTAAAAAAACTTTTTCAGTTTTTGTATGTGTGTGCAAAGCATTGTGAAAATATCTCAAACAATAAAGCTGTTGTAGAGCTGTGAAATCGCTTCAATCATTTGTAATAACCCTGTATATCTGTACCCAAGTAATTAAGTAACAGGATGAGTTACAAAGACGGAATAAACCTTTCAAACGCACAACGTGAGAGGATATAAGAGCGTGACACGCTAATAGTGAATGCTTCCGTGACGGATGTTCATTTTTCAATCTGAGCACTTCTAGAAATTTTAGTGTGAAATTAGTGTTCCTACAAAAGTTATATGAAGTATCGTTCAAGATTTTAAAAGGCGAAATACTATGTCTATATCCTCCACGTCCGTAACACAGTAGTTCCCTCGTGCCTTCTGTTGCTTCATGTCGTTGATCAATGCTGATGGATGCGCCTTTGCAGTTAGCTTCATGCACCAAGGGCGAGAGAATGCCTTTGATCTCAACCAACCCCTTCTCGGTTCTCTTAGGGAATATTGGCAGGACGTAGGAACCTGTTACATTGCAATTCACTCTGCTGGCGGATCGTTTTTCACGAAAGCAGCTTTTGTGAAGAGATGGAGAGATTAACACTTTTTTTCTGAGCAAGGTTCTGCTTTCGCTGATGTTATTCTACATCACATTTTTGCCGGTGCTCACTATTGATATCAATTATAACTTTTATGATATTGAACATGCCGACATTTTTTCGGATACCTTGTAATTATCGAATCGCTGTTTCACGAACTTCGAAATACATCACTCAGTGGCTTGGACATAACGCTCTTTCTATATATGAGTGTGATTCAATTGCACATACAAATCTAGTTTTTCAGGTCTTCCATTGTTTCATACGTACAGGGTACGGCAATATGAGTAGTAGGATCGAGTCACGTAGTACGGCGTCGCTGTTGCGTCTGTCTGAAATAAAAATGGTGCGTCAACGAAGGACGGCCATTTTTAATTATGGCCTTTCGCAGTTCAGAGGGTAGAGCATGCTCTGTCGAGGCGTATTACAAAAATAACAAGTCTACCTTCAGAGTTCGACGACTGTTTCGTCGCTATTTCGAGTTGAAACTGACATGATAAACTCCCGGATCACTGGACGATTGTATGGTGCGTGCAACAGTTCAGGACTACTGCATCATGTGCAAAGGAGACAAGTCCTGGACGACGAAGGACACAGCGGACCGCGGAGGGAGTGGAGAAGCAAAGTCCTCAGCATTCTGCTGCCAGACACGTCTTGACGCTAACAATGTCAGATCGGTCCCTGCGGCCCATCATCCCTGATCACCTGCACTTTCGCCCAAACAAATAGCAGGTCATACAGCAACTAAACGAGCAAGATAAAGTTGCCAGACGATCCTTCGCCTTGCGCTTCCTGGAACTTTTGGCAGCCGACCCGCTCTTGCGCAACATCATACAGATGTCGGATGAAGCCCACGTTCATGTAGACGGTGATGTAATTAACACAATTACTGGTATTGGCTCTTACGTAACCAAGGTAATACTCGTCTACTGCACGAGAAACCCCTGCGACTGTGGAGCATCATCGGTCCATTTATTTATTTATTTTTTATTTTTATTTTTTTTTAATCTTCATGGCCGTGCAGTAACGGTTACTAGCGACTGCTGCGTCCATATATTAAATGACTTCCTCCTTCCAAGATTGGGTAACGACATAGAGCTCCAATAGGATGGGGCAACAGCTCATATACCAGGCGTTGCCGTTGAATGTCCGGCGGCGTCGTTTCCCTAATCCATTTGTTCCCAGAATTGGAGGCATTCATTGGCCAGCACAAAAAAAAAAAAAAAAAAAAAATTTGGAAATTTGTGGTAAAGTCTTAAGCGACCAAATTGTTGATGTCATCGGTGCATAAGCTTACAGACTACTTAATCTAACTTAAACTGACTTACGCTGAGGACAACACACACACACACCCGTGACCGATGGAGGACTCGAGCCTCCGACGGGGGAAGCCGCGCGGACCGTGACAAGGCGCCTCGGACCGCTCGGCTACATCGCTCGGCTTGGTTAGCACAGTCGCCAGACTAGACTACTCCTGACTTCTTCTTGTGAGGATATTCGAAGAGTCAAGAGAACGTGACACTTTTTCATAGCATGGCTGAAGTCTACTGCAAGCTCTTTGCTATCCATTATTTTGAGAGATGGTAGTGTGGACCAAAACACGAAAAAAAACTGCCCAGTAAACAAGAGCTCGAAAGCGCATGCCTTAATAACTATGAGCATTTGTTCAGCGCAAGAGACGTGCTTCACAGTATCAAAGATGCATACCTCTTAAGGTGTGCATTTTAGAGCCTATATTTAGTGAGCTATTTTTTTCTTGTTATGGTCCGTACTACCTCCCCCCAAAACATGGAAAGCAAAGAGACTGTAGTAGAAGAGATGTACTGCCAGAGGTTTCAGAAGTATTTTCGGGCTTAACTTTCGACGGGTCGTTACCAGACCAGGTTCTCTTAGCTCTTCTCCATTTTCCCTGAAAGTCTGAAACATCATCACGCCATCGCATTGTATATCTTATGGTCCCCCATAGACCTTCGTGATTACACGACTTTGTGAAGTGCAATAACAATAATAATGTTAATAATCGGGTCGTGAGTAGTGCACCGATAGCTGAGTCGCTAAGAGAACTGCCTCAAAAGAACAAGGTTCGGTATTCGAGAGTCGGTGGAGAAGGAGATTAGTGTTTAACGTCCCGTCGACAATGAGGTAATTGCCGGCCTAGTGGCCGAGCGGTTCTAGGCGCAACAGTCTGGAACCGCGCGACTGCTACGGTCGCAGGTTCGAATCCTGCCTCGGGCATGGATGTGTGTGATGTCCTTAGGTTATTTAGGTTTAAGTAGTTCTAAGTTCTAGGGGACTGATGACGTCAGAAGTTAAGTCCCATAGTGCTCAGAGCCATTTGAACAATGAGATCATTAGAGACAGAGCACAAGCTCGGGTTAGGGAAAGACGGGGAAGAAAATCGGCCGTGCCCTTTCAGAGAAATCATCCCCGCATTTGCCTTAAGCGATTTAGGGAAATAACGGAAAACCTAAATCAGGATGGGTGGACGCAGGTTTGAACCGTCGTCCTCTCGAATGCGAGACCAGTGTGCTAACCAGTGCGCCACCTCCCTCGGTACTCGAGACCCGGTCTGGCACACAGATTTAATCTGCCAGATAGTTTCAATAATTCCATAGATAGTACATAACTTCAGCCGAATTCCCAACACGTTTTAAGCAAGACCACATAAGCTATGCGTGAAAATGCCATGTCAACGGGAAGTTTTCCTCCAACTTTCTGCGCATAATTCATGGATGATATGAAGGAACAGGATGTTGAATATTCAACTGTAATTGCATACAGTTTAAACACAGTATTAAAGATCTCTACTCTGAAATTGATTACACCCATCACAGCGTCGATATTTCGAACATTTTAAATCTATGTTCAGTTTCTTTTTATAAAGCAGCGAATGTTATTTAGCATCGAATTGTTCGGTATATGTAACAATGCAGTACCGCACAGAAAGTCGCGTGATTGCGCTGGTCATGCAACAGGTGTTTCTCTGCCCATGCTCTGTGCCTTCCACAACCCGGCCGAAGAATGCCTTTGTTAATGCAAGACGATTCGAGATCTCTCTCAGTAAAAACATTTGCTCTGCTTTGCTTCGCAATACGCATTTTCTACTCCATAGCTGTGGGCGAAAAACTGTACCACTTAACGACTGCCGAGAAGGTTTATTTATAATTAGCTGTGCCCGAAATAAATGGAACACAATATTTCCTGCATTAAACTGAATTTGAAAAAAAGGTTTATTTAAGTGCTTCTTGCCCGAGGCTTCGCCCGCATTTGCGTATGTCCCATACATTTATTTTATACAGAGTGGTCCCGAAAAATGTAGGCGTTCCTTAATGGTTTAATATCATTTGGAACAAAATGACATATCGTCGGAATTTTGTGCGTTAGCATAGTCCACTGTTTCCTCAACAGATCTTCGCCCGCGTTTTCCAGCAGGTGACAGTGCAGCAATGAATGAAGTAAGATTGCCCTTTGAGCAACGCAAGATCGTATTGAGGTGGTTCTGGAAGTACGATGATGATGATGTTTGGTTTTGTTGGGCGCTCAACTGCGCGGTCATCAGCGCCCATATGAAGTCCCAATTTTTCACACAGTCCAATTTAGCCACTGTCACGAATGATGATGATGATAAATGATGACAGCACAAACACCCAGTCGCCGGGCAGAGAAAAATCCCCAACCCGGGCGGGAATCGAACCCAGGACCCCGTGATCCAGAGGCAGCAACACTAGCCACTAGACCACGAGCTGCGGATTACTGGACGTACGAAAACATGATGGAGTACAACGTCAATGGCGTAATGTGTACGGAACCCAGCAACAAACACGTACAACAATTTATCGTATTCAGGATAAATTTGAGGCCGACGGTACTGATCAGGATGTGCATAAGGGAAGGTCTGGCCGACCAAAAACATCAACAAGTCCACCTTCAGCGCTGTGTGTTGCAACTGTTTACTATGTCACGTCAAAAGTCTGTGAAGCAGGGTGCACGTGAAGGTGGGGTAAGCCGATCAAACGTACGACGAATTCTGAAGGCAGCAAAATGGAACGTGTACATTCCAAGATCACACCACGCTGTGAACACGGACGCACCACGCTGTGAACACGGACGACCCGGATCGAGGATGGAGTGCTGCGAGTGGTTCAAAGGCATGTTCCGTGAGGATGAACGGTTTGCAGGGATGGCTACGAGGTGTGGCTAGAAAAAAACCGGACTAGTACTGGTGAAACAATAAAACGAATGCAACAAGGCTGAAAGTCGCGTGGCCTGTCACGTGACTCTCGCTCCGCCTACTGCTCGAGTTTCATCTGCCTCCTGCACTCAGTCTGCCCGTGGCGTCTGTTTTAAGTAGTTGACGTTTTGTCTGTGCGTCGGTAAATGTTGAGTGTACAGAAAGAACAGCGTGTTAACATCAAATTTTGTTTCAAACTAGGAAAATCTGCAAGTGAAACGTTTGTAATGTTACAACAAGTGTACGGCGATGATTGTTTATCGCGAACACAAGTGTTTTAGTGGTTTAAACGATTTAAAGATGGCCACGAAGACACCAGTGATGACACTCGCACTGGCAGACCATTGTCAGCAAAAACTGATGCAAACATTGAAAAAATCGGTAAACTTGTTCGACAAGATCGCCGTTTAACAATCAGAGCAGTGTCTGAGTTAACAGGAGTTGACAAGGAAAGTGTTAGGCAGATTCTTCATGAAAGTTTCAACATGAACAAAGTGTGTTCAAAAATGGTTCCAAAGTGTCTCACAATTGAACAGAAGGAACGCCGAGGAATGATTTGTTCTGACATCCTGGAAAACATTGAAAGTGATCCCACCTTCTTACAAAATCGATGCATTGGAAAACTCCTGGTTCTCCACGACAAAAAAAAGCACGAGTGTCAAAATCGAAATAGATTTGAAACTGTTGAAGCAGTAAAAGAAAAAGCGACGGAAGTAATGTATGGACTTACCGAAAATGATCTGCAGCATTGCTATGAACAGTGGAAAATTCGTATGGAACGGTGTAGAGACCGAGGAGGAGAGTACATTGAAGGAGATAACATGAAATTGTAAATAATTGTAAATAAATGTTTTTTCCAGCATCAGTCCGGTTTTTTTCTAGCCGCACCTCGTATATAGTCTGACGGCGCCGAATTCAAACCGAACGGTACTGTAAACCACCACTACTGCTTGTGCTGGATTCCTGAACATCCTCACGTTCGCGTGGATCATGTTAATCTCCCGAGTGCTAATGTATGGTGTGGTCTGTTATCGCGCGGTTTGATTGGCTTATTCTTCTTTGAAGCTACCGTATCTGGTGAGTGGTACCGTCTTATGGTGCAAACATCGATTTTACCTACCATCCTAGAGGCGCTTGGAAATGAATGATTTTAATTACAAGTTGGCGCTCCGCCTTACTGCCGCAGAAATGTCAAAGCATACTTGGGTGAAAATCTACCTGGACGACTGGGTCCTGCTGCGTGAAGAAGTCCGTAACTGCCTGCTGTCCATTCTCATCTGACAGGAATTATCGCCTCGTTATTGTTGTTGTGGTCTTCAGTCCTGAGACTGGTTTGATCCAGCTCTCCATGCTACTCTATCCTGTGCAAGCTTTTTCATCTCCCAGTACCTACTGCAACCTACATCCTTCTGAATCTGCTTAGTGTATTCATGTCGTGGTCTCCCTCTACGATTTTTACCGTCCACGCTGCCCTCCAATACTAAATTGGTGATCCCTTGATGCCTCAGAACATGTCCTACCAACCGATCCCTTCT
Source organism: Schistocerca serialis cubense (assembly GCF_023864345.2). Lineage (NCBI taxonomy): Eukaryota > Metazoa > Arthropoda > Insecta > Orthoptera > Acrididae > Schistocerca > Schistocerca serialis. The sequence continues at coordinate 329,483,532 of NC_064646.1, read as the reverse complement.
TCTGGTCAAGTTGTGCCACAAACTTCTCTTCTCCCCAATCCTATTCAATACTTCCTCATTAGTTATGTGATCTACCCGTCTAATCTTCAGCATTCTTCTGTAGCACCACATTTCGAAAGCTTCTATTCTCTTCTTGTCCAAACTATTTATCGTCCATGTTTCACTTCCATACATGGCTACACTCCATACAAATACTTTCAGAAACGACTTCCTGATACTTAAATCTATACTCGATGTTAACAAATTTCTCTTCTTCAGAAACGCTTTCCTTGCCATTGCCAGCCTACATTTTATATCCTCTCTACTTCGACCATCATCAGTTATTTTGCTCCCCAAATAGCAAAACTCCTTTACTACTTCAAGTGTCTCATTTTCTAATCTAATTCCCTCAGCATCATCCGACTTAATTAGACTACATTCCATTATCCTTGTTTTGCTTTTGTTGATGTTCATCTTATATCCTCCTTTCAAGACACTGTCCATTCCATTCAACAGCTCTTCCAAGTCCTTTGCTGTCTCTGACAGAATTACAATGTCATCGGCGAACCTCAAAGTTTTTATTTCTTCTCCATGGATTTTAATACCTACTCCGAATTTTTCTTTTGTTTCCTTTACTGCTTGCTCAGTATACAGATTGAACAACATCGGGGAGAGGCTACAGCCCTGTCTTACTCCCTTCCCAACCACTGCTTCCCTTTCATGTCCCTCGACTCCTATAACTGCCATCTGGTTTCTGTACAAATTGTAAATAGCCTTTCGCTCCCTGTATTTTACCCCTGCCACCTTCAGAATTTGAAAGAGAGTATTCCAGTCAACATTGTCAAAAGCTTTCTCTAAGTCTACAAATGCTAGAAACGTAGGTTTGCCTTTCCTTAATCTTTCTTCTAAGATAAGTCGTAAGGTCAGTATTGCCTCACGTGTTCCAGTGTTTCTACGGAATCCAAACTGATCTTCCCCGAGGTTGGCTTCTACTAGTTTTTCCATTCGTCTGTAAATAATTCGTGTTAGTATTTTGCAGCTGTGACTTATTAAACTGATAGTTCGGTAATTTTCACATCTGTCAACACCTGCTTTCTTTGGGATTGGAATTATTATGTTCTTCTTGAAGTCTGAGGGTATTTCGCCTGTTTCATACAACTTGCTCACCAGATGCGCCTCATCAACTCCTTTTTTAAGGGTGCGAAGGCGTGATAATCGCATGGGGAGAGACCAAGTCATAGAGTGGGTTCTCGAGTGTCTCCCACTTGATAAGGCGTAACAGCAGTATTAGGACATTAACGATATAGGGACGCACGTTATCATGGAGCAGCAGCGCTCCTTGTCGCAATTTTCCCGCACGTATCGCATTAATTGCCTCATACTCATTCTTGATTTTCCTTTTAATGTCTACCAGAGTTTGTCCTTCAGCGCCCAAGAAAAGAACGACATTACGTTAGTTCTGTTTGGACGTATTTGGTTATAACGCAGCCATAGTTCACGTTTGCGCATTTGTCGCACGCACGAAAGACTCAATTCCACACCAATCCCAAGCCTGCATGTCGGTGCTTATATACCCGCATCGAAGTCACGCTACATTGCATACACGCTGCAGCAACGCCCTCAAACGGAAAAGTTTTGATGTCCCTTGTGTTTAACACATTTCAGCCGTATCGGAAGCGAATTTCTCCCTGCAGTTGCATCAGAATACTGAGGAAACTTGAAATTCTGCCAGTAACTGAACGTCTTTTGGAGAAAAATGACTCGCTGGCCACTGAACGATTGTCCGCTGTATTACACCGCAACTCTAGAGATGACGTTAAATGTGTCTGTGGTACTGAGACGTATTGCATGGTCTTTAGCTGGGAAACATGCTGACAAAATTATTGTCTCACTCATTCTCATGCAACGAAAATAGAGACAGATAGAGCTTCATACTTGTAAAGTACTATAATTCAACTAATTTCAGGAAAGAAATGCGAACAGGTCGTTTTCGGACGTTTCCCTAGCGGTACAAGGTTGGTTGGTTGATTTGGGTTCAAAATGGTTCAAATGGCTCTAAGCACTATGGGACTTAACTTCTGAGGTCATCAGTCCCCTAGACTTAGAATTACTTAAACCTAACTAACCTAAAGACATCACACACATCCATGCCCGAGGCAGTATTCGAACCTGTGACCGTAGCAGCAGCGCGGTTCCAGACTGAAGCGCCTAGAACTGCTCGGTCACAGCGGTCGGCTGTTGATTTGGGGGACTGGACCAAACAGCGAGGTCATCGGTCCCATCGGAATAGGGAAGGATAGGGAAGAACGGCGGCTGTGCCCTTGTGAAGGAACCATCCCGGCATTTGCCTGAAGCGATTTAGGGAAATCACGGAAAAACTATATCAGGATGGCCGGACGCGGGTTTGAACCGTCGTCCTCCCGTATGCGCGTAGTCCAGTTTGCTATACCGGGAATGAATCGCATATGTATCAGACTTAGTTGAAACAGCTTTAGACGTTCCTGAGTTCCGCTTTTATGTTCATCCTTATCATCCCAAACCCTCATCTATACTGGTGGTATAGTCGGGTCGGTGTATGTGAATCCTTGACAGTAGCAGTTAGCTGGGCGCTGCAGTTTCACGCATCTGCCCGAACCAGCGAGATAATACGACTTTGTGGAAGTCTCTATGGCAATGTCTCAGTGTTGTCGCAGCTCCATAGACGACTATCGTCTTTTCCTGCTGCCGTTTGTTCATCGCAGCTGAAAGCTGGCAACAGTGCTGTTAGCTATAAGGGATCTTCTAATACCGACTCGACTATAGGTGTGATTTATTGTCACAGTAAATTCCTCCATACACAAGCGATACGTGTGATTATTTCGAAAGAAACTCCTTTGGGCGTTACAGAGAAACACCGATATGCGACTATTTGCACCCTTCACCACCTCCTATCCCCAACAACACGGTGAATGTCGCCCACAAGTCCGGCAACGTAGAAAACTCTTGGTCTGTTACTAATATCAATCGTCATCGAATATTTTTACATGTCATATCTTCTCATTCCCACGTCTCACTCCTATTGGTGGTTGGGGTATATTTTACCCCCACAATACTTTTATACAAAGGATGAGTCACGTATATTCAAAATTTGATTGAATTTGCTCCAAGAGTTTCTGAGTTACGCTTCTATGCCACCCCTTTTTTACCCCCATCTCTGTGGGTGATAGGTGGTGTTTACTCCAACAGAAACCATCGTGGGCGTGTGCACAACTCACCATACTTTCACCATAATCGGATGAATGTGTAGGAACTCGTAAAATGCGAACAAAGAAATATTAGTTTTTATGTATTAGATATATTTCAGCGTCAGGTCACAAAAATTTTATCAGTACCAGTTTCAACTTATTACCAAGTCATCAACAGGTGATCTGTTAAAAGCGAAAGAAAATGGGGATTGTAAATAGGAGGGAACCAAATTACAAATCCGACTAATTTCTGTACGCAATTATACCTTAAGAGTGACAAGTATTGAACTATATGATGAAAAAAAAAACACAAATTAGTTACGAACTACGACGTGCACACATTTTATTCAACACGTAAACGTCACTATAGATATTTGGATTTAGGTAATGACATACTCGATATGCGTGCCATCTTTGGCGATGATGTGGTGCAGGCGAATAGCGAAATTCTGCATTACCCCCTGAAGTGTCGGAACGTCGATGAGTCGATGACATACTGAATGGCTGTTTTCAGCTCAGCAATGGTTTTGGGATTATTGCTGTACACCTTGTCTTTAACATAGCTCCATGAAAAGGGGTCATGTTGGCTTACATCGTGTTGGCGGACCACCTGCCTGCTGCTGATGTTGTTGTTGTGGTCTTCAGTCCAGAGACTGATTTGATGCAGCTCTCCATGCTATTCTATCCTGTGCAAGCTTCATCATCTCCCAGTACCTACTGCAACCTACATCCTTCTGAATCTGCTTATTGTATTCGTCTCTTGGTCTCCCTCTACGACTTTTGCTTTCCACGCTGCCCTCCAATACTAAATTGGTGATCCCTTGGTGCATGTTCTACCAACCGATCCCTTCTTCTGGTCAAGTTATGCCACAAATTTCTCTTCTCCCCAATTCTATTGAGTACCTCCTCATTAGTTATGTGATCTACCCATCTGATCTTCAGCATTCTTCTGTAGCACCACATTTCGAAAGCTTCTATTCTCTTCTTGACTTAACTATTTATCGTCCATGTTTCACTTCCATACATGGCTACACTCCATACAAATACTTTGAGAAGCGACTTCCTGAAACTTAGATCTATACTCGATGTTAACAAATTTCTCCTCTTCAGAAACGCTTTCCTTGACATTGCCAGCCTACATTTTATATCCTCTCTACTTCGACCATCAGTTATTTTGCTCCACAAATTTTGCTTTTCCTTAATGTATTTTCTAGGATAAGTCGTAGGGTCAGTATTGCCTCACGTGTTCCAAAATTTCTACGGAATCCAAACAGATCTTCCCCGAGGTCGGCTTGTACGCGTTTTTCCATTCGTCTGTAAAGAATTTGTGTTAGTATTTTGCAGTCGTGACTTATTAGACTGATAGTTCGGTAATTTTCACAACACCTGCTTTCTTTGGGGCAGTCGTGACTTATTAGACTGATAGTTCGGTAATTTTCACAACACCTGCTTTCTTTGGGACTGGAATTATTGTATTCTTCGTGAAGTATGAGGGTATTTCTCCTGTCTCATACATCTTGCTCACCAGATGGTAGAGTTTTGTCAGGGCTGGCTCTCCCAAGGCTATCAGTAGGCCTAACGGAATGTTGTCTACTTCCGGGGCCGTGTTTCGACTTAGGTCTTTCAGTGCACTGTCAAACTCTTCACGCAGTATCATATCTCCCATTTCATCTTCATCTACGTCCTCCACCCTTGTCCTCAAATACATTGTCCTTGTATAGACCTGATTAGATTAGATTAGTTTTTCGTTCCATAGATCCGTGTTGACGAGATCCTCTTGGATGTGGAACATGTCACCTTTTTTTCCTTTCTCTCTCTCTTTATTTTTTTTAAAAGCTGAAATAACGATACTAACAGTATGAATATATACAATACATCATTTGTTTCTATTAAAAAATTCGTCAATGGAGTAGAAGGAGTTGGCCACTAGTAAGTCTTCCAGGCTCCTTTTAAACTGATCTTTATTTGTAACATAAATTTTTTATGTTTGCTGGCAAATTATTGAAGATGAGTGTTCCTGAGTAGTGGACGCCTTTTTGAACTAAAGTAAGTGCTTTTGAGTCCTTGTGCAGATCATTTTTATTCCTGGTATTGTATGTATGAACTGAGCTGTTTGTTGGAAAAAGAGATATATTATTTAGGACAAATTTCATTACGGAGTAAATATACTGAGAGGCAGTAGTTAGTATACCCAGTTCTTTGAAAAGGTTTCTACAGGACGTCCGTGAATTTACTCCACAAATAATACGTATTACACGCTTTTGGACTTTGAAAACATTTGTTTGACTTGAAGAGTTACCCCAAAATATTATACCATATGACATTATGGAATGAAAGTAGGCAAAGTATGCAAGCTTTTGCATTTTTATGTCGCCTATGTCTGCTAACACTCGAACTGCAAATACAGATTTGTTAAGGCGTTTCTGCAGTTCTGTGGTGTGCCCCTCCCAACTGAATTTATTATCAAGTTGTAATCCCAGGAATTTAAGACTGTCAACCTCTTCTATCTGCTCTTCTTCATACTTTATGCATATGCTGGGTGGAAACCTCTTACAGGTTCTAAATTGCATATAATGAGTCTTTTCGAAGTTTAATGTTAGTGAGTTGGCTTTAAACCATTTATTAATATCCATGAAAATATCATTAGCAGATCTTTCTAGAACTATACTCGACATACTATTTATTGCAATACTTGTGTCATCTGCAAACAAAACGAACTCTGCGGGCAGTGCGGCACTATGCTTTGTAATTTTTTAAAAACTGTTGCATCCTTGAGCCCCCGGTTCGAGATGTACCCTTGTCCGATTACAGGCTGACGCTACAGATCAGACTTTATTAATAATTATAGTACAGAGTTTCATCACCAGTTAAAGTAACATTTCACCGCTGCTGCTTCGGTTCGGCGAGCTGTTGGAATGGACGTGAGAAATCGCACAACGCAGAGATTGAGCCTGTGTATTCACTATATTTCATATCCCCTCAAGTAATTACGGCCTGATGTATTCTTTTAAAGGAAGATTACTGTTTAACATCCCGCCGAGATGTAGAGGGTAGATGGGAAATCCTTATCCTTAGTATCGAATGTTAATTTGACTCGTTTTAGGCCAAGTACTTACGTACGTAATAAGTGACCAGTATATCGGTATGTTCCCCTTACGTTCTAAATCCAATTCTATACGCCTCCATATTTTTCTTGACATATTTTTGAACTCATCCGGTGTTATAGTGCGGAATTCATCTTCAACAGCATTGCACAGTTTTTCGTTTGTAACATAACGACGCGGAGACACAAGCACCTTTATGACTCCCCATAACGAGCAGTCATGACGTCTTGAAGGGAGCTGGTGTTGTTGATAAACCACAACGTATCCGCCGTCCTGGAAAGTATTCATTTAGGAAGTCGCGCACGGCAAGAGAGTAATGAAGACGTACTCTGTCTTGCAACCATATTCGTTCATTAAGGCCCCTTTCCTCAAGCTGAGGTATTAACCATGTTTTTAAAATGTGTAAATAATTTGCACCATTCACATTCCCTTCAAAAATGACGGTCCAAAAAAATGTTGTAACGTCATCGCTGCCCGTATCATTACGTGAGGCGGGTTGCTAACTCGACTGTGTAATGAGGATCCTCAATGGCCCAAACGAAGGTATTTCTAGCGCGTGAGCTGCGATAGTTGGTACATTCATCTGAAAACATAACCTTGGCACGTTGAATGCATTAGGAAATTGAGTTAACAAAGCTGAAACGCGCTCATTCCGGTATGTATCCGATAACTCGTTTACGAACATCGGTTGAAAAGATCTGACCTTCAGTTCTTTTTTCATTTATCCTCGCATTGTTGTCCTCTGTGTATCGAGTTCCGAAGCACGTTCACGTGTCAACTTTATATGAGATATTTCAATCGAAGCAGAGATTCCGACACACATTTCTTCTCGTGTCTTCTTCCTTCCACTCCGCCACCTGTATTTAACACCACCAAAAGCAAAAGTGCATCTTTCACAATCCAGAAGTGTTGCCTTTCGTGGTGGAGCTTTATTAAATCTTTCCTGGAATGCTCCCATAATCTGTCTCATTGTCTGCCCTGTATATTGTTTTTCCACTGGCACTCGTGTCACTAAGCGTCACTCAAGTGTAACTGTGAGCACTCACATCTGCCATGGCAAAAGTTTAAAACTCAACTGCGACTGCGAGAACAAGTACACACGATCTCCAAGACCGAGCGAAGTGGCGCAGTGGCTAGCACACTGGACACGCATTCGGGAGGACGACGGTTCAATCCGGCCATACTGATTTAGGTTTTCCGTGATTTCCCTAAATCGCTTCAGGTAAATGCCGGGATAATTCCTTTGAAAGGACACGGCCAACTTCCCTTCCTATCCTTCCCTAATACATTGAGACCGATGACCTCACTGTTTGGTTTCCTCCCCCAAATAGTTCTACGAACTCCAATAGTTGATAAGAAGTAACATAGCTATCAGCCAGCATAATACCACTGGATGCTAAACAAGGGTGCAGGACTTCTCACCCACCCTGTAGATTAGGTTCCAGACGATTGCACTTACATGACGTCACATGTGGATTATCTGTGAGTACACTACTGGCCATTAAAATTGCTACACCAGTAAGAAATGCGGATGATAAACAGGTATTCATTGGACAAATATATTATACTAGAACTGACATGTGATTGCATTTTCACGCAATTTGGGTGCATAGATCCTGAGAAATCAGTATCCAGAACAACCATCTCTGGCCGTAATAACGGCCTTGATAGGCCTGGGCATTGAGTCAAACAGAGCTTGGATGGCGTGTACAGGTACAGCAGCCCATGCAGCTTCAACACGATACCACAGTTCATCAAGAGTAGTGACTGGCGTATTGTGACGAGCCAGTTGCTCGGCCACCATTGACCAGATGTTTTCAGTTGGTGAGAGATCTGGAGAATGTGCTGGCCAGAACAGCAGTCGAACGTTTTCTGTATCCAGAAAGGCCCGTACAGGACCTGTAATATGCGGTCGTCCATTATCCTGCTGAAATGTAGGGTTTCGCAGGGATCGAATGAAAGGTAGAGTCACGGGTCGTAACACATCTGAAATGTAACGTCCACTGTTCAAAGTGCCGCCAATGCGAACAAGAGGTGACCGAGACGTGTAACCAACCAATGGCACCCCACACCATCACTCCAGGTGATACGCCAGTATGGCGATGACGAATACACGCTTCCAATGTGCTTTCCCGCGATGTCGCCAAACACGGATGCGACCATCATGATGCTGTAAGCAGAACCTGGATTCATCCGAAAAAATGACTTTTTGCCATTCGTGCACCCAGGTTCGTCGTTGAGTACGCCATCTCAGGCGCTCCTGTCTATGATGCAGCGTCAAGGTTAACCGCAGCCATGGGCGCCGACCTGATAGTCCACGCTACTGCAAACGTCGTCGAACTGTTCGTGCAGATGCTTGTTGTCTTGCAAACGTCCCCATCTGTTGACTCAGGGATCGAGACGTGGCTGCACCATCCGTTAGAGTCATGCCGATAAGATGCCTGTCATCTCGACTGCTAGTGATACGAGGCCGTTGGGATCCAGCACGGGGTTCCGTGTTACCCTCCTGAACCCACCGATTCCATATTCCGCTAACAGTCATTGGATCTCGACCAACGCAAGCAGCAATGTCGCGATCCGATAAACCGCAATAACGATAGGCCACAATCCGACCTTTATCAAAGCGATGGTACGCGTTTCTCCACCTTACACGAGGCATCACAACGTTTCACCAGGCAACGTCGGTCAACTGCTGTTTGTGTATGAGAAATCGGTTGGCAACTTTCCTCGTGCCATCACGTTATAGGTGTCGCCACCGGCGCCAACGTTGTGTGAATGTTCTGAAAAGCTAATCATTTGCATATCAGAGCATCTTCTTCCTGTCGGTTTAATTTCGCGTCTGTAGCACGTCATATTCGTGGTGTAGCAACTTTAATGGCCAGTAGTGTACGATGACCACAGACTTACCAGAAAGCGAGATCTTGGTAAAGCGGCCGTATAGGGAACACAATTTTTGCGGCCGTGGCGTCTGAGAGCGCGCCGCGTGTGCCAGCGCTGACGCCCACCGGATTGATCGATATTCGCCAGGTAGACCCATCATGTGCGTCACATCGCGCAGCAACTGGTAGCAGCCAACAGCCCAGGGCGCTCTGTCACATCCGTCTCCCTGGCCCTTCACCATCGCATGCTGGTATTTATTTGTAGCATCCTGTTATCCTTCACCTGCTGTTTAGTGTAATTACGGGTTCAGACGTAAAAAACTGACTCTCTAAATTGCAGCAGCAAGAAGGATAGCGGATAACGGAATTTTACTTACGATTCTTATACTTCTGAAAACAGGTTGGTTTTATTCAAGGTTCTAATACACCATATTAATCCCCACTGTTTTGGCTACAAAGCCCTATCTTTCGAGTTAATTTCCGCTGAGTGCAACGGCCTTATGCTACGTCACTGGGAGGGCCTGTAGGCACACATGGTACCACTCAACTTGTCGACGTTGGAGCCAACGGCTTGCTGCATCAATAACCTCCCCATCATCTGCTTCCCGCGGAGTGCAGCCTTCACTGGACCAAACAAATTAAACTCCGTAGCTGTGAGATCCGGGCTGTGGGATGGATGAGGAAGAACAGTCCAATGAAGTTCTGTGAACTCCTCTCGGGTGCGCAGACTTGTGTGAGGCCTTAAGTAGTTTCTTCGATTTCCTGAGGGTAGCACAGTACACTTCAGAGTTGATCCTTACATCCTGAGGGAGGACGTCAAACAGAATATCGCCTTCAGAGACCCAGAAGACCGTCGCATGACTTTAGCGGCTGATGGTGCGGTTTTGAACTTTTTTTCGGAGGAGTGGTGGTGTGGTGCCACTCCATGGATTGCCGTTTTCCTTCCGGTTCGAAGTGATGATCCCACGTTTCATGGTCTGTGACGATGTTCCACAAAAAATTGTAGCGATGAGCCTCGTAACGCTCAAGCAATTCGACAGAAATAGGCGTCGGGTAACCCAACGGGCACACACCTTTAAGTATCCCAACTGGCGGAAGAATGTGTGAGCACCACCATCAGAGACGTTCAGTTGAGCAGCGAGGTGTTTGTGATCCGCGATCACCTCGAACGAGAGTGTCCGCACGTTCCAACACTGCAGGAGTCACGGTCGTGGGCGGCGGTCGACACTCAGGAGATGGAAGTTTGCGTGACCCGATGATGACAGATGCCTCGCCCAACGATTCACCGTACTTTTGTCCACTGCCAGGTCTCTGCATACATTCTGCAAGCGCCTATGAATATTTGCGATGCTCTGTTTTTTTGCCAAAAGAAACTCAGTGGCAGCTCTCTGCTTGGAACGTACCTTCATTAAAGACGCCATTTTGAAGGCTACTTACAGCGCCGCTGCGTATCGGAACTTCATAAAATGATAGGGGCTGAAGCGGGAGTATTTCACAATGTCAGACAACAAGTTTCGCATTTTTTCAGCCAGTATTACTCTATGAAAACCGTACATAGTTAATGTGAGCTGGGATTACAGATGCGGATACGTCATTCCATGCTGCTTGCCAGAGTTCGTCAGCTGCAGTGACTGGCGAGAGGCGGCGTGCCATTTTCTCAACAGCCTATGCCTAGATATCTTTATTTGGTGAAAGGTCACGAGCGCGTGTATCGAGGTAGGCCAGGAAAGCGCAGTCAACATACGATCTTACGTTAACTTCACGCAGACCTCTAAGACAGGGCACGTCATAAATATAATGCCTACTGTCAAAATTACTAGCTGTGCGCTTCAGAGGCGACGGTGTTGTATACTTAATGGCGCCCCACACCATTATACCAGGTACTGGAATAACAATGACGAATGCAGTCTGGCAACGTTGTTCTCCTTGGAGTCTCCACCCATAACTTACTAAGCTGTTGTGAACACACAAAATCTGTGGTTGTGTTTTTTTATTTATTTCTCCTGAAAGCTCTTAACCGCCGATCTACCATAACCTTATATAAAATTATAACATATATATCTTTTTGATGCAGTTAAAATTTTTGGATGTGAGGTCCGCCAGTTATGCAAAACACCTGTTTTTCTCAGTACCCAAACATGTTTCGACACCACTGTGCCATCATCAGTGGGTTTTCGTTTTTATTTATTCTGCAATGTGAACATTTTTGTTTAATGATTATAAAATTATGTGCATTTTTAGTTTAAACAACAGATCGTTTCTGTTTGTAAATACCTTTACATTTGGTGTGCATGAATTTTCTGGAAATTTTTCGCGAAAAATTAAATTACATTCTAGAAGATAGGTTAACTCCCAGAAAAACACTTTCTCATCAATATCGTTTGGTTGCAGATGACAAGCTACCTGTAGTAATTAACACAAAAGTGATCCAGAAAATTCATGCACACCAAATGTAAAGGTATTTACAAAAAGAAACGATCTGTTGTTTGAACTAAAAATGCACATAATTTTATAACCATTAAACAAAAATGTTCACATTGCAGAATAAATAAAAACGAAAACCCACTGATGATGGCAGAGTGGTGCCGAAGCATGTTTGGGTACTGAGAAAAACGGTGTTTTGCATAACTGGCGGACCTCACATAAAAAAAAAATCATATCAATACTACACACTACTTAATCTAACTTAAACTAACTTACGCTAAGGACTACACAGACATACACACCTATGCCCGTGGGAGGACTCGAACCTCCTAGGGGGGCAGCCGCGCGAAGCGTGGCAAGGAGCCCCAGACAGCGGCTACCCCCGTGGCTCTGTGGCCTTGTACGAGCTTCATTCAGGTGTCTGTGAATGTGCTTGAGTACACGTTTGCAGAATGCATCAACATGATCCTTCTGAATGGCGAAGCTCACAGTGATGGAAGAGCTGCTCGTCGCCTTTGTCGAGATCCTTCTCTACAACGTCAGACTCCATCGCATACCCTTTTCGCCACAATCACGCAACGGCTTCGAGAAAGGGTAACTTCACCGTCAACAGGTGTGACTGTGACGCTCCAAGGAATTGGAAGAGGCTGTCAGCGAGTACACGAGCGATTTCTTTGGCTATTAACGAGTGATGTACTGGGTCACCCATGATCAATTACATGTAAAACGGCTTGCAAAATGATTTAGATAAGATACCTGTATGGTGCGAAAAGTGGCAATTGACCCTGAATAAGGAAAAGTGTGAAGTTATTCATATGAGTACTAAAAGAAGTCAGCTAAATTTCGATTACGCGATAAGTCACACAAATCTGAAGGCTGTAAATTCAACTAAATTCTTAGTGATCACAATTACAAATAACCTAAATTTGAACGATCACATAGATAATATTGTGGGTAGAGCAAACCAAAGACTGCGATTCATTGGCAGAACACTTAGAAGGTGCAACAGGTCTACTAAAGAGACCCCTACACCACGCTTGTCCGCCCTATTCTGGAGTATTGCTGTGCGGTGTGGGATCCGCATCACGTGGTACTGGCGGATGACATCGAAAAAGTACAAAGAAGGGCAGCTTGTTTTGTATTATCGCGAAAGAAGGGAGATAGTGTTACAGACGTGATACGTGAATTGGTGTGGCAATCATTAAAACAAAGGCATTTTTCGTTGCGACGGGATCTTCTCATGAAATTTCAATAACTAGTTTTCTCCTCCGACTGCGAAAACATTCTGTTGGCACCTACCTACATAGGGAGAAATGATCATCACGATAAAATAGAGAAATCAGGGCTCGCACATAAAAATTTAAGTGCTCGTTTTTCCCGCGTGCCGTTCGAGAGTGGAACGGTAGAGAGACAGCTTGAAGGTGGTTCATTGAACCCTCTGCCAGGCACTTCATTGTGAATAGCAGAGTAATCACGTAGATGTAGATGCAAAAGTGGTCGCGTTACCAACACGTTTTCAAACGTTTGTAGCACGGAAACTGTACGTTTCCGCACGTGAGTTCCAGTTCAAAATAATATCTACTCACTTTCCTCTGCAAGTCCTAAAAATTCGTAACGAGTATTTCCGAACACCCTGCATAAGACCAATCAAACACGAGCGTCAACTAAAACGACGAAACGCAACATGGCACCTCCTAAGAACTCGATACGGCTATCAGAGTCGATAGACATCCCAAATTGTCGAAAAAGAGCCTGTCTCCCACAAAAGGAAAAGCGTATCGATTGATTTGAAGAGAAGAGTGACATCTAGTGAATATCTAGAGAACTGTGTACTGGATGATCGCAATTAAAGAGGAGGTACTCACAGAGGTCCAGTATGGCCTGTAAGTATCGTCTGGCAGCGAAACTCGGTAAATATTCTAATGCGAAACAGATTTATGCTCCAATTTTGGCCACTATGTGCAAATGTAGTACTGGAATACAAGAAAGGCGTTTAGAAATGTTGCCATATGTAATGGATTGGGAACGGGACATAGGCAGAAAAGGTGAAACAAGTGAGAAAGCCATAATGTTGATAATATTATTAACTGCCACAGTTTGTTCAATACGAGCGCTGGAGACGACGACGACATTGTGTGCAGCGCCGTATTTGCACCTTGTGGTCGACATAGGATTTTTTTCCTGCGTAAATCTGTTCTGCATTAACACATTAGCATATCTGTCAAATTTCGCTGCTATACGGTAATTACAGTCCACACTGGACCTCCGTGAGTAGATGCGCTTTAATTAGAACCACACGGTATGGTATGACTGAACTAAAGTATTAGAAATTGTGTTAGTAATAGGGCTAGGCAGATGAAAAGCTTCCCAAAATTCCCCAGTACAGGATTTTCTTCCACAAAAATTTCTCCAAAGTTTCCCCAAAAGTTCCTCCCAAAGAAATACCTTTCCTTAGATTTGAAAAAGAAAACCAAATCTGGAATCACTGGCTCCGTCCTTTTACTGCCGCTCCAAGGGAAGTGATACGCTTCCCTTGGAGCCTACAGTCAGATTAAAATTACTTGATATTTGGCGTCTCTCACTTGCCGATTCTGTGTTGCCACATCGGCTGCCGGCTACTGTTCGATTGTAGATGACACACATATAAGGCGGATCACTTAAAAAATGCCGTTAATGTGTAACCCGAACAATGTTGGTAGTGGCCGCTAAGAAGTATGTCGGAAATACGAGACGCTCTGTCGACAGGTCATTTTAAGCTACCAATGACTAAATTGTGGCAGACGAATATAGTCCTGAATTTTAATTCACGTCCTAAGCTAACCCAACCTCATGATGTACAATACTTCCGAGAATGCGGTGGTCAGCAGTCTTCGGCAGAACTAAAATCGCTATCCCTTTGTTCACGACTATTACAGCTAAACTCTAAGAGCATATATATTCAGCGCTAAGAGCAAGTTATAATTTATTTCTATCACTGGTTACCTGAAACTATTCTCTCAATGGCTACATGAGCTGCACGCTACCAACCTTCTTCGTTGGCGCTTGGCTTTAAACGACAAAGGCAAATTCCAGGCGAAAAAAAAATTATAGGCTGAAAAATAAGATCAAATAAAATAGTCAGTACGATGATGAGAATGACGTGGGAAAGAATGAGAAATAAAAAAAATACGTTTAAACCAATTAATTGAATACAAACGACAATCAGACTCTATTGATTAGATTTAGAAATAAAAAGATTATCGTGATAGTTTTCCTGAGAAGGGAGTACTTGCTAGGAGATGCTTTGAAAAGATTGGTTTGTGGGAGAAGACTAAGAGGAAAAAAGAAAAACAAGATGATTGACGACATAAAGGGAAGAGGAAATTATGCAGACCTGAAGAGGATGGCAGAAGACCGGACAGCCTGGAGAACTACCATGTGAAAACCTGCCTTTCGTCAGAATACTAATGATGATGATGATCGTGATAGCTGACAAGCGCCGAAACTACGACCTTCAGCATGGCAGATTATTACACAACACATTGCACTAACGTACAGCACTGATGCATAGCGTTATATTTTTGACTGTGATCCCCGAGTCGCAATGATGAATTGCAGTCCTCAAAATCTGGGCTTCACGCAATTTCGTGCGAAGCATCTCTATGTAAGCCGATCTCTGTGATTATGATAACCGTATATGTGACGCTGAAACGCGTCTTATTGCGGAAGTATCCAGTAGTGTTTGGTTAGCCCTGCATATGAAAAAGTGTATTTCAATAGCATAGTTTTGTTTGTGTGTTTCGTGTGGTAAAAATGGAAATGAGCGTTTGGCATTGTTGGCCGGGAGGCCCCATTCGGAGAAGTTCGCCGCCGAGAGCAAGTCTTATTTCAGCCGGCGCCACATTGGGCGGCTGGTGTGCCGGTGATGAGGATGAAATGATGATGACAACACAACGCCCAGTCCACAAGGGGAGAAAATCTACAACCTGACCGGGAATCGAACCCGGGTTCGCTGTATGGGAGGCAAGCAACTAACCACCCAGCTAAGCGGGTGGGCGTTTGGGTGGTTATCATGTGTGATGAAACACGAAATAAAACTGCCAGACCAATGATCCGGAATCCAAACCCATCACGAAAGAAAGCCACACAAGGAACTGGGAAGAGAACTGGCGTATTTTTGTGGCGTTTTGGCAACGGTGAACGGTTCTGACGTGACGCTGAGCGCTCCGATTGGAGGAATCCTCTACCAACGCGTGAGGTGTCAACTGTCAAGTAATTTTAATGACTGTAGGTCCTCGCGATTCACAAGTCGACTCACCTTGCCAAACAAACAGCTGTGAACGTAGCGACACCGGCCTCAGCGAGCGCTAGGTGACTAAACTAGTCGCTTGGCATATCGCTAGACGAACGGTCGTGTTGGTTCTTACTGGCATGTCGCCTAATGGCTTCGAAGATTATACTACCTAAAAAAAGTTGCTGAGTACGCGATTTCGTTCGCTTCCTCTCTATCATGAAAGACGAAGCATTAATTATCGGCAGTTTTCAAACAATAATAGATTGTTTCAGCCAACATGGGAAGAAGAAAAATCACTTATAGACGCTCCTCAGAAGATATACTAGGTCTGTAGAGAATATTTTGTTTTTATAATTTTTCTTTATCAGCTGTGTGAATGATGACGAACGATTTTACAGTCATTTGTAAATAACCAAAAAATATGTCTTGCTACTCCGGAAGATGCAACTCCCGACGGAAGTTTCTCACCATACCTACTGATATACTGTACAGTCCTGTCCACATCATTCTCTGATCGACTATGGGTATTGTTGATGAATTCGCCACGTCCACTTCTCTCACACTTAATACTATGTACGCAGCATGGTGGCGGTTTCTGCAACAGTTCGCATTCCAAAGAAATACGCCTATGGCGACCGCCATCGAAGCTACGATGTGGCCACCAAGCATCTAAGCGCTTGGCAGCAAACAGGTACCTAGGCGCAAAGCGAGGTGCAATTACGGCCACGTCCGTCATGCTTAGCCTTCCAGGTTCCCAGACCTCAATCCGAGTGATTATTTGTTGCGGGGTTACCCGAAGCGCCGCGCGGGATTAGCCGAGGGGTCTGGAGCGCTGCAGTCATGGACTGTGCGGCTGATCCTGGCGGATGTTCGAGTCCTCCCTCGGGCATGTGTGTGTGTGTTTGTCCTTAGGATAATTTAGGTTAAATAGTGTGAAAGCTTAGGGACTGATGACCTTAGCAGTTAAGTCCCATAAGATTTCACACACATTTTAACATTTGTTACCCGAAGTCGCAAGCCTACCGCGATCGCTCGACCTCATTAGGGATACTAAGACAACATCCGACGGTAGTTTCTCACCATACCTACTGATATGCTGTACAGTGCTGTTCACAACATTCTCTGATCGACTATAGGTATTGTTGATGAATGACGGCCGACATGCTGAGCATTTGTTGTAAAGAACATCGTATTTGCTAAAAAAAATCCATTGTTATGCTAATAGTTGCTTTTGTACCATGAAGTGCCAGCTGTTGGATGTTTTAGACACATTTTTGTTTCAATAAAATGTCATTTTAAGCATGTGTGTCAATGTTTACTTGGGTACATTATTTCATGAACTATTGAATTTCCAAATATTAATATTAGGTCACTCTGTACTTGGATGTGAAATGACACGCATGCAAGGGCGAAGGAACGGGATGAAAATTAGTATTTTATGTATTTTTTAAATTATCGTATTCAAAGAGTGAAAAGCGACAATTTGGCTGCTGCCTGTCCGCCTCCTCTCCCTTCCCCCACGAGGGAATGTAAATAACAAATAAATAAATAAATATTTTTAACAATTTCACAAGACAATTTGTTTACAAAGTGTACTATACTTGTTTTAAGTAAACCTGTTCTGAACTCAAATTTTGGTTACACACCGCAGTCCTTTACAACATATTGTCCTGTTAGATGTGGTATGCCCTTGCCTTACCCCCAGCTTTGAAATGACTTACCAACTCAGTTATGGTAGGCCCTTTAGTTTAACGCGGTCAGCGTACCATATTAATAAACCATTGCCAAAGAGAACCTTCAGATTTGAAGCCCGCCACTTACCCACTGCACAATACCCACTAAGCCACATTTGTTGTACGAGGGCGGTTTGATAATTCTGGTGAAAACAGCAAGAAAGATGTTTGTTTTGTAAACAACTCACATTGACTCTCAGCATAGTCTCCTTTGAGGGATTCACACATGGTCCAGCTATCCTCCACCTTCTTGATCCCATTGGAAAAATAGGTCCTCTCAAATTCTGCATAATGCTCGTTGATTGCAGCTGTCACTTCCTCATTCGGTGAAAATTTCTTCCCAACAAGCCAAAGTTGCAAGTTAGGAAACAGGAAGTCACTTTGGGCTACCTCTGATGAATAGAAAGAGTGAGGAACCAAATCAAAGCCCAAATCAGGCACTTTCGCCATAGTTATCGCTGTGTAGTAGAAGAACAATGGGTAGCATTGAGGGATGAAATAGTGAAGGCAGCAGAGGATCAAACAGGTAAAAAGACGAGGGTAACAGAAGAAATATTGAATTTAATTGATGAAAGGAGAAAATATAAAAATGCAGTAAATGAAGCAGGCAAAAAGGAATACAAACGTCTCAAAAATGATATCGACAGGAAGTGCAAAATGGCTAAGAAGGGATGGCTAGAGGACAAATGTAAGGATGTAGAGGCTTATCTCACTAGGGGTAAGATAGATACTGCCTACAGGAAAATTAAAGAGACCTTTGGAGAAAGGAGAACCACTTGCATGAATATCAAGAGCTTTGATGGAATCCCAGTTCTAAGCAAAGAAGGGAAAGCAGAAATGTGGAAGGACTATATAGAGGGTCTATACAAGGGCGATGTACTTGAGGACAATATTATGCAAATGGAAGAGGATGTAGATGAAGATGAAATGGGAGATAAGATACTGGGTGAAGAGTTTGGCAGAGCACTGAAAGACCTGAGTCGAAACAAGGCCCCGGGAGTAGACAACATTCCATTAGAACTACTGACAGCCTTGGGAGAGCCAGTTCTGACTAAACTCTACAACTGGTGAGCAAGATGTATGAGACAGGCGAAATACCCTCAGACTTCAAGAAGAATATAATAATTCCAATCCCAAAGAAAGCAGGTGTTGAAAGATGTGAAAATTACCGAACTATCAGTTTAATAAGTCACAGCTGCAAGCCGAATTCTTTACAGACGAATGGAAAAACCGATAGAAGCCGACCTCGGGGAAGATCAGTTTGGATTCCGTAGAAATGCTGGAACACGAGAGGCAATACTGACCCTACGACTTATCTTAGAAGAAAGACTAAGGAAAGACAAACCTACGTTTCTAGCATTGGTAGACTTAGAGAAAGCTTTTGACAATGTTGACTGGAATACTCTCTTTCAAATTCTACAGGTGGCAGGGGTAAAATACAGGGAGCGAAAGTCTGTTTACAATTTGTACAGAAAGCAGATGGCAGTCATGAGAGTCGAGGGGTATGAAAGGGAAGCGGTGTTTGGGAAGGGAGTGAGACAGGGTTGTAGCCTATCCGCGATGTTATTCAATCTGTATATTGAGCAAACAATAAAGGAAACAAAAGAATAATTCGGAGTAGGTATTAAAGTCCATGGAGAAAAAATAAAAACGTTGAGGTTCGCCGATGACATTGTAATTCTGTCAGAGACAGCAAAGGACTTGGAAGAGCAGTTGAACGGAATGGACAGTGTCTTGAAAGGAGGGTATAAGATGAACATCAACAAAAGCAAAACGAGTATAATGGAATGTAGTCGAATTAAGTCGTGTGATGCTGAGGGAATTAGATTAGGAAATGAGACACTTAAAGTAGTAAAGGAGTTTTGCTATTTGGGGACCAAAATAACTGATGATGGTCGAAGTAAAGAGGATATAAAATGTAGAATGGCGATGGCAAGGAAAGCGTTTCTGAAGAAGAGAAATTTGTTAACATCGAGTATAGATTTAAGTTTCAGGAAGTCATTTCTGAAAGTATTCGTATGGAGTGTAACCATGTATGGATGTGAAACATGGACGATAAATAGTTTGGACAAGAAGAGAATAGAAGCTTTTGAAATGTGGTGCTACAGAAGAATGCTGAAGATTAGATGGGTAGATCACATAACTAATGGGGGGTTTTGAATAGAATTGGGGAGAAGAGGAGTTTGTGGCGCAACTTGACGAGAAGAAGGGACCGGTTGGTAGGTCATGTTTTGAGGCATCAAGGAATCACAAATTTAGCATTGGAGGGCAGCGTGGAGGGTAAAAATCGTAGAGGGAGACCAAGAGATGAATACACTAAGCAGATTCAGAAGGATGTAGGCTGCAGTAGGTACTGGGAGATGAAGAAGCTTGCACAGGATAGAGTAGCATGGAGAGCTGTATCTAACCAGTCTCAGGACTGAAGACCACAACAACAACAACATCGCTGACGTGTGGAATGGCGCATTATTCTGGTGAAAGGGCACTTCTTTGCGTGCCAACCTTGGTTTTTCTATTGCCACAGCAAGTTTCACACGATCCAACAGCGAAACATAGTAGGCTCCAGTTAAGATCCAGCCTTTTTCCACGTAATCTAAAGGATTATTCCGTGGTAATCACAAGCAACCTTGGCCGTCACTTTACTAGCTAACAAAGTGGTCTTTGTCTTCTTTGGTGTATTTTCATCAGTCTTTGTCCATTGTTTTGACTGCCGTTTTGACTCGGATGTGTAATGGTGGATTCAGATTTCACCAACAGTCACAAATTGGCGCAAAAAGTCTGCGGACTGCCATTAAACGTCATCAAACGTTGTGTTTAAATGTCGTGCCGAATGTGCTTTTGGTTGACCATGAGAAATTGTGGCACCCACCTCGAACACAGCTTCTTTATAGGCAATTCTCCGTGCAGGAGATTACGCACTCGCTCAGTTGAGAGGCCTGCGGTCTCAGCAATCTCACGAATCTTTATTCGGCTGTCTTGCATTGCCATACGTGGATTCTGACCTCAGTTGGACGGCCTAAGCGCGCTTTGACTTCGGTGCTCTTCTGACCACGTTCAAAGTCATTAATCCAAAAGTAAATGATTATCAATGATGGTACAGAGTACGCGTGAACCTTATCCAATTCTGTTTTGATTTGTGCGTGAGTCTAACCTTTCAAATGAAAATGTTTAATTACCGCACTGAACTCTGTTTTCTCCATTTTCAGTCGCAGTCGAAACACTGACCAGTTCAGACGGCTGTCGACAGTGAACTGTCCGCTGTACTGTATTCTTTATACGACCATTGGAATACTCAAGTTTACCAACCATGAAGATGCAACAAAAATGTTCCATTCATTCATGGAACTTTATCAGACTTGTCAAACCACCTTCGTCTTCTTCTTTCATGTAATGTTGTTTGTCTTTGACGTAAGAGCCGCGTTTATGTCAAAGGCGCCATCCTATTTTCTGCCTTAATCGGTTAATGGTAACAATGGAAAACCCAAATTTGGATGGCGGGACGGGGGTTTGATCACTGCTCCTTCAGACTCAGGTCCAGCGTGGTCACTACCGTGACACCTCGGTCAGTGTGGACGGTTGTGAGAATTTTTTTGAAGCCAGAGGTAGCCAGAATATGTCAGGGAACAGACAGCCTTGTTACGAGGCGGTGCGGCTTTGTTGCGTGGCAGGCTAGACCAGGACGCGTATCAGAAGCAGGCCTCGACGAGGAGCCGCCCCATCTATCGATTGCAGGGGCGGCCCGTAATAACCGTGTAATCCGCACGCTGCCCTACCGACGCCTCACTCTACTTTTCCAGCGGCCACACAAACACCCTCGTTGGCTGGCCGTCGAGGAAAACCTCAGTTTTCATCGCCTCTGCAGAAGCGATCGACGTGGAGAGCGCATACTCTTCCTACGTTTCGCAGCTACTACCGTGCCCGCTCCACAAGAGTGACATATGCAGTCGGCGGATGAAATTGTGGAAATACTTGTAATATCCCTTCTTTTCTCGCAGAGTACCACTTAATTCTACGCTCACCATCCACGTGCTGTAAGCGATATATGACGCAGGCTGGGCCGGCCGGTGTGGCCGTGCGGTTCTAGGCGCTTCAGTTTGGAACCGCGTGACCGCTACGGTCGCAGGTTCGAATCCTGCCTCGGGCATGGATGTGTGTGGTGTCCTTAGGTTAGTTAGGTTTAAGTAGTTCTAGGGGACTGATGACCACAGATGTTAAGTCCCATAGTGCTCAGAGCCATTTGAACCACTTGAACCATTTTTGACGCAGGCTGTGGTTAAAGAATGGCATCGCGAAAACGCCAAACGGTACTGATAATATACATCGGTACGCCGATGACATTGTAATTCTGTCAGAGACAGCAAAGGAGTTGGAAGAGCAGCTGAACGGAATGGACAGTGTCGTGAAAGGAGGGTATAAGATGAACATCAACAAAAGCAAAACGAGGATAATGGAATGTAATCGAATTAAATCGAGTGATGCTGAGGGAATTAGATTAGGAAATGAGACACTTAAAGTAGTAAAGGAGTTTTGCTATTTGGGGACCAAAATAACTGATGATGGTCGAAGTAAAGAGGATATAAAATGTAGAATGGCGATGGCAAGGAAAGCGTTTCTGAAGAAGAGAAATTTGTTAACATCGAGTATAGATTTAAATGTCGGAAAGTCGTTTTTGAAAGTATTTGTATGGAGTGTAGCCATGTATGGAAGTGAAACATGGACGATAAATAGTTTAGACAAGAAGAGAATAGAAGCTTTCGAAATGTGGTGCTACTGAAGAATGCTGAAGATTAGATGGGTAGATCACATAACTAATGAGGAGGTATTGAATAGAATTGGGGAGAAGAGGGGCTTGTGGCACAACGTGACTAGAAGAAGGGATCGGTTGATAGGACATGTTCTGAGACATCGAGGGATCACCAATTTAGTATTGGAGGGCAGCGCGGAGGGTAAAAATCGTAGAGGGAGACCAAGAGATGAATACTCTAAGCAGATCCAGAAGGATGGAGAAGCTTGCACAGGATGGAGTAGCATGGAGAGCTGCATCAAACCAGTCTCAGGACTGAAGACCACAACAACAACAACGTATGCAACAGCATGTTTACCAAAGTGTTCCAAATAGCCGCGCATAGAAACGTATTTTTCCAGGGGTCGTACCTCACGTTGTATTGGTTATAGAAATATAGTGTCAAGTGTTTTGGACAGCCCTTGTGCTATGGGCTATTTGTACATCCAACAGAACGATCGTCTTAGTGTCACTATCCTACAATCATAGTCAAGTTATGAATTACACACTTCCTCCAGCTGAAGCATTTGATGTGGTCGAAGGTGAGCCTTAGGGGGTTTGTAAAGGCACCATTAATTCATGGGCAGTTCGTTAGAAAACCTGAAAAAAGTGTTTTTTTGCCGTTTTTCGTTTCATAGCCGAGCCGAGGAATCGAAGACGGCTGTACACAGCAAATGGGTACAGTTTTTACGATGTATTCATAAGGTCGTGATCCTGAATGAGTTTGCATATTTTCATGGTATCTTTATCCATTTCCGAGATACGGAGGTTCAAAGTTACCCAACGTGTACACGCAAAGTCCGATGTGATGCGAAAACATAGTTTACAAACTGAAGAAATATTCTGTAAAATATCTCTATTATCGTCAGAAGAGTTCGGGGAATCCCGTGTTGTTGTACTAAAGCAGAAGGAGATTTTTGTGCACGTAAAATCCGGTCTGTAAAATTAGTTTTGCATTATTTCAATTTCACATAGATAAACTATCGAAATTTTACCAACCAGCACATTTATTTTCATGTTATTTTCGTGCTCTGCTGGAGCAGGTGAATGAAGGGTACCAGAGGAAAAATGTTGCAATCAAAGCACAAAAATTTCGAATATTTATTTAAAAGACTCCGAGCGATTTATGGGGTAGCAGTTGCTTCATTCTGTGTTCATCAGCAGCTTTAAAAAATTTTCGAAAATTTTGGCATGTGAACATATTAATGCTGAGAAAGGAGGAGACAGTGGAAGTGGTAAAGAGACGAAAACATTGTGGAACAGGAAGAGCGGAGGAGACAATGGCAGTGTGAGAGAAAGAAAGGGACACAGTGTCACTAGAACATAGTTGACAACGTCAGAACAATGCTAGGAATAGAGGAAGGTGACAGTGCCAGGGGAGGAGGAATAAAGAGAAAGTGGATGTGGGTGAGAGCCAGTGATAATGAGGGACGGGATATAAGCAAAGACAACGAGGAAGAGAGAGTAGTGATAGTGAGAATAGACAGCAGCAGCGGAAAGGAAGGAATGAGATAGTAGCAGTAAGAGAGAGCAAGAAGGAGACTGTGATAGTGGGAGGCGACTTAGTAGTAGGGCAGAACGATGGAGACAGTGGCCGTGAGACGGAAGACAGCGACAGAGAGACACAAACAGATAATGACAATGAGTTGGGCTGAATAAGTTAGTGAGAATGGGTAATTGGTAGTGGATGGGTATGAGCTACTACAGCGCTAGACCAATGGATGTGAGCGAGTTACAGTTAGAGGAGCTTGCGGGAGTTAGAGGTGAATTGCTGTTGAAAACAGCATGCGAAAATGTTTGGACAGTTTCTCAGTTGGATCTGAGAATGGTAGAATGAGGCACATGTTAGCCCACTTTTCATTCAGAATCTTTTATATGAAAGAGAATATATTCGCATTTTTGTGCTCTGATAGGAGCATTTTCTCTGTCGTAGACTGCCTGATCCAAAGTATGCAGACGCCTGTTAGTGAATATTAATATCGGGTGTTTCCACCCGTCACCTTAATGACAGTTTGAACTCTGCTAGTAACACTTTCAGTGAGGTGTGCGAATGTCTGTGGAGGAATGGCTGCCATTCTTCCTCAAGAGCCTAAAACACAGAAAGTTGTGATGTTGAGCGCTGGGATCCGGAGCAAAGTCGATATTCACTCACCACATAGGTGTTCCATATGGTTCAAGTCGGAGTTCTGGGAAGGCAAGTCCATATTAGGAACGTTTTTGCCCACCACCTATTGCCTCACAAATGCTGCTTTACGAGGGGGTGCACTCTCATGTTCATGGTAATAAAATCAATCATCGTCTCCGAACTGTACCTGTAATGTGCGCATAACAGTCTATAAAATGTATTTATTTCCTTCCGCATTTAACGTATTAGTAAGTGGGACCACACCTTAACCACGAAAAACACCCCCATACCGTAACAACACTCTCCCCATACATCTATTTTCTCTCTACACGACGGCAGGTAACGCTCTCTAGGCATTTGCGAAACCCAAAATCAGGTTGCCACAGGGTACAGCATGATTCATCTATCCAAATCACTCCGTTACAGTCATTCTCTATCTAGAGGCGTTGCCCATTACACCACCTCAGTCGTAGCATAGCACTGACTGTATAAATACACTGATCAGCCATAACATTATGATACCGACCTACTATCGATATGAACCCGTCCAGCCGTTGGCAGCGTCACCTGGCGAGGAATGACTGCTGGTCAAACAAACGCAGGTTGCATGTAGTATCAGTGAGCGTGCTTACCGTGTGTAGAATGGAGAAGGCGTGCAATCTATCTGAGTTCGACCGACGGGGGATTGTGATGGCCCAGAGGTTCGGCACGAGCAGTTTGGAAACTGCACAACTTATCGCGTGTTCGATGAGTGCTGTGGTGAGTGTCTTCAACCCGTGGCGAAACCACGGTGAAACCACGTCCAGACGTTGTCGGACAGATGTCGGTCGTCGTAGGCTGGGCAGACAGATAAACCAGGACAGGCGGCAAACTGTGGCGGCACTAACATCATACTTTAATGCTGGACAGAGGTCAAGCTTTTCTGAACACACAGTGCACCGAACACTCCCAACGATGGGCCTCCGCAGCCGACGACCCATGCATATGCCAATGTTAACACCACGACATCGCCAACTACGACTGCAAATAGCACGTGACCATCGGCACTGGACGTTGGCACAATGGCAGAGCTTCCATGGCCTGGTGAATCCCGATACCTTGTTTATCATGGTGATGGGAGGGCGCGAATCCGTCGTCTTCCAGGGGAACAGCTCTTTGACACCTGTACTGCAAGACGGAGACAAGCTGGCGGAGGCTTCAATATGCTATGATAAACATTTACATGGGCATCCATGGGTTCTATGGAGCTCGTGCAAGGCACCATGACGGCCAAGAAGTATCGTTCACTGGTTGCAGACCACGTCCATCCCTTGATGACGATCAGGTGTCTCGATGACAGGGGTATTTTTCAACAAGATAATGCGCCACCGTGTTCCTCGAACCACTTCATCACGCTCCTGGCCTTGTGACACGACGCATTATCTTGCTGAAAAACACCACTGCCTTCGGGAAACATGATCGTTATGAAGGCGTTTACGTGGTCTGCAACTAGTGTACGATACTCCTTGGCCGTCTTGGTGCCTTCCACGAGCTCCGCTGGACCCATGGATGCCCGCATGAATATTCTCCAGAGCATAATGGAGCCGCCGCCAGCTTGTCTCCGTCCCGCAGTACAAGTGTCAAGGAGCTGTTCCCCTGGAAGACGACGAATTCACGACCTCAATCGGTATGATAAAGAAGATATCGAGATTCGTCAGACCATGCCACTGCGCCACCGTCCAGTGCCTATGGTCACGTGTCCATTTCAATCGTACTTACCGATGTCTTCGTACATGCATGGGTCGTCGGCTGCGGAGAGCCATCGCTAGGAGTGTTCAGTGTTGTGCGTTCAGCCACACATATACTCTGCCGAGCATTAGTCTGATGTTAGTTCCGCAACAGTTCACGACGTGTGCTGTTTTACTAGTCTGTACAGGCTACGACGTCCGGCATCTGTAATGAGCGATGGCAGCCGAACCAGACGACATCTGGATATGGTTTCACCTTGGTTTCGCCATGTGTTGAAGACACTCACGACAGCATTCCTCGAACACGCGAGAAGTCGTGCAGCTTCCGAATCTCGTGCTCCGGGCCATCATAATCTGCCCTCGGATCGCGCTCCTTTCCCATTTCACGCACGGACAGCACGCTCACTGACACTATATGCACCGTGCAGTCATTCCTCGCAAGGCGATGCCGCTATCGCCTGCACTGGTTTATGTCGATAACAGGAGGGTCGTCATAATGTTGTGGCTGATCAGTGTAACTAATTATTCTGACAGTGCTATCCTACGCATTTGAATGACAGCAGTACGACCTGGACATGCATCTTTCGCAAACTTTGTCATCTTTTGCAAGTACATGACATACTAAAGAATCTCATTGCTTCGAATCATTTAGTTCATTGGAATCACACGCGCTAGTCAAGTTTACCTTTGATTCTGATGTTGAAAATTCCAAGTTTTCTCTTATCATTTGTACGGTTCGCCTTTTGACCTGCTTTCTTTTCCGTAATTTTTGTCTTTTCCGATCTTGGCATTTTTTTTATTTTTATTTTTATTTTTGTTACCCCTCCGTAAGTTGGCAGACTAAATTCGTTGCAGAAAAGAAGTATCAAACGCAGTATTTTAAATACTCTACCTCTGGATACAGAAATATGTGAATATTACTCCTGTTGTACATGTATGTAACAATAAATTATACATTTGGTCTTACCTTTTAAAATTCACGTAAGGAGAAATGGTGACAGAAAATGTATCATTTCATTGAATTAACTCAGTGACGACTGGTTGCTTCATATTGTTTCCAGCCGGTCTTGTGGTTAACCATATGAGACTGAATTAATTTTTTGTAAAGTTTTGGATATTTCCTACAGAAATGTGTTATATAGGCGTCATATAACCTACCAAAACTAGTTTCAAGCGTAAAAATTAATTAGCGTATTGCTGTGTCTGTGTTGTTCAGAAGCATGTATCCGAAGGAACGTTGCATTGTACTTCTGAACAATACAGGCATTGCATTATCATTTTTATCTGCCGATTCCCAGCAAGCGAAGTTCGAGTTGAAAGCTATTGTAACCACACTATTGTCATTCCACCTTGCAATTACTGTAATGCTAAACTTGTCGCCTTTCACATCAGTGCTCCCCCTAGGGGGCGTCATCTTGTTACTGTCCAGTATGGGGCATTTTGAGATCCAGTTTTCTCTAATTGTCCCTGTTCTTTGGATTCCTTTACCACGTAATTCAGTAAGGAGGGAATATGATGTGAAGTATTTGGAAAAAAAAGAAAGAAAGATAGTAGCAGTTCTTCCACAAATACAATTACACATCAGCGTACTGAAGAATAACACATGCTCCAAAGCCAAAGTGTTGTTAGTTCTCCTGTAGATTAGTGCTCAAACCTTTATAAGGATCCATCCATATAATGTATTCAGCTCTTGTAGCTCTAGCCAAAGTTTTGTTGCCGTACCGTATTGGTTTTCCTCTAATGAGCTGCTTGCATCCTTGTTTACGGAAGTAACACACCATAGTTTCAGCAACGCCATGTTTTCCTTCGTGGGATGCATTTTCCTGGAATCGTGTGTTGAGCGCGTCAAATTATTGCCTCGTTTTAGTGTACCTGTCTGACTTATTTAGACTTTCATTGCCACATATGTGTAAGTTGTGCATTATGAATTTGAATCTGCTGCGGTAAAAAGCCCCAGCAGCAAGATTATTATGGGAATCTGATAATGTTTCCCAGCGCAGATTCCGTGTCAGTGCTTCAATATAGCTGCTAAATAAAAGAATTGCAATAAATGATCTCATTTCAGTTGAAGTCATATCACCCAGACTATTATCTTCGGCGGCATCAAAAAATTATCGAAATATTTGCGAAGGGCCTCGATTGTTCAGAACGTAATATTGTTGAAGAACAAATTTTTTCCAATGATACATCTTCCTCCTCTTTGCATTACCATTTTAATCCTGTCTGCCTTCCCCTGCCCCTGCCTATCCTCCTCTTGCTCCTACCCTTCCAATGAAGGGGATGGGGGCCGTTGGTGATATCTGACTGCTGACATCCATGATGTCGTCATTGTAGTCATCGTTTTCCAGCATTCTCAGAAGTGAAATTCCTGTGTAAAAAAAATAACAGTAAATAATCATTTGCTATAAACGAACTACCCTTTTGTTAGTGATGTTTTATATGCAGCACAACAATACGCATCATACATCACTTCGGATTATTAGTTGATATTATAAGTTTTGCACCGTAATATAACAAATAGCCTACATTCAGAGTTGTGTATATAGACCTAGATATTACAAATAACTATAATGTATAGTATTCACCTTTCACATACAATGCGATAGCATTCTGTAGCTTTTCCAGTCACAGGGACATTAACACAGCTTTCCAGTCACATATACAAATCGTGACTGCAAGATTCTGATTGCTGACGCCAACTCAAACTTCTAACAGTGACTTAACAGTTAATACCAACTGGTGTTCACACAATCAGAACACACAATAGGGTTCTAAGCAAAATAATGCATAGCGCCCCCAATGTAGGACGTCACACTTACCTCTGTTAAAATGCTGCTAGCTACTAGCGGGCTACTACTCGTTGCCCATTGTCAGGTGGGTATCTTGCTTCGGTGTTCACTGCAGCCTTTCCAACTTCGCGATTGCTGGACACCATACCATCCTCCACTGTAGGCGACCGTGTCTCTTAGGAGAATTATCTGTAAATTTTTCTATTTCGCTGGATGATCTCAGAAGCCATTAGGATGAGCCTTGATCGTTTCCCAGAACATGTTCAACAAATTTTTAGGAGTAGCCCATGTTTTGCTCTTCCTTGCATTGTCCCACAATGCGCACGGTTTGTCCGGCGTAATGCAGACCGCACTCAAGTTTTATTTTGTGTAGCCCTGGCGTTCTGAGACCTACCGCATCTTTTACTGGTCTGAGTAGTTGGCGAATCTCGGTGGAAGACTGAAGTTTGGTTTAATTTTATGTCCCCTTACATGATATGCAAAAACGGGAGGTGGCAAAATTAAACCGGTATTCAGGCCTCCGTCAAATACCCACCAATGACTCAAACAAGTAAGATACGGCCGGTCTCAGAATTCTTAGAGCCTATAAAATACTCACGGCAGTCATTCCCAGTTGGCGGTGGCCGACGAGTACTTGGTCGATAGTTCGTTCCATTGAATCACTTTACTCGGCTGGAACCGCGAAAACATCCTGATGGGCATGTGTAAATACTAACTGATAATAGATCATAACACATTCTGGTAACAGACAAAGAATGCAGTCCCTTTAGATTATTGTGGAAAACAGGTAAATAATTGTATACATATACTAATTTGTTCTGAAGTGTCACTATGACATTATATTTTGTTTATACAATTGCTTCCAAAAGATGAAAGATGAAGATTACACTGTACGTATGGCACTATCACCTGACGGACCATCGGTGGTATGATATAAAAATTCACCGTGAGAGTGAATATTCAGTTATATGAACACATTACAGTCTTTCGAGGTGGTGATGTTAGTGGGAAACTGGTGTTCGCATAGAGTTGCTGGCTGATCACGATACCACTCACACTGAAACAGCATACCATCTTGTATGTTCGAGCCGCACCGACGAGTGAGGGAGTCTCCTACCCTATGGAGCTGAGCTGAGCATGTGTTCGCTATGAAGGAGTTTCCTTGACATTGACAATGGATATCCGTTGCATTATGTCCAATCCGCCATCCTTGATCTTCGGAAGGATGCAGGTTACACATTATTTCACTCTCGACTGCCTACCATCCTGCTTCTTCTCTTTCTGAGCGTTATTTGACCTTACTTTAAGTTCAGGAATTCGGACATGTGCATTGAATTCGGGGATAAATAAATGTTGCGTCTTTTGCGAGAAGGTCTGTGTACGCGCTCTGTTGGAGGCCTTGGTGCGATGGAATCCAGAGAAAGGTCACCAAAATTCCATAACGCTACAGTTGAGCCACCATCTACATTATGTAACTTGAACGTTATTGTTTCTCCGGGATGCTGGGACATTGAGAGCTGATCGTATACTGCTGGCAGGCGTGATCAAGCTCCACAGTTTGTAAACAGACTGACATCAGCTGAAACATAATCGAATCTCTCCACGGGTACTTTACCCAGTAGGCTTTCGCGAAAGGAGAAGTAACCGCAATTTACCGCTTGTAGCACTTGGTTTCCAAAACAAGCACGAGTGACAGCAGCTGTCCTCCCTTCTTGGAGGATCAATCCTTAATTGACCAATTAAACACAATAATTGTAAATTGCCAGGACAGCTCGGCACCTCACTAAACTGCCTCACGGCTTTACTTCCGTCCCATTAAGTGCGACATCGATGGCGCATTTATTTAATGCAACAGTTATGCTGCTACGAAAATGTGAGTGCGAGAAAAAAGGTGAGAATTGTGGCCGTTATGCTTAGATATGCCAGGTTTCCCGATGGCCCAGTGCCACGGGAACAGCCGGTCAACAGGCAAATTTGAACGGCGGAGCTATACTCCAAAGAAAAAGAAAAAGAGCCCCCCCCCACGAAGGAATTATCCGAATTGGGTTTGAGGAATAAGAGGATGCGGGAACTCTTCCACAGGTCGGGGTAGAAGCCGGTAGAGAGGATGACGTTATAGAGATTGGCAAGGACAGTCAGGAGGGAGAAGGGGCTTTCTGTAAGTTGGCGGCAGATGACACAGACGTGACCAGTGACCCTGTTGCGTTTGGACCGGAAGATAAGTTTAGTGTCTTCTGCTGTGATTGGAGTGTTGATGTCGGAGGGGGGCAACTGCCCCAAGTATTGGAGACCAGAAGGACAGCATGATCGTTCACTCAACTTCCATACTAAGTCACGACTTGTCTTATTCAAGCGCTATTTAGTAAGAGAGATCAAGTCGATGAGTTATTGGATACAGGTTCCTCCTTGTGTGCATAAAAGGTGGAACCTATATCCAATAATTTTAACTTCAAACACGGAAAAAAAAATAAGAGCTGCAATTCCAAAAGTTGAACAAGTCGATGAGTGTGAAACGACCGCAGCGCCACCTTCTCAGGGTCTTCATAGTCGCAGAAGGATGGAAAGAAACCGGTACAACGCTGACGTAACAGTGGCGCCTTGATTTCTGGGGTATGCAACCCTCGATATTGGACTCTTACTCCCTCCGTTCCTGATCTCTAATGGTGATCCGTCTGTCTGGCGGCCGCATAGGAGAAATGTGTGCGTCATCTACTCCCGTCTCTTGTATCGTCACCAACGACACAGAAACGACTGTAAAACTGTACTGGCAATCATGACAGCTACCAGCACTATACAGATGTACTCAAGACACAGCTCTGGCTCTTTGGAAAGGGAAGGAGCCACCGTACACGACGAAAGAAAGTCCTTCCAATTAGGCTGCTGAACCTATCCTTCAGGCTCTTGCAGCTAACAATACCTTATAAAGCTTTCGTTCGGTTTTTCTTTTCTTTTTGTACACCTTCAGGAGGCTACCTCCATGGGCATCCACTATTGAGTTTCCAAAATTACGAATGTAGAGTATCTGCAGAAAAAATATTTAACCAGGTTACCTTCCATTCAGAGGTTGTCGCACACAGCGAGCATTATTTTTTATTTGTAAATAATAGATTTCAGCTATCAGTCATCATTTGGAATTTTTATTGGCAGATCTAGATTTCAGCTAGCAATTAGCCATTCTCAATGCACCATCCTTCTTTGGTTAATGCATGTAATGCCTGTTAGTCTGGCTTTGTACACAGTTCCATGAACTGCCATTCTCAATGCACTATTCTTTTTTGGTCAATGCATGTAGTGCATTGAGAATGGCAGTTCATGGAACTGTGTACAAAGCCAGACCAACAGGCATTACATGCACTGACCAAAAAAGGATAGTGCATTGAGAATGGCTAGTTGCTAGCTGAAATCTAGATCTGCCAATAAAAATTCCAAAGGACGACTGATAGCTGAAATCTATTTCTCGTGGTCGTGCGGTAGCGTTCTCGCTTCCCACGCCCGGGTTCCCGGGTTCGATTCCCGGCGGGTTCAGGGATTTTCTCTGCCTCGTGATGGCTGGGTGTTGTGTGCTGTCCTTAGGTTAGTTAGGTTTAAGTAGTTCTAAGTTCTAGGGGACTTATGACCTTAGATGTTAAGTCCCATAGTGCTCAGAGCCATCTATTATTTACAAATCAAATATTTAACCTCTTGACTTCCTGCTATTCACTTCTGTGAATGGAGATTTATTTATTTTTCTTTCAATGGTGGGCATGCCAGTTGGTTCTGCGCCCTCTTCCACTAACTGAACTGTCTATCGGGTGCTGCCTCCTTTGGAGGGTCTGTGATACTATGTGCTGTTTCGAAAGCACAATCTACTATGGTCAGGGAAACCTTCTTGACACGTAGGTTAGCCCAAAAAATCTAGCAATGGAATTCAACGATCAGTCGAAACCTAGGCCGAGCGCCCATCTGTTCTCAATTTAAAGAAAGCCACACGTTCTCTTAAGTAATGATTTTGCTACAAATTTCTCCCTAGATCATACTTTATTTACAAATATACATGGCGTTTCGAGCAGCGGTTGAAATATGAGAGATACTTACCACTGACGCTGCTCCAACGCGTTCCTTAACAGACAGTAATTCACTTAACTCCTGCCACGATGTACGTAATCAGATAAGCACAAATTATACTTCGAGTGTCAGCCATTACTCCAGCCACGCTTAATACACGCAAATCCACTCCACGAATTGAAATCCTGATCAGATAATTACTTCTATGATAGCTCGTTACCACAGACCCCGAATTGATTTATCCCAGACCTACCAGACCGAAAACTATCTCTCTCTCTCTCTCTCTCTCTCTCTCTCACACACACACACACACACACACTCACACTCACACTCACAAAGCGACTTAAAGATAATGCTGAAAGGGATCAGGAAGTTTCTGTATTATTGTTTCGTGCAAACCAATATTGGTAGTGCTGTTGCTACTTTTTGTCGCTCACAAACCTCAGTTCTAGTATAATATATTTGTCCAAATCAGATGTTCAAATGTGTGTGAAATCTTATGGGACTTAACTGCTAAGGTCATCAGTCCATAAAGCTTACACACTACTTAACCTAAATTATCCTAAGGACAAACACACACCCCCATGCCCGCGGGGGACTCGAACCTCCGCCGGGACCAGCCGCACAGTCCATGACTGCAGCACTCCAGACCGCTCGGCTAATCCCGGGCGGCTCACAAACGTCGAATCAGAAGAACATATAACAGTTTCATATGTCAAGTAAGTGCACCATACGGCTGATATGTCATGTTGCTGGTTTGTCTAATCGTAGCACATTGATCTCAAAACACCAGAAAAATTTTATCGTTGAATCAAGCGACCGATAGTCATATCTTCAGAAACACCGAACCTCCTCAGTGGTTGGCTGTTTGCGCTACGTGAAAAGTCGTAAAGCGAGTGTGTCATACTTTTCCTCGTTCAGATGACTGCGCATTGTCGATGCGAACCAGGATGTCTCCTGCGCGGCTGCTTTTTCAAATATTCAAAAGTGTGTGAAATCTTATGGGACTTAACTGCTGAGGTCATCAGTCCCTAAGCTTACACACTACTTAACCTAAATTATCCTAAGGACAAACACACGCACCCATGCCCGAGGGAGGACTCGAACCTCCGCCGGGATCAGCCGCACAGTCCATGACTGCAGCGCTCCAGACCGCTCGGCTAATCCCGCGCGGTGGCTGCTTTTTCCCACGAGCGACTATCTGTTCGTTTATTTGCTTCAAATGACCGCTGGATTTTCCTGATAGTTAGGTTATTGGAGTCTGTGTGTCGTAGTTAAGAACTTCTGTGCTACTAACTGCCGTCGAATGTGGACTGGTGTTTTTTTCCCACATTGATCGGTAATGTCGACATGGCACTGGTACGACCATTATCTCCCCCCCCCCCCACCCACCCCCCCAAAAAAAAAATCCCTATTCGATTCCTTGCTTCTCTCTCAGGTATGGCCAGTGAACAAGGCCCTACATACTACGACGATAGTAGTAGAACAAACTTCATTTCAGTCCATTTTGTTAGTGTTGCTTCCCTACATCAGGGTGAGGTATGCACTCAGGGTCAAACTTGTTGTTCTCCTTTGATTGACAGGTAATTAACCTATTGTTCTCCGTTGATTAACAGGTAGTTAACCTATTGTTCTGCTAAAAGGATCCTTCCTTTTGATAAGAGGCACTTAACCTATTGTTCCGTCACCCCCTCCCACTCCCCTTCCCCCTCAGGAAACCTCATCTCACGCTGCTACAGGTACACTTTCAGATCTGAGTTATTGTAATAGCTCCTCTCAGTCTTGTCAGTTTGATTGACTCTTAATTAAATTGATCAATTAATTAACTGATCACCCACTCGTAAACCTCCTCCCATCTCCTCCCCAGAAAATGGTGGGAAGTTCAAATACCATCAGTACAATGCAACACAGCATGGCTACCTCCACTAACCTAAGAAAATGGCGGGAAAAAAGGGCACTTTGACTATCTCCAGTAACTTAAGTCATCTGACCGCCACCTCCTCCTAGGAATTGGCAGGAAGAGGACTCGACCTGTGCTGGACATACGTCTTCATTTTGCATGCACTATTTATTTAAACAATTAGAGGCACTACCACCATCAAGTGTGTCCACCCCAAGGTCAGGAGTCAAACTGACCTACTACATAGTACTGCCACCAGAGGGCGCTCTCGTCTGTCCCATGACGTAATCCAAGATGGTGGTCTGGTGGTGGAGAGGAAGGATCTCATAACAGGAAATTCAAGGGTATATTGTTTATTTTTTAAAAAATCAGTTTGTGGGGGTTGGATTTCTCTTGCTAATCATTCTCTGCTGTTTGGAAACATGTAAGTCTTGTTAGAAGTAATTACGTGGGGCAAATATGTTGCATAAGCTAATGTTCGGCACTGTACTCTGGTTGTATTAACCTAATGTTTGGTCCTTTGTCGGCACTTACCCTATTGTTCAGTTAAGTGGTTTTCCATGGCACCCCCATTTCCTTAAACTGTTGTACCGCCTTTGATACAAAATTAAATAATTAGTCACATCCTCCCACCATTTTCTGGTACACGTTTCGAACTTCATGTGCTTTTGAACGCCGTTTCTGGCGCATTCTTCTTTGTCGCCCATCCCCTTAAACTATTGTACTATTGATGCTCATGGTGAACCTATCACGCACCCGCTACTACTAAGTATAATACATAGTCAATAACCGATTGCTGTCAATACGAAATAATACTGACCTAAAATCAACGATGGGTGGACATGACTTATAAGTTTTTCTTGCGAGTGCTACCACCGTGTCTTAGAAAGAGAGGCATAATCGTCTTAAAAACCGCTATATGTTAAAAAAAAACCCAAACATATTACCATCCATCATAAGCGGTCTTGGTTGTACAGGTGCACACAAGTATCCATGCTAAAAGCTATACTGGGCTTATAAATCCACGTATGGGATTACCTATGAATGACATGGTTTTTCCAAATACCGTGACACTGTATATAGACTGTGATCACAGGAGTGTATATTATCACAGCAGCAGTGCTGTTACACGTCGCCGACGGTGCACCCTTGTAGTAAAATTACCGAATTTTGAAAGTGATTAGGCTAAAGAGCGCGGTATGAAACCAGTAATTACAACCCCCTCATGCTGCCGTTGCTAGATATTTCTCCAGTATTTGTAACGCATTCTGACTCAATGCAATGTCAGACAGAGGGTCGGTGATATATCCACTGGGCTATAGGCGATGGTTGATTGAGAAGGATAACAAACAGTAGATGGTGTGATGATTGAGGTTGTAAGAAATGTACACTAGCTTTTCAGATCTCTAGTGCTACGCTATCGACTAGAAATGCCGTCTGGGATTTGGAATCAGTTCCCCCCCATTCAAGCACAGTCCTGCGTTGGATCCTATGGAGAAGTTTTTTAATGATTACAGCCATTAGTGAATCATATTTCAGGCATTCTCATATCTCGAAACGAGTCACCTTTCTCGAATCTATTTGCTACAGTAAAATTTCCGCCTCGTTTTAGGTAGTCCCTATGCATCCTGCAACTGCCCACTCAGACTGCGCTACCATCCCTGCAGCTTTGCGCACGTGATCATTGCAGTGTAAGTCGGAACTGAGTAGGGGTCGGAGGAAACCATATCTACCACCTCCTGCAACCCGTATTGAAGCAGACGAAGCTGAGTTACTGCGAAAGAACTGTGTTTTGACCATTCGATGGAAACAAAGCCTGATCCTGCAACACGAGGTAGTATAAAAGACAGTATGGGAACTGGGGGGAAGGATGTGCATTTTGCTAAATTCATTGTGGTGTTTCTCCAAACTACAAGCAGGTACTATACATCCACGTCCTTCATGGCCCATTCACATATATCACCCCAACATTCTATCGTCGTTATTCCATTCCATCAACCAGAGAAAAATTACGAAAGCTCCACTAACCTTTCATCCGATAGAGAACTCGATAAGATTTTTACTGCATCCCTCTCCTCCCATATATCAAAAGCAAATACCGCATGCGTGCTGGCATCGAGCACATATGACGATCCTATTAAATATACAGTTGGTGATCCACTACACAGACCAGTTTAAAGTGTCATCACCTGGAGTGTAAGGAGGATGACCATAGCCCACAGACCATACTGTAAGTCGCAAGACCCAGCGTCGTTGTTTGAAACATTGTTTTTTTTCTGCTGTAACATGCTTTGTTCACTGCCATACATTTTGTTTTTCCACCACGACTCCGAGGTAAGTAATTATTGTATGCATTAACTTCCTGTAACACTGCTTTATGAATTCTGTGAAGTAAAGTAACTTTTCTACGTTATAAATCACTATTACTGTGGAACTAGCAGGCGGTTTTCTGCTAATGTAGATACAAAAGTGGACGCTAGTTAAAAAAGATAACAGTATGTTCTGCAAATAGCCACACGGACCTCCAAAGTTATCCAGTAGATCATTATAAATTGTAAACATTCCTTATTCCTCCATTGGGATACTCTCGAAATTACGAGCTGTTCAATAAGTAAACTGTAAATGTGTGACTAGAGCCTCCCTTCGGCTAGACCGTTCGCCGGGTGCAAGTCTTTCGATTTGAGGCCACTTCGGCGACTTCCGCGTCGATGTACAATAAGTGATGATCATAATTTTTTTAACGGTCATGATTTCTCTTGCTATGATTTAGCCTTATGATATTCGGTTGTCCTAAAATGTAACAAACTCTCCGTACTAGTTTCATTGTTGTCATTCCCGATTCCTGCCAATGAGAGGTAGGTAAGCTGAGATGTTCAGTATCGCCTACCGCAACAATGGAGGTGGCGCG
Organism: Schistocerca serialis cubense; assembly: GCF_023864345.2. Taxonomy (NCBI): domain Eukaryota; kingdom Metazoa; phylum Arthropoda; class Insecta; order Orthoptera; family Acrididae; genus Schistocerca; species Schistocerca serialis. Next base: position 329,445,640 of record NC_064646.1, on the reverse strand, counting down.
CAGTGAACAATGTGCGATGTTGAAATTGCTTTCGTCCCAACAGATGTTCAGCTGAGGCCTATGCGATGTTACCTGAGGCCTGTGGATGGCCTGTTCTTCCCTACAGTACAGCTCTAAGATGGTTTAAATTTTTTAAAGAAGATAGACAATCAGTTTCAAAGGAAGGGGAGGGTGGGGGGTCGTTCCAGTTAGGCCCGTTTCACACTGGGATACTACTGACAGTCGCCAGTGATGGTCGCCGGTGTCTGTGGTGAACACTCCTGGATCACTGGTGTCCGACACCGCAGGTATTGCCAACTGATTAGTTAGTGAAATGGACTCATACAGGGTACCAACTAAATTTCGCTAGCGTTTTATGGTCTGAAAAATAAGTTGCTAAATTTGAAAAAAGAACGTACAACTTACCAATTTTGTTTTTCTCATCCATGCTCTTCTCATTGAAATCAGGCACAAATTTCGTTATAATTTCTTGCCACGCATTCGTTTTCATCACTTTGTTGCTATAGTCATCGCTTTTGACATCCCAAATAGCAGCACGGCTTTCTACTTCACTTATATAATCTTCCGTATTAATCAGATATAAACTTATGGGGCAGCCGGCGTGGACGAGCGGTTTTAGGCGCTACAATCTGGAACCGCGCGACCGCTACGGTCGCAGGTTCGAATCCTGCCTCGGGCATGGATGTGTGTGATATCCTTAGGTTAGTTAGGTTTAAGTAGTTCTAAGTTCTAGGGGACTGATGACCTCAGAAGTTAAGTCCCATAGTACTCAGTGCCATTTGAACCATTTAAACTTATGGCTACAGTGTGTACAGTGTAATGTACAATGAATGTTTCGCGTCGTTGTCTCAAAAATGGCTGCCGTCTATTGGCAAATCTGCAGCGCTGTGTCTGTGACCTGTGTCCCAGTGCGAACACTCCAATTCGAACTGATGCATCTCCGGCAGTGAGAGCACAGTGACCCTGTCCGTCACATGTGGCGAGGGTGAGTCACTGCTGCGTCACAGTGGGTCTGTGAGGCAGTGCAGTGTCCCGGTGTGAATGCTCCTGTTCAAACGAATGTATCTCTATCAGTGACCGTCCTGGTGACCGTCACAGGTCTCCCAGTGTGAAACGGGCCTTACTGTTCGTATGGAAGAAAGGAAACATCACCGCGGCTGTCATTCTGAGAGAGGATCGATGAACAAACCAACAAACACTTTCTGAAACATAGAAAACGTTAGTTGGTGACAAAAAATTTGCCTATGGGACGTGTTTGTGCGCTGTGGTTTCCAAGATTGCTGATTCCCGAACAAAATTTGGAAGCTGATATTAGACGAGGATCTGCTGTTTGCTTCAATCGCAATCACTGCTGACGAAACTTGGCTACATCATTATGATCCTGAGAGCAAACAGCAAAGCTCAGTACTGCAATCTCCTTCATCACCAACCCCAAAAAAGCAAATGTGGTTGCTTCTGCTGGAAAACTTACGCGAATCTCATTCTTTTTGTATTCATGGAATATTGTACCTGCACACACTACGATAATCGAACAATATTACACGGATGGCCTGAAAGGTTTGCAAGTCGCAGAAGACCACATATTCGTGAAACAGGACGGATGCTGCACCACGATAATGCATGGCCGTATATAGCAGATGTTGTAACTGAATATCGTGCAAAAATCAATGTGAAATGCATCCCTCACTCTCCTTATAGTCCGAATTTAGTCCCATGTGACGTTTTTCTAACTCCTAACCGGAAGACACCTACGTTGGAGACATTTTCCCTCATTAGAAGCAGTAGTCAAGGTTGCGGAGGCGATTCTGAAAAACCTTTCGAAACGTGATTTCCAGCCTGTCTTGGTATACCGCCGTCGCATACAAAGGAGACTTTTTTCAGAAGAATCGTCAAAATTATGACGATGAGTAAAGGGATGAAGTCAAAACAAATTCATGATTATTCTCTACTGAACGGTCCTCTTACTTGTGTATTTGCCCATTTCGTTCAGTTAAGAACGACATATTGAGATCTATTTACAAGGAAGCAGTGAATCCAATCACAGATCTGGTCCAATACTCTGTAAGCTTGTATTTTTTTCACTGAACGACAGTGTGCAACTGTATCAAATGTCTTCCATATCGTGAGCGCTTTTATCTCCGGCGCTCTGTGTCTCATGGACGAACAGAGAGAACTGCATTTCTAAAGAACTCTATTTGCGAAATGCATATTTATTTTTATAGAGAAGATTTTCGTTCTCAAAACTTCTCATAATGCTTAACCATAAAACATGCTGCATTATTCTGCAACATAGGCCTATGGCTTGAGCTCTGTGAGGCTGTATGAAGGACTCTCACAGCTTTATAAACTTACTGCGAAATGGATAAAGATTTGTTGATTCTCAGCACTTGTGCAATGACTACCAAGAAACTCCATCAAATCTACACTGAAGCTCCGAAGAAACTGATATAGGCATGCGTATTCAAATACAGAGATACAGGTACGTAAACAGGCAGAATACGGCGCTGCGGTCGGCAACACCTATATAAAACAACTGTCTGTCGCAGTCTTTACATAGGTTACTGCTGCTACAATAGCAAGTCATCAAGATTTTGAACGTAGCGTTCTGGTCGACGCATGAGCGATGGGACACAGTAGCTCCGAGGTAGCGATGAAGTGGGAATTTTCCCGTACGGCCATTTCGCGAGTGTACCGTAAATATCAGGAGGCCGGTAATACATCAAATTTCTGACATCGCTGCGGCCGGAAAAAGGTCCTGAAAGAGCGGGACCTACGACGACTGAAGAGAATCGTTCAAAGTGACAGAAGTGCAACACTTCTGCAAATTGCTGCATATTTCAGTGCTGGACCATCAACAAGTGTCAGCGTGCGAACCATTCAACGGATCATCGATATGGGCTTGCAGATTTCAGTGCTGAGCCATCAACAAGGATCATCGACATGGGCTTTCGGAGCCGAAATCCCACTAGTGTACCCTTGATGACTGCACGACACAAAGCTTTACGCTCCGCCTGGGCCCGTCAACTCCGACATTGGACTGTGGTTGACTGGAAACATGTTGCCTGGTCTGGTCGGACGAGTCTCATTTCAAATTGTCTACAGCGGATGGGCGTGTACGGGTATGAAGACAACCTCAAGAATCCATGGACCCTGCATATCAGCAAGGTACTGTTGAAGCTGGTGGAGGCTCTGTAATAGTGTGGGGCGCGTGCAGTTGGGGTGATATGGGACCTTTGGTACATCCAGATACGACTCTGACAGGTGAAACGTACGTAAACATCCTGTCTGATCACGTGCATCCATGCATGTCCATTGTGCATTCCGACGGACTTGGGCAATTTCAGCAAGACAATGCGACATCCCACACGTTCAGAATTACTGCAGGTGGCTCCAGAAACACTCTCCTGAGTTTAAACAATTCCGCTGCCCACCAAACTCCTCAGACACGAGCATTATTGAGCATATCTGGGATGCCTTGGAATGTGCTGTTCAGAGGAGAACTCCACCCCCTCCTACTCTTACGGATTCATAGACAGCGCTGTGCAGGATTCATGGTGACAATTCCCCGCAGCACTACTTCAGACATTAGTCGAGTCCATTTCACGTCATGTTTCGGCACTTATGTGTGCTAGCGGGGGGCCTAAACTATATTAGGCAGGTGTACCAATTTCCTTGGCTCTTCAGTGTAAATACTTAACTTATTGTGGTGGGGGTGGGGGCATGAAATCCAATGGCCTTGTATCTAGATTAGATCAAGTCTTGGTCCTATCTTCGTGAAATATACTGCTGTGGTTACTGTTGCGGTTTTGCGTTATATGTATGAGGCAGGCAGGTGCAACATTCCTTGACTGCTATCGGAAGACAGGTTATACTAGTTCATGAGCTGTCCATCTTATGATACCTAACGTTTTCGGTTTGGTGCCTCCAACTAAAGATGCTGGTTGTAACAGCGACATTCCTTCTCTCACTAAAAAGAAAGACGAGGAATCGCAAAGTTGTTATTTAAATCTTTTGTGTTCTTCGTGAGATTATGATTGCTCAGAGTACTGTAATGGACTTTCCCAAGGAGTTGAATATAGAGCAAGATATCACGCCTCGTCGAGTTGGAGATTGTTAAAAAGGCGGAACCTTGACCTAGCCGGAGAGAATGGAGCAGCATGAAGGAGATTGTGGGTTCTAAACTCCTCAGGTGCTATAAGCATTTTTTATTTTTAAATCTTTATTGAAATGACTTTGACCACCATTTTTATTTGATTAATCGATTTAAACGCAATTTTTTAATACCATTCCTTTGTCACATAATTTTAATCATAATATCAACTTCTTCATTTGCTCTCATTTTTCTTCCTGTCATTCTTCCTCCATTTGAAATCTTTGTTCGTGTGTTTTTAATTAATTTTATCCATTAATTTCGATTTAATTTCTTTTGTGTTATCACCCCGTTTTTTTTCGCTGACTTTATTGCGTTCATTACATCTATTTGTTATTTTGCTTGAATTTCGTTTTGCTTATAAAATCATTTTTCATTTAAATTTTCGTCTGCCTTAGTTTGTCCATAGTGCAATAGGCATTTAGGTTATGTTTTAAATGTTTGTATGACGATTACTGCGAAAAAAATTGCAGATCTGGCAATAAAAATAAATTTTCCACACCATTGCAAAAATATAAACAGATTATTTCCTCTTTTGCTCTTTAAATGACAGATCGAAATTCTCAAATAATTGAATTTTATAGTAGATAAATATAATAAAATTATATTCACTAAAATTATGATTGGAGAAAGAGTGATATAAAGAAAAAAATGAAACAAATGAATAAGTTCATACGATGATTAAAATGATGTGACAAAGGAATAGAAATAAAAAATTACATTTAAACCAATTAACTGAATAAAAATATGGATCGAAGTAATTTCAATAAAGATTTAAAAGGAAAAGAAAAATTGTGCACCTGGTGAGATTCAAACCTACAATCTCTTGCATGTGAAGCTGTTATTTCATACGGTGATTAAAATTACGTGACAAAGGAATAAAATAAAATTTACATTTAAACCAGTTAAATAAATGAAAATAATAGTCGACGTAAGTTCGATAAGGATTTAAAAATAGAACAAAAATTGTGTATCTTGCGAGATTCGAACTCAGCATGTGTAACTGTTATCCTAACCTTTTTTTTATTTTTTTCGCGGTATTGTTCGTTGCGTTTGGTCTGGGCGGACTCCACAAGACATTCGTTCATGTTGATCGTTGATTCCTTGACTCAGTTTTTTTTATTGCAGAGAGCACACAGAACCATTACACCATGCTAGTAGACTAGAGAATACACCTTTTTTAACGGTACTGAACGTCACACAAAATTCCGATTTTTTTGTCAGTTACAAACGAGGGCCTAACAGGGTAATGGTGGTAGTGTGTAATACCTGAAATCTGAACCTACATCACCGTATAGATAGTTTCAGAAAGTCGATAGCACAGCTGGGTCCTCACCCACTACCTCCGACTCGAGCACCATTGCACAGACATACAGAAGGATAAACATAATGTACTTCATCAATACTTCCACAGATAACATTATTTGAATCCCGTAGGTGCATCAACAACCACCGCAACATAACATATGGCCGTTTGAAAATATTAACGTTGAACGATAGCTTTGGGCGTCATTTCGTTATTAACACGTAGAACAATATTATTAATAACCATATCAGTGGCCCTTTTACTGATGACAACCAACCTTTCCGAACGCAATGTTTGCATAATCCTGCGGAATCAGCAGACATAAGAAGGTTCCACGCCAGCATGGGCTGCATTGTTCTTGTAAGATGATTGGAGCCCCAGCCCTTTCTTCACATACACTCATTAAAGTCTACCGGTGGCGATATTGTTGCGTGTTATTGCATGGCCATGAGATCTTCCACCACCAGATCATTGTTCAGTTTCGAAAATAAAAAAAAAATTCTTGCATAATACATGAATTTTCATATTTGCATTGGTAAAGAACCTTCCATTTCCAAACATTTTTATTGATTCACTTGGAAATACGAGAGATTGCAATCTGAATTGTTACACTTAGCGTAACTGATAATTTTTTGTTGTTTGCTGCCGTGTGGTGGCACTGAACCAGTCTTGATTGATTTTCGTATGCTAGGGACTTGAATCAGATATGGTACACTACAGTATGCCGCCAATACTAGAGGTTAAAGATTTAATTCAACCTCCGCTGTATGGAATATGGGCCCTCTATTCTCGGTCATTAATTGTTACAGCTGGGAAACTTGAGTTAAATGTTTTCATTTCGATCCACAGTCGGGCAAGGTGCGCGCTTGACAGCCTTCGGATGTTAGACCCCGCGCGCGCAGGCGCTAACGACTGCGTAATACATTGTACGATGCTCCGGGGACAACTGCTTCTGGCAGAGTATTTCACCGGTGCGCTGTTGGCAGGAGCGGCGGTCGAAGAACCAGACTCCGGTCGTTGCCTAGCAACACGGCTGGTTGCCATAGAGACAGCAGCGCACGGTCTGCCGTCACTGCGCATGCGCCGTCCCACCGACCGTCGATAGACAGGCAGAGCCAGCCGGCTGCTACGTCGCAGACATCGACACGATGTACGCCCCTTCTTTTACACGCAAACACTTGTCAGCCCTTGCTGACTCAGTGTTAAGTTTATCTCCCCTGTAACTCAAGCCAACTGACACGCAGTAGGTCAAAACTCGCGGAGATTGTCTCGCTCCTCCGGTGACGCCGGAATGGCATCCACTTTAGCGAATCACAGTTCCCGCGTTCTCTCCCCTAAGTTCCGACCAGTGGAAAGTGGTAGGGGCGACGGCTCGGTGGGGGCGCAGCCGAGAGCTGCCGGGTGGGGGTGACGGAACATAGCTGTAAAATCCTTTTCTCTACGGTGCTAGTTAATTAAAACACGTTCCGAGGTGCGCGACCTCTCGCCGCCAAAAATTATGGGATGATGACGCGCCATTGTAATCTCTGCCTTTCCTTCCCGCTGCCATCCCGCCGCGGTTGCCGCTCAATTAGTGGTATTTAACCCACTCTTCAGTTGGCAACAGGTGTTCCGCTTTATGCGACAGCTATGAGCGTCATATTTCATGTTCGGACGACGGCGCGCTAATGGAAAGAAGAAGAAGACTGTGGTCCGAAACATCGCGATGTGACACACTTTTGTGTTCCTATATTGGTATCTAAAACAGCTAATTGCATCAATTACCACAGAAGACGCATTACTTCGCAGCAATGCGCGACGGGACAGGTTAGGAGAGACTTTGGCATGGTCAGTAGTTACGCAAACCACGGAGTGATGCCGAAGAACATTAAGATCAACATCATTATTTATCTGAATTATTCATTCTCAAACATTCGAAAATACTGTGTTTATTTGATGTGCAAGGCTCTACACCTTTATAACGAAATCCTATATTTCGATATGTAGATAATTTTATTGTACCAAGTAAGCTGTCCTCGCAAAATTATCATTATTAAAGACCTACACAAAACCTGTCCTCACAGAATTATCATTATTAAAGAGCTTCACAAGATACGCAGATTCTTTACTACTGATTTTACAACGCTGTGTATTACATTTCCCAGTTCTTTCCGCTTAGGACATTCGTATCTTCTCTGATGCCATACGAACGTAATCAAGATCTTTCGAGATGTCTTCGTCCTTCAGATTTTCCTGCGCAGATGTCATGGATTTTCTTTTCTTCAGATACCTAGTTTTAATTTTGTGTATGATTTTTCCTTCTCCATGAACGGTGTAGACTTAGGGGAGAGCGGAGAAATACCGTGCGCTTAAGCAATTTTTTAAGATGTTTCTTATTTTTCGAACTCAGCTTAGATGGTGAACATCTTATTTTGTCAAACATTCAGTTCCCTACACGTTTATGGTTCCATATTTAATATATTAGACCTATGTACATTTCTACAGGTGTTTTACAAAAATGTTACGTTGGACGGTACTGCCGCAAGGGATCCGGTAATACCATGCAGTGAAGCCATAGTACAAAATAGCATATAAAATGGCAAAAACTTTGTAAAAATAAAGCAACTGAAAAAAATTCGAACTTATTTACTTACAGTTCAATAATGTAAATTTCAAAATTTGTTAAAGTTCCAACAGAGAGTAAAAAATAAAAAATCCTTTTGTTCACATTTAGCGCGTATTTCACCGGCAGTAGTCACAAATGTACTTATCAGCAGTGTCACAGCCACTGCACTCTGAATGAACCCACACACTTCAAATCACACGCCGAAATCTCAGCTTCCCGTTTTTCCCTAATTCTCCACAGAATAGGCAAACGGAATTGTTGTCAGTCAATGTTCCAAAGATTCTTGTAACACGAGTTTTTCCGAAGGGGTCAGTGTCATCTATTTCATCGTCACTACAGAGTTTCTACGACCATGGGTCAAAACATCATCTAATGCAGACTCAAAAGAAATGTAACGTCGACATTTCATTATGCCAGATTGATGCACACTTTCTAAACATGCTTTTTCCCTTAGGCTTTAAGTCTGATTTTCCTAAAGATAATTCACTTTCTTTTCTTTCTTTCTTAATTTTGCGTTTTTACTTTCTGCACCATTTTTCAAACTAACTTTGTTGGGGCTCAAAGTGAATATTGAGGAATGCTGTTGTCTGGAACTTTTCTTCGATGTAAGAGGGCTTAGTAATGGAGAAATATCTTTGACTTGTAGCTCAGCTGCAGACTGAACTTGCGGGCCTAAGTCTTTGTCTGCATCATCGAGGACACCGGTCATTGTCTTTGTAGAAAAAAATGCACCTGTCCCATTACGTTCGTCATTTTCAGCGCTGCCATCCTCAACAACTAGTGTCGTAAAGCTGTCTCTTCTTGTGGGTGCAAAAGCATGAAGTCGTCGGCAATAAATTTGGTAGGATCTATTGGCAAAACCCCTATTTATCTGAAGCCAGAGATACTCATTAATATTTGGAATCCGCGTGAAGGCTTTGCGAAAGGCAGAAAAAATGTCATAGGGTGTAATTTTCTGATGGGGGCTATACTTCATAAAACTGTCACACTTTTGATTAAATGAAGCCTTCAAGCTGCTAAAAAAGGCCAAATCTAAAGGTTGTAGCCCGTGAGAGCAATGAGGTGGTATTGTTACCACTACTATTCCATTGTCCTTCAGAAAGGCTTCTGGGGATACGTGGGTAGTGTTATTATCGAAAAGCAAAAGAATGGTGTGGTTCTTAGATACCTCGGTAAAGTTAGCAAAATCCTTCAACCACTTTGGAAAGAGATCCTTGGTCATCCAACCATTCTTGCTACATTCATACATCGATTTCGGTGGCCTCCCTCCCTGTAGTGCAGGAGTCATCCTACGCCGAGGAAAAATAAACATGGAAGGCACATACACCCCACTGACACCTACTGCACAACACGTTGTAATGTTCTTCCCACGCTCCCAGCTAGTTGCTGAGCCAACTTGTCTAGTTCCTGTGGGTACTAAAACTTTTCCTGGTTTTTGATCCGCGTTTCATCAACTGTAAATTCTAGAGGCATTGAACTCATGGACGTCCATTACAGCGGTGAGGTTCGAGAAAAAGTTTATCTTCACTTGTGTTAAAAAACTGAGGTCCGGTTAAAACTGGTAGCCTCAGGTTTTCGAATGCTGACTGAAGGATTTCTTCTGAGACCCAGTGAGCCAATTCTTTCCAGCTATTTTGGATTGTTTGGTAAATGAAATGAAATGTCGTGTGGCTAGGGCCTCCCGTCGGGTAGACCGTTCGCCTGGTGCAGGTCTTTCGATTTGACGCCACTTCGGCGACCTGCGCGTCGATGGGGATGAAATGATGATGATTAGGACAACACAACAACCAGTCCCCGTGCAGAGAAAATCTCCGACCCAGCCGGGAATCGAACCCGGGCCCTTAGGATTGACAGTCTGTCACGCTGACCACTCAGCTACCGAGGGCGGACTGTTTGGTAAAATTATTATGAATATTATTTGGCTCGGCATATTCATACACTATCTTCTCAACTCCATTGAAGATACTCCATAAAATGTCCTCGTTAACGAAAGCATATGCTTGGCTATGTTATCCTCCTGTACTTTAGAAAATTTAGTTTTCTCCCTAAGCTTGCTTTAGAACAGTGTCCAGTTTTAACCTATCTTAAAGTTGATAAAGGTATTCCGTACAATCTTGCAGCTCCTCTACGGCTTTCAACAATCGTGGAGTGCACAATTCATTTCATGTTCGGTTCACCCTCGCCCCCTTTCAGGTGTTCTGACTATTCTTCACCATCCGCGGTAAAAAAAAAAAAAAAAAAAAAAAAAAAAAAAAAAAAAAAAAAAACACCAGCGTTTAAGATGCTTCCAAAACAATAATTCACGAAAAAACTAAAACAAATTACTGTATGGGGCAATAGCGTTCACCATGGGGTAATACCATGCATCCTGTGCGGTACTGTCCCGTGATTTGACCTAGCATTTTTGATTCTAACCCAACAATTACGATGTTTAAGTGCTAACATTTCATGTTTAAAACAAGCCCAAGAAATGCGCAATTAAATCGAGCTACTTTAAATGTTGTTACTATTAACATTCTTCACTCGTGATCTGCTGATTTTACAACAAAACAGTCGAAATCAAATGAAACCAGTTGTCAAAAACGACTGCGGCGTTAAAAGTTCACGATCTCTCTGGATCTGATTGATTGTAGTTCCTTCCACTATGTGGCAGCAGTAAGCGGCGCTCTTTAGTCCCTCTAGTGAACTAGAAAAAGCGGTGAATGTTTCTGTTGTTTTCTCAAATCATTCCAGCTGTGTGCTGGGAGGGTTCCTCCAATAAGGTCATACCCATTCCGTTTTCTGTAATTCCAGAGCTAAACTACCGCTGTGTCTCTAATGACGTCATACCCTTTACGTTGGTAATAAGATAGTGATTTTTATGTTGGTAATATGTTTGCAGTTAGCGGCTGTCAGTTGTAATTGTTGAAATAGCCGGTATACTAATACACACGTTTCTTGTCATGGAACACAAAGCAGTAATTCTGTACAGCTATACTATAACATATGGGAACGCAACAAATTAAAAACTTAACACAAATCTGACAATCGTCTAACTTCAGAATCTGCATAGAAATTATATTAAACTATAGAAAAGTTCAGATACAACAATCGGCGACACGTTAAACCATGCCTTTCAATCTCCTTCCATCCACTGCACCTTTTCCAAATTTCTTTATGTAGTGCGAAAATATTTAGTTACCGGCCCATGTCCACCCCTACGCTTTAATGTATTAGCTGTAAAGGTTGATTCTTATTACCGTTTAACAACCTCCGATGCGCCGTAGATGATACTGAGACACTTAATTTAAGACACACTGGGTCGCAAATGTCGGGAATACCTCAAAAGTGGATGCCAAATGTTGAACATGTGACGTAGCCTAATAAAACAAGCAAGACTGAGAGGAGCATCTTATAAGAACTGCTCTAGAATGCATGTAGATGCCAAAATAATTGGTGAAGAATGCAGGTGCTTTCGTATTATTTAGGATTTTTGTCCCGTAAGTTAATCGGTTCTACAAGACGACAGTTGCCTCCCTAGAAATATCATTCAAATAGAGGAATGAGAGAATTTATTTTAGTGTAAGTTCACTTCATCACTTCATTTATGATTCCAACAACTCTATCATTATATTAATGTTGGCCTAAGGCAGCGTGTTGAACTATATAGAAATGTATGATATCCTTCTAGTAAAGTGCTCATAAAAAAGCAAATGATGGAGGACCTTCACAAAATCGTTCAGTATGTGGAACATAGCTCCAGTGAATTTTATATGGACATGCATTGGTGAAAGAAAATACCCAATTAGAAGACTAGAATGAACTTCTTACACATGTTTTTCTTTTTAATTTTTAAATAGGCACAAGTCCGGAATTTTTCAAATGTAACATCATTATCATTCTGCTCAATATAAGAGATTTAATATCAACCATCCTCATTAAGAGTGGTAGTGCCGTGTTCTGGACTGGAAAATTCATAGACAAATCATGAAATGATGTAATAAATAAGTTTTTTCTTCGTACCCAACAATTCACTCCGATGGACATATGCCCCTTCCACAAATGACTGTTCAAGTGTTTCTGAGCACACCGTTTAGCTCACATTGTTGAACATGGGGCTCTGCATCAGACGGCTCCATACGTATCCCCGTGGTGACGCAAAGACACAGCCACTTACGACTGCAGCGGACACGGGGTCATCCAGGTTGGACATCGGATCAAAATTGTTCAAATGGCTCTGAGCAATATGGGACTTAACATCTGAGGTCATCAGTCCCCTAGAAGTTAGAACTACTTAAACCTAACTAACCTAAGGACATCACACACATCCATGCCCGAGGCAGGATTTGAACCTGTGACCGTAGCGGTCCCGCAGTTCCAGACTGTAGCGCTTAGAACCGCTCGGCCACCCCGGCCGGCACTATTTCCACAAAGACTTCTTATTTTTACAGCGCACAATATTGTTAGGTACATAAGTTTGCCACCGATCGTAAACATTCCATAGTGGCCCCAAGTCAGAAACCTTCCACCTATCAGAAAAGGGTACATTATAGTGTATTATTAGAATGTTTTATTGAACTTGCCCTACGCTGGAAAATACGGCCAAACAAAATTTCCAGAGGTGTGTTAGGAATATTTTTGTAGTGTTTTGATATAAATGTACCGTGATCTTCGATTAGGTCCTTACAGAAGAATTTCGTTTAGTTTGATTTGTTATCCTCATTTGTCTCTGTATCTATGCTGAACAAAAACTAATGTTTGAAATCGTATTTGTTCCATTCACTTACAGTACCTCCTGTTAACAACATTAATGCCGACTTAACTGTTAATCCTCAATATTGCCTTCTGTACTGCCCTGTTCTGATTCGGGTTTGTTTTTCCAGTGGTGTTAGTTGCACCTTACCAGTGATACACAGCAGTGTGGGTGGGTTTACTAAATGAAGTATTAGCTTATATGCACCTTTTCTCGGCCAATTTCTATTGAAGAAATGTGTAATTTGTTGTGGGAAGTCGTGGAACATTCCTGGTTCAGCCCCTGTCGTTTCATGAGGTTCCGAGAGGTGGCGCCGCTATACGTATCCTTCTAAAGGTGTCTCTAACAGAGGTGCATTTCAAGCAGAGAGCTGTCACTGAGTTTCTTTTGGCGGAAAGCCAGAGCATCGCAGATATTCGTAGGTGCTTGCAGAATGTCTACAGAGTCCTGGCAGTGAACAAAAGTACGGTGAGTCGTTGGGCGAGTTGTCTGTCATTATCGCAAAAAGCTTGCGCAAACCTTTCCCGCTCGCCGGCCAGCCGCACAGAGCTGTGACTCCTACGATGTTGGAACGTGTGGACACTCTCATTCGAGATGATCGGATCACAAAACAAAATACCTCGCTGCCAACTGAACGTCTCCGTTGTTACTCTTCTACTAGTTAGGGTACTCAAAGGTGGTTACATGCCGCCTAGTAGAAGACCAAAAGAGCAACGAAGCACCAGCTATGCGGAATTGCTTGAGCATTAGGAGGCTGATCGTGAAAGCTTTTTGTCGAACATCGTCACAGGCGATGGAAAATGGGTTCATCACTTCGAACCGGAAACAGAAGGACAGTCTATGCAGCGGCACCACACCAACCCTCCTCCGAATAAAAAGTTTGCTTCAGTGTGTTCGTCGCGACCAAAATGCAAACGATCTTTTCCATTTCCATGACAACGCAAGGCGTCACACAAGTGTGCGTACCCGAGAGGAGTTTACATAACTTCACTGGACAGTTCTTCTTCATTCACCCTACAGCCCGGATGTCTCGCACTCCGACTTCCATCTGCTTGGCCCATTGGAGGACGTACCCTGTGGGAAGCAGTGCGTTGATGATGGGGAAGTTATCGAGGCAACAAGGTGGCGTAAGGCCGTCATATTGAAAGGAGGTTATGTTGAAAAATAGTGTTTCGTAGTCAAAAGTGTGGAGAATAATATGATGTATTGGAATCGTGAATAAAACCAGAAGAAAATGTATAATGCTCAGAATATATTCGTTAACAATCTCCGTTTAGTACTAGTGTTTATGTCCGCCCCTGGTAGCTGAGTGTCATACCTCACGGCCCGGGTTCGATTCCCGGCTGGATCGGAGATTTTCTGCGCTCAGAGACTGGGGTTGTGTTGTCCTTATCATCATCATTTCATCCCCATCGGCTCGCAAGTCGCCGAAGTGGCGTCAACGTGAAAGACTTGCACCAGGCGAACCGTCTACCCGACGGGAGGCCCTAGCCACACGGCATTTCCATTTTCGCTAGTGTTTATTGGCGGGTTGATATTACTGTGGCCGTAAGCTAATCGATGTCTCATTCACTGCGACAATTTCTACGGGTTAACTTCCACAGAAAAAAAAATACTACCGATACTCACACGTAACACGTGTGCCAACGGATATTGGCACTTCTGAGAATCGCTAACCATCTATTCTGCTTTTTTTACTCATATTAATGAAGAGTGTTGCAAAAGGTGTTTTTACAGTTGATTTTACTTTCATTCGCTATTGATGAACGCTCTGAAAACGATCATATTCCCCGATACCGAATAAAACATACCAAAGTCGTTCGAAATGTAATCAAATCTTTTATCTGTTACTTTCCATGCTCTTGCCAACAGCGCTTTATCATTGAAGCAGTTATTCAATTGTCAGGGTAGGAGAAAGTGGTGTAAGCAGATAACCAAATATAAAATTATAAAAATTTTAAAACCATTCTATAAAACGTTTTAAAATTTTCACGAATTCTCTGCATACCGCCTTAATAGCAGTTTACATTAATTTTTTCTTTATTTTTTACGAAGTGATGAACTGTTTGGGTAGCTTAACTACCATCTTCATGTCTGAAAACAGACAAACCAAAAGAAAAATTGCCTTGAGTAACCAGGTATGTAAAAATTGCTATTGGTTTACTTTTAAAATTTATAGGGAATTTACCTACCCCATGCAGTATTATAAATACAACTAGCAGTGTGCAATATCGTTGCAATTATTCGTTAGTAAGACATTGCAATCCTTGAACATCCATTTTGCTAATCCGATATAGTATCGTCCGATATGTTTCTGTTTCCGGAAACCAAATCTGTGCTAAAAGAGGCTCTTTCAACGAGGTAAACGCGCAAAAACAAAGCTCTCCTACACAGCCTCACGAAAGTATTAATTTAAGAATTTTTATGAGTAGTTGAGGGAGTATAAGTGAACTCACATGGTTTTTTTATAAAAAATGCATGTATTGTTTCTAATTATATATCGAAACACAATTTTCATTACAAATATAAATTTTTAATTACGGATCTTTTATAAAAGATAGTTTACATTAAAAACGTTACAAATTAAATTTTTTTCATCTTCATGCATTTATTTTATGCTCAACAAAGCCACACGGCCCATCGAAAAAGTGATCTTGCTTTGGAACATAAAGACACTCGGAAAACTTCCGACCGAGTCTCTCGAGAATTATTGAAAGTTCCTGGAATTACTTTGGGAGATTAATACTTGAGCTCTAAACTTCACGTACCAGAAATATAAAAGATACAAAAATCCGATTGATGTTTCGTCTTGTTATAAGTATCTATAGCCTGATTACTTGTGTGGCGCAGCGGTAAATGATAAACACAAATCTTCCTCGTGAGTGAGTTTGTCTATTAATGGAAACCGTATCAAAATCCCTACAGCAGTTTCTCTGCTGGACCGTCGCATACAGACAGAAAAACCCGCCATGGGAATTTAATTTATAACATATGTATAAGAAGAAGATAATTTATAGATGTCTAGATTTTGGTAGCAATAATTTCGTGTGGCTCGACGGCCTGGTGCATGTCTTTCAATTGGACGCCACTTCGGCGACTTGTGTGTTCGTAACCTAAGCCAGCTATCTAGCAGAGAAAAGGGGACCTACAGTTTAACGTGAAGTCCGAAACGCGTTTTGTTTCTGGCGAATCTCCGCATTATTGACAGGTGAATGCCAGCTCAGAACACAGACTGAAAATCCTGTAGTCCATCCGGAATTCGATCTCACGACCTATCGGTTTCCAGACACCCACTTTACAACGTTTTTTTCCTCGTTCTCTGTCTGTTTCTTCATCGTTTTTCTTCATCTACATCTACATCCATACTCCGCAAGCCACCTGACGGTGTGTGGCGGAGGGTACCTTGAGTAGCTCTATCGGTTCTCCCTTCTATTCCAGTCTCGTATTGTTCGTGGAAAGAAGGATTGTCGGTATGCCTCTGTGTGGGCTCTAATCTCTCTGATTTTATCCTCATGGTCTCTTCGCGAGATATACGTAGGAGGGAGCAATATACTGCTTGACTCTTCGGTGGAGGTATGTTCTCGAAACTTTGACAAAAGCCCGTACCGAGCTATTGAGCGTCTCTCCTGCAGAGTCTTCCACTGGAGTTTATCTATCATCTCCGTAACGCTTTCGCGATTACTAAATGATCCTGTAACGAAGCGCGCTGCTCTCCGTTGGATCTTCTCAATATCTTCTATCAACCCTATCTGGTACGGATCCCACACTGCTGAGCAGTATTCAAGCAGTGGGCGAACAAGCGTACTGTAACCTACTTCCTTTGTTTTCGGACTGCATTTCCTTAGCATTCTTCCAATGAATCTCAGTCTGGCATCTGCTTTACCGACGATCATCATTATATGATCATTCCATTTTAAGTCACTCCTAATGCGTACTCCCAGATAATTTATGGTATTAACTGCTTCCAGTTGCTGACCTGCTATTTTGTAGCTAAATGATAAATGATCTATCTTTCTGTGTATTCGCAGCACATTACACTTGTCTACATTGAGATTCAGTTGCCATTCCCTGCACCATGCGTCAGTTCGCTGCAGATCCTCCTGCATTTCAGTACAATTTTCCATTGTTACAACCTCTCGATACACCACAGCATCATCTGCAAAAAGCCTCAGTGAACTTCCGATGTCATCCACCAGGTCATTTATGTATACTGTGAATAGCAACGGTCCTATGACACTCCCCTGCGGCACACCTGAAATCACTCTTACTTAGGAAGACTTCTCTCCATTGAGAATGACATGCTGCGTCCTGTTATCTAGGAACTCCTCAATCCAATCACACACATCAGTCTCTTTTACACAGGGTGGCTAGTTACCTGACCGAACAAGCTGATTTTTTTCTTTTGTCTTTTAACTTGCCAACATTGCAAGGCATCACCATCTCTTTCAGCCACATCGAGAACCAGCTGGTTCACATTCCACAGATCTTCTGTACCATTACGCAACGCAAAATTTAATAACGGTGTTTTGTAGAATAGTCTTTAGTTGACACTACAAGACCTCTCCCTTTCCTTGTACCACGATACACTGTTCCTATTTTATCAGTCACATCTTGCTCATCTTTTTTGTTACCAGTCCCGGAGCAATCATTATATGTTTTTTCCGGAAAAAGAACGATCATATATTTTATTGAAATCAGGAACCTTTTTGTTATGTCTACCAAATATATGAAGGACTTATTTCAATAGTTGTACAAGTTCCTTTTTGTTCATTCTGAGATACAGAGTCCTAAAGTTAAATGAGCGCTGAAAAATCTGCAGTTGAGATGCCAGAAATATTCAAGCATATGGCTTATTGCTAGAAATAAACCTTTCTGTTTGTTTGGATCATTAATTTCAGAAGCATTATAGGCAGAAAAGTGGAGGTAATGGACTTGTACCACTACTGAAATAAGCCCTTCATATAACAGCAAAGTTTTTCTCTTTTTCTGCTATACTGTTCAATACTACATCCATTTTCATACAAGATAGATCCCAGTCATAAACCGAAACGTATTACAACAACTCTACCTTCCTCTGATAAGCTGTCCTGGTCTACCTGCCATCTATTGTGAAGATGTCCTAACATATAAGATTGGTTCAAATGGCTCTGAGCACTATGGGACTCAACTGCTGAGGTCATTAGTCCCCTAGAACTTAGAACTAGTTAAACCTAACTAACCTAAGGACATCACAAACATCCATGCCCGAGGCAGGATTCGAACCTGCGACCGTAGCGGTCTTGCGGTTCCAGACTGCAGCGCCTTTAACCGCACGGCCACTTCGGCCGGCCTAACATATAAGACATTTACCTTTTCGGCATTATCTGCTACCCTAAATAAACAAAAAAATCCTAAACACACTCGCATTAATAGCGAACCGAAGCTAAGTTTCAAACTACACAGTAGCACTAGGTACGCAGAGACCGTTCAGTGAATGTACACTCCTGGAAATGGAAAAAAGAACACATTTACACCGGTGTGTCAGACCCACCATACTTGCTCCGGACACTGCGAGAGGGCTGTACAAGCAATGATCACACGCACGGCACAGCGGACACACCAGGAACCGCGGTGTTGGCCGTCGAATGGCGCTAGCTGCGCAGCATTTGTGCACCGCCGCCGTCAGTGTCAGCCAGTTTGCCGTGGCATACGGAGCTCCATCGCAGTCTTTAACACTGGTAGCATGCCGCGACAGCGTGGACGTGAACCGTATGTGCAGTTGACGGACTTTGAGCGAGGGCGTATAGTGGGCATGCGGGAGGCCGGGTGGACGTACCGCCGAATTGCTCAACACGTGGGGCGTGAGGTCTCCACAGTACATGGATGTTGTCGCCAGTGGTCGGCGGAAGGTGCACGTGCCCGTCGACCTGGGACCGGACCGCAGCGACGCACGGATGCACGCCAAGACCGTAGGATCCTACGCAGTGCCGTAGGGGACCGCACCGCCACTTCCCAGCAAATTAGGGACACTGTTGCTCCTGGGGTATCGGTGAGGACCATTCGCAACCGTCTCCATGAAGCTGGGCTACGGTCCCGCACACCGTTAGGCCGTCTTCCGCTCACGCCCCAGCATCGTGCAGCCCGCCTCCAGTGGTGTCGCGACAGGCGTGAATGGAGGGACGAATGGAGATGTGTCGTCTTCAGCGATGAGAGTCGCTTCTGCCTTGGTGCCAATGATGGTCGTATGCGTGTTTGGCGCCGTGCAGGTGAGCGCCACAATCAGGACTGCGTACGACCGAGGAACACAGGGCCAACACCCGGCATCATGGTGTGGGGAGCGATCTCCTACACTGGCCGTACACCACTGGTGATCGTCGAGGGGACACTGAATAGTGCACGGTACATCCAAACCGTCATCGAACCCATCGTTCTACCATTCCTAGACCGGCAAGGGATCTTGCTGTTCCAACCGGACAATGCACGTCCGCATGTATCCTGTGCCACCCAACGTGCTCTAGAAGGTGTAAGTCAACTACCCTGGCCAGCAAGATCTCCGGATCTGTCCCCCATTGAGCATGTTTGGGACTGGATGAAGCGTCGTCTCACGCGGTCTGCACGTCCAGCACGAACGCTGGTCCAACTGAGGCGCCAGGTGGAAATGGCATGGCAAGCCGTTCCACAGGACTACATCCAGCATCTCTACGATCGTCTCCATGGGAGAATAGCAGCCTGCATTGCTGCGAAAGGTGGATATACACTGTACTAGTGCCGACATTGTGCATGCTCTGTTGCCTGTGTCTATGTGCCTGTGGTTCTGTCAGTGTGATCATGTGATGTATCTGACCCCAGGAATGTGTCAATAAAGTTTCCCCTTCCTGGGACAATGAATTCACGGTGTTATTATTTCAATTTCCAGGAGTGTATTTGTTCACTTCCCATGAGGTAACCCCGCCTTCTATCGCATTCGATTGACAGCACCACGAGACCATCAGACCCGACATGCGAGGTATGGCTGTAAAATAAAGGAACATATGTACCACAAAGTACACCTGTGCCCAAGATGAACGACCAGTAACATAAAGCCTTGGTCAGTCGAATGTGACATCTCTAGTGCCTGTAGACAAATCAGTGTAACCTTGGCGTTCGTTTTGTGTAAAAGCTGTTACTTTATTTTGCAGGAAAAATGATCAGTGTAATAGTAGAGAAAAGAGTTGTCTTGAAGTTTTACATGTAACTTGAAAAAACTGCTAACGAAACAGATATGTTTCTAAAAGAAGGCTGTTTATAACTTTCGCGAGTTTTTGAGTGATTCAAGCGATCCTAAAATGGCCAACAGGACGTCGAAAATGAGTCAAGCCGTTGAATATCATAAACGAATGAAAATTCGGAAAAAGCAGGTAATCTGATTCGATCTGAACGTCGATTGAGTTTTCGATCGATTGCTGAAATTGTGGGCATTGACAAAAAACGTGTAACACAACTATACAAAAAATCAGTTTAACGTTAGAAAAGTGTGTAGAAAACTGGTGCCGAAAATTCTCACATCGAACAAAAAGAAGCTCGTGAAAATGTTTGTTCTGCAAGTTGAATACCACGGAAAATGATCTTAATTTCTTGGAAAGAGTGATAATATGTGATCAATCTGGTTTTTCACTTACGATCCTGAAACTAAACCCCAAAATGTAACCAATCTGGTTTTTCACTTACGATCCTGAAACTAAACCTCAATCCATATAGTGGGAGGGCCTACCTTACCGAAGGCGAAAGAGCTCGAATAAGTAAATCAAGATTCAAAGCGATGATCTTTTTTTCCTTTTCAATATTTATGAAATTTTTTATCTTCACTGGGTTCCTGAAGGACCGACTATCAAAATGGTTCAAATGGCTCTGAGCACTATGGGACTCAACTGCTGTGGTCATAAGTCCCCTAGAACTTAGAACTACTTAAACCTAACTATCCTAAGGACAGCACACAACACCCAGCCATCACGAGGCAGAGAAGATCCCTGACCCCGCCGGGAATCGAACCCGGGAACCCGGGCGTGGGAAGCGAGAACGCTACCGCACGACCACGAGATGCGGGCGACCGACTATCAATCAACATTACTATCTTGAGGTTCCTGCTCAACTCCGCGAGAAAACAGGAAATAATTGTGGAAGTGCATCATGGGTTTTGCATCAAGACAACGCACCGCCTCGTTCGAAATTGTCTGTTAAAAGGTTTTTAGCGAAGTATGGCATCCCAGTGCTAGACCGCGCATCTTATTCCTGACCACCATGTGACTTTTATCTGTTCCACAAGAGTAGTTCTGCATTAAAAGGAACGATATCTCAGTCAGCTGAAGCAGTGAAAGAGAAAGTGGCATGTGTCATCAAGGAGCTAACAGAGAAAAATTTGCAGCTCTGTTTCCATCAATGGAGAATTCGCATGGAGCGTTGTAGGGATAGAGCAGGGGATTGTACTGAGGGTAACAGAAAATAAGTTTTTTAAATAAAATGTTTTACAACAATACTCCCGTTAATTTATAGCCGCACCTCGTAGATTCTGGTCAGGCTTCACTGCTCTCCGGAGTTAACGGCGGCTGTTTACTCCTTTGCCCGCCAGACACCGCCTCCTCGGTAGTTGACTATATCATAACTCCCATCATTGCCACGAGATGGCACAACAAACGCCAATTAAATATAGAACAGATAACAATAAATACATTACACACTCATCATGAAGTGAAGCAGGGATGGCTAGAGAACAAATGTAAGGATGTAGAGGCTTTTCTCACTAGGGGTAAGATAGATACTGCCTACAGGAAAATTAGAAGAGAGCCACTTGTATGAATATCAAGAGCTCAGATGGAAACCCAGTTCTAAGCAAAGAAGGGAAAGCAGAAAGGTGGAAGGAGTATATAGAGAGTCTATACAAGGGCGATGTACTTGAGGACAATATTATGGAAATGGAAGAGGATGTAGATGAAGATGAAATGGGAAATACGATACTGCGTGAAGAGTTTGACAGAGCACTGAAAGATCTGAGTCGAAACAAGGCCCCGGGAGTAGACAACATTCCATTGGAACTACTGACGGCCTTGGGAGAGCCAGTCCTGACAAAACTCTACCATCTGGTGAGCAAGATGTACGAGACAGGCGAAATACCCTCAGACTTCAAGGAGAATCCAATCCCAAAGAAAGCAGGTGTTGACAGATGTGAAAATTACCGAACTATCAGTTTAATAAGTCACAGCTGCAAAATACTAACGCGTATTCTTTACAGATGAATGGAAAAACTGGTAGAAGCCGACCTCGGCGAAGATCAGTTTGGATTCCGCAGAAATGTTGGAACACGTGAGGCAATACTGACCCTACGACTTATCTTAGAGAATAGTTTAAGGAAAGGCAAACCTATATTTCTGGCATTTGTAGACTTAGAGAAAGCTTTTGACAATGTTGACTGGAATACTCTCTTTCAAATTCTAAAGGTGGCAGGGGTAAAATACAGGGAGCGAAAGGCTATTTACAATTTGTACAGAAACCAGATGGCAGTTATAAGAGTCGAGGGGCATGAAAGGGAAGCAGCGGTTGGGAAGGGAGTGAGACAGGGTTGCAGCCTGTCCCCGATGTTATTCAATCTGTATATTGAGCAAGCAGTAAAGGAAACAAAAGAAAAATTCGGAGTAGGTATTAAAGTCCATGGAAAAGAAATAAAAAAACGTTGAGGTTCGCCGATGACATTGTAATTCTGTCAGAGACAGCAAAGGACTTGGAAGAGCAGTTGAACGGAATGGACAGTGTCTTGAAAGGAGGATATAAGATGAACATCAACAAAAGCAAAACGAGGATAATGGAATGTAGTCGAATTAAGTTGGGTGATGCTGAGGGAATTAGATTAAGAAATGAGACACTTAAAATAGTAAAGGAGTTTTGCTATTTGGGGAGCAAAATAACTGATGATGGTCGAAGTAAAGAGGATATAAAATGTAGACTGGCAATGGCAAGGAACGAGTTTCTGAAGAAGAGAAACTTGTTAACATCGAGTATAGATGTAAGTGTCAGCAAGTCGTTTCTGAAAGTATCTGTATGGAGTGTAGCCATGTATGGAAGTGAAACATGGACGATAAATAGTTTGGACAAGAAGAGAATAGAAGGTTTCGAAATGTGGTGCTACAGAAGAATGCTGAAGACTCGATGGGTAGATCACATAACTAATGAGGAGGTATTGAACAGAATTAGGGAGAAGAGAAGTTTGTGGCACAACTTGACTTGAAGAAGGGACCGGTTGGTAGGACACGTTCTGAGGCATCAAGGGATCACAAATTTAGCTTTGGAGGGCAGCGTGGAGGGTAAAAATCGTAGAGGGAGACCAAGATGTGAATACACTAAGCAGATTCAGAAGGATGTAGGTTGCAGTAAGTACTGGGAGGTGAAGAAGCTTGCACAGGATAGAGTAGCATGGAGAGCTGCATCAAACCAGTTTCAGGACTGAAGATAACAACAACACACTCATCATAACTTAGCGGCAATGAATTGTATACACAAACCTTGTTTGTGAATCGGTCTGCCGGTGGACAACGTATCAAAATGCCACAGTAACACTTTGAGATTACTCTTCAAATACAAACAGAAAACGCAGCGGGTGTAGAATAGATGATTTCTGTCAGTTTCAAGAGTAGTAATATGAAGAGAAAATATGCACCGAACTGTTTCGGGAGCTGTGTATCTAATTAGCATGGAGCAGCCAGCGGACAGGAGTGGAGGGCACGTGCGTAGTGCACGTGGCGCCAGCGGCCAGCGTCGCCATGGCAACCGTCGGGCGCTCCCCTCCACGGCGCAACGCAGGCGGACAGCTGGCGCCACCTCGCCGCCACGTTACGTTTACGCTCTGCTCCGGGAAGGAGTTAATGAGAAGGAAAGCGGTAGTTTTTATTACAGCGCGCCCGGCAATGCCAGATGCGGGGCTCAAGAGAGCATTAAATTGCTCAATCGAACCTCGTTTGGGCCCCATTGTCTGACGCGCCGCACTTTTGATTCACTCATTACCCTGACGTCATGCACAGACGCCCTGCTGGACTAATTTATTTGATTGTGCAGTGCGTAAATGTGGAATTCGTTTGTTTGCAGCGTGTGGGAAACAGGTCGGTGAAAGTTGCTGTATTTTCGTACGTTTCTTTGTTGAGCTGTTCCTGGGCGGATTTCATATGTTCGTTATAAAGACTCTGTGAACGCTGTGTATCTCTGACGAAATTGCTATTCTTTTCCGTAAGTGCTTTGACTGGTTTGATGCGGCCCACTATGCTCCACTCTCCGACTGTAGTAGCACTTAAGCCATCATTCCCAATTGTTTGTTGGATTCATATAGTGTGTCGTGTAAGAAGTAACATACGTCTAATTTCGTGAGTGGCTAAAGATTCAGAAAAGAGGCTTTCGGGAAATGATGTTACACAGAGTTGCCCACAACTTCGTTAACTCTTATATCATTCGATATATTAAAGAAAATACCTGTAATGATATTTGTACTTTTTTTAAAAATTCTTGCAAACACGAGTGGAGTGATAAACGCTCGGCACTGTTGTCGAAATTTTTCGCTAAGTTGTCCACGAAATGTCCCAAACATGAAAGAGAAGACGTCAGGAATCGGCTATTACGGTTTCAAGCCAGGTTGCCTCGTTGTATGTAGCAAAAATGCGAGTATATGGTGATGCTATTAGAGTAAATCATTTCGTATTGACCCTACTTCAAACCACATAGAACTGTGTCGGGTACGATTCTTGTATACTTCTAGCGTATTAAAAGCGATCAAGGAAACCTGTTTTATTGTGTTTTATAGCGTATCAGAAGGGATCAAGGAAATCTGTTTGATTCAGGTTTAAATGAACAGCTTTTTGGAAACACAGTCTGCTTATTTGGTGTTGTTTAGGCCGCAGTAGCCGATTCAAGTAGACTCGTCTTTCAGTTTTAGCACATAATTCGGATACTTCTGCGAAACTTCTCGACGCCATCACTATTATCACCGCAATCGTTTTCTCAAGAACTTTATAATGTCGTCCAAAAGTAACTCGTTCCATTTTAAAACAAAAAATTACTTCTACATCAGTTATTGGGTTGGTGCATAACTTCGTAGCTTTTTTCCGTAAGTTTAAGAAACACAACAGATACACATAACAGAGACTTTAGTCATCAATAATATGTTCTCCGTCACTATGTACAATAGTCTACCAGTGCCGGGGTAACTTTTCGATTTCGCGACTGTAGAAATCAAGTGGTTTTGAGGCAAAGAACTCATAGTCATGATGGGAACGCATTTTCACCCGGAAAGGAAGTTCCTTGAAGGTTGTTCGATAGAGTGTGGAAAAGGTGAAGATCGGAACGCGCAAGATCGGGTGAATAAAGTGTCTGCAGAATGACTTCTCAACCCAACTCCCGTTTAGTGTTTTTCATCAGTCTAGCAGAATGTAGGCAGTCGCTGACGTGGAGCGGCATCATTTCACGAAGTCTTCCTGCTCATTGTTATTGGATTGCGTGTGTAAGACGTCTCAGTTGTTGACAATAAATGTCGGCAGTGATGCTTGTACTTTGGGGAAGCAAAACCGTCTTTCTCGCACCAGATGCATAAAATTATCTAATGTGGATGCGAGCAAGCCGGCCGCAGTGGCCGAGCGGTTCTAGGCGCTTCAGTCCGGAATCGCGCTGCTGCTACGGTCGCAGGCTCGAATCCTGCCTCGGGCATGGATGTGTGTGACGTCCTTAGGTTAGTTAAGTTTAAGTAGTTCTGATGACCTCAGATGTTTGCAGGAACCATACACCCGATTTTTGAATCTTCCCCATTGCATGCAAATGTCGCACAGTGGTGGAATGATTACAGTTCATCACATCTGCCAGTTCTCGAGTGCACTGTTATGAATCATTGTGTATTACCGCGTTTAAACGATTTTCTTCATCAAAACCCGAAGGTCTTCCCGATCGTGGAGAATCACTTATGTCAAAACGATCCTCCTTAAAACGAGGAAACCATTTTCAAGCCGTGCTCTGTCCAGTGGCACTATCCCACACACGGCACAAATCTTTCTGGCTGCCTCCGCTGCTGTTTGCCCCTCTGCTGCACTTAAACAAAAAAAAAGAATATGTCGGAAATGTTCCTATTCCTCCACATAACATTCCATTTTCTAGCGTCCACATTTCTACTCACTATCTCCAGATGACAAAATGACTGGCAATATGTGAACTCAAATAGCAACAGTGAGCTACGAATAAAATAAACCCATAGCAATCGGAATACCAACAAGCAGAACAAAGGCGCTACGAACTCATGCACCAGCCTAACACTACATGTATTAAGAATATTAACAACAAAATTACGAGGCCTTCATTCTAATCCCTGGCTTTCGTTATAATTCGTTCTGTATTGCCTCTCTTCTACATTGTAAGTTATTCACAAACCACCGGTCCGTAATTTGCGGCAATTGCGTGACCTGTGCGTGAATATCTGGTGCGAAATACCTTCGGAAACCTTTTAAGGACTTGCAAAATCCGTACCACACACAATCGTTGCTCTATCGCATTCCAGAGACGGATCAACACTGTTTCAAGCAGGTGGCCATAATATTCTGGATCGTCGTTGTATGTCCTCAGCTCTCCTCGCCATCTTCTTATTTTATCTCCGCTACTTCTTATCCTTCAAGTGACGTTCAGTTTGAGACAAGTTTGTTCAAAATTGGCATCCACTCTTACGTGACAAGGACTATCGATTTCAATTCAGCGCTTTACATTGGGGCACTGCGCTCTCTACCTTTATTTAGAACCTTGGTTCCATCGCTTTCATGCAGGAGCTAGGGAACTAGGAATTTTTGAAACAGCTACTGTGTAGGAAAAATCTCCTCTACCGGCACGGCGATGCAAAAGTCCGGCGTGTCACGTAACTGGAATGCCGTCGGATTTTGTAGTAGCAGAGTACTTCACCCACAACCGCACGACGCAGCTACACTATGTGATCAAAAGTATCCGGACACCTGGCTGAAAATGACTTACCAAGTTCGTGGCGCCCTCCATCGCTAATGCTGGAATTCGACATGGTGTTAGCCCACCATTACCCTTGATGACAACTTCCACTCTCGCAGTCATACGCTCAATCAGTTGCTGGAAGGTTTCTTGGGGAATGGCAGCCCATTCTTCACGGAGAGCTGCACTGACGAGAGCTATCGTTGTCGGTCGGTGAGGCCTGGCCCGAAGTCGGCGTTCCGAAACATCCCAAAGATGTTCTATAGGATTCAGGTCAGGACTCTGTGCGGGCCAGTCCATTACAGGGATGTTATCGTCGTGTAACCACTCCGCCACAGGCCGTGCATTATGAACAGGTGCTCGATCGTGTTGAAAGATGCAGTCGCCATCCCCGAATTGCTCCTCAACAGTGGGAAGCAAGAAGGTGCTGCAGTATAGACCTGTGCTGTGATAGTGCCACGCAAAACAAGAAGCGGTCCAAGCCCCCTCCATGAATAACATGACCGCACCACAACACCACCGCCTCCGAATTTTACTGTTGGCACTACACACGCTGGCAGATGACATTAACCGGGCGTTCGCCATACCCACACCCTGCCATCGGATCGCCACATTGTGTACAGTGATTCGTCACTCCGCACGACGTTTATCCACTGTTAATCGTTCAATGTTTACGCTTCTTCCACCAAGCGAGGCGTCGTTTGCCATTTACCGGCTTGATGTGTGGCTTATGAGCACAATCCAAGTTTTCTCATCTCCCGCCTGACTGTCATAGTACTTGCAGTGGTCCTGATGCAGTTTGGAATTCCTGTGTGGTGGTCTGGATAGATGTCTGCCTGTTACACATTACGACCCTCTTCAACTGTCGGCGGTCTCTGTGAGTTAACAAACGAGGTCGGCCTGAACGCTTTTGTACGTGTCCCTTCATGTTTCTACTTCACTATCACACCGAAAACAGTGGACTTAGGGATATTTAGGAGTATGGGAATCTCGCGTAGAGACGTATGACACAAGTGACACCCAATCACCTGACCACATTAGAAGGCTATGAGTTCCGCGGAACGCCCCATTCTGCTCTCTCACGATGTCTACTGAGGTCGCTGATACGGACTACCTGGCAGTAGGTGTCAGCACAATGCACCTAATGTGAAAAACGTATGTTTTTGGGGGTGTCCGGATACTTTTGATCACATAGTGTACATACCCACATTTCATGACATGTCAGAGGAACACAGTGGTAACCATCTGCACAAGGACTCGGATGACAGGCAATGGCACACGAAAGCTTAGACCACACCGGGATTCATATTGCGCGTGTTTGCTGCGCGGTTGAATCTAACTTTAATCGGCGCGATAATTTTCGAACACGCTCTCCGAGATCTCTTGTGACGGAATCTTACACTCCTTAAACTGCCAATCCCACTGTGTTTTGCTGTCGGTTGCGCTATCCCCTACTTTGCTTGTTGTTGACACTTGTTACTGACGGGTGTCTGGGTCACCTAGACCACACCTCGTGAACTTCGTACATGTTTTCTTCAGTACGGTATAGTACAAAATGTATTCGCACGAACGCGTCAGTTTTAACTTCCGAGTTTGATGAAATTGTTAGTCGGTGGATGGAGGAAGGTGCCAGTGTTGTGGATGAAGGTCAAGAAATGGACGAAAAAGACGACGATTTCACAATAGCCAGTGATCACAGTTCTGCTATCGAACAAGAGCACCTTTCAGAGGAAGAATTTAGCACAGTTATGGTAGGGATCTGTCAGTTTCTCAAATAAAATACTTAAAGTGGTAGTTAAAATCAAAAGTGTGCTGAGGGGTGAAAAGAAAAATGTAGATCGTAGCACTGAAATCAACCCATAGCAACCGGAATACCAACGTGCAAAACAAAAACTCTACGAACTTATGTACCAATGTAATACTACAAGCGTTAAAGAGTATTAAACATACAGTAAAAACTACGAGGCGTTCGGTATAATATCGTTTGCCGAAAACCTCATATCGATATCTTCAACGTTCACGAAACAATAAGGGTGTTATTAGATACATTTTACGTTCACACTGTGTATGTTTTCTTTCTGAATGGCATCGTAAAAAAATATGCAAACTTAAACTCTGGAATTTAGTTTTATGTGTAAATTTACTTTATAGTTTCTGCAGAAATAGCATAATTTTTCAGAATCTGAAATTTAGTTCTCCAACTGTCCCATTCATAAATCCTTTTTATAAAACCACACCAAAGCACTTTATTTTGTGTAATAAATAGTAAAACGCTGCAGGTTCTGTTTAGTGCAATAAAACAAACAAGGAGCGTTCAAGCAACACTTAAATGATGTAAAAATAAATGCTATATAACATAAGTTAAAAATTTCAAATGATTTGTGCCTTAAATCGCTGTTTAAACATATGGGTCCCAGAGACCCCCATCTCGTTGTATGCGTTGCAGAAAAATCACCTCGTGAGTTAAGGATTATTGTCGTCGTCTAGCGTCTTTGTATTATTTTCCAACCTGTGGGCGAGTGAAACTGCTTTGAAAAAGATTCAAGTTTCCAGATGAACAGCTGCTTGTGAGGCACCACACGTATCAAATATAGAAACTGCTACAAACGAAGACGGGAATTAAAATGTTTGTTGGGAAAGTACCTGTATGGCATTTTAATACCGGAAATGGAAAAAAATCACTCTTTGCATAGCCAATTTAGGCAGGAACACATAAATTAGAGAAAAGTAGGAATAATGGAACTTCTCCTAATAAATGTTCATGGGTCCGTTATGAACCTCTCGTGTTTTTCCTACCTGCCAATCACTCAATCAATTAAGACGAAGTCTTAAATTGATGTAGAAGATTATAAGATAAGAGAATATAAAATTAATAACTTCAAATCACATTTATTTTTTTAGAAATACAGAGCAAGATTTAGGAAATGTTAGCTTAATATACACAGCCGGAAAAAATTAGTACACTTTGAAAGAAAACTTCGATTTTGATATGATGACAGCGTATGCCACCTGTGGGATAGATGTACTGATAATGATTTCAACGTCGTCCGCCAATAGACAGCGTAGTGGCATAGCTACCAGAGCGCCATCTATGTCCACCCTTAACAGGGAATGCTCACAGCCAGCAAGCGAGCAAGTAACCATGCTACGGAGACGCACTCGTGCTTCCTACAGCCAACTGAATGAGTATGAGAGGGCTCAAATTGTGGCGAGTGGCGGGATGGCCCTTTCGGAAGGTTGCCACACACGTTGGACATAATGTGTCAGTTGTGCAATGATGCTGGTAGCAGTGGTCACGTTAACATTCTCACACCTGTAGACGAGGTTCCGGACGTCCACGCAATACAGAGACCCGCCAGAATCGTAGTGTAAGGGCAGCAACTGCACATCGTACAACTAACACAGCACAGATAAAGAGGGCTTGTGAGCCCGGATGTGTCGACTCGAACTGTTGCGTACCGGTTATTAGCAGTTGCACACCTGTAGGCCATCTTCCACTCATGCCACAGCATCTACTTGGACTGCTCGATTGGTGCTGTCACAGGATCTCTTGGAAGATGGAATGGCGCGCCGTGGTCTTTAGTGATCAAAGCAGATACTGCCTGCACGCAAGTGGTGGCCGTTTGCGCATACGACGTAGACCTGGTGAGTGCTGTCTCGTAGAGTGCATTCGTCAAGGACACACTGGCCCCATCCCAGGCCTTATGGTCTTGGGCTCGATAAACTACAACTCTTGCTCACAGGCATTGCATAACGTATCCCAGGACAGTAGCCGCCATCTATACGATCGACTGGTTGCCAGAGTCAGTCCCTGGATTATGGTCTTTGGATGTTAATACCACACACTAACACATGTGTTTCAGCATGGGTCGACATCTGGTACCTCAGAACTGCGTGTGCTACTGGTTTGTAAATGTAATCATTTCATGTACCCCATATGCCCTGCTACAGCAATAAATCCTGAGCGAATTGAAAATCTCTAAAAGAGTGTACTAATTTTTTCTGACAGTGTATATTCTTTTAAATTATTTAATCCTGCTAAGACACAGAACCTTTAGAAAATACAAAGTCATCTCTAATTCATTTCAGATTTCAAGCACTTCATTTGGAGATCTCCTCGTTACAGTTTGTAGTACTAGAAGCTGTGATTCAAAAAATGGCTCAACTGGCTCTGAGCACTATGGGACTCAACGTCTGAGGTCATCAGCCACCTAGAACTTAGAACTACTTAAACCTAACTAACCTAAGGACATCACACACAACCATTCCCGAGGCAGGATTCGAACCTGCGACCGTAGCGGTCGCGCGGTTCCAGACAGCTGTGATTCCTGTAGTTCTAATCTTCATCTATAAAGTTATCATCAAAACCTACCTTATCGTAGAAAATATGCAAATAGGCACGTGCAAGAACCACTGTTTCCACTTGACTATGATGTAGTGCTATGGGACCGAAATTTCGCAGCTCATAAAGCAAAAACATTTTCATTGTGCAACGTGCACGACTTAGTGGGTAACCGAATATTCTATTAGTACGTGATAACGATCGGTTGTTGTAGTAGCCAGGGTTTGGCTTCACACAAATTTCGTAACAGAGGAAACGCATCGTGTGCTACAAACACGAGCGGGAAAGGGTTTTATCTCCCTGGTAACGGGGTGGACTTCGGCAAACCAAATGTTCCATTACTTATTTTTTTATGTAAGTCGAAGTCATAAGTTTGAACAAAGCTGAAATCTCTTCATGAAAACTTGTCTTAATAATAGTTACTGGCAAATGATAGTTTGCTCTCTCCCGGCAATCCATGGCAAGGATTTTCAGTAGGTAAGACCCCTGGAACACCTGTTGGGCTGGGCAACAGTCAAGCGCTTTCTGTATCGAGGTAGGCTGTATGGAGGTAAATCAGGACGGCACGGACAACATACGGTGTTGCGTTACTTAGAAAGATAACGACACAAATCTGTTAAAAGTAGGGCACACCTAGCGTCTTTAACCATTCATAAACATATCGCCAGCTGTCCTAATTGCCGGTTATGCGAATCTGAGATCCTGGCGTGAAGCCTCCACAGAGGGTACTTACATCGTGAACCTGTACACAGGACCTGGACTCATGTGAAAAGGCCATGTGTTGCTGCTTCTGTGCCCAGAGTTGCCGGGTGCAGCACGTTCGCCACGTTTAACTTTTCCGACGCTTCAAAGGGATCCGCAACAATGGTCGTCGTGTGACAGTCTGTGGTGGTACATTCCACGTCGCGCTGTCCACGTGTGTTGCTCCAAACAACCCCGTTTCCAGACTCCTTGTACGTGACGTGTCTGTAAGATGCTGCATGATCAAGCAAACACATCATTCCTCCCGGGTTCTAGTCAAACGTTGCCGTTGAGATTCTGCAGTGCGTTGACTACGGTGATTCTGAACCTTAGCGAGCGACACACTCACGGAACAATAATCCGAGCCTGGATGTGAAACGACCCTGCCGCTGTCAAATTCTTACATAAGGCATAACACATTTTTCTCACAGATAACCAACGTTCCAGTTCGATTGCTGAATGACAGACCCGCAGTTTTAATCGCCAGTAATGCAGATTTTATTTTTAATTTGCTATTTCGCTCATATTATTTGTTACTAATTCTGTACCTTTGCAGTTATTTCAGTGTGTGCTTATGACCATGATGTCACGTGGCCCACTCTCATCAACAGATTTGCTGTCATTCGAGAACCCGTGGAAACTTCCAGAGAAACGTATGAATTTGCTCGTTGGCCTGGTCTTTACAGCAGGAACATTTTAAACTGTGTTTGTTGTGTACGGCTCCCACTAAGGAAACAATTTCTCTTGTCTTCACTGCCTGCAATCTCCTGAGAGATGCAGCTTTTACATTTCTCAAATGGAAGATGCGGGGCAATCGCTAGAAATCTCTTAATAGGACTTCCTCTTCTTACCCTTTTCTCTGGATGCGTTTCGGTGATTTTTTTCCCGTAACTAATACGATGTCAACCAATATGCGTTAAATTTAATTCACTGTTCGCGTAAAGTGATCTACCAACAGCTAACGATTTGACAGAGTAAATATTTTACGAACAACATACTGAAAATAATTCTGTGTAGCTCTCAACAAACTCTATGTATGTAAACAGAAGTTCAGCTGCTATTGACTTGACAGTGTAATTATTTTACGAACGAGATATAAAAAAATAAACTGCGTAGCTCGCAACAAATTCTATTTATGTAAACAGAAGCTCAGTTGCATTTCATCCAACTGTCCAGAGATCAATACATAACTGATCATGTATGTCACTTCAGCGAACATACGTGTATGCAGAAAACAACAGAAAAGTTGCTATTTTAAATGCATACTGACTACACAATTTCATCGAAAACCTAGAAAATAGACCCAAAACAGGGTATTTTTATTTCAAGAAAGCAAAGACAATAAAATTAGTGTTTTAGCTTGGTGGTTAGTCCTGGTACGGAGAAACGGTACTCTTTTTATGAGGCTATTATCGTTTGTCTAAACGAAGTGTTATGTGCTCCGCCCTGCACATGAGGAACAGCTGTAGACCTTAAATCGAGCCTTGCGGAACACGCTTAATGTCTCCCCCTTTAACCTCCATCCATAACTTCGGGGACACACGTCATAGGCCGTTCGAGTTTCAAATGCCATAGGTTCAGCGAGAAGGTGTCAGTGGATCACCCATCTTTTCAGTGGAGACATGTGCGAGGATAGAGTGGCTTTGTTGCGGTCACAACAGCGAGCGGGCGCATCGTCTTTTGGAAGCGTAGCTTCCTTGAATCTCATATATAAAGTGACGTCTCCATTTCACTGTAGATAGTTTGTCATACGCTAAAGGTATTTTAATATGTTTACACTATAGCCTTATATGATAGGGAACAGCATGTTGTCGTAACGCAATTAACCAGTGAGATACAGGGTATCAATTCTTTTCCTCCAAACAAAACTACGCGGTTATTTCCTTCCAGATTAGTACTTCTAAATACATGCTGCTGCTCTTAAAGTATTCTACATTTCTAAGGCGCTGCAGTCATGGACTGTGCGGCTGACCCCGGCGGAGGTTCGAGTCCTCCCTCGGGCATGGGTGTGTGTGTTTGTCCTTAGGGTAGTTTAGGTTAAGTAGTGTGTAAGCTTAGGGACTGATGACCTTAGCAGTTAAGTTCCATAAGATTTCACACACATTTGAACCTTTTTGTTTGTTGGCTAATTCTTCATCACTAAAAATCATTGCACACTAAGAAACATTTACAGCTAATAACACTTCGTCACTATTTGTTTCACGCGCACCATTAATTAGATCAACTTTAACATATGTTTCAATGCGTCTGATCTACGAAGATTTTGGTTCCACTGTGCTTCATTCAAATCGAGTATTCCCTATCTAGCCGGCCGAAGTGGCCGTGCGGTTAAAGGCGCTGCAGTCTGGAACCGCAAGACCGCTACGGTCGCAGGTTCGAATCCTGCCTCGAGCATGGATGTTTGTGATGTCCTTAGGTTAGTTAGGTTTAACTAGTTCTAAGTTCTAGGGGACTAATGGCCACAGCAGTTGAGTCCCATAGTGCTCAGAGCCACTTGAACCATTTGAACCATTCCCTATCTCGGGAAACTATTTTATTGTTGAGATTAGCGTAAAGTCCCGGTGGAATTCAACTTAACGCTGTAAATATCAGAAAAACTTAAATATATATTTTTCTTACATAATTTCTTCTCAAAACACAAATTGCTCTGTCGCTGAATTTTACACACACACACACACACACACACACACACACACACACACACACACACACACACACATCATGGAGGAGATGAAGTGGTCGCTTGACAAAAGGCGGTGGATGGACTTTGACACTCTGTGTTCTAAAATATTTAGCGGTCATACAGATACGTTGAAATTTGTATAGATTCGTGGATTCTTGAATGGGATTTTCACTCTGCAGCCGAGTGTGCGTTGCTATGAAACTTCCTGGCAGATTAAAACTGTGTGCCCGACCGAGACTCGAACTCGGGACCTTTGCCTTTCGCGGGCAAGTGCTCTACCATCTGAGCTACCGAAGCACGACTCACGCCAGGGACTCACAGCTGTACTTCTGCCAGTGGATTCTTCTTGCAAAAGTGATTTATCTGAGAATATTAGCACATTTGTAATCGGAAAATAAATATTTTAGACCAAAAAACGGACCCTGTGAATTAATCGCAATGTACGTTCCTCTAACGTCCACCTATTACCTGCACACGTCGCAGACCGTTTGAGTGGCGCCTTTGTAGTACGATAGATTTCGCGAGATGGCCTTTCAGTGGATCGTTGCATCTGCATTGACCTTGCAGATATCTGTACATGGGTTATTGGGCATTGTTGCGGGCACAAGAGCGAGCAGGTGCGTGATCACGGTGAAGCACACTTTCCTTGTATCCCACAAATATAGAGAGGTTTCCATATGCAAATTGTAAGAAGACAGCCCACAGAGAAGGCGAGTGACCCTGATTTCGGACGTAAATACACGTCCGCTAGCGCCTAGGTGGCGTTCAAAATAGAAGCGCGCGTTTTGACAGCTAAGAGCGGTTTGACAGAAGTACTTGGGGCCTCAGTTCACACTTCTCTCCACAGATGGTGGTGCATCTGAAATATGATAAGCCCAAGGAGAGAGACGCACTGCACCCAGGCGGGAAAAAACCGGGCATTTGAAGGGGGACAATGGTGAACTCTTCATGGTCACAACTGCGCGACTACGTGAAAAACAAACTTGCTCAGAAATTAATAACTAATTGTTCCAAATGTGTCACTGAGTAGCTAGTAGGATCACCGTAAGCAAAAAAAGAGACGATTTCGCAAGTGAAGCGCGCTTTCGATATCTGCATTAGTTTGTAATTATTGTAAATTAAATATTTTGTATATTGCCAAAACCATAAAAACAGATATCAAGGCAACACATTGTGGGATTACAGCAAACAGTGTGCCTGCGGATACATCTCGTAGAGCTGTATCGGACAGTCATAGCAGACTCACTAATATTGTACTCATTTTTAAATGGCACAGCCGGCCGTAGTGGCCGAGCGGTTCTAGGTGCTTCAGTCTGGAACCGCGCGACCGCTACGGTCGCAGGTTCGAATCCTGCCTCGGGCATGGATGTGTGTGATGTCCTTAGGTTAGTTAGGTTTAAATAGTTCTAATTTCTAGGGGACTAATGATCTCAGAAGTTAAGTCCCATAGTGCTCAGAGCCATTTTAAATGGCACGCTGAAATGTGTTTTTCGTGCAGTTGCCAAACAACTATAAAAACACTAAAAATAAGAATGTAGAGTTTAAATTATTTATCAATACTTATTCCGAAAAACACGAAAACTGAGGATATGCACAGAAAAATGTTATTTATAAAGAAACTATGGCAGGCAGAAGGAGACGGACGGTAGCTTGAGGTTTCTCGGAAAATTTACAGATTTATTGGAAAATTTCCATGTAGAATGCTTAAACTATGAATTTCAGAATTGTCTTATCAAGTTGATTTGATTTCAGCGATCGCAGACAGAGGGTGGACATCTTTAAACGGGCAGTTCAGTATAGACATGAGGGTCAATCTCTGTGAGTCGTGCTTGATGAGCGGCAACATAGCTGCGATTAATATCGTGGTGGGTCGTTTGTAGAACCTTGTGTTTTTTTTCTGTTTGCATGTGCGGAATTCATCTGTGTCCAATCTGGACTTAGGGGAACTCATGATGTGCCGGTTGGGTGTAGGACAAGCTCGTGGGGACTCTTATCAGTTTTAGGCTGTTGTATCCAGCTAAACGTTAGACTTAGAGTAATTTTAGTGGGAAGCCAGTGTGAAATATGTAGTTTGAACTGGTGCTGTTCAACTTCAACTATTTTTTTTGTGGAAAGCTCAAGGGATTTATCGTGAATTAGATGATAGCCTCCGCTGATATGTAAACTCTGTGCGAATTTTCGAGAATAAACTGTGAATTATATATTTCTTTATTTTTCGTGTTCAAAAGCAATAAACTTCAGTTACAGAAAACGTCAACCAGCTGTGTGTGCGTACCTAATTTCTAGTATAGCAATTTCTACTCGAATTTATTTAAAAAATATTTTGTGAAATTGCGACAAGTACGAGTAGGCGCTACTAGGCATAAAACGCTATTACATTATTAAATCTAGCCACATCCTACGGAGGCCCATTGAACTGTATTGTGCTGGCTTTTGTGTCGGTGATATTTTCTTAAATTAGCCCTCCGAGCTAATTTATAGAGAAATGGTGAACTGCCTGACTTAATTCTGGCAAGTTTTACAAAACATTTATTCATCACTCACCACACCGTTAGCAAAAGTCTGTGGTTCGGTCGCAGGGTTCACAAATTCTTGTTGCAAAAGTAATTTATTTCAGTATCTTGTTACATTAAATGTCTTTTGTCTATTTACTATCCATGAGGCTGGGTTCCTAATCCTTTTATGGGTCTTTTTATCCTTATTTTCACATCGTCATGTGGTAACAGTGTTTGGTGAGGATATAGTTGTATTACGTTCCGCAGTTGATATGGGTGGAGAAAGATTTAAGCGTTACCCAGTAGTTTGTAAGGAGATCTCTCCTGCAATAAAAATGCGTAATTTTAAAATAAAATGCCTATATTATATTGTTTTGCGAAATGTACTATGCTACAGAAACCTTTATTGTTTACCTTGGTCTTTGTTATGTTTCTCTTTGAACTTTTTTCTCTTTTGTTCCTTCTCGTCACTGATGCTTGATGAATCATCAGCTGTTGTGGCAACGAAGTCAGGATCAGCAACAGAGTCATCACTATTATCCAAACACGATGTATCAATTAATTTTGAACTATTTCCTGTTGTCATCACGTCAGCTGTGCCATTATTGGGACGAACATTAGAAAACCACGAACTACAGCACCCAGCATCAGTGAAAAGTGGTTCCCTTTTATTTGCACCTCCGTCTCCTGTAGAAAGACGCGAATGGCGTCTAACAATAATTATTACTGCGACAACATAAATTATTTGTAGCGCTAAACAGAACTGCAGCCAAAAATTTACGAAAAATATTCTTAATTTGTATATAAAACGAGAAATCGTAATTATTTTTGTTGTCTACGGAATTTCGGGGCTTTTTCAGGTTTTCAATTGTATATACGAAATTACGTTCTTTATCATTGTTACAATAAAAGAAAATGAGTACTTACGTTCATCATCTTTCGTAGGGTTGAGAACCACGTCCATTATTTTTAATGCTCTACTAGAGTACATAATTATCCAAAAACGTAATAAATGATACTAATTACAAAAACAGCACACAAGGAACCCGTTCACACAGATGTTTACCAATTAATGTGCTAAGCGAAACAACTGGTTATACTTGTACTGATGACGACATGTACAATGAACATACTTATTGTTGGCTACAAACAACCTGGGACGACAATGCTACCAACTTAATGGGCGAGTGAAAAACATTGCATGCATCTACACAGTAAAATTTCCCTGTACAAACATCGTAACTACACTTACGATATTTGTTCCGCTACAATTCTCCCAGGAAAAACATCTTAACATAATTTGCGATCATTATCATTGGTGAAAGAGCCCCTTAGCTGACTTACGATATTCTGAAGATTGCTATTGCTGCTTAAGTTGCGGCGCTAGAGATACGATACTTACACAGAGGAAAATTACGGAGGCAACAATTCTGCCGAGCATCGTAAGCCAATTTAGCCATTTTAATACTGGACCATTCCGTGCCAAGTGGTCTAATATCGAGAAATGTTCCCACGTGACCATCATGGATTTTGATGAAATTTTGTATGAACATTCACACATGTTCTCAATGAACACTGTTAAAGCTTCAGTTTCATAAATTCAATACTTGCAGAGATATAGTCACTTGTTTGAAACCGTAGCACAGCTTCCGGTAGTGCATCCTTGAATTTTCAGCAACTTTGAGATGAGATATCTCTGTAAATATTTGCATGAGAGAAACAAAACTTGGCCATCTTATACAACTTTTAGAGCTCTTTAAAGTAAAATATTAAGTAAAGGATTTCTGAGCAATTTTCATATAGATAATTTGAAGCAAAGTTGGGCGGAAAAAAACTGTTTAAAAAAATGCGAACTTTAGTTTTTTATATCTCCAAAAGTAATTGTGGGATGTACATGAAACTTTGCACACCATAACTCACCAACACAAGGTCCTAGAATATAAAATTCCATTCTCCTATTGCTTTCCATTATTTCACAAATCTAGGGTGAAGTTGACGATTTTTCAAAAAGTGCTAAAAACGGGCATTTTTAGTCAAATTTTTCAAAAAAGTATTTTCTCCAAACTCTTCTAAACTACGGTCATTAGAAAGAGCATATTCTAAACTATCTAGAAAAGTGGATTTGGTTTTGCAATGCAAGCACATAAGGCCATACAAACTAGCATTATAAAAGAGGCGCAGTGTAAGTTTGAACACATTTTTCTGTTACTCAAATTATACCTGAAACCTGTTATTATACCTAATAAATGGAAAGCAATAGGAGAATGGAATTTTATATTCGAAGATCTTGTGTTGGTGAGTTATGGTGTGCAAAGATTCATGTACATCCCACAATTACTTTTGGAGATATAAAAATCTAAAGTTCGCATTTTTTTAAAACAGCTATTTTTTCGCCCAACTTTGCTTCAGATTATCTATATGAAAACTGCTCAGAAATCCTTTACTTAATATTTTACTTTAAAGAGCTCTAAAACTTGTATAAGATGGCCAAGTTTTGTTTCTTTCATGCAAATACTTACGGAGATATCTCATCTCAAAGTTGCTGAAAATTCAAGGACGCACTATAGAAAACTGTGCTATGGTCTTAAACAAGTGCCTGTATCTCCGAAAGTATTGAATTTATGAAACTGAAACTTTACCAGTGTTCATTGAGAACATGTGTGAATGTTCATACAAAATTTCATCAAAATCCATGAGTGTCATGTGGGAGCCTCTAGACCAGGCATGGAATGACCCTACTTGGAGCTGTCGAGCGGGAGCGCCTTTCAGTGGATCGCAGCATCGGTATGGGCCTTACAGAGAGAAGGTCAGCGCCTTTTCTGCCGGCTGTGGAGCATTGTTGCGGCAGGAGCGCGGACGGGTGTACCCGGCAGAGGGAGCGGCTGCGGCTCCGTGGCAGATGATCCGGCCTGATTGGGGCCCGCTCGCCGCTCGCCGCTATCGATTGGCGGAGCGAGGGCGCGCGCCAGTATTGAACCCGGCGCTTCGCCGCGGCCACTGACGCCCGAGCCGCCGCACCGCACTTTCTCTGCAAGGAGCCTCGCGCCGCCACCGCTGCGGGCGCAACCAGTAGCGTTGCGTCAGCTGACCAGCGAAGACCAGGCTGGCTTCCCAAATGCCGATACTCCAGTGCTCTTTCTTTATTGAGTGAAGTCGAATCGCCTATATCGGGGTACAGACCACGGTTTTATCTATCTAACGTGGAAGAGATCTACGAGGGCGTTCAATAAGTAATGCAACAAATTTTTTTGTGAAAGCAGGTCGGTTTTATTTAGAATTCCAGGACACCACATTATTCGCCACTCTTTTGGCTACAAAACCCTATTTTTCAACATAATCTCCGTTCAGTACGACGGCCTTACGCCACCTTCTTGGTATGGCACGTGTGCTCGCATGCTACCACTCTACTGTCATAGGCGGAGCCAACGTCTTGCTGCGTCAAGAACCTCCCCGTCATCCACTTACTGCTTCCCGCTGTAGTGCGCCAAACAGATGGAAGTCGGAAGGTGCGAGATCCAGGCTGTAGGGTGGATGAGGAAGAACAATCCAATACACACTACTGGCCATTAAAATTGCTACACCACGAAGATGACGTGCTACAGAAATTTAACCGGCAGGAAGAAGATGCTGTGATTTGCAAATGATTAGCTCTTCAGAGCATTC
Organism: Schistocerca serialis cubense; assembly: GCF_023864345.2. NCBI lineage: Eukaryota > Metazoa > Arthropoda > Insecta > Orthoptera > Acrididae > Schistocerca > Schistocerca serialis. Next base: position 329,404,961 of record NC_064646.1, on the reverse strand, counting down.
ACACAAGGTTGACGCCGGTGGCGACACCTACAACGTGCTGACATGAGGACAGTTTCCAACCGATTTCTCACACACAAACAGCACTTGACCGGCGTTGCCTGGTGAAACGTTGTTGTGATCTACATCTACATCCATACTCCGCAAGCGACCTGACGGTATGTCAGAAATGCGTACCATCACGTTTCCGACTTTGATAAAGGTCGGATTGTAGCCTATCACGATTGCGATTTATCGTATCGTGACATTGCTGCTCGCGTTGGTCGAGATCCAATGACTGTTAGCAGAATATGGAATCGGTGGGTTCAGAAGGGTAATAACGGAACGCCGTGGTGGATCCCAACGGCCTCGTATCACTAGCAGTCTAGAAGACAAGCATCTTATCCGCATGGCTGTAACGGATCGTGCAGCCACGTCTCGAACCCCGAGTCAACAGATGGGGAAGTTTGCAAGACAACAACCATCTGCACGAACAGTTCGACGACGTTTGCTGCAGCATGGACTATCAGCTCGGAGACCATGGCTGCAGTTACCCTTGACGCTGCATCACAGACAGAAGCGCCTGCGATGGTGTACTCGACTACGAACCTGGGTGCACGAATGGCAAAACGTCATTTTTTCGAATGAATCCAGGTTCTGTTTACATCATCACGATGGTCGCATCCGTGTTTGGCGACATCGCAGTGAACGCGCATTGGAAGCGTGTATTGGTCATCGCCATACTGGCGTGGTGGTATGCGGTGCCATTGGTTACACATCTCAGTCAACTCTTGTTCGCATTGACGGCTCTTTTAACAGTGGACGTTACATTTCAGATGTGTTACGACCCGTGGCTCTACCCTTCATTCGATCCCTGCGAAACCCTACATTTAAGCAGGATAATGCACGACCGCGTGTTGCAGGTCCTGTACGGGACTTTCTGGATACAGAAAATGTTCGACTGCTGCCCTGGCCAACACATTCTCCAGATCTCTCACCAACTGAAAAGTCTGGTCAATGGTGGCCGAGCAACTGGCTCGTCACAATACGCCAGTCACTACTCTTGATGATCTGTGGTGTCGTTTTGAAGCTGCATAGGTAGCTGTCTGTACCTGTACACGCCATCCAAGCTCTGTTTGACTCAATGCCCAGGCGTATCAAGGCCGTTATTACGGCCAGAGGTGGTTGTTCTGGTTACTGATTTCTTAGGATCTATGCACCCAAACTGTGTGAAAATGTAATCGCATGTCAGTTGAAGTATAATATATTTGTCTGATGAATACCCGTTTATCATCTGCATTTCTTCTTGGTGTAGCAATTTTAATGGCCAGTAGTGTAGTTTTGGGAGCTCGTCACGGGTGCCCAGACTCGAGTGCCGCCTTGAGTTGTTAAGGGGGAGGAGAGGTTGGATTGCATTTTTGTAGCAACGAACACGTTCAAGTCTTTTCTTCACTTTCCTGAGAGTAGCGCGATACACTTCAGAGTTGATCGTTGCTTCTTGAAGAAAAGCGTCGCCGCGTGACTGCTACGGTCGCAGGTTCGAATCCTGCCTCGGGCATGGATGTGTGTGATGTCCTTAGGTTAGTTAGGTTTAAGTAGTTCTAAGTTCTAGGGGACTGATGACCACAGATGTTAAGTCCCATAGTACTCAGAGCCATTTGAACCAAGAAAGGCGTCAAACAGAATAACCGCTTCAGAGTGCTAGAAGGCCGTCACCATGACTCTACCGGACGAAGATGCGGCTTTGAACTTTTTCTTCCAAGGAGAAATGGTGTGGCGCCACTGGGATTGCGGCTTTGTTTTCAGTTCGAAGTGATGAACTCATTTTTCATCGCCTGTGACGATGTTTGACAAAAAATTCTCAGTTTCAGTCTCGTAATGCTCAAGCAGTTCCACAAAGATGGTCTTTCTCTTAGGCGGCGAGGAACCCAGCGGGCTAAACACCTTTGCGTATCCCAATTGGTAGACGTCCAGCTGAGCAGCGAGGTGTTTGATCGTGATCTGTCGATCACCTCGAATAAGAGTGTCCACACGTTCCAACATCGCAGGTGTCACAGCCGTGTCCGGCCGGCCGCCACGCGGGAGATCGGACAGGTTTGCGCAGCCTTGTTGCGATAATGACCGACTTGAGGAATCTCAGTGACAGCTCTGTGCTTGGAACGCATCTCCGTTACATACGCCATTTTGAAGGCTGTGCATAGCGCCGCCATCTATTGGAACGTTATGAAACTGTAGGGGCTGAAGGCGGAATATTTCACCATGTTTCAACCGAAATTAGCCGAGAAAAAAAAACACGGCTAACTGAACGCCCTTACTATATTCACAGTATTTCGAAGTCTGCATCAAACGTCTAGAAGTGATAGACCTGGTCGGGCGGAACAAAGAAAAATTTCGCTTACATTTCCCGCCGACGCTAGGCGTCCTTTAGTATTCGCCGGCCCGATGACGACGAGGTTCCACTGAACTACCAAAGACTACTAAGTGTTCCGCATACTACCTAGTCCAGTAAGTCGATAGATTGATTTTCAGCATCAGAAGGTCGAGAAGGAGAAAGAAACCGGGACGTGCTGGAAAGCAATTCTTCCGAATTTGTTACGTAAAAACTCTTACAGATTTTTAAATAAAACAAACGTTAACATTTTACATCTTTATTCTTCACATTTACATATTTGCAGCCCTCTGCCGGTAGAGGGCTTCGAATTGTAGTCTGTAACATGATAGTGTGTAACGTAACTATGTCGGTATGTGAGAAACAACGTCCTGTAATCGAGTTTCGGAGTCAAAGAGTTCGTCCACACATGGAACACCGTCTCCTTCCCGCGTGGCAAACCCAGACTTCCCGCGAGCGCTTCAACATCTGCAACAATCCGACGCCTTGGGTTCACTGCCATCGATCATCCTCCATACAGTGGCGCTTTCGCCCCATCCGATTTTCATCTGTTTCCAAAACTTAAAGAGTACCTTCGAGGACTTCACTTTGATAGCGATGTAGCGGTGGAATCAGAGGTGAGGTTGTGACTCCTTCAGTAAAGTCAAACTTTCTGTAGTGGCGATATCAACAAACTGATCTCTTGACGGGAGAAATGCGTTCGTCGCCAGGGTGACAATGTTGAGAAATAAATATTTAGACATGAATAAGGAACTAGAGTGTTAACAAAGTTTGTTTCATTTAAAAATTCTCTAAAAGTTTTCACATAAAGGTGTTGAAGACCTTACTTTCGGCATGTTCTCGTATTTTAAAAGCGAATCAGAGGCTGTAGTTTTGCCTGACCTGCCTCCCCCCCTTCCCCCCTTCAAGCGGTGCAGATGGCTGGATTATAGGTAACACACATTGCATACGCATGCCGCAGGTTGCCTATGCCCTGTCGCCTCACAGGGGCATGACCATCAGGTGCCTAATGTCGCCCGGAAGCATCAGTGAACATTTTGCCTCTAACAGAAGTTATTCCCCTGACGTGATCTATCATTCGTGGAAGTTCGATGCAGAGACTTTGAAACAGGCTGTATACTTAATGAGGAAAAAAGGGAACGATCATTCACTTGATATCAACATTAGGTATTCGTCGCTGTGGAGACATAGTTTGGTCCTAGTAAAAATACTGTAGCTACTATCGAAGCGCATAAGACCTGGTGCAGGGGTTGACAATTGTTCCTCAACATGAGGAGAACTGATGCATTGAGTAGGGGGGGGGGGACTATTGTATGATCACGATTAACAGTACACTCACTGCAAGCAGCTCATGCGTTTAATGTATAAGAGTATGCGTACGGAGCGATTTAAACTGGAACTGCATAAAATCCAGAATGAGATTGTCACTCTGCAGCGGAGTGTGCGCTGATATGAAACTTCCTGGCAGATTAAAACTGTGTGTCGAACCGAGACTCGAAATCGGGACCTTCGGTTTCAACTGCATAAAGTAATCGTAGGGAAGGGAGAAGTCACAGGGAGATTCATTGACAGAATTCTCAAGGAAGTGACATCCGTCCACATAGGAACTTGCTTACAAAACGCTTGTTCGACCGATACTTGAATAGTGGTCGTCATTCTGAAACCGAAGTAGAAAGAAGTGATAGAAGAAGTACAAAAGACACAAAGAAGAGCAGCATAGAAGAAGTACAAAAGACACAAAGAAGAGCGCACGTATCATCATAGGTTCGTTTAGGAAGCACGAAAGGGTACCGAAAGAGGAATTGGAGCTCACACGGATTCTTGCCAACAATCGATCTTCCCTCACACTGCACGCTATTGGAACAGAAAAGCGAAGCAGAGGGAGTGGCAGTGGTACACAAAGTAAGCTTCACCACACACCGTTAGACGACTTTCAGTGTATAGAGTTAGATGAATGGCGGAAAATAAGAGAATGTCGAAAATTTCGTATGATGAGGCAAGACTTTATTAAGCATGACACTGTTATAGTTGTTACTGAAGCTGGTTATACAGTCGGTCGCAGCCACTAAATCAGATTTTCAGTATCGAGACTGAAAAAGGCAAACCTACATCTATAGCATTTTCATGTTTTGACTGGACTACAGTTTTTAAATTCTGAAGTCGTTTACATCTTGTACAGAAACGAGTCTGCAGGTATGACGATCAAAGCAGAATCCAGTCTGCACTCCCTGGAGTCAAAGATCGTGAAAGGGGGCAGAAGTTAAGAAGGGAGTTCTCAGGGTTGTAACTTATTCTCGTGTTACTCAGTGAGTGCATACAACAACTAATAAAGGAAACCAGGGAGAAATTGGGAAATTAAGTTCACAGAGAAGAAATAAAAACTTCTAGGTTTGATGCTGATATTGTAATTCTGCCGAAGACTGCAAAGGACTGGAAAATTAGCTGAACGAAGTGGATAGTCTTTCGAAAATAGTTTATAATACGAACATGAAAAAGTAAAACGAGGGTAGTGGTTTGTAGTTGTATTAAATTAGGTGACGCTGACGGAATCAGAAGAGGAAATGTGACTGAACACAATAGAGTTGCTGATGATGTTTGGTTCGCGGGGCGCTCAGCTGGCTCGGAGCGCTATGGGACTTAACATCTGTGGTCATCAGTCCCCTAGAACTTAGAACTACTTAAACCTAACTAACCTAAGGACACCAGACACATCCATGCCCGAGGCAGGATTCGAACCTGCGACCGTAGCAGTCGCGCGGTTCCGGACTGAGCGCCTAGAACCGCTAGACCCCTTATTAAGTCCCAGTCGTTACAGAGTCCAATCTCGCCACGTTCACGAATGATGATGAAATTATTAGGGCAACACAAATACCCATTCCCCAGGCAGACAAAATGCCCAACCCGGCTTGGAATCGAACCCGGGACCCAGCGATCCAGAGGCAGCAATGCTACCACTTTTTCTTCGTTTGTTTTCGCTATGGTTCGTTTCGTTTGGTCTGGGCGGACGTCACAAGACATCCGTTCAAGTTGATCGTTGATTCCTTGACTCAGTTTTTTTATTACGGAGAGAACGCACCCCTCTGACCGAACACGCTAAGCTGCCGTACCGATATCACTAGACTACAAGCAGCCGACCATATAGAGGTATTTTACTAATCGGTCACCAGAATGATTTATGATGTCAGATGTATATAGGATGGAAAATGTAGTTGGCAATATTTTTTCTGAAAAAGAGAAATATTTTAGCATCTAATATAAAAATTAGTGTTAGTAAAGTTTTTTGCGTATGTAGGCCCGGAAAATATTTCATGTCCGCTTAAGATACGCAGCCTAACTTGCATCGTCTAAATGACAAACATCATGTTACCTATCTTACTGTCCGCCCCTCGTAGCTGAGTGGTCAGCGCGACGGAATGTGATACCTAACGGCCCGGGTTCGATTCCCGGCTGTTCGCAGATTTTCTCCGCTCCGGGACTGGGTGTTGTGTTGTCTTTATCATCATCATTTCATCCCCATCGACACGCAAGTCGCCAAAGTGGCGCCAACTCGAAAGACCTGCACCAGACGAACGGTCTTCCCGACGGGAGGCCCTAACCACACCGCATTTCCATTTATTAACCAATTAAGGCAGAAAATAGGATGGCGCCTTTGACATAAACGCGGCTCATATCTCAAAGACGAACAACATTATACGAAAGAAGACAAAGGTGGTTTGACAAGTCTGGTAAATTTCCATGAAAGAATGGTGTGTGTGTGTGTGTGTGTGTGTGAAATCTTATGGGACTTAACTGCTAAGCTCATCAGTCCCTAATCTTACACACTACTTAACCTAAATTATCCTAAGGACAAACACATACACCCATGCCCGAGGAAGGACTCCAACCTCCGCCGGGATCAGACGCCATGAAAGAATGGAGCATTTTTGTTGCACCTTCATGGTTGGTAAGCTTGAGTATTCCAATGGTCGTATAAATAACACAGTACAGCGTACAGTTCACTGTCGACAGCTGTCTGAACTGGTCGGTTTGTCAACTGCGACTGGAAATGGAGAAAACAGTTTTCAGCATTTCCATTTACCCATCTTAAGGGGCATGAGATATTTTATTTCACCCGTTCTGCAATTGTCTGCGCTATATGGAAGTGAGACGTGAATGACGAACAGCACATATAAAGAGGAGAACAGAGGCTTCTAGAATGTGGTGCTAAAGAAAAATTCTGAAGAAATTATCGAAAAAGTAAAGGATAGGTTGGCACATCCTGGGATATCGAGGAATAGTTAATTTGGTAACGGTGGGTGGAGGGAAGGGGGGAGGGGGTAGAAAATTGTAGGTAGAGACCAACATTCGACTACAGTAAGCACGTACTACTGAAAGTAGGTTTCAGTAATGATGCTACTGAGCATACAGCCTAGCATGGGCAGCTGCAATAAACTGATCTTCGATCTGAAGATAACAGACTAGAGTGGAGATCTGCACCAAACAACTCAAGTTGTACATTTCTTCTCTCATTTACCTGTCAACTGGAATAACTTGAAGATTCAGGTTCAAATTTTGAAAGTCAGTAAAGGAAGAGTAGCAAAATAGGGTGCGAAGGTGGGTAGGTTTGGGTTGTAAGCAGCAGGCAGCGTGTAAGTGGTGTACGAGGTCTGCAGGCGACGGGGATCCTGCACGGCGGTACGGAGGCCCTTGTCAGTCGGCCGCATATTGATCACGTCCTTAGCCGGAATCCACGCGAGACGAGACGCCGCGCAGCCACCTTCATCGGCCTCTGCCTTTTGCTGGCTGTTTCGCAGACAAGCCGATACCCGCTCATCACTTTTCTTCTGTACAACTTAAAAGGTCTCATCACAAAATACGCGGGGCAGTTTAATTTCTCGAGCAGTGCTCGAATATATTCCATTGTCGCAACTTCTTAGTAGTGTCCTCATACGAGGGGCAGTCAAAAAATTTTAATTACCACTCGATAATATTAAGTTGCCTAATTAATTTTTTGTTTACAATTACCGACTATTCCGTCGCTGCTTGGAGGAACATACACATGCGAGGAGCGCTAAGTAATGCAACACATTTTTTTCCTCAGCCATTTTCGATTATTAAAAAATGCGGAATTTGTTCTGGAACAATGTGAAATATTCCCTCTACATCTATACTCCGCAAGCCACCTGACGGTCTGTGGCGGAGGGTACCTTGAGGACCTCTATCGATTCTCCCTTCTATTCCAGTCTCGTATTGTTCGTGGAAAGAAAGGTTGTCGGTATGCCTCTGTGTGGGCTCTAATCTCTCTGATTTTATCCTCATGGTCTCTTCGCGAGATATACGTAGGAGGGAGCAATATACTGCTTGACTCCTCGTTGAAGGTATGTTCTCGAAACTTCAACAAATGCCCGTACTGAGCTACTGAGCGTCTCTCTTGCAGAGTCTTCCACTGGCGTCTATCCATCATCTCCGTAACGCTTTCGCGATTACTAAATGATCCTGTAACGAAGCGCGCTGCTCTCCGTTGGATCTTCTCTATCTCTTCTATCAACCCTATCTGGTACGGATCCCACACCGGTGAGCAGTATTCAAGCAGTGGGCGAACAGGTGTACTGTAACCTACTTCCTTTGTTTTCGGACTGCATTTCCTTAGGATTCTTCCAATGAATCTCAGTATGGCATCTGTTTACCGACGATTAATTTTATATGGTCATTCAATTTTAGATCACTCCTAATGCCTACTCCCATATAATTTATGGAATTAACTGCTTCCAGTTGCTGACCTGCTGTATTGTAGCTAAATGATAAAGGATCTTTCTTTCTATGTACTCGCAGCACATTACACTTGTCTACATTGAGATTCAATTGCCAATCCCTGCACCATGCGTCAATTCGTTGCAGATCCTCCTGCATTTCAGTACAATTTTCCATTGTTACAACCTGTCGATATACTACAGCATCATCCGCAAAAAGCCTCAGTGAACTTCCGATGTTATCCACAAGGTCATTTATTTATATTGTGAATAGCAACGTACCTACGACACTCCCCTGCGGCACACCTGAAATCACTCTTACTTCGGAAGACTTCTCTCCATTGAGAATGACATGCTGCGTTCTATTATCTAGGAACTCTTCAAGCCAATCACACAATTGGTCTGATAGTCCATATGCTCTTACTTTGTTCATTAAACGCTTGTGGGGAACTGTGTCGAACGCCTTGCGGAAGTCAAGAAACACGGCATTTACCTGGGAACCCGTGTCTATGGCCCTCTTGAGTCTCGTGGACGAATAGCGCAAGCTGGGTTTAACACGATCGTCTTTTTCGAAACCCATGCTGATTCCTACAGAGTAGATTTCTAGTCTCCAGAAAAGTCATTATACTCGAACATAATAAGTGTTCCAAGATTCTACAATTGATCATAGTTTCATGAAGTTCCGATAAGGTGGCGGTGCTGTACGTAGCCTTCAAAATGGCGTCTGTAGTGGAAGTGCTTTCCAAGAAGAGAGGTGTCATTTAGTTTCTTGTGGCGGGAAACTAGAGCACCGCAGATATTCATAGGCGATTGCTGAATGCGTACAGAGACCTGCCAGTGAAAAAAAAAAAAAAAAAAAAAAACGGTGAGTTGGGCGAGGGGTCTATCATCATCGCAACAAGATTGCACAAACCTGTCCGATATCTCGCGATCACAAACAAACACCGCGCTGCACAACTGGATATTTCTTTTGGTGGCGCTGATACACTAGTGCATCAGTTGGGAAGGTGTGTGCCCACTGGGTTTCTCGCAGACTAGCAGAAGACCATAAAGACTAATGAAGGGCCATCTGTTTGGCCCAAAGAAAAGTGCACTCCGTGGGAAGCAGAACGTGAATGGTGGAGAGGTTATTGAAGCAGCAAGACGTCGTCTCGACATCGACCAGTGCGGGCATATACGCCCTACCAGTAAGGTGTCGTAAGACCGTCACATTGAACGGAGATTTTGTTGAAAACTAGGGTTTTGTAGCCAAAAATACCGAGCGAGGTGGCGCAGTGGTTAGCAAGAAAAAATGGCTCTGAGCACTATGGGACTTAACATCTATGGTCATCAGTCCCCTAGAACTTAGAACTACTTTAACCTAACTAACCTAAGGACATCACACAACACCCAGTCATCACGAGGCAGAGAAAATCCTTGACCCCGCCGGGAATCGAACCCGGGAACCCGGGCGTGGGAAGCGAGAACGCTACCGCACGACCACGAGCTGCGGACAGTGGTTAGCACACTGGACTCGCATTTGGGAGGACGACGGTTCAATCCCGCGTCCGGTCATCCTGATTTAGGTTTTCCGTGATTTCCCTAGATCACTTCAGGCAAATGCCGGGATGGTTCCTTCGAAAGGGCACGGCCGATTTCCTTCCCTATCCTTCCCTAATCCGAGCTTGTGCTCGGTCTCTAATGACCTCGTTGTCGACGGGACGTTAAACACTAAACTCCTCCTCCTTGTAGCCAAAAGAGTGGGGAATAATATACGGTATTGGAATCGTGAATAAAACCAACCAGCTTTTAGAAAGAAAGTGTTGGATTACTTATTGAATGTCCCTTGTATTAAAAATTGAAGCATAGTATTGATGTGCCACAATAATATTTATTCGTTATGAACCGGTTTTCGTGGTTTTTAGCCATCTTCAGACAGCTTAAAACTAAATAGATAGTCCACAGAACGTCAGCGGCGGTTTATATCCCTACAAATATCGTAATTCCAAATAAATATAGTCTTTTACGACCGTATATCCACATGAAAAGCACAGACGTAATAAAATACTCAAAGGAGCCGTGAACAAATAAACTTTATATTACATGATACTCCAAAAGTTGGAAGTATAAGAGTGTGCGGGCCAGAAATACCCATGTGAGTACTGGCACGGACTGCTACGTTATATGAACAAAATGATGTGATGATGAACAAGCAAGAAGGGGGTGAGGCCAAAGGAGACGGAGTGTACACCTCTTCTATACTTCTTTGTGACAAGCCACTCATGGTTATCTTATTTCTAAATGATACGGGGTGGACAGAATGAAACTGACTCAGAAAATATGTCACGCTCCTTTAAACAGGCAGCCGAACTTCCATCGTCTGCACCTGGGCCGGATGATTAAAGTTGGGCTGTCTAAAGGTGCATGACATATTTTCTGTGCCAGTTCTTTTTTGACTACCCTGTACGAAACTCAATATCGTCTATAATCTCCATATTCTAGTCTCGCGTAATCCAAACTATCTAACAAGTGCAGCGTTTTCTTATTGAAGACAGATCCCTTCTCCTATACCAGTATACTTAACTTTGGTACTTTCCTTGCTTGGGCCTCCTCTGTAATTTTACTTTCTAGATAAAAGAATTTTTTCTCATTTCTAATACCTGCAATCCCCGATTGTAATGTTAAATAATTTTTTATTTTCCCGTCTACTATTCTTCGTCAAGTTCGCATTTGTTTCGATCCTTGATCCTTAATGTATGTACGAAATATTTTGCTACTAGTCTGCTAAGCCTTCCTTGCGCCCAGCGACAAGGGCCCGTGGGGCGTAAAAATCCAAATCATGAGAACACCCAGAAGAATTAATGCGCAACTGGCGGACCGGTAAGGTCTTCCTTCCCTTCGATGCTTTTGGTTTTCAGTAACCGATTTGGCGATTTTATAGCAGCTGTTGCACTTGAGCGTTCACATATGCAAATGGGTTATCTCTGCGAAGTGCGCTAAAATAAGTGAACCAGTAAAATGACTGAACGGCGTTATGTGAACGCCGTGTGGTGCTGGTGTCCGAAGTCTAGGAGCTCAGACCGTTACAAGCCTATCGCAAATAACTTGTCGCAAAGATAAATTTCTGAAATGCCAGATACAGTGTGAAAATGAGATTTTGGACCAATAATACTACTATATTTGCAACTTTCTCAGCTAGTGATATACTGAGGCTACTAAGGTTTTTTTAACGAAAAGAATTATTGTTTAACGTCATTAAAGAAATTTTGATTAATGCCCAAGGCGACCCAAAATTCCGCTAACATTTGAAAATGCACTAATTCACGGAATGTTGTAGGTAGAGAGGTGAAACTTGACACATTGCCTAAATTGACATGGGATTTTATTGAAACCGAAAACTAATGCAAAATCCGACCGAAAGAGGGCGCTGGACAGTAACACGTCAGTGACGCCGCATGAGAACACACACAACTGCTTGACGAGAAAGTCACGGGTCTTGTGTGAATATATCACATAAGTGGTGTTCGGACCCTTTCTCTTCAAGGAAGTACAGTGTGCTCCTTTTCAAACTGTGAGTGTGACGGTTACGTGGTATGCCGAGATGTTACAGATGGTTCAAATGGCTCTGAGCACTATGGGGCTTAACATCTGGGGTCATCAGTCCCCTAGAACTTAGAACTACTTAAACCTAACTAACCTAAGGACATGACACACATCCATGCCTGTGGCAGGATTCGAACCTGCGACCGCAGCGGTTGTGCGGTTCCGGACTGAAGCGCCTAGAACCGCTCGGCCACACCGGCCGGCAGATATTACAGAATCGCATATCCCTAGCGCGGCTGATAAACACCTGCTGGAAGGTACGATTTGTCTGTAGTATGGCGGTGCACCTGATATTGCTACACATGTGAAAGATCTCTTGCCTATATCGTTTGGTAGGATTGCGTGCTGAGCCACCGCTTCCGTCATGCTAGGCCTCCAAGTCCCCAGACCCCATCCCGTGTCATTATTCTTTGCGGGGTTACTTGAAGTCGCAAGTCTACCGCGATCTCCGACCTCGTTAGGGATACTAAAGGACAACATGCGACTGTACTTTCTCACCATACCTACTGATATGCTGTATAGTGTTGTTCACAACATTATCCCTCAACTACAGTTATTTTTTACGAAGGACGAACGACATGTTGAGCATTTCTTATAAAGAACATCGTCTTTGCTAAAAATTAAATGTTACACTAATTATTGCTTTTGTATCATATGCAGCGCCATCTGCCGGTCATTTTGTGCACTTTTTTTGCTTTCAATAAAACCCCATGTCATTTCAAACATATGTGTCAATATTTACCTCTCTACCTACATTATTCTGTGAAGTATTGAATTTTCAAATGTTAACGGACTTTTGGGTCACCCTGTATTTTAGCGATGTGGTTCTTATTTTCAGTGAAACGTTTGACGGAAAGAGGCGAGGAATGAGCTAAATAGGAGAAAGAAACGTTTTTCACGTTGATCACCATGTAAACGGCGGATAGGGAAAAAAACAACGTTGTGCCCGACAACTTTGCCCTTCACATTTAACTCAAGTGTCACATTTTATGCAATAAGAAGTGCTGAAGACACAGTACACCTTTTTTCACGAGACCTCACGTGGCGTTAAAAACCCATCGTCGTTTCAATATCTTTGTGGATAAAAATGTCATGATCATTAACCTCAGAGCAAAATAACGTTTTATACACAAAGAAAAACACTGTAACAAGACGTTGCTAATTACATTGCATTTCGGAGGGAAATGTTGTTAACCGGTGTACCATTCCCCTTCCTTCATTCTTCCTGTTCTCTAAACGTGATTTCTGTGTAAATTGTGATCTTTGGTGACTGTAAATTATGATCTTTGGTCACATGTTCATTCTTATAGTAGCTGGAGAAGTACACATTCAAAAATTATAGCGTTTCTGTTAATCTTGAGCCACTACAGATATGGACATTGTACTAGAAACAATTTGAGAATGAACACAGCAAATGAAGTAATCGTGAATGTGCCAACTGGAACACAGCAAATGAAGTAATCGTGAATGTGCCAACTGAAGATGGATATTTTCTCTCCAACATGCATCGCGATAGTTAAAAACAATATTAACAATCGCTTTTTGTGATGCTTAATTTGTGTATAATACCTTATAAACCTGTGTCACGGACTAGACATGCCTACTAAGGTTCTCTCTAAATTGGAGCAAAATACTGGACACTTTGTGCAACATTACTTCTCAAAATTTTTTTAGATGATTTTAAATTTTTATTAATTATTAAGCCATTCACGTAACGTCGGAAACTTGCACTCGAATGTTGAAGAATTGGTAGTATAAGTAGTGAAAAGATACGACGAACATCTGTATTCGACTCGAACTGTAGGAAGGAACATGCTGCCTTTGAGATATCTTACCACGCTTTCGAAGTTGTTCATTTTCCTCAAGAACAGACTTGTTTACAGACTACTGCGAGACGAATGATTTCGCCTACCTGTCTCACTGAATAATGTCGAGATGTGCTACTAAAGTTTGCACCAGTTATTCATGTAGACTTAACAATGCACTGCGATCGTTAGATTATCATCAACTGCGTACGATTGAAGACATCGGCTGTAAATGGTGGTAAGGCGTAAGTTGATTGTTTTGAGAAATTGCTCAGTGAAGTTTCAATAAAATCTATTTTTTTTAATTTTACCCATATTTTACAACTTAAAACGTGACTGTATTAAAAACATTGGGGGTATGAATTAAACAACGCCTTGAGTCACAACTTTTTCGTGGTTTATTAGCTACGCGATGCATTTCGGACCCTGTGGGTCCATCATCAGGTGTAATTTGTCTTAATACATGTTTTATTTCTTCTCTTGAATTAGGTGAAATGCATATTCCTGTCACGAAAAGGTTTAATGTTAGGTTATGATTTCGTAAGTCGAACGCGGAAAATATGTGCAAAATAGTGGAAAATGAACAGTGTAAACTTGCCACATATTCCAAGGAAAGCATTTTTAACGTTTTAGCACTGGCAAACATTCTTTTCTCCGTCCTTTTAGTACATGTCACTTCATTCAAGAGGTACACTTGCACACACATTTTTATAAACACTTCACAATTGTTTTTGTACATTTTGTTGTCAATGATGAATTTATTCGTAGTGCCAAAGATATAACTATTAAACAATTGACATATGCAAGAAATAACTTTGGGATAGGTCTTTGAATATACTGAAATAACTGTGGCTTGCGAAATGTGCTTGTTCATTTAACACAGATTCTGGTTTTTTGATTTTGTGGAGGTTTATCTCCAGTTGTTCTAAGAGACGTAGGGTCTTACCATTGTCCTGCCTTCTATGTAAGGGAAACAGGCAGAAACTTAAAAAGGCCCGTTTTCAAGAACATGTAAATGCTTTCAGGCTCAAGAATTTCGAAAAATCAGTCATTGTACAACATATCGTGGAAACGAAACATGTCATCAACAGTCTAGAAAACAATTTGATAATACTACATAACGAAGATATGGTAAGAACCTAAGTCTGTTCGAACAACTGGAGATATACCTCCACAAAATAAAAAAAAAAAAACAGAATCTGTGTTAAATGAACAAACAGATTTCGCAAGCCATAGTTATTTCAGTAATTTTAAAGACCTATTCTAAAGTTTTTTCTTGCGTATGTCAATTGTTTAATAGTTATATCTTTAGCACCACGAATAAATTCATCTTTGCCGGCCGCTGTGGCCGAGCGATTCTACGCGCTTCAGTCCGGAACCGCGCGGCTACGGTCGCAGGCTCGAATCCTGCCTCGGGCATGGATATGTGTGATGTCCTTAGGTTAGTTAGGTTTAAGTAGTTCTAAGTTCTAGGGGACTTATGACCTCAGATGTTAAGTCCCATAGTGCTCAAAGCCATTTGAGCCAAATTCATCTTTGACAGCACCATGTACAAAAACATCTGTGAAGTGTTTATAAACATGTGCGTGCAAATGTATCTCTTGAACGAAGTGTCATCTACTAAAACGACGGAGAAAAGAATGTTTGCCGGTGCTAAAACGTTAAAAATGCTTTCTTTGGATTATGTGGTAAGTTTACACTGTTCATTTTCCACTGTTTTGCACATACCGGGTGATCAAAATGTCAGTATAAATTTGAAAACTTAATAAACCACGGAATAATGTAGATAGAGAGGTAAAAATTGACACACATGCTTGGAATGACAGGGGGTTTTATTAGAAGAAGAAGAAGAAGAAGAAGAAGAAAAGAAAAAAAAAAAACAAAGTTCTTCGAGGAAATGCGTGATTCTGGTTTTGTATCTGCTGCCGTGACGTGTGAAAGGTAAGCCGACATGTTACAGAATGGCATCATCCCCAGCCTGGCTGATAAACGCCTGCTGGAACGTACGATGTTTATGCAGGATGGCGCTCCACCCCATATTGCTAGATGCGTGAAAGATCTCTTGCGCGCATCGTTTGGTGATGATCGTGTGCTCAGCCGCCACTTTCGTCATGTTTGGCCTCCCAGGTCTCCAGACCTCAGTCCGTGCCATTATTGGCTTTGGGGTTACCTGAAGTCGTAAGTGTATCGTGATCGACCGACATCTCCAGGGATGCTGAAAGACAACATCCGACGCCAATGCCTCACCATAACTCCGGATATGCTTTACAGTGCTGTTCACAACATTATTCCTCGACTACAGCTATTGTTGAGGAACGGTGGTGGACATATTGAGCATTTCCTGTAAAGAACATCATCTTTGCTTTGTCTTACTTTGTTATGCTAATTATTGCTATTCTGATCAGATGAAGTGCCATCTCTCGCACATTTTTTGAACTTTTGTATTTTTTTGGTTCTAATGAAACCCCATTTCATTCCAAGCATGTGTGTCAATTTGTACCTCTCTATCTACATTATTCCGTGATTTATTCAGTTTACAAATTTATACTGACGATTTGATCACCCGTTATTTTCCGCGTTCGACTTACTAAATTCATTCCCCAGCATTAAACCCTTTCGTGACAGGAATATGCATTTCACCTCATTCAAGAGAAGAAATAAAACATGTATTAAGACGAATTACACCTGACGGTGGACCCACAGGGTGCGAAATGCGTCGTGTAGTTAATAAAACACGAAAAAGTAGTGACTGAAGGCGTTGTTGAATTGATACCTCCAATGTTTCTAATAAATATTGCAAGTACATGCAATGTTATTTTTTTATTCAAATAAGTAATCGTTTTCAAATGTATCTACGGTAACGACATACTTTTTTGAAATAGTACGCCGCATCCAAAATTTTATTCTTAAAAATTCGTCAGTGGGTACTTACGTTGTTTAGTTGCAAAATGAGTGCGCTTCCATAGGTTGGCTTTGACCTATCATTGTTTACTTGCTGGGCGAAAATGGCTCTGAGCACTATGGGACTTAACATCTATGGTCATCAGTCCCCTAGAACTTAGAACTACTTAATTGGCTTTGGGGTTACCTGAAGTCGTAAGTGTATCGTGATCGACCGACATCTCCAGGGATGCTGAAAGACAACATCCGACGCCAATGCCTCACCATAACTCCGGATATGCTTTACAGTGCTGTTCACAACATTATTCCTCGACTACAGCTATTGTTGAGGAACGGTGGTGGACATATTGAGCATTTCCTGTAAAGAACATCATCTTTGCTTTGTCTTACTTTGTTATGCTAATTATTGCTATTCTGATCAGATGAAGTGCCATCTGTCGCACATTTTTCGAACTTTTGTATTTTTTTGGTTCTAATAAAACCCCATTTCATTCCAAGCATGTGTGTCAATTTGTACCTCTCTATCTACATTATTCCGTGATTTATTCAGTTTTCAAATTTATACTGACGATTTGATCACCCGTTATTTTCCGCGTTCGACTTACTAAATTCATTCCCCAGCATTAAACCCTTTCGTCACAGGAATATGCATTTCACCTCATTCAAGAGAAGAAAAAAAACATGTATTAAGACGAATTACACCTGACAGTGGACCCACAGAGTGCGAAATGCGTCCTGTAGTTAATAAAACACGAAAAAGTAGTGACTGAAGGCGTTGTTGAATTGATACCTCCAATGTTTCTAATAAATATTGCAAGTACATGCAATGTTATTTTTTTATTCAAATAAGTAATCGTTTTCAAATGAATCTACGGTAACGACATACTTTTTTGAAATAGTACACCGCATCCAAAATTTTATTCTTAAAAATTCGTCAGTGGGTACTTACGTTGTTTAGTTGCAAAATGAGTGCGCTTCCATAGGTTGGCTTTGACCTATCATTGTTTACTTGCTGGGCGAAAATGGCTCTGAGCACTATGGGACTTAACATCTATGGTCATCAGTCCCCTAGAACTTAGAACTACTTAAACCTAACTAACCTAAGGACATCACACAACACCCAGACATCACGAGGCAGAGAAAATCCCTGACCCCGCCGGGAATCGAACCCGGGAACCCGGGCGTGGGAAGCGAAAACGCTACCGCACGACCACGAGCTGCGGACTGCTGGGCGAAGTCCGACCTCCTTTTGTCTGGCGTAATGCAGCGACTCGACTTGACATGGACTCAACAAGTGGTTGGAAGTCCCCTGCAGAAATATTGAGCCATGCTCCCTCTCCAGCCGTCGATAATGGAGAAAGTGTTGTCGGTGCAAGATTTTGTGCACGAACTGTCCTCTCGATTATGTCTACGAGATTCATGTCCAGCGATCTGGGTGGCCAAGTCATTCGCTCGAACCGTCCAGAATGTTCTTCAAACCAACAGCGAACAGTTATGGCCTGGTGACACGGCGCATTGTCATCCATAAAAATTTGATCGTTGTTTGGGAACATGACGTCCATGAATGGCTGAAAATGGTCTCCAGGTAGCCGAACATAACCCTTTCCATGTAAACGCAGACCAAACCATTGAGGAACCACCACCAGCTTACATAGTGCCTTGTTGACAACTTGGGTCCACGGCTTTATGGTCTCTGCGTCACACTCAAACCATACCAACAGCTCTTACCAACCGGTATCGGGACTCAAGTGACCAGCCCACGGGTTTCCAGTTGTTTAGCAAATGGTTCAAATGGCTCTAAGCACTATGGCACTGAACATCTAAGGTCATCAGTCCCCTAGATTTAGAACTACTAAAACCTAACCTAAAGACATCACACACATCCATGCCCGAGGCAGGATTCGAACCTGCGAACGTAGCAACAGCGTGGTTCCGGACTGAAGCACCGAGCGAGGTGGCGCAGTGGCTAGCACACTGGACTCGGTTTGGGAGGACGACGGTTCAATCCCACGTCCACCCATCCTGATTTAAGTTTTCCGTGATTTCCCTAAATCGCTCCAGGCGAATGCCGGGATTGTTCCTTTGAAATGGCACGGCTGTCTTCCTTTCCCGTCCTTCCCTAATCAGATGAGACCGATGACCTCGCTGTCTGGTCTCCTTCCCCAACCAACCCAACCCCCAGACTGAAGCGCCTAGAACCGCTTGGTCACAACGGCCGGCTAGTTGTTTAGCATCCAACGGATATGGTCAGGAGCGCAGGAGAGGTGCTGCAAGCGATGTGCTGTTAGCAAAGCCACTCGCGTTGATCGTTTGCTGCCATAGTTCATTAACACCATATCTCACTGCAGCGTCCTAACGGATGCGTTCATCATACTTCTCAAATTGACTTCTGTAGGTATTTCGCACAGTGTTGCTTATTCTGTTAGCTCTGACAGCTCTGCGCAATCGCAAACGTTGCTGCTCATTGTCGTTAAATGAAGGCCATGGGGCACTGCGTTGTCCGTGGTGGGAGGTAATGTCTGAAATTTGGTATTCTCGGCAGTCTTGACACTGTGGATTTCGGAATATTTAATTTAGTAACGATTTACAAAATGGAATGTCCCATGAATCTAGTTCCATCTACCATTCGAATTCAAAATCTGTTGATTCCCGTCGCACGGCCATAATCATGTCGAAAACTTTTTCACATGAATCACCTGAATAGAAATGACATCTCCGTCAATGTACTGCCCTTTCTTGCCTTGTGTTAGGGATACTTCCGCGGCCGGCCGCTGTGGTCGAGCGGTTCTAGGCTCTTCAGTCTGGGACCGCGTGACTGCTACGGTCGCAGGTTCGAATCCTGCCTCGGGCATGTACGTGTGTGATGCCCTTAGGTTAGTTAGGTTTAAGTAGTTCTAAGTTCTAGGGGACTGATGACCTCAGATGTTAAGTCCCATAGTGCTCAGAGCCATTTGAACCATTTTTGATACTACCGCCTTATCGTTATACCATAACTTGTCACTTCCGTGTACGTATATGTCTTAAATTGCACACCTTAACAGGCTGCTTCATCTACCCAGGTACCGTGAAACCTGAATCTTAAACCCTCGTAGGGTGAGGCCATGCTGACAAACCCGCTTTAGGTGAGCCACGCCGACCGAGAACCATAATACGACATATCCAGAAAGACAACACACTTAACATCGTAAACAACTAGCGCCACCACACAGTCATAGATGACCCACGTGAGATGGTAAAGAATATTAAAATTCTGCTTGCAATCTTGCTCTCTCCCGGGTCAAACAACAGGAAAAGGACAAAGTTAATGCTGCGTGCTTCCCGTTGCTAATTAATATTCAGTGTAGAAAACACCTGGCGTTGCTTATGTTTATTTGTGTGACGGGGCTAGTTGTTTACAGTGTGTGTGCTGTCTTCCCGCATATGCTGTTTTACTGTTGTTGCTCGGCGCAGCCCTTTCAAGTATTTAAACTTTCTTGCATAGCGCTCTCCCCTTGCATTTGTACCTTGAAAATGACGGGGCACACCTGTCGAAAATATCGGTGGTTGTTGAAGGTTCCACCCGGCTGCAGTCCCATAAGTTGTTTGTGTGGAGTCACTGCCAGACACCACACTTGCTAGGTGGTAGCCTTTAAATCGGCTGCGGTCCGGTAGTATACGTCGGACCCGCGTGTCGCCACTATCAGTGATTGCAGACCGAGCGCCGCCACACGGCAAGTCCAGAGAGACTTCCTAGCACTCGCCCCAGTTGTACAGCCGACTTTGCTAGCGATGGTTCACTGCCTATTTACGTTCTCATTTGCCGAGACGATAGTTTAGCATAGCCTTCAGCTACGTCATTTGCTACGACCTAGCAAGGCGCCATATTCAGTTACTATTGATATATTGAATCATGTACCGTCAAAAGCGACGTTCATCATTAATGGATTGAAGTTAAGTATTCCACCAGCTACGTCCGTTTTTCTAAATTCTAATTTCCTTGACCTGTTCCAGACCTCACGCCATCCTGCGTGAGCTAAAACGCGTGCCTTTCGGCCTCCTCTAGTAACACGGTGTTGGCTCTCCTGCCAACCACAACAGTTTGAATATTGACTTACACTTTGTCAGACTTTTCTTGAATGCGGAGCTCTGTTATTCCAAATCGGTGGAATCAATAAAAAACGGAAAACTTCGTGCCGCTAATGCACACAGTGCGTCATTCAGACTTAACAGCAAGATGCATAAATATACTGAAGAGACTTTGATCTAATCCTCGACAACGTCATAAAAATTGTAAACAATATTCATGGCCAGATTTGCAAACTTTTCTTAATTGCTGTTCGTGTGCAGACTCTCAGAATTGGCTGTAAGTCTGGAAAACGTAAGGTCTTCTTCAGAGTTAAAGCGAAGGTTTCATCGATATAAGATCCGAAAAAGGTTGCTTTGTCTGAAACAGCAGCACCATCAAGGTCCTTATCCTTCGTGTCGTCCTTACCGCTGCCACAGAACTTTCATTTGTATCGACAAACTTCATAATATGAATAGCTGAACAGATGAAAAGGAAGACGATGTTGTCAAACGGTAAAGGAAAAAGGGAAGTGGAACTGCGGAAAGTTTCGTATTAGTAACCTGGTACGCCCGAAGGCTGACAAGTAAAGGACCTGAATTACTGAAAACAGTGGAGGAGAGAAAGACAAATATTCCAGTGTTTACAGAGATAAAAAATGATTAAGACAGTGATGAATGGGGAAACTGCACAACGGAGTAAGAACACGGGGCGCTTACGAGTTATATATCCGTACACATTATAAAAAATGTGTGTGTGTGTGTGTGTGTGTGTGTGTGTGTGTGTGTGTGTGTGTTCTCCTCCTAAACCACTGTACCACTTTCAGTCAAACTTGGTACACATATCCCTTCCTGCCAGGCAACAATTGCTGTGGGGGTAAGAACCATCTACATATCACAGTGCAGCAGATGTGACATCATATACAAGGAGATGTGTAAAAAACTGCCGCATCGAGCATGACGTTTAAATGTATTATTTCTGTGTTACTAACTATATTCGCAATAAATTTCGGAGACAGTATCCACATATGCCGCTAAATGCACCTATAAAAGCATATCGTAGTTCCACACGTAGTTTAGGAGATGTGATGTCATGAACACTGAAATTTGCGAAAACTGCCGCATTGTACGTGATGTTTAAATTTATTACTTCTTTGCTTCTAACTCTATTCGCAACATATTTCGCAGACAGTATCCACGTATGCCGCTGAATGTAAATTTATAAATATATCATTGTACGACACACAGTTCAAGAGATATGACGTTATAAGCATTGAAATGGGTGACAAAAATGGTTCAAATGGCTCTGAGCACTATGGGACTTAACTTCTGAGGTCATCAGTTCCCTAGAACTTAGAACTACTTAAACCTAACTAACCTAAGGACGTCACACACATCCATGCCCCAGGCAGGATTCGTACCTGCGACCGTAGCTGTCGCGCGGTTCCAGACTGTAGCGCCTAGAACCGCTCGGCCACTCGGGCCGGCGAAATGGGTGACAGAAAGGTCGCATAATGCATGAAGTTTTAATACATTTATTCTTTATTACGAAGACACTCATACAGTCGAGTCAGCTTAAGGAAATCTGTGAAACCTGGGAAGCGCTATTGACAGATTTCCACTTCGAAGTTTAAACGGCTGTAGGCGGAAACGATAGCCGTCTATAGAGCTATAAAAGGCGTTGCCATACAGACGTATATAAAATCGCGTTGCAAAAACGCGAAGCAACTCCACCCAGCGTACAGAAACTGTCCGGGATCATGTTTCCTAATTTGGATATTGTACTTACGCATTTGTACATTATGCATATTTCTTTCTACAGTTGTTTCGTAGCTGCAAAGGTGTTTTCACGAATAAATGGAAATGAAATTTTTCGATACTTTTCTAAAAACGCATTTCATTTCTAACAGAAAATTGGCAAAATGAATGCGCGGGCGATGCCGCGTTTGTTCAAATGGTTCAAATGGCTCTGAGCACTATGGGACTCGACTGCTGAGGTCATTAGTCCCCTAGGACTTAGAACTAGTTAAACCTAACTAACCTAAGGACATCACAAACATCCATGCCCGAGGCAGGATTCGAACCTGCGACCGTAGCGGTCTTGCGGTTCCAGACTGCAGCGCCTTTAACCGCACGGCCACTTCGGCCGGCATGCCGCGTTTGTCGTCTAGTTGATGATAAATTGAAGACGCGATATATTTATTTAATAAATTGATGTCCACACGCCGCTACTCATTTCGTGAATCACACTTGTATCATCGTACTATCTGCTTTTAAATCATCAGTGAGAGGTACTTAAAAATTTAAAGTAGCAGTCGTAAAATAAAGTAATTATTGGCAAAAAAATCATTGTCGTAATGTAAAATTCCAACTCGTGTGGTGGGACGAAACGGGATTTTCCACTAAGACAAGGCTTAAATTACTTAATTTTACGACTGATACTTTGCATGATTTAAGCGCGGCCAGTCGGATGGTGAGAGCCTTCTGTGGCAATTCGGCAACTCCTCCAATATGAACATACTAAAAGTGTCTCTCGGCTTTTCCAGCATCTGTTCGTTGATGGATATTCTCCAACGATAGTCGATAGTGTGAATATATACTCGCTTCAATTTCTGAAGACTGGATCAAAGTGTCGTTGTGTTGTACACATAATTACATAAATGTCGGCTTACCCATGTGCAAACGGATAAAATACCGGCGAAACACAGAAGAAAGATTTTATGATGCACATGCACCCATTCATACAATCAGAGATTTTCTTCCTGGTGCATGGATAATCCTCACAATTGAGATATATGTCATGGTACTGGTTATTTGACTTGTCGTGTTTATGACCTTCCCAGAAATAATGATTCTGCTGTTTACGGCCCTGCGTTGTAGACAACAGCTATTGGCGCGACAATACCGCGGCTATAAAAGGGAGCAGTACATTGAGGCGACAAAAGTTATGCTATAGTGATATACACACATAAAGATTGTATTAGTATCGCGCACACAAGGTACACTATGTGATCAAAAATATCCGGATACCTCCAAAAACATACGTTTGTCATATAAGGTTCATTGTGCTGCTACCTACTGCCAGGTACTTCATATCAGCAACCTCAGCAGTCATTAGACATGGTGAGAGAGCAGAATGGGGAGCTCCGCGGAACTCACGGACTTCGAACGTGGTCAGGTGACTGGGTGTCACTTGTGTCATACGTCTGTAAGCGAGACTTACCCACTCCTAAACACCCCTACGTCCACTGTTTCCGATGTGATGAAGTGAAAACGTGAAGGGACGCGTACAGCACAGGCCAACCTCGTCTGTAGACTGACAAAGACCGCCGACCAGTTGAAGAGGGTTTTACTGTGTAATAGGCAGACATCTATCCAGACCATCACACAGGAATTCCAAACTGCATCAGGATCCACTGCATCCTGATGACAATTAGGCGGGAGGTGAGAAAACTTGGATTTCATGGTCGAGCGGCTGCTCATAAGCCACACATCACGCCGGTAAATGCCAAACGACGTCTCGCTTGGTGTAAGAAGCGTAAACATTGGACGATTGAACAGTGGATAAACAATGTGCGGAGTGACGAATCACCGTACAAAATGTGGCGATCCGATGGCAGGGTGTCGGTATGGCAAATGCCCGGTGAACGTCATCTGCCAGCGTGTGTAATGCCAACAGTAAAATTCTGAGGCGATGGTGTTATGGCGTGGTCACGTTTTTCAAGGAGGGGGCTTCCACCCCTTGTAGTTTTGCGTGTCACTATCACAGCACAGGCCTACATTGATGTTTTAACGACCTCCTTGCTTCTCACAGTTGAAGAGCAATTCGATGATGGCGATTGCATCTTTCAACACTATCTAGCACCTGTTCATAATGGACGGCCTTTGGCGGAGTGGTTACAAGACAATAATATCTCTGTAATGGACTGGCCTGCACAGAGTCCTAACCTGAATCCTATAGAACACGTGTGGGATGTTTTGGAACGTCGACTTTGTGCCAGGCCTCACCGGCTGACATCGATACCTCTTCTCAGTGCAGCACTCCATGAAGAATGTGCTGCGATTCCCCAAGAAACCTTCCAGCACCAAATTGAACGTATGCTGGCGAGAGTGGAAGCTAACATCAAGGTTAAGGGTGGGCCAACAGCATATAGAATTCCGGTATTACCGATGGAGGGCGCCACGAACTTGTAAGTCATTTTCAGGCAGGTGTCCGGATATTTTTGATCACATAGTGTATGAAAAGGCGTTACATTGGTGGAGCTGTCATTTGTACAGAGGTGATTCATGTGAAAAGGTTTCTGATGTGATTATGGCCGCACGACGGCAATTAACAGACTTTGAACGGGGAACGGTTCTTGGAGCTAGATGCATGGGACATTCCACTTCGGAAATTGTTACGGAATTCAGTAGTGCGAGATCCACAGTATCAAGAGTGCGACAAGTATACCAAATTTCAGGCATTACGTCCTACCACAGTCAACGCGGTGACCGACGGTCATCATTTAACGACCAAGAGTAGCGGCGCTTCCATCTACATCTACACTCCGCAAGCCACCTGACGGTCTGTGGCGGAGGGTACATTGAGTACCTCTATCGGTTCTCCCTTCTATTCCAGTCTCGTATTGTTCGTGGAAAGAAGGAATGTCGGTATGCTTCTGTGTGGGCTCTAATCTCTCTGATTTTATCTTCATGGTCTCTTCGCGAGATATGTGTAGGAGCTAGCAATATACTGCTTGACTCTTCGGTGAAGGTATGTTCTCGAAACTGCAACAAAAGCCCGTACCGAGCTACTGATCGTCCTCCTGCAGAGTCTTCCACTGGAGTTTATCTATCATATCCGTAACGCTTTCGCGATTACTAAATGATCCTGTAACGAAGCGCGCTGCTCTCCGTTGGATCTTCTCTATCTCTTCTATCTACCCTATCTGGTACGGATCCCACACTGCTGAGCAGTATTCAAGCAGTGGGCGAACAAGTGTACTGTAACCTACTTCCTTTGTTTTCGGATTGCATTTCCTTAGGATTCTTCCAATGAATCTCAGTATGGCATCTGCTTTAGGAACGATCAACTTTATATGGTCATTCCATTTTAATTCACTCCTAATGCGTACTCCCAGATAATTTATGGAATTAACTGCTTCCAGTTGCTGACCTGCTATATTGTAGCTAAATGATAAGGGTTCTATCTTTCTATGTATTCGCAGCACATTACACTTGTCTACATTGAGATTCAATTGCCATTCCCTGCACCATGCGTCAATTCGCTGCAGATCCTCCTGCATTTCAGTACAATTTTCCAATGTTACAACCTCTCGGTGTACCACAGCATCATCCGCAAAAAGCCTCAGTGAACTTCCGATGTCATCCACAAGGTCATTTATGTATATTGTGAATAGCAACGGTCCTATGACACTCCCCTGCGGCACACCTGAAATCACTCTTACTTCGGAAGACTTCTCTCCATTGAGAATGACATGCTGCGTTCAGTTGTCAGTGCTAAATGACAAGCAACACTGCGTGAAATAACCGCAAACATCAATGTGAGATATGCGACGAACGTATCCTTTAGGACCGTGCGACGAAATCTTTCGTTAACGGGCTAAGGAAGCAGACGACCGACGCAAGTGGCTTTGCTAACAGCAAGACATCGCCTGCAGCGCCTCTCCTGGCTCGTGACTGTATCGGCTGGACCCTAGGCGGTCGGAAAACCGTGGTCCGGTAATAAGTGTCTCGATTTCAGTTGGCAACAGCTGATGGTAGGCTCCGAGTGTGCCACAGATCCCAAGAAGCCATGGACACAAGTTGACAACGATGCTCTGTGCAAACCGGTGGTGGCTCCATTACGGTGTGGGCTGTGTTTACATGGAATGGGACTGGGTCCATTGGTCCAACTGGACCGATCATTGACTGGAAATGGTTATGTTCGGCTACTTGCTGACGGTTTGCAGCCATTCATGGACTTCATGTTCACAAACAACGATGTCACGGTGCTGGGCCGCAGTTGCTCACTATTGTTTTGGATAACATGCTGGACAATTCGAGCGAATGGATCAGCCGCCCAGAGCGTCCCATGTGAATCCCATGGAACATTTATAGGGCATAATCAAGAGGACAGTTTCTGCACAGCATCCTGCATCGACAAGAATTTCGCAGCTATGGATCGCTATAAAGGCTGCATGGCTCGATATCTCTGCAGAGGGCTTCCAACGACTTGTTCAGTCCATGCCGCACTAAGTTACGATATTAGGAGGTATCCCATGACTTTTTTCACCTTAATCTATAGTAAGAACGGATTTCCATTATGCGATAGGCGGCACGGGTCTGGAGACAAAAAAATGGTTCAAATGGCTCTGAGCACTATGGGACTTAACATCTGAGGTCATCAGTCCCCTAGAACTTAGAACTACTTAAACCTATCTAACCTAAGGACATCACACATATCCATGCCCGAGGCAGGATTCGAACCTGCGACCGTAGCGGTCGCGCGGCTCCAGACTGAAGCGCCTAGAACCGCTCGGCCACACGGGCCGGCGTCGGGAGACAGATCGCGTGACGAAGTGGTAAAAAGAATCCTGAGATGAGGGCCCATTGGCAAATTTTTGAAACATTTATATTACATATGTTAGTCCAAAAACTTCTTTGTTGAAAGTTCCTAGGATTTCGAAGGTCAGTCTCGTGGAACAGATAGCCAAAAGATCAGGTTAAAAAATGTCAGCAGAGAAAACCAGTATCATCACGAATACAATAGCAGCAAAGTTTTTAGAGATTGAAATTGATCAGAAAGGAAAGCTCAAGAAGCTTAACAATTAGGTGGGATAATTCAATAAATGTTTTAGAAAAATCAACCTTCAATGAATGGGCACTCAAAATTGAAAGGACAAGTAGAATAATAGAAATCGTTAACGGTAGAACGTACGTATCACGAAATAAAACAATAATGTATTACAACGTGATGGTGAAAACGAAATGCTTGTTCGCAAGTGAGTGTCTAACACTGAATTATAAATTAAGCAAACCAAAAATATTAGGGTGGAAACTCTTGAATAAATTCTTACATCCAGTAATAAGCCAAGAAGCGTGGAAATTATGAAAAAAACGTAAAGTGTAAATGTTGTGTGACATTGTTAACTGAGATAGTCGACGAGATGGGTTCAGCCCTTATCGAAAAGGGTTTTCTTCTTCCGCGGGCATTGTCCTCCTTCTGGCGGATATGTGAGAGCTGTGTCTTACCGGTAGGTGTATTTATGGAAGTGTAGGTGAGTGTAAGGGATGCGTGTATAGTGTTATGTTTGTCTTTTATGATGATGATGATGACGATGATAGAAGGGAGAAGGTGAAACTGCATGCCAACACATCGCCTACTCCTCAGGAATAGCACCAAGGAGTCCGTTGGCGGACGGATCAACATGAATAGCGGTACATGCCACATTTCATGAGACACAGCGGAGAGGTTTGAAATTTAATCCAAGATATTGGCGCAATAGACTGGTGATCAAGAACCTTGGATACCATTGCCATGCACATGTACACAGGCCGCACAATGGGTTGGTATACTCTGGATCAGGTGGTCGAGCAGCTGCTGGGAATAGCCTCCCATTCTTGCACCAGTGCCTGTCGGAGCTCCTGAAGTGTCGTAGGGGTTTGAAGACGTGCAGCGACACGTCGACCGAGAGCATCCCAGACGTGATCCATGGCGTTTAGGTCTGGAGAAGAGGCAGGCCACTCCATTCGCCTGATATCTTCTGTTTCAAGGTACTCCTACAATGGCAGCTCGATGGGGCCGTGCGTTATCATCCATCAGGAGGAAGGTGGGACCCATTGCACCCCTGAAAAGGCGGACGTCCCGATACACCCGATCTGTTACAGTTCCTCTGTCAAAGACATGCAGGGGTGTACGTGCACCAATCATAAGCTCACCCCACACCATCAAACCACAACCTCCATACAGGCCTCTTTCAAGGACATTAAGGGGCTGTTATCTGGTTCCTGGTTCACGCCACATGAAAACCAGGCGAGAATCACTGTTCAGACTGCACCTGGACTCGTCCATGAACATAACCTGGGACCACTGTGCCAATGACCATGTACTGTGTTATTGACACCAGGCTTTACGGGCTCTCCCGGGACAGGGGTCAGTGGAATGCATCTTGCAGGTCTCCGGGCGAATAAACCATGTCTGTTCAGTCGTCTGTAGACTGTATGTCTGGAGACAACTGTTCCAGTGGCTGCGGTAAGGCCCCGAGCAAGGCTACCTGCAGTACTCCGTGGCCGTCTGCGGGCACTGATAGTGAGATATCGGTCTTCTTGTGGTGCTATACACTGTGGACGTCCCGTACTGTAGCGCCTGGACGCGTTCCCTGTCTGCTGGAATCGTTGCCATAATCTTGAGATCGCACTTTGTGGCACACGGAGGGCCCGTGCCACGACCTGCTGTGTTTGACCAGCCTCCAGTCGCCCTAGTATTCTACCCCTCATAACGTCATCAATATGTGTTCTTTGAGCCATTTTCAACACACAGTCATCATTAGCACGTCTGGAAACGCCTGCACACTTACTCGCTGCACCGTACTCTGACATGCACCAACACACCTCTGCGTATGTGGACTGCTGCCAGCGCCACCGTGCGACGACCGCAGGCCAAATGCTCCGTATGGTCATACTCCGAGGTGATTTAAAACCACAAACCGCCCACCAGAGCGTTGTTTCACCGTGTAACAGCATTATCCTTAATTTATGAGCATGAGTGTAGAAAAAATCTTAAAATTTGAAAAAAACTGTCCAATCTTTGTGAAATGATTTTCTCAAAAGCAATGAATAAAATACACTAACGAACATTTGACGCGCGTTCGAATGATACCTGAAATCATGTACAGAGAATGAATTGCCGATTGAGGATTAAAAGTTTAGTGTTTAACTTGGAATAGAGGATATTTGTCCGGTGGATTACACTGAGGTGACATTGGAATACCTCCTCTTGTCCGACGTCGTGCAGCAACTCGACGTGGCATGCCGACTTGTCAAGAACTTAATGAGTCGTTGGAAGTACCATGCAGAAATATTGAGCCATGCTGCATCCTTAGCCGTCCATAATCGCTAAAGTATTGCCCTAGCAGGACCTTGTGCACGAACAGACCTCACGACTAAGTCCCATAAATGTTCGGTAGGCTTCATGGCGGTCGATCTGGTTGGCCAGACCATTCGTTCGAATTGTCTAGATTGTTCTTAAAACCAGTTGCGAACATTTACGTCCCGGTGATGGTGCATTGTCATCCATGAAAACTGCAACGCAGATGGCTGCAAATGGTCTCCAAGTAGCCGAACGTAACGATCTTCAACCGATGATCGGTTCAGTTGGACCAGAGGACCAGTTCATTCCATGTAAACACAGCAGCCCACACCATTATGAGCCCAACACCAGCTTACACAGGACATTGTCGATAATTTGGGTCCATGGCTTCGTGGGGTCTGCGCCACACTCGAACCTTGCTACCAGCAGTTATCAACTGAAATCTGGACTCACATGACCAGGCCACAGATTTACGGTTGTCTAGGGTGCAACTGATATGGTCACGAGCCCAGGAGAGGCACTGTAGGGGATGTCGTTCTGTTAGCAAAGGCACTCGCTTCGGTCGTCTGCTGCCGTAGCACATTAACGCCAAATTTTGCCGTACTGTCATAACGGATACGTCGTACATCCCACATTGATTTCTGCGGTTATTCCACGCAGCGTTGCATTTCTATTATCTCTCACAGCTCTACACAATCCCAAACGCTGCTGCTCTCAGTCCTTACGTGGAAGTTCGTGGGGCACCGCGTTGTCTGTCGTAAAAGGTAATGCCTGAAATTCGGTATTCTCGGCACACTTTTGATTCTGTGGATCTAGGAATATTAAATTTTCTAGCGACATCCGAAATGGAATAGCCAGTGCGTCTAGCTCTAGCTACCATTCCGGGTTCAAGGTTTGTTAATTCCCGTCGTGCGGTCTCAATAGCGTGGGAAACCTGTTCACAGAATCACCAAGAGTATAAATGTCATCTCTGCCACTGCACACCCCTTTTATACCTTGTGTACGCGATACTACCGTCATCTGTGCATACAGTTACCCATGCTTTTGTAGCCTCAGTGTACGTAGACCGTGGAGTCTGCGATACTATTGCTATGTGAAGTCAAAGCGGTATAATATTTTACTTCTTGAGGTATGTAAATTCAGGCGCTTAAACATTTTACCAGTAGTTACTATTTCTATGCAAATCATTAACCGTAGCAGCTGAGACTTCCGTACATTAGTGAGATAAGGATACCACTGAATGAAATTCAGCAACCGATTCTAACTGCTATCTGATGAGCGTTCCAATTTTATTCTTTTTACCGATTAACCTTTTTCTGACTACAAACGCTGAGCAGGAAAATGTTGTCAACATTAATGGGCAGAAATGCACTCCTTTTTTCCGCACGCACATCCCTTTTCTAGTATTTTTACGGTTCTCATTGTATAAAAATTTTCGGCCTCTAAAATTGGTGAAATTTTATCACATATGCTCTACAGACTAGACGAATATCTCATAGCCACATTGCAGCATGAAGTAATATGAACAATATATGCGAGGCAAGTATTTCCTAGAACACTCGAATATTTCCGTTCGAACGTTGAAGTAAAAATGTGATTGACATTGCTATGCAGAAATCAAGTATTGTTGCTGTGTGATCTACGATTTCAATTTTATTCTATTTTTTTATATTCATTTTTCGTATCGAGGGAAATGGGTGAGCAAAAACAACTGTGTCACAGCAATAGTGCAGGCGACATTACTTCTTGCGCCACAAGCATTCTCTTTCCTGATATTTGAACGATTCTGTACTGAAACATTTATGAGACTGAAAAGTTGTTGGACCTCTGCTACATCTTCGAGTATAGATGACAAAATTATGTCAAGTCCGTACGACAGTAGACTGCGCGCTCTACGTAATCCACTAGCAACTGTATTATGTTACTACATGAAATCCAAAGATTTTGAGTTAAACATTGAACTTTAAAATCTCAGTTGGCACCTAATTTGCTGTACATGATTTCGAGCAACATTCAAAGGTACGTCAACTGTTTCCCTAATCAAATCATTTCCCTAAACATTTGGACATTTTTCATTTTTTATTTTCAAGTTGTATTCAGAAAGCTTGAAATATATTTATTATTATTAGAAGTATATAGGTCAAGAGAAATCAGAGAATTGGAATTTATGCTTGATGTAATATTTATTTTATTTTTTCAACGTGAAAGAAACAAATGTAGAGTTTCTAATATGTTGAGAAGTGGGATTCTGATAACTTCAACTTTTGCACCTCACTGCATGCTTCAAACATTCTTATGTCGAAGTGGCGTAAGATCCCTTGCCGCTAGCAGCTCTGTTGACAACATATAACAGTAAAGTGCTAACAGCTGCAGAAGAAACAATAGTCATCTGTCGAGCTACACCACACGTTGGCCAATTGAGATACGTCACTTGTCCATTTCTCACTCTTCGTTTGGTTCAAATGGCTCTGAGCACTATGGGACTTAACATCTATGGTCATCAGTCCCCTAGAACTTAGAACTACTTAAACCTAACTAACCTAAGGACAGCACACAACACCCAGTCATCACGAGGCAGAGAAAATCCCTGACCCCGCCGGGAATCGAACCCGGGAAGCCGTCCGCGGTGGTCTAGCGGTTCTAGGCGCGCAGTCCGGAACCGCACGACTGCTACGGTCGCAGGTTCGAATCCTGCCTCGGGCATGGATGTGTGTGATGTCCTTAGGTTAGTTAGGTTTAAGTAGTTCAAAGTTCTAGGGGACTGATGACCACAGTAGCTAAGTCCCATAGTGCTCAGAGCCATTTGAACCATTTGAACCCGGGAACCCGGGCGTGGGAAGCGAGAACGCTACCGCCCGACCACGAGCTGCGGACTCTTCGTTTGGCTGTGCAAATTCGGACAGTAATCCATTGTGTAATTTTTCCTCAAATCAGTAATTAAGTTTTACTTTCAATCAGTGACGTATTTGTTTTTGCAAATCTAGACCTTGCCATGTTCAGTTTGATGCCCTATTTGTAAACCACCTACTTTTGTTGGCTATAAAAATTTGGACAAAAATTCAGTGTACAGTTTCTAGGAATCTTGCTTTTGCTCCGCTCGAACATTAGATCAAAATCCGGGACGATAAGGAAAATAAGGCCGATATTTTTTTTTTTTTACATTTATACAAGATGAATGACAAAAGGTAGAGAAACAGATCTTCAAGTACCTCTGGGAAAATAAATTAATAACGAGCAATATTCGAGATTTTTAGAGGCCGGCCGTGTAGCCGAGCGGTTCTAGGCGCTTCAATCTGGAACCGCGCGACCGCTACGGTCGCAGGTTCGAATCCTGCCTCGGGCATGGATGTGTGTGCTGTCCTTATGTTAGTTAGGTTTAAGTAGTTCTAAGTTCTAGGGGACTGACGACCTCCGATGTTAAGTCCCATAGTGCTCAGAGCCATTTGAACCAGCTTTTGACATTTTTAGAAAAATATTTTGAAATGCACGCATAAAAGAAGAAAGAGATATTTTCAGAAGGAAACTGTCAAGTTTAGATGGACTCCAAGAGGAAACAGAAAGACATGGTGAATAGACGAAAGAATATTGGAGAAAAATAAACGAGTTAATGAAAAAGATTTGAAATTGTCAGTCGATCCTTAACTGGCCAAAACGGAAGGACAAAAAATGTCATTTCGGCGAAATTTCAGCTGTCGTCTTCTTAGTGGCTATACGACACGAACCAGAATTTCTTCACCTGCACACAATATTTATCGCATGCAGCGGGTACCTCATTCTCCCCACAGACTATTTGTCAAACTTTTCTTGATCGCACAGCTCCTTTGTTCTGTTTAGGAAAATTGCCGCTATGATTTTATGTTTGGGTGCTGCCAATAGGCCGAGTAACAACAGAAGCACTCAGTGCAGCAATCAACTAACCATTATGTAGTGAATGCCATATAGTGATGCCGGTTTGTTTGTTTATAACTGAATATTATATAGGTCGCTACCCATGACTTCTTGTTCTTTTGAAATTGTAGTAGAACATAATTTTTCTTTCACTGTTAGAAGAAGTCTTACTACTTCTCGAGCTTTCATCACGTCCAGTCTTTTCCTTTGACTGTGTGAAGCAAGTGTAGGCTACGCAAAAGCAGTTGTCCGATTGCACTGGGGTAATAGTGGCATGAATGGAATATCATGATTTCCCATCCGAAGAAATAGGACACCAGTTGCGTTAAAAAACGTTGACGTTCTTGAAAAACAGTTGCTGAAAGTGATACACAAAAATATAAAAGACAAGACTGGTCCTTGTGGCGGATGGAGACATGCGAAGGGAAATGCTGACGTAGTCGGCGCTACCAACAGAAACTGCAACGTTTAGCTTCACCACGCAATTTCCTACATGAGGTTTACCACGCAATTTTCCTACATCAGCGTGAGAAAAGGTTTACTTCGACATGTAGCTAATGACAAATTAAGAAAATCAGATATGAAAAGTTAAGTGGAATGAGATCTTGCACGACAATGCACCATTTACACACTTGTTAATTAACAACACAATAGTCGACCAAAAAAGGATTGTACTACAAGCTTTTCGTCTGTAGATAGTCCCATTATTAACTTAGGAATTTTCAGGTTAAGTATGTTTTCTTTCAATTCTTGCTCTAAGAGGGTACGCAGGCTGCTTAATAAATCAATACTAAAATACACAACTCTAAAACTAGCAGTATGTTTACAATGTGCAGCCAATATTTTTATAGGCCGATATGTTGACATTTTTTCCTTCGATATAGCGATACGTTTTGTTGATATATCTAGGTCTGATAAAAATACTTTTTAAATATCGAAATATCGGATACCCGATATTTTTAAAAATATCAACAGGCCTAGTGCGAAGCTTGAGACGCCTATATAGAACCAACGCTGCACGAGGTAGGCGGTGTTTATCCAGCGTGTCAGTGGAAGGGGGTTGAATGTTGCTAGTGTTCAGTCGCCATTTGACTGCCATTATTTCAGCCTGTGTGCAAAATAATCGCATGACATACTGAAATTTAAAATCTGTAATACATTATTGAAAAATGTACTTTAATACGTTTTTTTGCTGCTGCTCCGCCTAAGAGCTCTTTACTACGAGCTGTAACAGTTACGTTTACAGACAATAGGCTGTAGAAGCGGACAGAGCCTTTTGCAAGTATCATCTGGACTTCAGGATTGCTATTGAGAATGCGCGATGTTTAGAGTAGCCGCTAAACTTGAAAACAAGTGCACTCGGCCGTGTTGGTGGGCAACGTGGGGAGTTGCAGACGTTGCGCAGGAATGTCAATGAGCGAGGGCTGAATGGAGCAGGGAGGGGCGGCGGATTCCATTGGCCGCACTGGAATGTGGCGCAGGTGTGGCGGCGCGCACCGACGGCTTTCCAATATTAATTGGCAGCGCGCTCTCCCGCCAAGTCAGTGATCTAACAGGTGGCTAATATGTTACTGTCGCCAGGCCGCGGCGCGCTGCCCGCAAGGAGCCTCCATTGTAATTGTAAAAGAAGCCTGCCGCAGCCAGTTACTTGGGGAGCGCCAGCGTGCTCAGTTGCTAAGGAACCGGCGCGCTGACAGTTCCTACATCTCGCTGTCCGCTGGCTAACCCTCTCGAGATGCGTCGCGTCTGAAACTGGGATGTAAATTTTGTAACACCGGGGGCCTTTATAAACTTTATTACCATTTGGTGTTAGCAAGGTGGGGGAAAACAACATTATAATATACCGGCTGATCAAAAAGTCAGTATAAATTTGAAAACTGAATAAATCACAGAATAATATAGATAGAGAGGTACAAATTGACACACATGCTTGGAATGACATGGGGTTTTATTAGAACCAAGAAAATACAAAAGTTCAAAAATGTCCGACAGATGGCGCTTCATCTGATCAGAATAGCAATAATTAGCATAACAAAGTAAGACAAAGCAAAGATGATGTTCTTTACAGGAAATGCTCAATATGTCCACCATGATTCCTCAACGATAGCTGTAGTCGAGGAATAATGTTGTGAACAGCACTGTAAAGCATGTCCGGAGTTATGGTTTGGCATTGGCGTCGGATGTTGTCTTTCAGCATCCCTAGAGATGTCGGTCGATCACGATACACTTGCGACTTCAGGTAACCCCAAAGCCAATAATCGCCCGGACTGAGGTCTGGGGACCTGGGAGGCCAAGCATGACGAAAGTGACGGCTGAGCACACGATCATCACCAAATGACGCGCGCGAGAGATCTTTTACGCGTCTAGCAATATGGGGTAGAGCGCCATCCTGCATAAACATCGTACGTTCCAGCAGGTGTTTATCAGCCAGGCTGGGGATGATGCGATTCTGTAACATATGGCGTACCTCTCACCCGTCGCGGTAGCAGTTACAAAACCAGCATCACGCATTTTCTCGAAGAAAAAGGCCCGATAACGGTAGATGTGGTAAATCCAACCTATACCGTGACTTTCTCGTCGTGCAATGGAGTTTCCACGACAGTTCTAGGATTTTCGGTAGCCCAAATTCTGCAGTTGTGGGCGTTGACAGACCCTCGGAGCGTGAAATGAGCTTCGTCGGTCCACAACACGTTACTCAACCAATCGTCATCTTCCGCCATCTTTTGAAACGCCCACACCGCAAATGCCCTCCGCTTCACTAAATCGCCAGGTAACAGTTCATGATGCCGATAGATTTTGTACGGATAGCATCGGAGGGTACGCCTAAGTGCCAACGAAACAGTAGTGTATGGAATGCCGGTGCGACGTGCGACTGCACGAGCGTTGACTTCCCCGCGCATAGACGAACCCGCTACAGTCTCCATTTCATCCTGAACTGTCTCACCAGCGTTAAGCCTTGTGCTCGGTCGGCCATTACGGGGTCTGTCGTCTAAACAACCCGTGGCTTCGAACTTCGATATCATTCTCGCCACAGCTGCATTTGTCAACGGACCTTTACCCGTTCGAATCCCCTTCCTATGGCGATAGGATCGTAACGCTGAACTAGCACATTCCCCATTCTGATAATACAGCTTCACTAAAAGCGCCTTTTCAGGTAACGTTAACATGCTGTGACTGCAGGCGCATCTGATTCTCTCTCTCATTACAGCTCCTTTTATACACAATTGTCATGCGCAGTCACTGACGTTTTGCTGTCCAGCGCCATCTGTCGGACATTTTGTGAATTTTTTTTTGTTCTAATAAAACCCCGTGTCATTCCAAGGATGTGTGTCAATTTTTACTTCTCTATCTACATTACTCTGTGGTTTATTAAGTTTTCAAATTTATACTGACTTTTCGATCACCCGGTACTCAGAGAGGGTAGATACGTCAAATAGAGTATAATTCTCTAAGTAACCATAACGGTCATAAGACGGCAGCTAATGAGCGATGTGCGCGCGGGAACTTTTCCGGTAAGGGACGGTGTTATTTGGTGTGTCTAGCGCGCCAGTTTTGTCCGGCCAAAACAGCAGGCAAATTAGAAAAATGGGTGAAATAGTTCATGAAGTTTTGAAATTTTGGGAAAACACTCTTAGGGTATGTTTTTGTAAAGTCTCGTCGCTGCTGCTGTGGAGTCCGAGTTTGTGAGCTCGGCCGGCCGGTGTGGCCGAGCGGTTCTAGGTGCTAGTCTGGGAGCCGGCCGAAGTGGCCGTGCGGTTAAAGGCGCTGCCGTCTGGAACCGCAAGACCGCTACGGTCGCAGGTTCGAATCCTGCCTCGGGCATGTATGTGTGTGATGCCCTTAGGTTAGTTAGGTTTAAGTAGTTCTAAGTTCTAGGGGACTGATGACCTCAGAAGTTAAGTCCCATAGTGCTCAGAGCCATTTGAATGGCTAAGTGCAAATAATCGTAGGTAAACTTCACCGCACATAGTAAATGCAATTACAACAACTGTCTTTTCAGTCCTGTGTGTTCACTAAACGACGATCCCTGTGTAAGTCAGCCCTGGACGATGATCCATAACCAAGTGGGCGAGAGCTGCTCTTTTATCTTCTGAGTAGTCTTCTGTCCGTGGTCGTCCAGTAAATGGCGGATTGTACTCAGCCGGCAGTTGGGCGAGGCGAAGTCGACATCTTCATCCTAAGGTTGCTCTGGTGGAACTCTTGCAAGTGGCGAGTATCTATAGCACTGGCACCGGCTCCCACATTTGCGCCTGTGGTACCTTTGCCCTGGCGGTGTCTTGTTCGGACGACACAGCAGATTTAGCAGTATTGATTCCTAGCCTTAAAGGGGGAAAAAATGTAAATTAGCATTCCAAATTAATAAAGGAGGAGGAAAGTGCCATTAGATGGCAGTCGCACGCGTATTGTCGCCCGCAATACGGACGGCGCAGCGCGATGAAACTGCAACGCTCCGTGCCGAGTTCGGCGTGAAGCGGCTAGTAGAAATTAAAAAATAATACACGGACCACCATCGATAATTTCAACGAAGCGTGGCCTGTGTCCGACTGGTGTAGGTCGCACAACGACGTCACTGCTAGTGGACGGCGGGCCGAATCATTCTTTGCGTCACTCGCGTGAAAACTGCAGCAGGATGCAAATTAAATGATCTCAGGGGCGTGGAGCCATATACGCCGTTTGAAATTAATGACTGAACACGAGACGTGTTATGCCATGTACGTCTACTAACAATGGTCGTCGGCGCCTCTTTTCCAGCCGTGAGCGTCTGAAAAAACATAAATAATAAAATATTAATAACAAAGTGACATGGAGGGTTGAAATTTTGAAATGAAAATCATAGTAAAGTTAAAGTTAACTATATTATAAGCACTTAATTTTGACATAGATTCATACATAGTCATGACAATTGCGTCCGTACCTAATCAGAGCAGCGGGAACAGAACAAAAACCGACGGACGCTAGACAAAAGAATTAGACATAAACTAGACAAAAGAATTAGACATAAAAATGACTGACGAAATTAAACAGAGGTTGTACGTCAGCAGATACATCGATAAGTACACACAGATGAAACTATAAGACAGGATGTAATATAGAATCTCTGACTCCGTAAATGTCGGAAATAATTTTAAAAGTAAAATAAATACTACTAATTAAAAAGTAATACTACAGTTTGAAACACAAAAGTTCCCTCCCCTATTGTGTGAGCATTCCTCTGCCCCCTCCCCCCTTTATTCAGATTTTATTTACTTTTTTTCAGTTTTTAGGAAAAGCAATTCATTTTTGCAAGGCATCTATTATGACAAAAATGTTTCTAATGAAATTCTGCTCAAAGATGATAATATGCATGTTTTAAACAAGACAGTCAGTTTTCGAGACATTCTATCTGGAATATTAAAAATGTTTTAGCCCGTGAGTTTCGCATACTTTTCAATTTCCATTTTAATTCAGTTAAATCTTTCTTCTGTTTCTCCACAACTGCTTGCCTTTTATACGTAGAGACACATATGTAGCACTTATATGTTAATACTAATATCCGAAGAAACATAAAAACAAACAAAAAGGAGATTGAAATCCTTTTAAAATTTACATTTACTGATTTAGGACAATTCTTCTATAAAACTCCTTGTTCAGTATTATGCATCTTTATGTTTATAGTGGAATCAGAATCATTTCTCATGAAAATTAAGAATTATTGTAGAATTAATTAACAATTACTGTCTTCATAATACGTTTACAATTATCATAGGTGCAACACCAACACACTAAATTACCACAATATCTTATGAACAGATAAGCTGCTGTATATCATTATTTACAGAAAACCGTCCTCCCAAATCGTCTGTCAAATCACTGCAAATCAGTTTATGCCAGATTTCTCCTCGACAGCTTTTACGTATTGTTTCGCAGCTTCAGATGATCTTCAACTCCCGTAATCTACTTTTGCAGTTTTCTGGTTGATTAGTTTCTTTATATCACGTTGCTAAATATATTCACGTCGACATACCTTATGAACTTCAAGCATTCCAACGTTTTGTGGAAGGATATGAGCTTCATCCTTCCGTTCCTTGCTGCACGTACCAAAGTTTCCAATCCCTTCGTTACCTTTGGTCTCTCTCCTTCCGTAATAGATTTCCAGCAAATAAAACAGTTGGTTAGGTCCAGCATAATCAGGGCAGGTTTAACCTTCAGCGACAGCGGTAGGGGAACTGAGTGAATCGGAAGGACAGTTCACAGTTTTCATTGTTGGGCACATAACACTGATTTCATCAGTACTGAAGCCACAAGAAATTTCATTAATTTGAAAATATGGGAAATATTTGCATATTCTTAATTACTGTTTTCATTTACATAAATGACCAAGCAGCAAAAGCTGCAAATTGTGCATTAACAGAATCCTGTGCCGACACTTATAACTCGAAAACCATTCGTCTGGTTTAAAATACACTCAAGATCTCTTTTGTGTAGAATTTTACAGGGAATATCTTTCGTGATTATAGATCTTTCTAAAAATGAATCATTCTGTGCAAAAATTAAAAAAGTGGAAGAAATTGGCTTTTGTTGAGGGAAACGTGGGACGCGCCTGTCTACAGGAGGAGGGAGGTCTTTCTCTTTCTTGCTATTACACCTCATATGTATATTTTCCCAAAGTTTCCATACTTAAAAATTATTTTCCCCCATTCGTTATTTTCCCCCATTCGTTGATTTTTCTGGGTATAAGGTATTGCTATGATTTTCGAGAGAGCACGCGAGTCATTTCTTCGACAGTGTCATCTTTGTAGCGGTGTTGGAGGCTGCAATTTCAGTCATTTACAGCAAAAACTTTGACTAGAGAAGAAAACAACGTCTAAAATTTAATTTCTGCTTTTTTGTTTTACAAGTCTCGATTCATACTTACTGGGCTAATTTATTTTTTAGAATAAAATTTCATTCATCGTCCCTGAACAATAACAAAAACTGAAACACACAGGTTTTAAATTTCATCGTTAATAACGTTGCATATTATAGTATCAAGTACCTACTATGACAGTGCTGTTTCTGTAGTACACCTTATTGTTTTAATAAATACTTTTGTGTATTTCATTAAATTGCCAAGCTTTACCCGAGAAATTCACCTGTAACGTAACGAGACAGCGATAGATATTAAGCGTTTGCCTAGCTTTAACTGTTCATCTGTAACCACTATATCCAGCCAGTCTAATTAGTAACTGCGCTTTTTAGCACGTCAGGAGCTAGCTGGGACTGTTAGTTTAAATGCTCGCACATGGGTTCTGTCGTTGCTGATTAGCTGTCGTTTTATGTCTGTAACTTCATGACGCAGCATTCCCGACTCATAGTTACCAGGAAAATTATGCTCATTCGACGTGCCATTCCATGTGCCCACCTTATTATACACTCCTGGAAATGGAAAAAAGAACACATTGACACCGGTGTGTCAGACCCACCATACTTGCTCCTGACACTGAGAGAGAGCTGTACAAGCAATGATCACACGCACGGCACAGCGGACACACCAGGAACCGCGGTGTTGGCCGTCGAATGGCGCTAGCTGCGCAGCATTTGTGCACCGCCGCCGTCAGTGTCAGCCAGTTTGCCGTGGCATACGGAGCTCCATCGCAGTCTTTAACACTGGTAGCATGCCGCGACAGTGTGGACGTGAACCGTATGTGCAGTTGACGGACTTTGAGCGAGGGCGTATAGTGGGCATGCGGGAGGCCGGGTGGACGTACCGCCGAATTGCTCAACACGTGGGGCGTGAGGTCTCCACAGTACATCGATGTTGTCGCCAGTGGTCGGCGGAAGGTTCACGTGCCCGTCGACCTGGGACCGGACCGCAGCGACGCATGGGTGCACGCCAAGACCGTAGGATCCTACGCAGTGCCATAGGGGACCGCACCGCCACTTCCCAGCAAATTAGGGACACTGTTGCTCCTGGGGTATCGGCGAGGACCATTCGCAACCGTCTCCATGAAACTGGGCTACAGTCCCGCACACCGTTAGGCCGTCTTCCGCTCACGCCCCAACATCGTGCAGCCCGCCTCCAGTGGTGTCGCGACAGGCGTGAATGGAGGGACGAATGGAGACGTGTCGTCTTCAGCGATGAGAGTCGCTTCTGCCTTGGTGCCAATGATGGTCGTATGCGTGTTTGGCGCCGTGCAGGTGAGCGCCACAATCAGGCCTGCATACGACCGAGGCACACAGGGCCAACACCCGGCATCATGGTGTGGGGAGCGATCTCCTACACTGGCCATACACCACTGGTGATCGTCGAGGGGACACTGAATAGTGCACGGTACATCCAAACCGTCATCGAACCCATCGTTCTACCATTCCTAGACCGGCAAGGGAACTTGCTGTTCCAACAGGACAATGCACGTCCGCAAGTATCCTGTGCCACCCAACGTGCTCTAGAAGGTGTAAGTCAACTACCCTGGCCAGCAAGATCTCCGGATCTGTCCCCCATTGAGCATGTTTGGGACTGGATGAAGCGTCGTCTCACGCGGTCTGCACGTCCAGCACGAACGCTGGTCCAACTGAGGCGCCAGGTGGAAATGGCATGGCAAGCCGTTCCACAGGACTACATCCAGCATCTCTACGATCGTCTCCATGGGAGAATAGCAGCCTGCATTGCTGCGAAAGGTGGATATACACTGTACTAGTGCCGACATTGTGCATGCTCTGTTGCCTGTGTCTATGTGCCTGTGGTTCTGTCAGTGTGATCATGTGATGTATCTGACCCCAGGAATGTGTCAATAAAGTTTCCCCTTCCTGGGACAATGAATTCACGGTGTTCTTATTTCAATTTCCAGGAGAGTAATTAAATACTGCATGATTATTTCGCAAGGTTTTGCATTTTCGGATGGGAAGATAGTGGGAAATTCTAGTTTTTCTTTGAGTACCTCGTCCGCCAAGAATATTGGTGACCAGTAGCACATACTATTTTTCCATGACTGTTTTGAAGAGCGGTTCTATGCTCAGTCCAAACTACAGGCTTAAGTTCTTTAGCTAGGATAATATTCTGCGCCCTGGACCATGTCTGATATCCGTCTTACCTTGAAGTATTATTTTCAACTGGTTCTATTTATTGTTTCGTATTACATGGGCGAAATATTCTAATTTTCTTACCTTGACGGCATTGAAAATTTCTAGATCTTTGTTCATACGCCGCAGCCCTGTCACATGTGGGACTTTCCCTTCGATACGCCAAAACTTAAAATGCCTCCAATTTCTTATCTAATATTGCGATGAATGCCCATAACTCAACTCCGTAGAGTAGAATACTGAACCCGTGACGTCGAAGTAGTCGAAAGCGAAGTGCATTACTTACACGGGTAGGACGAAAATATGAAAACACCGCGAGGAATGCGTGCTTGAACGGAAATGCAGATGCTAGCAAAATCCGCATATTGCACTGATGTGTTTGACCATGAACTGCACCTGTGCAATGTCGTCAATACATTGCAAGTGTGAGTCGTTGTCTGGACAGCTTCCTGAGTGCATTGTGTCGGAGCTAAGTGAATTCTAACGTGGGAAAATTGTTGGTGCTCATGTGGTGGTTGCGTTCTCTACCAATGGAGCCGAAGTGTTTGGTATTTCACAAGGCACCATATCGAAGATTTGTAACTCATACAGAGTAACCGGAAAGTCACAAAATGGACGAAAATGTGTGTAGATTGATCGCCACAAACGGCCATCGAGGAGAATTGTGACGAATAGTAAGACGACGACACGTGCAAAACTCACTGCAAAACTGATTGTCGACCCGCGAACTCTCTCATAACTAAAACAACACGAAGGGGGATCCATAAGCAAGGAATTGGGGCGAGATGGAATTCCAAACCACTCATCAGCAACACAAACGCCCATAACAGAAAAACGTGGTGCTGAAGCCATAAAGTAATTTTTCGGATGAGTCCGATTTCACGCTGTTTCCTACTTCTGGTCGAGTTGACGCCCCAAGAGTAAAGCATGATTGGTGTTCGGTGATGACTTGGGCAGCCATGTGGTTGTATTCCATGGGCACCTCAGGTACCCTGCAAAGTCGCATTACTGACAAGGATTGTCATTTTGACTGATCAGGTCCATCCCGTAATACGAGGCGTGTTTTTTTTTTTAAAGTAAGGTCTGTTTCAAAACATAAGTACACAACGAAAGGTTATTTCAAAAAAGTAAATTTGTTTTCAGAAAGTACATACTTCACTCTATTTTTCGACAGAGTTGCCAAGCTTGTTCAGACACGTATCATAACTCTCAACCAATTTTAAAATACCCTCTTCATAAAAACTTGCCGCCTGCTCCGATAACCAAGAGTTCACTGTGACGTTTTCACGTCGTCGTCGTCATTGTAACTGTTGCCACTGAGGTGTTGTTTGAGGTGGAGGAATAGATGGTAATCGCTCGGCGCAAGATCAGGACTGTAGTGTAGGTGGTCTAAAACTTCCCAGCCAAAACTGTCCAATAAATCGCGGGTCTGACCTGCAGTGTGAGGTCTTGCATTCTCATGGAGAACGACAATTCCCTTCGTCAGCATGCCGCGTCTTTTGTTTTGAATCGCTCTGCGTAGCTTTCTCAGGGTTTGGCAGTATGCTTCTGCATTGATAAATGGCACCTTGTTGCATGAAGTCGACCAACAAAATACCATGCGTACCCCAAAACACCGGTGCCATGATTTTGCGCTGGGACAGAGTCTGTTCGGCCTTCACCTTTACAGGCGAGTGTGTGTCTCCATTCCCTGCTCTGTTGCTTCGATTCAGGCGTGGTACGCGAAACCCTTGTTTGGTCTCCAGTTACGATCTGACTCTAAAAGCCGTCACCTTCTTCGTGATAGCGAGTCAAGGACTTCATTGCACACTCAAATCTTTGGTTTTTGTGGTCCTCTGTTAGGAGTTTCGGGACCCAACGGGAGCACAGTTTCCTAAACTTTAGATGTTCAGAAACAACGTTGTAAATCCCTTATCTCGACATGTCAGGAAATTTGTTTGAGAGACCTTTATTGTGAAGCGCCTGTTTTCTCGAATCCTCGCTTCAACATAAGCCACAATTCGTCTGTAATCAAAGAAGGGCGACCGGAGTGGTCCTCATCATGGACGTTGTCACGGTCATCTTTGAATTCTCGTACCCACTTACACACTTTGCTTTCACTCATAATAGGATCACCGTACACTTCGAAAATCTGTCGATGAATTTCTGCAGTAGACAAGTTCCTTGCTGACAAAAACCGTGTCACTGAGCGAACCTCACATGCGGCGGGCGAGTTGATAGTCTTAAACATTTTGAAAGCATAGAGCAGAACCGTACAGGTTGGCTACAGAGCTGAAACTGAGCACAGTTGTTCCCGAGGCATGCCGTTACACGACGCACGCGCTCGTTGCGGTATGCGCGCGAACTACCAGTGTCTACAACAAAACGGACCTTACTTGAAAAACACGCCTCGTACAATGTTTGTTTCCTGTTGGTGATGCTGTGTTCCAAGACGACAGCGTCGCTATACACACAGCTCTCATCCTCCAGGACTGGTTTTGTGAGCACGTGGATGAAATGTCGCAGTTCCGCCCGGCCGCCAGAACTAAATATTAAACCTTTATGATCCGCTTTGGAGAGAAGGGTGCACGATC
Source organism: Schistocerca serialis cubense (assembly GCF_023864345.2). NCBI lineage: Eukaryota > Metazoa > Arthropoda > Insecta > Orthoptera > Acrididae > Schistocerca > Schistocerca serialis. The sequence goes on along the minus strand of NC_064646.1, from coordinate 329,359,968 downwards.
ACTATCCACCTCCATCGTCGTTCCCTGAACTTGCCACTCTTTTGCAGTTTTGCAGGGAGAATGGCATTCCTTTGAAAACCATGCAGAGTTCGTATTTATCCTTTCCGAGAGGACTGGAAACTCTTTTTAAATGCCATCGGTTTTCCAACACCGTATTAGGAATGGTTATGTGTTTGTATTATTTCCATATTTTTCTCCATTCCCTGACTGTGTCACGGCTAGTCAGCATTTTTCTCATTTTATGGAAAGAAGTTCTCGCCTGTCCAATTCTGCAGCGAATTTTGTGAGGGGAGTACCATTTATAATTGGTTTGACACCTCAGATATGTGTCTGATGAAACCCTTTCGATCGTATCATTATCGAGTGCAAAAGTGCCACGAATTTCGTCTCGGTTTCTCTTGACACTAATCCATTTTGTCTTCTTGAAGTTTAAACGTAGCACCATGCTATTGCTCTCTTTAGTGACAACGTTTAGTAGTTCTGGCAGACATTCAAGACTGGTTGTAAGACAGTATCTTCAGCATGTCTGATGCTATTGGCGATAATTCCATTAACCGCCACTCCTTGTACTGTCCATCAAGAGCATCTGGGAAAATCTTTTCAGAGTAGATGCTGAAAAGTAATGGGGAGAGGATATATTCCGGGCGAACTCTTTCATAATCGAAACTTCTTCCGACAGCTGGCCATCGGTACTAATACCAGGACTTTGGTTCCAATGCAGATATACAATCGATCTAATATCATAGCCATCCAGTCCCAATTCAGCTCAGTTTATCATTCAGAACAGTGTCAAAAACTTTTCCATAATCGACGAAACAAGCATAAACATCGACATAAATATAACGCCATCGTTCAGATAATGCTTGAAGACCGAGTAACGCCTCCGGAATCCAAAATCACCCAATCCAGACTGAGTCTGGAGTGCTATCCTCTCATTTACGGTACATACTCAAATGTAGCATTTTAAGGAATAATTTCAGGGTATGACTCATTAAACTGATCATTCTGGAGTTACTGCAATGCTTTGTACTCATCTTTTTGGGAAGTGGGAGGGACGTTGATTTGAACAAGTTATGTTGTATGACACTGCTTCGATGCCTGTTGAATAAATCAAATAGCAAGGAAAAAAATCATTCATCGTTGAGTAGCTATAGTACTACAGTGTATTTCGTCAGGACCTGAAGCCTATCCCCTCTTTGATATTGTTATGGCATGCTGGGCAAATTAGTTTCAATTGAAGTAGTATTGCACTAAGTTCGTTGCTGATCCCTGTAACACTCATACGAAAATAATATGAGAGTTAAGTCACCTTCTGATGTTGAATCACATGAGTAAGTTGGGAAGTCTGTAACGCATATCCTGTGCCCTTTGCATGTGGTTGGAGAAGTTCGCATAGTGGAAACGTACCCTTATCGTGAACGTTAAGCAGCGACCACAGCCGCAAAAAACCGAGAAAAAGAGCTTCGGCTCGAAGTAGCATGTCCAGTGAGGACTTCAAACCGCGCCGCGTGCACTGAGCGTTGTCGAGCTGCAACGAAAAGCTCCGGACAGTCTCAGCACATTAAAGGAAACGGCTTGTTCGTGCTCGCACTGTGTGGACAGGATTGCCCGCTATTGAGCCGGAGCGAGTCGGTTGTGTACAGATAGGAGGTCTGTCTCACAATGAATTTCGAATGAAATCATCAGAAAATAGTAAATTTAGTAGCTATGCACCGAGAAAAACTCGAATTGATGGACACTAACCATAATGATTATCACATTTAAAAAAATCCTAGTGTTCAAAGCCTTCTGACGAGAAGCGGAAAAAATTTTCGATCACTCAGTAGTAAATGTACTTCCGCACGCAGGAAATGAGCATAGGGGAGCAGATGCAACAATCCCACATCGTTGCTCTCGATAATGTCCTAATGGAGGTGGTTTAACGTTGCCTTCCGCCGACCTGTTATGAAGTGTCAAACGTCAATCCTGTGAATGACTGTGGTGAAAGGCCTGGGGATCAGGGACGTAACGTTCAAATGGCTCTGAGCAGTATGGGACTTAACTTCTGAGGTCATCAGTCCCCTAGAACTTAGAACTACATAAACCTAACTAACATAAGGACATCACACACATCCATGCCCGAGGCAGGATTCTAACCTGCGACCGTAGCGGTCGTGCGGTTCCAGACTGTAGCGCCTTGAACCGCTCGGCCACTCCGGCCGGAGGGACGCAACGCGGCCACCTCTTCTCCGCCTAACGGCCAAATACTGACAGCGAAAATTTTCCATCGCCAGAATTCGAGCCAGCTTACTTCACAGTCGAGCGCCAGCGCCTAGGCGTACGTTAGCGACCACAGCTATGGAGATGAGTTCTCCATCAATACTGGAGCGTAAATCACGCAGAGTATTTCCGCCACGTGTCTTTCGGCGTTTCAGCACTAGTGCCACACAAGGACGACATTTTCTATAATTTTTCCCGTTCTGCCAATGATAAACAACTATGAAAATAGCGTTTTTAGTTTTCAGAGTGTCGTCTTCAATTTTTACCGACAAGCGTACGCACACTGGATCACGCTGCGCACCTACGAACATACTTCAAGTGGTTCAAATGGCTCTGAGCACTATGGGACTTAACATCTAAGGTCATCAGTCCCCTAGAACTTAGAACTACTTAAACCTAACTATCCTAAGGACATCACACACAACCATGCCCGACGCAGGATTCGAACCTGCGACCGTAGCAGTCGCGCGGCTCCAGACTCAAGCGCCTAGAACCGGTCGGTCAAACGGCCGGCTTGCGAACATACACCATTCTGCACCGTTCTCAGCTACTCTCGCATCTTGCGTTTGTGTGCAGCGCGTCGGGTTTGGACGCGGCCTTATGTATCGTTTTTTATGGAAACAGGTCGCCCATTATATTATTGACGGTGTTGCTGCCATCGTGTTTCTGCCCAGTCCTCTTTCCTAGTTTTTAATTTTGCATATTTTGTCCTTTGTGAATACGTCTGTGTGGTGTGTTATTGAGTCAAATGCTCTTCGGAAGTCCAGAATTATTGCATATATCTCACTGTCTTCACCCATTACGTCCATGCTGGTTGCCCCGGAAAAGGTCATTCTGTTCGAAATAACTCAATACATTTGACCTCAGAGCAAGTTGTAAGGTTCGACAACAGATGGATGTGAAGAATGCTGAGCGGTAGTTTTCTGGATCACTTCTGCTACCGTTTTTGTTTGTAGGTGTGACTTTCCAAGTAGCAGACACAGATTTCTTGTTCGACGGATCTGTGGCTAGTGCTCAACACGTATTGTTCGCTCGGTCGTGCAGAATCGTACAGCCACGGGATGTTTAAAAGACAGGGCTCACACGGCTGCAAATTCTGTATAGAGCCTGACAGGGTTCCCATCAGGTCATGGAGCGTTTGAAGATCACCCTGATGGTCTTCTTACAAACCTACTTCATTCATGTGAATATAAAATAACTGGTATTCCGTGAGGGTAAATATAAAATAACTGGTATTGTGTGGGGGATGCCAGTAAAAATTGTACTCTGTTTACGTTCAATCTGAAATTTGACAAATAGTACTAGAGACAGAAGAAATTGACAGCGATTGTATAAAGTAATGTGCTAACGTTCACCTAACGAGTAATTTCTAAACAGTGAACCTGTGAAGGTACAGCTCTGGATTACGCTGTCGATCAGGAGACTGTTTTTTCGTCAGTTTTGCGGAAGGACGTTCTTGCACTCGAGGCGTTGGTCAGATGAACCGTATCTCGATATGCAGATATCGGCATTTCAGCGCAACTGCACGAAGTAGTTAGGAGGAACACTGTCTAAGTTATGTTTATAAAGGAAGCTAGCGCAGGGTTTTGTGTTGGAAATCGCCTCTAGCAAAAAGGAGAAACATGTAACAGCACGTGCCATAAACCAACAGCGGCGGGTTTGTGGTCTATTAGCCTGCAGGTTATTGTTATGTGATGTCCCTGCTCTCCTTTATCGGGACTGCGTGACTGGAATGAGTCCAGGAGGGCCATACTCAACATTATGCGGAATCTCAACCACCCTATACGACTAGTGCCCGACAGGACTGACACTGTTCACTCGGCCGTACAGAATCAAACAGCTACATCATGTATGTTGAGACAGAAAAGTGCTTGTCTGCAGCAGGACAAGTGTCTTCGCATATAGCGTGACGACATTTTGACGAGCAGAGGCTATTAACAAAGCAAACGTAGTGGCTGCTTCTCTTAACACAAAAACAGAGAGAGGCATGCCATTAGTGGCGTGTCTGACAACATGGGTCACATCAGTGGAACGACATAATCTTGTCATACTAGTTGCAGTCTTACGTACAGCGACACAATAGACATTTGTGTGTGTGTGTGTGTGTGTGTGTGTGTGTGTGTGTGTGTTTGCGTTTGCGCCTGCGCGTGCGCAGTCTCTAAGGAGAATAAACATTGCCAGGCTTCATTCGTCATTGTCATACATGCCCAGCACGTGGCGTGATGGTGTCCTGTACCCCTGGGTATACAACACTATCACATCTGTTTTGCACAGTTGGTAATTTGGACAGCAGCCTGACGTATTAACTTCGACGGCTGTGTTTTGTCTTCGAGGTTTCCATGACGTTATCTTTCTACAAGATAACACATGACCGCATTTTGACCATGTTAGCCTGACATAATTTGATTCAGAGAGTGTTCGACTGTTGCCGTGGCCATCAGATTCTCCAGATCTCTCACCCATTGAAAACGTCAGCTCATGGGTTCCCGGAGACTTGGAAGCCACCGTGAAATCTGATGTAGAGTTCAAGCAGCATGGAATGACATACCGAAGTCTGTTAACAACGCTCCGTTCGACTCAGTGCACAACTACACCGAAGCGCCAAACAAACAGATTTAGGCATGCGTATTCAAATACCATAAACGGGCAGAATACGGCGCTGCGGTCGGCAAGGCCTATGTAAGACAAGTGTCTGGCGCAGTTGTTAGGTCGGTTACTGCTGCTACAATGGCCGGTTGTCAGGATATAAGTGAGTTTGAACGTGGTGTTACAGTCGGCGCACGAGCGACGGGCACACTATCTTCGAGGTAGCGATGAAGTGGGGATTTTTCCCTTACGACCATTTTACGAGTTTACGGTGAATAACAGGAATACGCTAAAACATCAAATCTTCGACATCACTGCGGTCGGAAAAAGATCCTGCAAGAACGGGAACAACGACGGCTGAAGAGAATCGTTCAACGTGATAGTAGTGCAACCATTCCGCAAATTGCTGCAGGTTTAAATTCTGGGCTACCAACAAGTGTCAGCATGCGAACCATTCAACGAAACATCATCGATACGGTCTTTCGGAGCCGAAGACCCACTCGTGTACCCTTGATGGCCGCACGACACAAAGCTTTACGTCTCGCTTGGGCCCGTTAACACCGACATTGGACCGTTTATAATTGGGAACAAGTTGCTTGGTCGGACGAGTCTCGTTTCAAGTTGTATCGAGCGGATGGACGTATACGATTATGCAGACAACCGTATGAATCCTTGAAACCTGCATGTCAACAGGAGATTGTTCAAGCTGGTGGAGGCTCTGTAATGGTATGGGGCGTGTGCAGTTGGAGTGATATGGGACCCCTGATATGTCTAGATACGACTCTGACAGGTGACACGTACGTAAGCATCCTGTCTGATCACCTGCATCCATTCATGTCAATTGTGCATTCCGACGGACTTGGGCAATTCTTCCACGGTAATGAGACACCTGAAACGTCCACAATTGCTACACAGTGCTCCAGGAACGCTCTTCTGAGTTTAAACACATCCGCTGGCCACCAAACTCCCCAGACATGAACATTATTGAGCATATCTGCAAAGCCTTACAACGTGCTGTTCAGAAGAGATCTCCACCCCGTCGTACTCTTACGAGTTTACGGACAGCGGTGCAGGATTCGTGGTGTCAGTTCCCTCCAGCACTACTTGTTTCTTTGGCTCTTCAGTATAGATTAGAGACGTTGTTGCCAGAGGTGTCAAATGATGTATACTAATTTTCGCATCCTGTATACTCTCAAAACACTCACCTGTTTAATGATGCATTCTTCCTACTGTATTCCATAAGTACAATAAGTAAAATTGGTGTTTTTTATGGCCAGGTGTGGATTTCAATTTGTGCCTGCATTATCTGGTCGAAAATATCCGGACGTGCCTATACAATGCGGAATTGACCACTAGAAGTCACGAGAGGCGGACCCCTCGGCATAAAAGGAGGTAGGGAATACTGTGTTGTCAGTAGAAAAGCAGTGACAGCAGAGTGGGTCTGGTAGGAGAGCTCTCTGACTTCGACCGTTGACCAGTCATTGGATTTCACCATGTTGTATTCAGCCCTGCTAAAACTGCCCAAGTTGGCTGTTGATTGCGTGATTGTGAAGTGAAAACGTGAATGAACAATCACAGCTAAACCAAGTCCAGGCAAACATCACCTAGTGACAGACGAGGACTGCAGAACATTGCGCAGCGTTGTTGTAAAAAGTCGCATGAAAACAGCGGAAGAAATCACTCATGTATTCCAAACTGCTACGTATCAGTTCATCTAGCGCAGTGACTGCGCGTATTGCGTTAAAAAGACTGGGATACAGTGGTCGAGCAGCTCCTGATAAGCCACACATGGTTGCAGTCAACGCTAAGCGACGCTTGGAGTGGTGCGCCGCTACTGTACAGTGGACGACTGGAAACGAGTGCTTTGGAGCGATGAATCACGCTATAACCTGTGATATCCGATGGAAAGGTTTGGGTGTGACGAATGCTAGCTGCTATCACGTATAGTCGTAGTGCCAACAGTGAATATGGGGTGGGGGTGTGGGAGTGGGTGGGGGGTTACTTACACTATGGTGACTTTTTTTAGTTGCCTGCATTACGATTAAGACAGCGTTAAATGCGGAAGGATGTGAACTTACTTTACAGCATTGTGTGCGTATAGCATAGGAAGAGTTCGAATACGATGATTGTTTATCAGCATGACGGTGCACTCTTGTCAACTGGCTCCAAGCACTATGGGACTTAACATCTGAGGTCATCAGTCTCCTAGACTTAGAATTACGTAAACCTAACTAACCTAAAGACATCATACACATCCACGACCGAGGCAGGATTCGAAGCTGCAACCGCAGCAGCAGCGCGGTTCCCGACTGAAGCGCCTAGAACCGCGATCGGCTGCACTCTGTCCTGAAGCATCGTGTGTGTGGCAGTGGTTTAAGGACAATAATATTCTTGAAACGGACTGACCTGCCCGGAGTCCCAACCTGAAGGCAATGGAACACCTTTGGATGAGTTAGAAAGTCGACTTCGCACAGATTCCAGGGCCCTACATAACTACCTTCTCTGGTTTCTCCTGTTAAGGAAGAATGATCTGCTTTTCCTCCCCAGTCATTCAGACATCTGACTGACAGTTTCCCCATTGGAACCACTGTGATGGCTTTTTTTAGTTGTTAGGTTGCTATCCCTGTATTACAATTAATACAGCGTTAAATGCGGAAGGATGTTAGTACATTTTACAGAACTGTGTGCGTACAGTAGACGAAGAGTTCGAAGATGATGATTCATAACAGCATTACGGTGCACTCTGTCGTGAAGCATCGTGTGTGTAGCAGTGGTTTGTGGACAATAACATTGTTGAAACGGACTGACCTGCCCGGAGTCCCAACCTGCAGACAATGGAAACCCTTTGGGATGAGCTAGAAAGTCGACTTCGCACAGACCCCAGTATACTACATCACTACCTTCCCTGGTTTCTCCTGTTAGGATAGAATGGTCTGCCTTCCCTCCCCAGTCATTCAAACACCTGACTGGAAGTTTCCCCATCGGAGATCAAAGCCGTCATAACGAGGAAGAGTGGACACAATATTAATGTCCACGATAGATGTCCAGATACTTTTGATGATATAGCGTAAAAACATGTCAGAGCTGGTCGAGAACGTCCCAGTATGCAACATCGATACAGTTTCTCCCTTCTATTGTATAAGGTCAGGTCACGCCTGTTCCAATGGGCTGCAGCTAGCGGCAGGCGAAAAGCCAATAGGAAGGTTAGGAGGAAGAGGCTCGCCGTTACGTTGCGACGTCAGCGCCTCGGTGGCAGAGCCAGCCCGGTTTCTTTCAGCTCCCCGGATTACCAGAAGAAAGGGACAGTGTTGGAGCGCCCTTTAAAAGATGCCGTCTGGCTCCTCGTTTTCGAAGCGTGGCGCGTGATGCTGGCGGGCAGAAATCAATACGGCAAGGCCGCGGCACGCAGCAGGTGACAGAGAAGCCGACGCCGCCGCCGAGCCGTGTTAAGAAGTCCGCCAGGAACGCGAGCCGGGCGCGATCCCGTGGCGCGCATCGATCCACGTCAATTACCTCTCCGGCGCTCATCTCGCCTCCGCCGGCGTCGATTCGCTCTGTGATTGACTGCCCGATAGACAAGCTCAAACCCCGCACGTCACACAATGTGACGCCTGCGCGTGCTAGCGGCTAACCGGAATGGACTGTGTGTCCGCTTTTAAGCGTTTGCCTTCACACTTGCCTCCCGCCACTCTCGCTCGCCGCGCCAACATGCCTGGACGCCCGAAGGGAAGACGAGGAGAACAAGTTGCTGCGATCGTTAACCTCCTGGGCCAAGCCTTCGGACTGGACAGCAAGCAGAAGAGAAAGAAACCTGTACAGTGCTTCCGCTGTCACAAGCTGGGGCACTTCGCCGCGGACTGCACAGGAGTACTCGCGTGTTTGAAGCGCGCAAAGTCGCACCTCACACGCGAGTGTACGAAACCCAGGGAAGCCGCTGCTACATGTTGTAACTGCGGCGGTTCACACGCCGACAACCACCGTGGCTGCAGTTACCTCAAGAGCTGTGGCCGCGGGAAGGAGCGGCACACACACCGACGGCGAATTACCGCACAAGAAGAGGTGACAATGAATCAAGAAGCGGTAAATGCTCTGCCCGCGCATCACGCCACTGGCACTTCTGCTGGTGCTGTGGCGAGTGGAGGACCGTGCTGCTGCAATCCCTACAGCATTCACAAGATCGACGATGCTGTCGCCAACGCAGTTGCCGCTCTCAGATCTGCCATGGCAGGAGAGTGGGCTGCACTTCGGTCCGAGGTGGACGAGGTACGCCTCTAGCTCGCACAGCTCCACGAGTTGCTGGCGTGCAAGTCTCGCAAGGGGCGAGAAGTTACGACTGCCACCATCGCCACGCAGACGGACGCTCTCCCGGCTCCTGCGGTAAGGCAGGGCGCTGTGGGGGTGCCCACGGAGGTGGCGAATGAGATGTCTGCCCCCTCCTCGAAAGGGGAGGGCCTGCGGAAACAAGATTCCGAGCCAGCTCCACCAGCAATACGAGATGATGCGGCCAAAGGCATCGAAACGCCCGCCCGCCTTTCCGAGGACAAGGCGGAACAGCCGCTGCTGGATGAAATCACAACTGCTGCGCCCATCCGAGAACAGGACACAGAAGAGGTAAACACGCCGCCAGCAGAGACAGAGATGACTGCGCCAGGACTGCTGAAGATGGTCGCAAAATCATTGCGTGACAAGACGTACGCGCATCACAATACCCCTTACCCTTTTACCGACTCCAATGTTCCTAAACCACCTCTACCCCATAAGCCTTATGATTTCGGCTGGGCAATTGCAAATCTGACCGCCGTCGTTCCTAAGAGGGATTGACCTTATAAACCGCTTCCCTATTTTTATCGACTATGACTGGCAGTGTCTTGAAAGGAGGATATAAGATGAACATCAACACAAGCAAAACAAGGATAATGGAATGTAGTCAAATTAAATCGGGTGATGCTGAGGGAATTAGATTAGGAAATGAGAGACACTTAAAGTAGAAAATGAATTTTGCTATTTAGGGAGTAAAATAACTGATGATGGTCGAAGTAGAGAGGATATAAAATGTAGACTGGCAATGGCAAGGAAATCGTTTCTGAAGAAGAGAAATTTGTTAACATCGAGTATAGATTTAAGTGTCAGGAAGTCGTTTCTGAAAATATTTGTATGGAGTGTAGCCATGTATGGAAGTGAAACATGGACGATAACTAGTTTGGACAAGAAGAGAATAGAAGCTTTCGAAATGTGGTGCTACAGAAGAATGCTGAAGATAAGGTGGGTAGATCACGTAACTAATGAGGAGGTATTGAATAGGATTGGGGAGAAGAGAAGTTTGTGGCACAACTTGGCTAGAAGAAGGGATCGGTTGGTAGGACATGTTTTGAGGCATCAAGGGATCACAAATTTAGCATTGGGGGGCAGCGTGGAGGGTAAAAATCGTAGAGGGAGATCAAGAGATGAATACACTAAGCAGATTCAGAAGGATGTAGGTTGCAGTAGGTACTGGGAGATGAAGAAGCTTGCGCAGGATAGAGTAGCATGGAGAGCTGCATCAAATCAGTCTCAGGACTGAAGACCACAACAACAACAACAACATGACTGGCAGCGCATAATCGCTGCTATTCCGAGAGTTAAGCAGAAGAAGAAGAACAAACATTCCTCTTCCTCGCGCCGCTAGTTTCCTAGCACCCACTGTATTTTATCCTGTCGAGCTCAGACAAGTTTTAGGTAACCCTTTAAATCCCAATCAATTTTATCTTATATTCGTGGAGTAAATGTCAATTGACAACAGACTCCGTTATTATAGACCACCTCAGGGGAGGTTGTCCATACCGGAGAGCAGCAAGCAAGAACTCTGTTGCGTTTCCCCTGATGTTGTCCAGATGTTCCGACTTTCGCGGAACGTTCCAACTTTTAGGGGTGACTTGACCCATCGCGTGTAAGCTTTACGTGGGACGCAAAATATTCTGCCTTCGGGACACTACTAATAAGTCAAAAAATAGGGTGTCCCATAAATCTTCTTCTTCTTTCTTGGCTCTACAGCTCATGATGAGCCTTGGCCTCTTCTACAATTTCATTACATCTCTCTCGGTCCTTTGCCAATACTCTCCAGTTTCTATAGCCCATCTTCCTAAGATCTTCGATTACTCTATCTTCCCATCCGGCTCTTGGTCGACCACGTTCTCTCTGCCCTCCTGGCTTTCCTTGTAATATTCTTTTTGGTACTTCTGTATCATTCATGCGAGCCACATGTCCCGCCCACCTCAGTCTGGATGATTTCACTATTCTTCTGATGGGTTGGTCTTTGTATATGGTATACAACTCATGGTTATATCTCCTCCTCCATCTTCCTCTTTCACAAATTGGGCCGATAATTCGTCTAAGTACCTCTCTTTCAAATGCATCCAGTGTATCAGTATCTTTAGTTGTTAATGTCCAGGCTTCAGAGGCATATGTAAGCACTGGTCGTATAAATGATTTATACATAGTTAATTTCGTGGTACGAGTCAGGAGCCTTGAGGATATAAGTCTTGTTACGGCAAAATAGGCTCTGTTGGCTAGTATTAATCTCTGCTTGATTTCAAAGGAGGTATCATTTAGATGTGTAACTGTCGAGCGCAATTGCCCATTGTTATTACATTTGGGATATTTTCTCTATGTGCTTTCCCAGCTGCCATATATTTTTTTTGTTCATTAATAATTAACTCCATGTTCCTACTGGCCTGTTCAAGAGCTGTAAATGTCTCTTCCGTTGCTTTTTGGGTTCTTGCTATTGTATCTATGTCATCTGCTTAGGCCAGTGTCCGCCCCGGTAGCTGAGTGGTCAGCGTGACAGACTGTCAATCCTAAGGGCCCGGGTTCGATTCCCGGCTGGGTCGGAAATTTTCTCCGCTCAGGGACTGGGTGTTGTGTTGTCCTAATCATCATCATTTCATCCCCATCGACACGCAGGTCGCCGAAGTGGCGTCAAATCGAAAGACCTGCACCAGGCGAACGGTCTACCCGACGGGAGGCCCTAGCCACACGACATTTCCATTTTTCTTAGGCCAGTATCTGCACCGATTTGTAGAAGATCGTTCCTCTGTTCAGAAGGTTTGCGTTTCTCATCACCTTCTCCAGCGCGGCATTAAAGAGAAGGCATGCCAGTGCATCCCCTTGTCGCACTCCATTTTTAATACTCAATGTGTTGGACATCATTCCTCCTATTCTTGCACTACCTTGTGTTTCGCTCATTGTCATTCTCACCAGCCTTACCAACTTTCTAGAGATACCCAGTTCATCTAGAGCTCGATATAACTGCTCTCTGTTTATGCTATCATAAGCTGCTTTGAAATCTACAAAGAGGTGATGCGTGCCAAGGAGATAAGATGGAGTGTGGCAATTACAGAGGGATCACACTAATTAATTTGGGATATAAAATACTCTAATATACTATTCGACAGAATACTCCCAATCAGACAGAGGGAAACGGGGCCGTACCAATGCGGATTCCTTCCTGGGAAGTCAACCATAGATCAAATATTCACCTTAAGACAAGTCCCATAAATAACGCAACTTTTGAAATGCCACCATTTCTGTATTAGTAAGTTGGCAGCGCTAAACGTTGCGCGATTTATCGTAAAGGAGCGCCTCACGACGGAGCAGTGTGTTGTTCAGAATGTGTGTGAAATCGTATGGGACTTAACTTCTAAAATCATCAGTCCCTAAGCTTACAGATTACTTAACCCAAATTATCCTAACGACAAACACACACACCCGTGCCCGAGGGAGGACTCGAACCTCCGCCGGGACCAGCCGCACAGTCCCTTACTGCAGCGCCCAGACCGCTCGGCTAACCCCGTGCGGCAGCAGTGTGTTGTCATAGTGAAAACATTACTAGAGCTGCGCTCCGCCAAATAGTCTACGTGGAAAATAGAAAACTTTATTTCGAGAATATATGAAGGTAGTATCTGTTCCCGAAAGAACAGATACCATTGATGACTGTGCAGCGTCTCTAGAATGAAATGATAATTAAATCGACACCCTAGCTGTAAACAAACGTTGATATACTTCATTGGGGACATGTTGAATATATGTGCCATGACTGGGACTCGAACCCGGGATCTCCTGATTACAAGGCAGACGCTCTATCCATCTTTTTATTTATTTATTTATTTATTTTTCTCAATATAGTTCATTGCGTATGGTCTGGGCGGAGGTCACGAGACATCCGTTCAAGCTGATCGTTGATTCCTTGACTCAGTTTCTTTTTTTTATTACAGAGAGCACGCAGCCCTCTGACCGAACACGCTGAGCTACCGTGCCGGTGTCGATCTGATCCACCGAGGGCACAGAGGATAGTGCGCCTGCAGGGACTTATCCCTTGCACGCTCCACGTGAGACCCACATTCCCAACATGTCAACATTACTACATTCGTAGTGCGCCTAATAGATGTCTGCCCATCACGTTCATTACTTGTGGCAGATTAATCTACCAAGTCCCGTACGGGTTAGGGCATAGCGTGTGCGTTCGCACAAGAAGGTCAATGGCTGGGTAGCCATATTTTTAACTATATATGAAGGTAGTATATGTTCCCGAAAGAACAGATACCAATGATGACCGTGCAGCTTCTCTAGGGCACACATTTTCAACATGCCCCCAATGAAGTATATCCACGCCCATTTGCAGCTAGGGCCTCGATTTAATTATCATTTCATTCTAGAGAAGCTGCACGGTCATCAAAGGTACCTGTTCTTTCGGGAACATATACTACCTTCATATATAGTTAAAAATATGGCTACCCGGCCATTGACCTTCTTGTGCGAACGCACACGCTATGCCCAACTCGTATGGGACATGGTAGATTAATCTGCCTCGAGTAATGAGTGTGATGGGCAAACATCTATTAGGCGCACCCCGAATGTAGTAGTGTGGACATTAAGTTGGGAATGTGGGTCTCACGGGCAGCGTGCAAGGGATAAGTCCCTGCAGGCGCACTGTCCTCTGGATGGAGCGTCTGCCATGTAAGCAGGCGATCCCGGGTTCGAGTCCCCGTTGGGGCCACACATTTTCAACATGTCCCAAATGAAGTATATCAACGCCTATTTGCAGCTAGGGTGTCTATTAAGTTGTCATTTATTTTGAGAATTTGAATAACCCAACCAGCGACGTTGTTGAGTTTCACTATTATATAGTTTTCTTCAGAAAGAAAATTGGAAGAGCGCATATGATGATGGTATCTGGGATAATCTTAATTAGTGTATTTTAACTACTGTGTAGGGCCGCTTTGAGCAATATCACGGCGCTGATAATCTGGTATGGGAAACGTCTACATTCACGGATACGTAATGACAAATACGTCTTTAACTTCATCACTGACATCCCTCCTAACAGACACTCCGCAGCTCGTGGTCTAGCGGATAGCGTTGCTGCCTCTGGATCACGGGGTCCCGGGCTCGATTCCCTGGGGGGCTTGAGGATTTTCTTTGCCCGGGGACTGGGTGTTTGTCTAGTCCTCATCATTTAATCATCATCATCATCATTCGCGAGTGTGGCAAGATTGGACTGTGTCAAAATTGGGACTTCGTACGAGTGCTGATGACCGCGCAATTGAACGCCCCAAAAACCCAATATCATCATCCTAACACACAAAAAGACAGCTATTTTTCATGAGCTTCACTGTTCACTACAGGAGTTTCAGATTCTGATTTAGAGGAGTTTGATTCTGTGTTTATTTCCGACATTGTGGTTTGTTTCTTTGTGCGTCTGGAGTATTGGTCGCGACTATTTTTTGGAAGTCAAAGCAATCGATTCAGATGACTACGTACTACCACATGAAATATTTTTGCGAAACTTGTCGTATTTCCATTTAAAACCTGATTCTATACAGCTCGTTCAGCTCTTCTTTTCTTTTTGCAGAACCAGATTCCCATTTTCTCTTGGAGCCTGAGCCTGAAATGTTAAAGACAAAAATGTCGTATATTGTAACCTGTAAATAATAACATTGTGCTTCTCTACGTAAGTACCCCGTACTCCACCAACGTAACTGTGTCGCGCGACGATGGGGTGAAGATGAAGTAAAAGTTGGTCGCTGCACTGAGATGGAGATTGAGGGGCGGTAATATATCCTGCATCGCTACCAACTCAGGCGCCACGTACCTATCAGCGGGTATCGGTAGAAACGGCATGCGGAAGTAACAACGTTTCGTGAAAGTGTATTACACGGAAGTTAATGTTCTAATGTGGTAGTGATTTGTAGCAATGAATTTTACTCCGATGAGCCAGAAACAGTTTCATCGCTAATTGCTTTATTAAGTATTACTGAGCCCGCATTCACAAAGCAGCTACGTATACTACCACAACTATTTTTGTGCTGCTTCCAAGCCACGAAAGAGCAAAGCGACGCCGTTACGTCGACACACTGTACACATTATAAAACCTCCTATACATCACAAACGTCCGTAATGAGTTAATAAGATCAGAAATGGACTCAAGTCGGATTGAAATTTGTGCCGCCCTTAACGGATTCATACGCTCATAAATTATGGCTCAAAATACGAAATTTCTTGAGTTCTTTTATGGGTCATCAGTCCCCTGGAACTTAGAACTACTTAAACCTAACTAACCTAAGGACTCACACACATCAATGCCCGAGGCAGGATTCGAACCTGCGACCGTAGCGGTCGCGCGGTTCCAGACTGTAGCGCCTAGAAGCGCTCGGCCACCCCGGCCGGCCATGGGGACGACAAAATCTTACGAAATTATGTTGTGGAGTAAAAAGAGTGAATTACGGCACGTATCGACTAAATAGACTGTAATACAAAAAAAAAAAAAAAGCGTCCGTTAATTTCATTCTGTATACTTAGTTGGACAGTACCTATACCTCGGAGACAGGTTCGTGAACAATATACGCAGATGTCACCATTTGAGAGAGGACATATAATTGGGCTCAGAGAAGCCGGTGGGAGTAATCGGCGAATCGCTCGATATTTGAATATGAACTACGTAATTATTCGATAGTGTCTGAGAAATGAGCGAACCATGGTCGAACACAGCGTCAACAAGGAAGCAGTCGACCTAGAGAAAACGTAAGGACCGAAGAGTTGCGAAGAAGTAATCACAACCCCGGATCCATCGTTATCATCGATCCGATGTGCAACTGGTGCTTCATTGGCCACAAGGACCTTTAATAGGCAGCTCACAGAAAGGGGCTTGTGCTAACTGTCATTGGCCTCTGCATACTAACAAGCCAGTTTACGGTAGTGTCGAGCACGTTAACCTGCAATCTCATCGACTGGAGCAGAATTGCGATCAGCGATGAGCCGCGCTTCGAACTGAGCCCCGATGCCCAACGAAGAGGCGGTTCTAGGCGCTACAGTCTAGTACCGCGCGACTGCTACGGTCGCAGGTTCGAATCCTGCCTCGGGCATAGATGTGTGTGATGTCCTTAGGTTAGTTAGGTTTAAGTAAATTCGAGGGGACTGGTGATCTCAGAAGTTAAGTCCCATAGTGCTCAGAGCCATTTGAACCAACGAAGAGGGCGACCGATGGAAAAGTGTCTGGAGACGCTGCGAACAACAGTAGGATACCAGCACAGCTGTCGCCCGCCGTACGGCGCGACAACTGGGACTAGGATGCAATTTCATTTCATAGCTGGACCGCTTTGGTTGTTATCCGCAGCACAGCGGTACGTCTCGGGCATACATTTCAGCGAGATAATGCCCACACGCACATGGTGAGAGTTTGTACTGATTGTCATCACACTTTGTCAAACTCTACCTTGGCCAGCGAGGTCGCCGAATCTCTCCGTAACTGAGAACGTTTGGAGAATTATGAGCAGGACCCTCCAACCTTCTCGTAATTTTGACTATCTAACGCGCCAGTTGGACAGAATCTGGCACGTTATCCCCCAGGAGAATGTCCAACAGCTCTGTTAATCAATGCCAAGTCGAATAACTGGTCGCATAAGAGCCAGAGGTGAATCAACGCATTATTGTCTTGCTTAATTTCTGAAGTTCTTTTCTTGAATAAATCATCCAACCTTTGTAAAGTTGTCATTTGTTTCCAGAATGAGATTTTCACTCTGCAGCGGAGTGTGCGCTGATATGAAACTTCCTGGCAGATTAAAACTGTGTGCCCGACCGAGACTCGAACTCGGGACCTTTGCCTTTCGCGGGCAAGTGCTCTACCAACTGAGCTACCGAAGCACGACTCACGCCCGGTACTCACAGCTTTACTTCTGCCAATACCTCGTCTCCTACCTTCCAAACTTTACAGAAGCTCTCCTGCGAACCTTGCAGAACTAGCACTCCTGAAAGAAAGGATATTGCGGAGACATGGCTTAGCCACAGCCTGGGGGATGTTTCCAGAATGAGATTTTCACTCTGCAGCGGAGTGTGCGCTGATATGAAACTTCCTGGCAGATTAAAACTGTGTGTCCGACCGAGACTCGAACTCGGGACCTTTGCCTTTCACGGGCAAGTGCTCTACCAACTGAGCTACCGAAGCACGACTCACGCCCGGTACTCACAGCTTTACTTCTGCCAGTACCTCGTCTCCTACCTTCCAAACTTTACATCCCCCAGGCTGTGGCTAAGCCATGTCTCCGCAATATCCTTTCTTTCAGGAGTGCTAGTTCTGCAAGGTTCGCAGGAGAGCTTCTGTAAAGTTTGGAAGGTAGGAGACGAGGTACTGGCAGAAGTAAAGCTGTGAGTACCGGGCGTGAGTCGTGCTTGGGTAGCTCAGTTGGTAGAGCACTTGCCCGCGAAAGGCAAAGGTCCCGAGTTCGAGTCTCGGTCGGGCACACAGTTTTAATCTGCCAGGAAGTTTCTTGTCATTTGTTTGTTTGTACATGTATATCACATCTGCTGATTTCCGTCTCATTCGCTTGACTCCTTCATGATGCGTCTTCTTCTTCTTCTTTTTAAATCTAAGAGTGTCTACTCTGGTCGTGAGGACTTGGCCCCTCGAGGCAGAGGATGCTTGGAGCGTTATTTGTCTGTAGAAGTCGGTAGTCGTCGTTTTCGGAACAGTTGCCAACCTATGCGATTTAGTAACAGAGGGCGGTGCATTATTACTGGTTCGTTTTAGTATACCGTAACGTAATGATCATGAATGAAGATCCGTCTATAAATTCTACGATGCCTCTTAGGTCGATTATACTCATTGATACACACAAAATGTGCGTGCATGGTTCGCTGACGAAAAAAATTTAAAAAAATTTTTGCGTCTGTTGGAGCAAACTGTGCAGTGTGCATCTGCATACTTGAGTCGTAGCTGGAGAACTATAAAAAGAAATCGGCAGTTTTGTCGTAATGATAGAGTACTGTTCCGCATTTGAAGTGGACCATCTCTGTCATGTGCTGACGCGAATCCTTGTCATTTCCGTATTTAATTGGTACTATAGCTATAGAGTGGTACGAGGCGGGCTCATCAGTGGGTTGCCATTGACAGCCCTGACCGACAAGTACTCCCCGTTTGCCCAGAGCTAAGACGATTCGTGCCGTCTTCCACACTTTTTACTCTGCTGTCCGTCACGATAGCTGAGTGGTTGCCGGCACGGTAGCTCAGCGTGTTCGGTCAGAGGGTTAGCTGCCCTCTGTAATAAAAAAACTGAGTTAATGGATCAACGGGGGAACTGAGACGGGTGTCTTGCGACGTCCGCCCCGAGCAGATACAACGAACAAAAACGAACTGGGTCGGGAATTTGCTCCTCTCAGGGACTGGGTGTTGTGTTGTCTTCATCGTTATTTCATCCCCATCCGTCGCGCAGGTCGCCCTATGTGGCGTCGAATGTAATAAGACCTGTACCAAGGCGACCGGACCTTCCCCGTAAAGGACCTCCCGGCCAATGACGCCAAACGCTCATTTTTTTTTCCTCTTTCCACTGAATAAAAGTATAATATTTTGCCGTGCGCAAAAGACCTGTAAAATGGAAGAAACTTACGATGCGTATTTTGAGTCATAATATGTGATCGTAGGACGTAGACTATGGCGCCCAAAGGTATGCTCGTACCAGAATTATCACACGTCTTTCACTATACATGCACAATAAAAAATAAATACGCAAAGGTAAAGAAAGAATCCAGCACCGCAAATCAAAGGCATGGAACAATTAAGTTATAAAAACAACGAATTATAAAATTAAGTAGTCATAATAAAGTACCTCCTGACTTTTCATATTATGAATACTTAATTTTATAATTCGTTGTTTTTATAATTTAATTGCTCAGTGCCTTAAATCCGGATTCTGTTTCTTCTTTTATATGTTTTTTATTACGTATCCATAGTGAAAGACCGATGATGATTCTGGCCGCCAAACTGATCAACGTATGAGGAGGTACTATCCAGCAGGAGTGGCCAACTTGATTATCCCCATGATCTACATTTTACTGACAAAACCCTGTGCGATCTACCACTTACATACCTCTTGAAATTTTAAATGATACATTATAGTTCAGTATACAGTTATGTAGTATTCTTTATTTTATTAAGAGGGAGAATATAGAATTTAAAATTATTCTTGCTAACTACTTATTCATATTAGTGTGAACACTGCGTCTGAGCAGTGTCAGGTTTGTAGTTGGAAATTGCCAACCTTAAAGAATCCAGGAAATTGCCAACCTTAAAGAATCCTATGTATGAGCGACTGTCAAGCGAGAACGGTGTTTACTTTTTGTTTGTTTTAACCCTAGGATGCATATGCATATGAACCTATTCAGAAAAATCTTGTATTGAATGTGATGAAAGATCTTGCTGAAAGCATTGAAGGATCAACAAAAAATATTACTGTTGACAACTTCTTTACTAGTGTGCAGCTGGCAGAAGAGATGCTTCAGAAGCAAATTACAGTGGTGGGGACAATCAAACAAAATAAACCAGAAATTCCTGATCAGATGAAACCATCTGCCTCAAGAGCGATTCATTCCTCTTTGTTTGCATTTAGAGGTGACATTACAGTGGTGAGTTATGTTGCCAAAAAGAAAAAGTCTGTAGTTCTCATTAGCACAATGGATCACGACAGAAACATTGATGAAACTCATGCAAAAAAGAAACCAGATGTAATAAAGTTCTATCTCTACGAAGGGTGGACTAGATCAAATGGACCAGAAAAATCGTTATTACACTTACAAGAGACAAATAAGAAGATGGCCATTTGCATTATGGATGAATATGATGGACGTCGCAGCAATGAACAGTGAAATTTTATTTTCCGCCCAACATCTGACATACCATAATGGAAGAAGTGATAAAAGGCGTTTGTTCCTAAGAGATTTAGCAGAGGAAATGGTAAGACCACGAATGGAACTTCGTATTCAGATCCCTAATCTTCCAAAGAAAATCGTTGATGCCATGCAAAGATGTGGTGTTCAAAAGGATGTCATATTGCCGAACCAACTACCTGTTTCAGAAAAAAGAAGAAGATGCAATTATTGTCCATATAATAAACACAGGAAAAGTGCTATGACATGCATTAAGTGTAAAACCAACATTTGTAAGGAACATAGTGGCGTTCTTTGTGCTTCTTGTTTGTCACATGTTGAAAACTAAGAAAAATGTAATTTTATGTGAACAATGAATAATAACTTTTTGTCAAAATATTGCCTATATACATTATATTGCGAATAATTAGTATGTTTTAATTGAGGAAATTGGTTGTAAGAAATGTTATAAACGTAAACTGCAACTTATAAGTGAATTGATAAAATTATTTGTATATGTATGTAAATGGATGTAACTAATAAAAATTCACTCTTAGAGTTTTTTAAAAAATTAATAAAATGTTAATCAGGCCCACCAGATCCTGTTATTGTATCTTGGAAATCTTTCAATATGACAATAAATTTGACAGAAATAAATTTAACTCCAAAGAATGATTACATGAAAAGAGGAACTTTTTAAATTAGGGCAGGGCCTTGGAGGCCCTGCTTATGCATTCATGTGTGTTTTCGGCACCATGCATCCTAGGGTTAAGTAGGAAAATGCTGATTCACATAAATATGTTTAACCAAACACGAATGCAGTTGTTCAACACATTTCTTTAAATTTGGATGTTTCTCGTTGGAAACTAATGCCCAGAAATCTAGACCAAAGGATGACGTTGCTTTAAGAAATAAATCGCAGCGCAGAGTAATAATTTTGTTTTGCATTATCATGTCGTCCATTTGAAATGTGTCTGCAAATTTTTTAACTGTTCAGTAGATGTGACTATGATCAATGGAATTATTAAACGGATAACTGATGAATTTCACCAACTTCTCAATTTCTTTCGAATCACTAAAGCGAAGTCTGAAACCGCTAACTTTTTGCTGCCGTGTACTTGTTAGGAATGAAATTTGTGACAGGATGTTTTTCCATATGATCCTTGATGTTTATAACTGTTTAACTTTGGAATGCTGCAATGGAGCTCATCATTTCTGTTGCTGTTTTATTCTTGCTTTGTAATTCCAGATTTAATGTGCTCAGTTTACAGGTAAAATCTGCTAAAAATGCTAAATCATACTGCCAGTCTAAATTACGCAAATTCTGGAAGTCATCACCTCTCTTCAAGAGATTTTGTTTCGTCCAATAGATCTTAAAATCTTTCCAAAAGCTTGCTTCGACTCAGACACCTCAAGTCAAGAGTTCAGTGTCAAATCTGATTCCATCTCATATAATTGCTGCTTAAAGAGCCGCCTTTAGAGATATTTTACTTGTATGGAATTTACAATCATGAAACAAATATCCATTACGTTGTTTTGTGTTTAGTCTGTCACTAGCCAGAACTTGTTGGTGAATTATGTAGTGGTAAGTAATGAAATGTGGTAAGTCTTCGTCTTTGTGACTCGAGCAATAAAACCATTATGAATACCTGTCATTGCAGGAGCTCCATCAGTTGTCACTGATACGAGTTTGTACAAAGGTAGCTTTATCGTGCTAACATATGCTTTGAGTTCCATGAATGTATCAAAGACACGAGTTTTTCATTTAAATGAAATCAGACTTAGCTGTCCTTCTTTCGTCGAAAAATCTTCAAAGACCACTCGAATAAAAATAAGTGACTGCGCGGTATCAATGATATCTATTGACTCGTTAAGTTGTAGCGAAATGCAACGTAGTGGACTATTTCTCTTTGTAGTTATTTGTTTATGTTCTGTCATCGTTTCCATACGGTGCATCACAGTATTTCGAGACCGTTGTAAACCACGAATAATGTTTTTAATTTCATTTTTGTTTCTGAAGTTCACGAACAGCGAATCTGACACTTCTTCAAAATTTTCTTTGCTGTATTCTCCATCGGAAAAAAAGGTTTCCTCTTTAATGCAATTAAGTAACGTATTTGGAAAGCAGCTTCAGTTGCAGCTTTACTATGCTCGTTCTTGGACTATTAATTGCGATTTCAATGCTTGCATTTTATTCTTTCCTATTTCGCTGGTATGTGGAAAGTTTGCCCGATATTTGCTATGAACTGTGTTAAAATGTCGCTCTAAATCTTCTTTTTTTGGTATTGCCACGGATGTGTTGCATATTAAACTGCAACAGTTGTCTTACATCACAGTAAAGAAGCAGTTATTGGTGAAAGAGGAAGGGGTTTTGATTTCTTTGGAATACATTTTTCGAGGATCTACAATGATGAAATTAAAATGTCAGTAACATAATTAGCATAATAATAAACCGCCCGAAACCATCTCGTTTGGTTTAGTAGTTCGGTAATTCGCTTGATCTATCCAGGAAAATAGTACTGAAAACATTATCTTGCTTTATTTGAGAACCATCAGAAGCATTTATTTTTTCAGTTGGAGCTCCTTAGCGTTTCTCTTCAACCACGTATTCACAGCGTACGAGGCGCGATGCAGAGTCTAATCCTGATTTACGTCGGTAATCGTTGACGTCATAACTCCGCTAGTCCCTGTCGTTAACTGGCAGATTGACGCCAGACCCGCCCCCGCGTCCCACACACTTCCCGTCTATTTCCAACGCGTGCCAAAACCAAAAGAGAGCTATTGCGTGGAAGAGAAGGAACGGCGATTGAAAAGTGATACGATATTATGCCCACAGCAAACTGGCTCTGAGCACTATGGAACTTAACTTCTGAGGTCATCAGTCCCCTATACTTAGAATTACGTAAACCTAACTAACCTAAGGACATCACACACATCCATGCCCGAGGCAGGATTCGAACCTGCGACCTTAGCGGTCGCGCGGTTCCACACTGTAGCGCCTAGAACCGCTCGGCCACCCCGGCCGGCGTATGCCCACAGCAGTGGGTGATTACGTTGCACAGTGTGTTCTACTATTTTTATATAAAACTATTATTATTAGGTATATTAAACTTACATTGTTTTTGCCTTGCCACTATCAACTGAACTGTAGCCGCGACGGTCGATCGCGATCGACCGGTTACCCACCCCTGCCCTACAGTACAGAATTGGGGAGAAAAGAAATTTGTGACGCAACCTGACTTGAATGACACATTCTGAGACATCAAGGGATCGCCAATTTAATATTTGCGGCAGGTGGGATCGAATATTATTGAATATGGTATGCAGATTCAGAAGGATGTAGGTTGCAGTAGTTATTCGCAGACAAGGAGGCTTGCGAAGGATAGAGTAGGATCAACTGCTGCATCAAACCAGTCTTCGGACAGAAAACCTCAACAACAACGTAAATAGTACTGAATTCCCTTTAACCATTTACTGTTATATGTTGCAGGTATATATTCTGCTACTTTACCTCCATACTGACATACCTAGGTAATTGGGCTGTCCACGGCACGGATGTGTTGCGTATTGAACAGCAACAGTTGTCTTACATCCCAGTAAAAAAGCAGTTCTTGGTGAAAGAGGTAGGGTTTTTGATTTCTTTGGAGCAAATTTTTCGAAGATCTACAATGATGAAATTAAATGCCAGTAACATAATTAGCATAATAATAAACCGTCCGAAGCCATCCCGTTTGGTTTAGTAGGTGGGTAATTCGCTTTGAAAAGGATGTGTCGATAAAATTGTAGGGTCGAACCATACACGTCTGATTTCATGCCCAGCAGCTAAATGCGTTGCACGTAACAACCTGCACCTGTGATCCTACAGTCAAACAGCCTATGCATTGGCTAGAATTGTGAGAAACAAAAGATAAATGAGTGAATAATGAAAGGGTTTTGTTCTAACTTGTGTAACTGATGTATGTGACACCAGAGACTTACGTGCAATAACGTTTATTCAAGTAAGTAATCTCAAATAAACGAAAGCGATCCAACAGTTGTCAGTTATAAAACAAACCAGAAATATAACCTTACTTAAACACAATAAATTTGCATTAAGTAGCGTAAACCCCAAACTAAATAGTCATCCAAGACGCGCGGAAAACGAAGTCCATTTCGTGATCATAATAAACGAAATATTCGCCAGGTCAAAAAACTTAGAATTAGGCAAGACGATTTAAACGTCAACGCACGAGACATACAAAGTAGATAATCTTGCTCTGTCTGGTTTTCATTCCATAACGCAAGCGGAGAAAGCCAAATTTCTGAACTAGAAAACAATCAGACATCGCTAAAATTAAAGTCCCTTCTAAAGTAAAAATATTTTAGCAGCGGCCACCACACAGCAACTATCACCTGCACGGCTGAATATCACACGTTACCTCAGGCAGGTCTGTCTTCTTCCACATCTCGATGTAAATGTATGGGAGTCGCTCTCTTGAACGCACCACTCAAAAAGTGCCCGTCTTCACTTGACTCCAGCAGTGTTCTGCTACTGCCTAATTCCCTCTGTCCACCAAAAATACAGATACGTTCATGTTGCTCGCCAATTGTCCCGTCTCAAACTGGTGCTACGCAACGCCACGGGCCGCTGAAGCGACACCTGCATTGTTATGAACGGCTGCACGTTTAGACTACCTCGGTAGCTACAAGGATGCTGACTTTCCAAAATTTCTGTGGGTGCATATCAATGGCGGAGCTCCCGTGTTCTTCGAAGCCGTTATCTCAACAAACAAAACGATAACAATCCAGATTACATGAAAACAATTCCACTGAAATCTTAAACCACAGTGCCGTTTTGTTAAAAATAAATAGCTGTTGATGTAATCTGTATCAGTCGACTTCCTTGCGTCTCAAATTATTCTTTATTATTGCTCAATATTGACAAGCAGATATTTTAAAATAATTGTTGACGAATGGAGTGGGTATATCGTGGCGTGTCACTTGTAAGGAAACATGAAAGCAAGCCGAAAAGACGGGATTCCATTCGCAGTATAGTGCAACTGTTATTCTGAGGAGTGCCTTTGATTTAGCCTGAGAAAGGCAAGCAACGGTGATGTGTGTTGTTTGGTTGCCTTTGTGCAAAGACATCTGAAAGAAATATTTTTTAGAGGTCACAAATTTTAATTTCCATCTCAGTGTTTTGATAGGTCATTACTTTGTTGATAAAGACAAGTGACAAATATTTATTTTGTTTTTACCAAACTAAAAATTTTTCATGTGCGGCGCACCCACAAGATTATGAACATTATGTGATCAAAAGTATCCGGGCACCACCAAAAACATACGTTTTTCATATTAGGTGCATTGTGCTACTACCTACTGCCAGGTACTCCATATCAGCGACCTCAGTAGTCATTAGACATCGTGAGAGAGCAGAATGGGGCGCTCCGCGGAACTTCGAACGTGGTCAGGTGATTGGGTCTCACTTGTGTCATAGGTCAGTTCGCGAGATTTCCACACTCCTAAACATCCCTAGGTCCACTGTTTTCGGTGTGATAGTGAAGTGGAAACGTAAAGGGACACGTACAAAAGCATACAGGCCGACCTCGTCAGTTGATTCAAACAGACCGCCAACAGTTGAAGAGGGTCGTAATATGTAATAGGCAGACATCTATTCAGACCACCACATAGGAATTCCAAACTGCATCAGTATCCACTGCAAGTACTATGGCAGTTAGGCAGGGGGTGACAAAACTTGAATTTCATAGTCGAGCAGCTGCTCACAAGCCATACATCACGCCGGTAAATGCCAAACGACGCCTCGCTTGGTGTAAGGAGCGTAAACATTGGACGATTGAACAGTGGATAAACGTTGTGTGGAGTGACGAATCACGGTACACAATGTGGCAGGTTGTGGGTATGGCGAATGCCCGGTAAACTTCATCTGCCAGCGTGTGTAGTGCCAACAGTAAAATTCGGAGGCGGTGGTGTTATGGTGTGGTCGTGTTTTTCATGGAGGAGGCTTGCACCCCTTGTTGTTTTCCATGGCACTATCACATCACAGGCTTACATTGATGTTTTAAGAACCCTCTTGCTTCATACTGTTGAAGAGCAATTTGGGGATGGCGATTGCATCTTTCGACACGATCGCTCATCAGTTCATAATGCAAGGCCTGTGGCTGAGTGGTTACACGACAATAATATCCCTGTAATGGGCTGGCTTGCACCGAGTCCTAACCTGAATCCTATAACACCTGTGGGATGTTTTGGAACGCCGTCTTCAAGCCAGGATTCACCGACCGACATCGATACCTCTCCTCAGTGCAGCACTCCGTGAAGAATGGGCTTCCATTCGCCAAGAAACCTTCCAGCAACTGATTGAGCGTATGCCTGCAAGAGTGGAGGGTGTCATCAAGGCTAAGGGTGGGCCAACACCGTACTGAACTCCAGCATTACCGGTGGAGGACGCCACGAACTTGTAAGTCATTTTCAACCAGGTGTCTGGATATGGTTCAAATGGCTCTGAGCACTATGGGACTTAACATCTCTGCTTATCAGTCCCCTAGAACTTAGAACTAGTTAAACCTAACTAACCTAAGGACATCACACACATCCATGCCCGAGGCAGGATGCGAACCTGCGACCGTAGCAGTCGCGCGGTTCCGGACTGAGCGCCTGAACCGCTAGACCACCGCGGCCGGCAGGTGTCTGGATACTTTTGATTACATAGTGTACGTGGGTGCTCGAGCCCCGACGCGCTCACGTAGTCGGTGCGCATGGTTAACTACGCGGTCAGCGCGGTGGATTGCTAACCGGGGGCGTGAGTTCGATTCCCGGCCGGGTCAGGGGCTTTCTCTGCTCGGGGACTAAGTGTTGTGTATAGTCATAATTGACATTTTTAATGTTGTGATGGCTGTGTGGGCACTGTTGTTACAACTTCGTACACGCAACTGTAAGAAGACGTGGGGTACGGAAGGACGTTGGGTGGCAGCAGAAACGATTAGCAAACAGAAGATTTATTTAACTATAAAAGTGGACGAAGACTCGTTGCAGATATTGCACCAAGAAATAAAGTACAGTTCTCAGTGTCAACAAGTATGAGGCTCACTGCACTGGATACGAACGAGGGTGTTGTAGTGAAGAGGCTCCAAGTGCAAGTGGGCTATCTCACTGCCGCAGGCCATTCTATGTTCCGGCGGTGGAGGGCGCTCTGAGCCTGCAGGCGCGGCTCAGTGGGCGTGCACTGTTGACTCCGTCAGATCCCTATCGGCGTGCGGGAGAAACATGCATTTCCGTTACTTGCATTTCCGTTGCCAACTGACGCCCTAGGGTGTCATCTCAGCCTGATACCACAGGCACGTTCAGCGATATAGTAGGTCATAATTAGGCAGGAGCACATTGGCAAAGCCCCAAGTTCCCCGAGGATAAATGGAATGGCCGAAAGAAAGAAAAGGAGATGTAAAACGATCAGTCAAGTGAACTCTTTCGGTTTATTCAGGTAATCAAATACAGTTGTGGAAATTCTTCAGAGTTAAAGATACAAGATTGACTTACCTCCTTCATCCTGGTCATAGACCAGTCTGCAGTAGAGGAGGTATTCATTGGCGTAATTGCTACTAGTAACGAACGAAGTACGAGGGCTGTTCAAAAAGTAAGGTGACTTTTCAAATTGCGCTACCAACTCCATTCGACTGTCGATCTTTTTTTTTTGTTATGTTGGTACACATGTCCCGAACATAATGTTCACAGTTTCAAGTGTACAGCATACTTCGTTTGTTTTTGACGATAGAAAGGTTAGACGTGTTTTAGTGTGCTCGGCGATTTTCGGAGCAAACAATTTGCATCAAATTTTGTGTGAAAAATGGAATCAAGTGCTCTAAAACATTTTAAATGTTGACAGTGGCATATGGTGAGTCTACTTTAAGTCAAAAAAGAAATGACGAATCTCACTCTGGACGTCTCAGCACATCAACAGATGATAACGTCGATGATGTGAAGAAAATCGTTTTGGAAAGTCGTCTAGTTACCGTAAAAGAAGTTGCTGAGGATACTGGCACATCGGTCGGCTCGTGTCATTGAATTTTTTTGGATTGACGTGTGTCAGCGAAGTCTTGGCACAAACTTCTCAATTTTGATCAGAAGAACCGTCGCGTGAGCATCCCTCAGGAGCTCTTGAATGACGCCAATTATTATCCTGATTTGCACAAAAGGTCATAACTGGTGACGAAACATGGTTTTATGGTTATGACGTCGAAACCAAAGCCCAATCGTCCCAATGGAAGAATCCCGGAGAACCAAGACGAAAAAAGCACGCCAAGTTCGATCAGATGTCAACGTATTGCTCACTGTTTTTTCTTTCAATTACCGTGGCTTATTGCATCATTAATTTTTGCCTCAAGGCCAAACGATCAATAAGGATTATTACCTTGACGTTATGCGCCGTTTGCGAGAAGCAATACTCAAAAAACGTCCGGAATTGTGTAAAACAATTCATGGCTTTTGTATCATGACAGTGCACCTGCTCATTCATCGTTGCTTGTGTCACATTTTTCGGCCAAAAACAACACGACAATCATGCCTCAGTCACCATATTCACCGGATTTGGCCCCCTGCGACTTTTTCCTGCTCCCAAAACTGAAGAGACCTATGAAAGGACAAAGATTTTCAACGCTTGAGGAAATGAAACTGCATCACTGGAAGTTTTCAACACAATACCGAAAAGTGCTTATGAGAAGTGCTTCGAGGATTGGAAGAAGCGTTGGCACAAGTGTATTGTATCCGAGGGGAATTACTTTGAAGGGGACAACATGACTATTGATGAATAAATAAATATTTTTTCGTAAAAATATAGTCACCTTACTTTTTGAACACAACTCGTATATCAGTTCGCCTTAAAAATGTAATTTAACCCCACAGCTTTGTTATTCATTGTAAAGTACTAGAAAAATACCGTACAGTACTTGAAGCGTCGTAATCTGGGAGCATGGACATTGCACCTGCATGTGACATTTAAGGAAGAGTGCTGTCCGATAAATTGCCTGCCGGCCAGGGTGGCCGATCGGTTCTAGGCGCTACAGTCTGGAACCGCGCGACCGCTACGGTCGCAGGTTCGAATCCTGCCTCGGCCATGGATGTGTGTGATGTCCTTATTTTAGTTAGGTTTACGTAGTTCTAAATTCTAGGGAGCTGATGACCACAGCAGTTAAGTCTCATAGTGCTCAGAGCCATTTGAACCATTTGTCTAACAAACGAATAACAACAATAAAGAACGATAGAACGTTATTTCCCAATAACTGATAATATTCATTTGCAACCAAATACCTAATGTTAAGTAATGAAGTAAGGTACTAACGTGTACCGTGCAGTGACGTTGAAAAGAACATCAAATCTGTTCGGCTTGCAATACTTACCAGAGCTGAAATTTTCGTACGCAGACTTAGGCACAGCCGTGCTGATGTATCTAACAGAATCTGTATCTATTGTAAAAGCAGAGCGTTGTTTTTCCGAACTAAAAATATTTTTAAAGATGTGTAAAATTTACATAAGGTGACAAAAGACATGTGATACCTCCTAATACCGTGTAAGACCACCTTTTGCTCGGCGTAGTGCAACAACTCCACGTAGCATGGAGTCAACAAGTGGCTGGAAGTTCTCTGCAGAAATACTGAGCCACGCTGCCAATGTAGCCGTCCATAATTACGAACGTGTTGCCGGTGCAGTATTTTGTGCACGAACTGATCTCTCGATTATTTTTCATAAATTCAGAATGGGATTGATGTAGGGCGATCCAGGTGGTCGCACTATTCTATTCGCTCGAATTGTCCAGAATGTTCTTCAAACCAATCGCGAACAATTGCGACACGGTGATGGCGCATTGTCATCCATAAAAATTTCATCGTTGGTGACATAACGTCCATGAATGGCTGAAAACAGTCTCCAAGCAGCAGAACATCCAGAGGCCCCGTCAGCTCCATGTAAACACAGTGACACCATTATGAAGCCACCACCAGTTTGCTCAGTGTCTTGTTGACAACATGCGCCCATGGCTTCGTGTGTTCTGCGCCCCTACCACCAGCTCCTACCAACTGAAATCGGGAGTCCTCTTATCAGGCCACGGTTTTGCAGTAGTCTAGAGTCGAATCGATATCGTCACGAGCCCAGGAGAGACGCTGCAGGCGACATCCTGCTGTTAGCAAAGGCACTCGTATCGGTCGCCTGGTGCCATAGCGCATTAACGCCAAATTTCGCAGCACTATTCTACGGATACGTTCGTCGTACGTCCCACATTGATTTCTTCGGTTATTTCATGCCTTGTTGTTTGTTTGTTAGCATTGACGACTCTACGCAAACGCTCATGCTCTCGATCGTTAAGTGAGGCCGTCAGTCACTGCATTGTCCGTTGTGAGAAGTAATACCTGAAATTTGGTATTATCAGCACACTCTTTGTGACTGTGGATCTCGGAACATTGCATTCCGTAACAATTTCCGAAGTGTAATGTCCCACGCGTCTAGCTCCAACTACCATTCAGCGTTCGAAGTGTGTCAATTCCCGTCCTGCGACCATAAGCATGTCGGAAAACTTTTCACATGAATCACCTGAGTACAAATGACAGGCCCACCAATGCACAACCCTTTTACAATGGTTGAATGAAAAGTAATGCCTCCACCTTCGTTAATTGGGTTTGGATGGGAATATTTTAATAAATCAAACACAGAAGTAATGCTTAGTACGTTATCTTTAATTACCAATATTCACTTTTCCACATAATCACCAGCCAATTGGATACATTTCTGCCAACGATGAACAAGTTTTCGGAAGCCGTCATGGAAGAAGTCGACACTCTTGTTTCCGCAGCCACAGTCTCACAGTTCTCTCAACGTCTTCATCAGAAGCATAATGATGTCCCCACAGATCGTCTTTCATTATCGGGCACAGATGGAAGTCAGACAGTGCTAAGTTTGGACTGTGTGGAGGATGCCGTACGGTGGTGAGATCCAGTCTCTGAAGTTCTGCTGTGCTGGCACATGAAGTGTGTGGTTTGGCATTGTCATGCTGCAGGAAAACATTTCGATTTTCCTTTCAGACCCTTTGTTAACCGTCATTTCAGAGTTCGCAGCGTTGTGATGTAACACTCTGAATTTATTGTTGTTCCATGAACAAGGAAATCAGCATGGATAAAACCATCTGCGTCCCAGAACACTGTGGCCATGATTTTTCCAGCGAAGGGCTGCGTCTTGAATTTTTTTTCTGGAGCGAGTCTTTGTGTCGATATTCCATAGAATGACGTTTCTTCTCCAGGTCGTAATGGTGTACCTACGTTTCGTCTCCTGTCACAATTGAATGGAGAGAGGCACTTTTATTCTCGTAACAGGAGAGGAGTTCCTGGCAAATTTCAAGTCTGTGCACTTTCATTTCAGAAATCAGCATCCGGGGTACCCATCGTGTACAGATCTTCTGATAGCCCACACGTTGTTGTGAAATTCCGATTGTGCTTGCAATTTCTCTCTGAGTGATACGACGATCATCCTGAATCAATCTGTCAACATTTTGCTTGTGAAACTCGGTGGTTGCTGCCACAGGATGTCCAACTCGTTGTTAGTCATGCAGGTCCGATGTTCCCGCCTTTACATCTTTAAACTTACTCGCCCAACGACGCACAGCACTCACATCAACACTGTCACCATAAGCTGCTTTCATTCTCTGATGAATCTACTTTGAGGTGACACTTTCTGCTGTCAAGAATTCAAGGACTGCACGTTGCTTAAATCGCATTGACCGACCGTCTGCGCTGGCTTCCATACTTTACACTGTAACAACACAACTGTTGAATGCTAAGGCTTCCCGCCAACTGGAGCTGTAGAGAAGAGGCTACGGAACAAGCCTGTGCCTGCCGCATACCAATGCTGCCAACTGTTGAAGAGTTACGAAAATGGAGGCATTACTTTTCAGTCAACCCTCGTATATCTTGTAGACGCGATACTGTTTCCATCTGAACATGTGCATATCGCTGTCCCACTACTACTGCCACCTCATTGTCAACTGAATCAGGAAGGGCTATCTCGTTTGGTAATAAAGAATTATCAACAGAAGAAGGGGAAAGCGGGTATGGACACAGGAGTGGTTGACTGGCAAACGAATGTAACAAAAATTTTGAAAAATGTTAACTGATAGAACGCGAAGCGAGACGTTGTATAGCTTGCAAGAACGTGCTTGGTAAAATCAAAGACCTGTCCTCCAGAGCAGAAGCTACACTTATTTGTCAACCTCCTACATGCCATCACTTCGAGGCCGTGCAGATAAAATTAGGGAATCGTCTCGCACAGAAGAGTGCTGTCTGTCATTCTCCCTTGCTCCATGTGCGCATGGAACATAGACAACTTTAATGTGTGGTAAAATAAAAAGTATCCTCTGCTATTAATTTTACAGTGGTTTACAGAGTGTAGATAAATGTGTAAATACGTCCGTAAATCATAAAAGAGCACAAAAATACAGATTTTTCTAAAGTAATGGACGGTGTTGCACTTTTAATGATGAGGAAAAACACATTTATGTAAGACATTCAATCCATGTCACTAAGCATATACACATATCAAAAAAAGTACTCTGGTTCCCAGAACTCCTGAAGATAGACGTTGACAGTGGATATTGTATCACAGAGACAGCCCCTTTGACTGTTCGGAATGTCACTAAACTGGCCCAAAGAAGTAAACAACCAGCAGCGCCTATTAGGTGGAGTGGCTCCGCCAGCCGATCAGTTCCAGTCATTCCAGCAGGAAGGAGGTACACGGCTCTTGTTGTCTGTAGTTCAATCATGCCTAGACGGTCAGTACCGCGGTTCGATCGCGTCCGCATTGTTACTTTGTGCCAGAAAGGGCTCTCAACAAAGGAAGTGTCCAGGCGTCTCGGAGTGAACCAAAGCATGGACATGGAGGAGATACAGAGAGAAAGGAACTGTCAATGACATGCCTCGCTCAGGGCGCCCAAGTGCTACTGCTGCAGTGGATGACCGCTACCTACGGATTATGGCTCGGAGGAACCCTGACAGCAACGCCACCATGTTGAATAATGCTTTTCGTGCAGCCACAGGACATAGTGTTTCGACTCAAGCTGTGTGCAATAGGCTGCATGATACGCAGCTTCACTCCCGACGTCCATGGCGAGGTCCATCTTTGCAACCATGACACCATGCACCGCGGTACAGATGGGCCCTACAACATGCCGAGTGGATTGCTCAGAATTGGTATGACATTTCTTCACCGATGAGTGTCGCATATGCCTTCAGCCAGACAATCGTCAGAGTCGAGTTTGGAGGCAACCCGGTCAGGCTGAACGCCTTAGACACGCTGTTCAGCGAGTGCAGCAAGGTGGGAGGTTCCTTCTGTTTATGGGGGGTGGCAGTATGGGGGGCCGACGTACGCTTCTGGTGGTCATGGAAGGCGCCGTAATGGCTCTACGATACGTGAATGCCATCCTCTGACCGATAGTGCAACCATATCGGTAGCATATTGCGAGGCATTCGTCTTCATGGACGACAATTCACGCCCCCATCGTGCACATTTTGTGAATGACTTCCTTCAGGGTAACGACATCGCTGGAGTAGAGTGGCCAGCATGTTGTCCCGACATGAACCCTATCGAACGTGCCTGGTATAGATTGGAAAGGGCTGTTTATGGACGACGTGACCCACCAACCACTCTGAGAGATCTACACCGAATCGCCGTTGAGGAGTGGACTAATCTGCACCAACAGTGCCTTGATGAACTTGTGGATAATATGCGACGACGAATACAGATATGCATCAGTGCCAGAGGACATGCTACTGGGTATTAGAGGTACCGGTGTGTACAGCAATCTGGACCACCACCTCTGAAGGTCTCGCTGTATGGTGGTACAACATACAATGTGTGGTTTTCCTGAGCAATAAAAAGGGCAGAAATGATGTTTCTGTTGATCTCTATTCCATTTCTCTGTACAGGTTCCGGAACTCTCGGAACCGAAGTGATGCATAACTGTTTTTGAAGTGCACACATTTCATTAGTAGTTTACTTATTTATATGAATGTTAAGTATTTATGTACTTCTTTGAAATTATCGTTTCGTTCCAGGTTTGTCACTGACTCTTTTTAAGTACTTATTAATATCATTACCGTAGGAGTAAAGGAGAATACTTACCGAAAAGCAGAAGCGTTGAGTCATCGAGATGCACACACAGCAAAGAAAGAAAACTTGCTAGCTTTCAGAGTAATACTTTTTCGAGCTAGAGTATGAATACACGCGCGCAAACACACAGACAAACACTAACGCCCCGAAATGGTGCGCTTGTGCATACTGCGTGAGCGAGCACGCGCGCGCTTGTGTGTGTGTGTGTGTGTGTGTGTGTGTGTGTGTGTGGTGTTGTGTTCTGTATGTTTTTGTACTCCGGCCCGAAAAAGGATTACTCAGAAAGCTGGCAAGTTTTCTTTCTTTGCTGTGCGCATCTCGAAGACTGAGCGCTTTTGCTTTTCGGTGAATGAACTCCTTCACTCGTGAAGTATTTACATCCTACCAGAACTTTCTTACAATATTGTTTATTACCTGTTTTTCTTTTCTACTCAATTCTGAGCAGAGCGTCCTGTGTGCAGTGTAGTGTGTGTGTATGGGAAGGCGGGCGGGGCACTTTTATCTACTTGTTCCTTGACACTCACTCACGACTATACGCGAGCCTCTGTACAGGGCCTTTCATGTATTACCATAAGAAGTGTATACGCTATTATCTTGACACTGGGGAAAATCGTTGTCATCATATTCAACTGCATGGATAACACTCTGGTGATGGCTGCAATCACAAGTGCCAAGGACGAAGGTGTGGAGCAGTAATAGATAGAAAACAAAGCTATCTTCAATCCATCTTAGATCAGTATATATCAAATAACGTTTTGAGGGATGGCAAACCCCACCGTGGTTCAGTCGCCTATTAGAAAGTTGATACGAAAGGAAAGCTCCTCTCAGATTTAAGCAGATTAAAAGCCTAGGTGATAAACAGAAGCTAAACGAAGCGCAAATGAGCTTAAGGATAGCAATACAAGGAGTGTTCAATGAATTTGAAAATAAAATTTTGCCCGTCAGTTTGACTAGAAATCCTAAGAACTCTTGGTCTTCTTCCTAAACTTGTACTCCGCTGAAGGTCGTAGAACGTTTCCTCCTTCCAATCATCACACGAACACCGAATTAGCATGTCTTGAAGTAAGAGATCGCGGAGCAGAAAATGCACTAAATTCGCTCAGTAGCGGAAAGTCATCTGGAGCTGATGAGATACGTGTGAGATTGTAGAGATTATGCGAAAGAACTTGCTCTCCTTCTGTCAGTAGTTTATCGTAGGTTGTTAGAATAACGAAGGGTACCTAGCGACTGGAAAGCAGGACAGGTAATTCCCGTTTTCAAGTAAGGTCGCAGAACATATCACGTAATTATAGGCCCATATCGCTGTTTTCAATCTGCTGTAGTATTATCAACATGGATATGCTCACGTCTTATGACGTCTCTCAAGACGAAAATATCCTTTACAGAAATCACCATGGAGTGAGATCCAGAGCGCCGTAACAGCATGTTCTTCAACTTTGGGAAAGCATTATCTACAGTTCGCCACAGTAATCTAGTGAACAGTGCAGCCATTGTCGTAATGCGGAAACGGGGCGCTTTATTTTACGTCCAAATATCTATATCAACAGGCAGAGCCATCAGGTGAAGTGTATTACAAGAGGTATAGAGGGGAGTGGTATCATTTCCATGAGTATATAGCTTGCAATATTGCCTCTAGCAATTCATGGGCACATCACATTACAGCAGTCCACTTAAGGTGAAGAAATAGCAACCTTTTCTTCCTGATATACTGGGACTTCTTGGTAACAACAGGTGCATGCATACTTCTTGTTTTGTTACACAGTAGAAATACTACCATAAAGCAGTGAAGTTTAGCTGTCTGCAGCAATGCTATTCACACAGAAAAATGCGCTCTTCAATTTCTAAGCATATCTTTGCACAATAAGAAAAATTTGACGTCAGCAGAGTCGTCACCACCATGCAAATGATGACGTTTTGATATGAAAGTATTCCATTTGAATCCTGAAAAGGAACAGGACTTTTACTGCAGCAGCTTGGGTGGCAAGATGCAATGGAGATCATGAAATTCATTTCTTATTTCTCAATTCTTATCGTCAGTCTCATTTGAGGCACCGTTCACCTTGGGTCTGCATTTCACAAACATTCAAGCTGTGCAACTGTTACATGAAACGTATACCAATAGATAACATATGAACAGTATTTTCATTTGGTCTCCTGTGTGTGTTCTGAAAAATCTTCTGCCATGATGGTGTTTATTTACTGAGTGGTATAGGAGCCTGTGTGTTTTGACAAGACATATCCAAACATGTTGGTAAGTGGTGCCATCAGCCAAATAAATCATAAACTACAAAGAAAATTAATCATATAACAGAAATTTAACAGATTCTTTCCAATACTCATATGGACGACCTCGCTCTTTTCATTATTTAGGGTTAATTTCCACTTTTTGCACCACACAGATATCTAGACTAAATTATTTTGGATTGGTTTTGATCTTCTGATGACTTTTCTAGACAGCACCATCTGAAAATAATACAAGGGGATGTGCAGATTGTCTCCTAAATCAGCTACTCAGAAACACCATAAAATATTGTATGGCTCTGAGCACTATGGGACTTAACATCTATGGTCATCAGTCTAAAATATTGTAGCTGCACCTAATAGTTTAGTTAGCAGTCCAGACAACATGTTTTTACCAGTCACACAATAATGCTGGAACAATTGCAGAATTATTCCAAGAAAGTCTATGCTCAGTTGCATGTAAATACCCCTGTCATGCGATATAGTTGGAGGTGGCTTTAACCTACAGCATCAAGACTGTCTACAGATTCATTGGAGGTGGTAGGGACACACACGTCTTGTGAAGTAGTTCTGTAAACATTTTCCCAACATTCTATTGAGTAGCTAATATGCAATAGAAATATTTTACACCCTGTAACTACAAACAGGCCAGACCTAGTCAACAGTATGAGCGTAGAGACACGGATTAGTGATCATGATGTTTTTAGGGAGGTGATGATTACTAAATTTAACAAATCCATCAACAAGACTAGGAGAGTATTTCTGCTGTAAAGAGCAGAAAGCTGTTATTAGAAACCTACTTAGACACTGAATGGGTATCACTTAGTTCCAATGCGATGTATGTAGAGCAATAATGAAAAAAGTTTGAACTGATTGTAAATCTGGAGAAGTAGGTGCCTAGTCAGTGGATTAGGATGGAAAAGACCCACCATGGTTTCACAAGGATGTTGAACTCTCGGTTTAAAAGAGAAGGCACAAATGACGACAGACAAAAACTGATAAGAGACTCATGTGTCTGTGAAAAGATCTATGTGCGAGGCATACAGCAACTACCACCACCGCCATATCTTAGATCTGACCAAGAATAATAGAAAATTCTGGTCCTACATAAATTTGCTAAGGGTGTGTAAGGTTTCCATCCAGTCACTAGTTGACTAGTATGGTGCGGCAGTTAAAGATAGAAAACAAAAGCCCCAGTTTTAAATTTCGCATTTAATAAATGCTTCATACAGGAGAATTGTACAAACAAACCATTGTTTGACCATCAAACAGACTGCCGTATGGACGAGATAATAATAGGTATCACTGGCGTAGAGAAACAACTGCAAGAGTTGAAAACAAAAATGTCACCAGGTCCGTATGGAATACCTATAGAGTTTTACAGAGAATACTCTATGGCTTTATGATGTCCTGTGAACCAAAGATGAAGGGTAATAGGCAGATTCCATAGTCCTAGATTTCTGGAAAACTTTTGACATGATGCCCCACTGCAGACTGTTAACGAAGGTCGAGCATAAGGAATAGGTTTGAAGATATATGATTCAAATACTCCTTAAGTAACAGAAGATAAGGGTATCGGCAAGAACACCCAAGGGAAGTGTGAGAGGACAGCTATTTTCTTCTGTACACATAGATAATCTGACGGATAGGATGAGCAGCAATCTGCGGCCATCTGTTCATGAAGCTGAGGTGTACGGGAAGGTGTCATCATTGAGTGACTGTAGGAGGATACAGGATGTCTTGGGACAAAATTTTACTTGGTGTAGTGAATGGCAGCTTGCTCTAACCGCAGCAAAAGTATTGTGCAGTGAACGGTAGCTTGCTGTAAACACAGAAAAATGTAAATTAATGCACATGAGTAGGAAAAAGATCCTGTAATGTTCAATACAGTATTAGTAATGTGTCAGTTAAATATCTAAGAAAAACGTTGCAGAGCGATATGAAATGGAGCAAGCCCGTAAGGTCGGTAGTAGGGAAGGCAAATGATCCAGTATGGTTTATTGGGAGAATGTTAGGAAGGTGTAAGCTTATGTATAAAATTGACAGCATGTAGAACACTTGTTTGACACATTCTTGACTACCACTCGATTGTTTGGGATCCCCACCAGTTCGGATTAATCAAAGACGTGGAGGCAATTGAGAGGTGTGCTGCTAGATTTGTTACCAGTAGGTTCGGTTCACATGTGAGTATTACGGAGATACTTTGTGAAATAAAATGGGAACAACTGGACTGAAGATGAAGCTCTTTTAGAGAAACACAATTGAGAAAGTGCACAAAACCGACATCTGCAGCTGACTGCAGAACGATTCTGCTTCCACCAATGTTCATTCTGCAAAAGGATCTTGAAGACATGATTAAACAAATGGCTCATACGGAGATATGTAGACAGTTGTTTTTCTCTTGCTCCATTTGCGAGTGGAACACAAATGGTATGAGTTGCAGTGGTAGAAAATATCCTCTGCTACGCACTATATGGAGCCTGGGGGAGTAGCTGTAAACGCAGATATACTTCAATTTTTTTGCATATTCCACTGATTCTTCCCTAAAACAGATGGTAGGTCATTAATCAGACGAATGTCTACTCTTTCATCTGAATTTAGAACACAGCCAGTGAACACACGCTGCCCTGTAACCAGCACACAATAAGCACCACAAGCAGGAAGTGCTTCTCCATGTAAGAAATGGCCAAATGTCATAGACAATGCCCTATTCTTAGTTTTTGTGTGGAGGACGTTTACGGGAGGTGAATTAAGGTCACTGACACGTCTGCAATCACACTTCACCGATTAACGACACAGGAATCTACTGTATGATCGTATGCATCTGGGTCAAGCATCACACTACTAGTGCTGTATTCGAACATTAATGGTGTGTCTTTCCTCATCTGAATTAACTTACATTTTTCTACATTCAGAGCCAGCTGACATTCATCACAATACCTAGAAATTTTGTGTATGTCATCCTGTATCCTCCTACAGTCACTCAAGAACAACGACTTCCTTACATCACAACATCAACAACAAACAACTGTAGATTGCTGCACATCCTGTCCACCAGATTATTTATGTATATAGAAAATAACAGTGGTAGTATCGCACTTCCCTGGGGCTCTCCTGGTGACGCCCTTTACTCTGATTAACACTAGCCATCGAGGACAACGTACTGGGTTCTGTCGTATTGACAATGGTCAGGAAAGCGTTCCAATAGAGATACACCCACTTGGAGGCAGAGATACCAGGTCTTTGACATTGTAGGTTTTGTTATGTCTTCCTTTGCATGCTATGTGTTTCTTTAGTAGATACAGAAGCGAGGAGCAGATGCTGTTCATGAACAGAGAATTCAGAGATTAATTTATTCTACATCTAACATCAAATATAATACATAACTTTGTTGCTGTATTAGCGGCGTCAGTTGCTAACAGTAGTTTTGAATGTTGAAACATATACAGATACAAAAGATTTATAAATCTGTCACTCTTCAGAAGACGTCGAGTCCTGGCAACTCTGAAAGTCTGTAAACGTTATTCAGCTGGCAAACACACAAAATGGGCTCAGCATGTGAATGTTCGAACATAAGTGCACCCGCCCCTGGCAGTCCGGAGAGGGGTACTTGTATCTTACTGGCAGTGGCGTAATCTTTTGTGGCAGCGTCCTCCTGCCATGATGGCGGTTGTAGGAAACGTGACGGGGGCGGGGCGCATATTTGAAAGTGCAGCTGACCGGGTAGGTGCCGATATCGCAGGTTTGAACACTTAAAAGCAGCCGCACGGAGTGCCCGTGTGGTTTGAGGCACCATGTCACGGATTGCGCGGCCCCTCCTGTCGGCGGTTCGAGTCCTACCTTGGGCGTGTGCGTGCGTGTGTGTGTGTGTGTGTGTGTGTGTGTGTGTGTGTATGTGTGTTGTTCTTAGCATAAGTTAGTTTAAGCAGTGAGTAGGTCTCGGGACCGATGACCTCAGCAGTTTGGTCCCTTAGCATTTCACACACATTTGAACATTTGAACTTAAAAGCACACGTGAGAAAACACCAGGCAGGTGGGAATGTTCTGTTTGTACCAGTGTTTTAGCCGCACACTCAACAGAATAGTGAGTTAGCAAGATGTAGCACCATGATGCGGTAACCAGAATACCCGTCGTTCCATCAAAAGCACGTATCTCAGTTGGAGAGGCAGGGTCAACTGCAGGAAGTGCAGACATGCCTCGCCTGTGAGGCATTGTGGAAATGTGACTACTCATACTAGGCGGTCGCCAGTAATACCCGCCCACACACTGATACTGACCACGTGCTTATGGTTCGCTGCCACCGTATCATGGGGATTCTCTGTAGGCCAAAAGTGGGTTTTGTGCAGGTTGACGATACCGCCCTTGTAAAGGTAGCTTCATCTGTGATTAGGATGAATGGCAAATCCCAGCATCGTGGTGCTCTGCGCGACGAAGCAGCGACAAAATCTTTGCCGTGGAGATATGCTCTTCATTAATAAGGCCTACACACGTCGTAAATGATACGAATAGTGGCATTTGTCATGGAGGATGTTCCAAGAATAAACTGCAGTCGACTGACTTTTGGCACCTATTGCTTGAGTCATTAAAATAGCAATCACAAAATAATTTTAATTGAAGTATAGGAACAATTTTCACCCCACAATGGCCATCTTCACTAGGTAATCGTTTCTTTCATTGTGTTGACGCTCCAAAAGTGCAGTCAAAAATATGTGTCATATACCAGCGAGTAACAAGCTTCTGTGCTCTGGAGGATTATCTTTGTAGTCCTGAACTGGCTCCAT
Source organism: Schistocerca serialis cubense (assembly GCF_023864345.2). Classification (NCBI taxonomy): domain Eukaryota; kingdom Metazoa; phylum Arthropoda; class Insecta; order Orthoptera; family Acrididae; genus Schistocerca; species Schistocerca serialis. Next base: position 329,318,793 of record NC_064646.1, on the reverse strand, counting down.
GTAAAGTTTGCTCATTTCCACAAAGAGAGACATACCTGAAAGATGGGCTCCTACAAGTGTCACACTCCAAGAATAAGGAGGGGAGTGGAGGTTTTGTTTACTGACTTTGAAATGATGAGATACGATTAGTACTGTGGAAATTAAATTCAAATAAGCTGGACTGTATTGCAAGTTTCTTAGTACCCTTTGTATTATGAAAATAACATAAACCTCAGTTGTGAACTATAAATTGTATTTCTTATTCTTATCAAATCATACTTATCCTCTATAAGTATTGATGATGATGATAATGTGTTCTGCCCATAAGACAGGTCTGTCACTGCAAGATCAACATTCTTCAGACCTTGCAGTTTCTGCCATCCTATTTGTAGCTGCATTTGATACATTTATCTTGATGTCATCAATTAGCTGTTATCTTCTCCTTCCTCTGGTCCTCTTCTCAGTGACTATCCCTTCCAGTGCATACTTTTCTGTGCAGTCTGTTCTCAGTGTCTCATCCACTTTCTTTTGCTTCTCTTAATTGTTTCCAGAATTTTTTTTTCCACATTCACCCTGTGTAACACAACCTCGTTCCTTATTTTATCTGTCCACTTCACATCTTCCATTCTTTTCCAAATCCACATCTTGTAAGCCTCTTAAGCATTTCTTCTGTCTGCCTCACAGTGTCCATGTTTTGCCACCATACACAGCAACAATCAATACAAAACACTTCACTGATCTTTCACCTAATTGCCTGTTCAGTATACCACAGAAAATAATCCTCCTTCTGTAAAACACATCTTTTGCAATGGCTGTTCTTTTTCTATTTCTTGAGTACATGTCATATTTCTTGTTATTTTGCATCCTAGGTAACAGAAGTAATCAATTATTTGACCAACTTTTCTCTTCCTCATTAGTCTTGTCAAAACCATTGCCTTAGTCTTCTTCAAATTTACCTTCATTCTATATTCCTTGCAGCTGGTTTTCATCTCCTTTAATATATTTTAAATGCCTTCATTTTCGCTTATTAATACTCCGTCTCATTGGGAAATCCTATACAACTGATTATTCTTCTTCCTATTGTCATGTTACTTTTTTTTTTTTTTTTTTTTTTTTTTTTTTTTTTTTTTTTTTTTTTTTTTTTTTTTTTTTTTTTTAAGCAGTTTTTAAGTAAATGGATGCTAAACAGACTATGTATCTGTATTAATTGTACAAATGTATTGTTTCATCACAGTATGTACAGATAAAATTCTCTTGAGCTTCCAGTCACACCAAGTGATTTAAGATCCACGAGTTGTCAGGCAAGTTCTCTTCAGCCATTGTCAAGTGGTGACTGTCTTTTGGTTTGCTGCTACCATCCTTATAAAGCCATGCTACCTTCTGTGACATCACTAATATTTGCTCCATTGCCATATAAGGTAATGTTTTCACGGCATGCCCTGTGTGTCTTCTTCAACTTTCTGATGGCCATGCCCTGCGCACCGTCTTCAACTTTCTGTTGGTCAGTCCCAAGCCATGCTTAACTGCAGACCACCATCTTTATTGAGGGTGTTGTCACAAGTTTTTCTCTCAGTCATTTCTTTTACTACCCTATCCCAGAAACTATTAGTCCATGTAATAACAGATGTCTCGTCAATGTTGTTGAAGACAACACAATGTCTGTTTTCTAGAGCATGCTCTGCTGGCATTGATTTCTCAGGGTACCGAAGCAAAAGCATCTGTCATGTTCTCCACAGCACTGTTCAATAGTATGCACAGTGTGTCTGACATAAAATTGTCTACACCCACCCAGGAATGTGTAGAATACCATGTGGGTGTGTACAGTTTTATGTCAGACAGAGTCTGCATCTTACTGAACAGCACTGTGTAAAACACGAGTTGCTTCCGCCTTCAGTACCTTGAGAAACCAGTTGTAGCAGAGCACTAGAAAACAGACATTGTACTCTCATCAACAAGATGTGTGTTATTACGTGGATTAATAGTTTCTGGGGTAGCATAATGAAATAAGTAATCGAGATAAAAATTTACGAAAAACCCTCAACAAAGATGGCAGTCTGGAGCTAACCATGGCTTGTGACCTGGGCATCAGATTGAAGTGGGCAGTCAATGAAAATATTGTCTCATATGGTGCTGGAGTGAGCACCAGTGATGTCGCAGACAGCAGTGTTCCTATAAAAAATAAGGATGGTAGAAGGAAACAAAAGACACTTGGCTGAAAGGTCAAGTGTTTGAAACCAATTGGTGCGGCTGGATGCTACAAAGAATTTTATCAGTGTTAATTGTATTATAAACAGTTTCTGCAGTGTAGATGCTCGAAATCTTGGTTGCAGCTCGAGTGTCCAGACGAACTGCGGAAATCTGTGCGGGAACAGGTGGAGCAGGGTCTGCTCAGTGGCTACACAGAGCAGTTCCTCGACTTTGAAACCATCACACCATACCCTGTGGGCATTGTGGGCATGCCGGACTACAATTTCTTTCCAGAATTTAGCGGCCATATGTGGTACAACCAGATGCAACAGGTATGTAGATGCACTCAGTATTATTGAACAGTAAGAATTATTGAGATTATTCGAAGGACATACTGTAACATAGCTATTCTCCTGGTGCACAAGATATATGAGACAGGTGAAATATCCTCAGCCTTCAGCCTACATGAACATTATTGTGGACCACCTGCATCCCTTCATACTTACTTGATGTCTTCCCCATCAATGATGGCATCTTCTAGCAGGGTGATTGTTCATGTCACAAGCCCAAAATTGTACTACAGTGGTCTGAGGAGCATGATTGTGAGCTCGTGTTGATGTCTTTGCCATCAAATTTACCTGCTCTGAACCCTGTGGAGCACGTTTGGGATGCTGTCAGGTGACAGCTCCGTGCCTACAAACCACTGGCTTGTAATTTATGGGAGTTGCATGACCTCTACATAGACACATTGATGCCATATACCAAAAATCACTACCAATGGCTTCTTGTAACCATTCCCCACAGAATCACTGCCATTTTGCATTCCAACAGTGGACCAGCATGCTGTCACAAGGAGTGATCAAAAAGTAATGGGAATCTTTGTTTTTATTAAAGAATGTTTATTTATTCATAAACATCAACTTGTCCTCTTCAAAGTAATCCCCCTCAAATATAATATATTTGTTCCACTGCTTTTTCCAACCTTGGTAGCATTTCTGGAACTCAGTTTTCATTATGGTGTTCAGCTCTTTGAGTGATTCTGTTTTTATCTCACCAATTGCCACCAAATGACATCATTACATGGTTCCCTTCAGCCTCACGAGTAGAAAGAAGTCATAAGGGGCCATGTCTGGCAAACATGATGGCTGAGGCAATATAATGGTTTTGTTTTTTTGCCAAAAAATGACGAACAAGCATTGAGATGTCAGCGGGAACATTATTTTGATGCAATTCCTACAAGTGGTTTTGTCACAGTTCTGTTAGTTTTCTTCAGATTGCTACATCCACATAGCACATAGCTGCCAGATAGTATTCCTTATTGACCATACAACCATAAAGCAGGAACTCATGACACACTATCCCATTATGTTCAAAGAAAACACTGATAAGAACTGTCATGTGGGCAACCACTCACTTATAGCTGATAAATGCACGGTGCACAGAAACACAACAGAAAACATTATTCACTCATGCTTTTGAGCTCTTGCTTTTTCTCTAGTAAAAAGTACACATATTCACACACACAACTACACAGACACTCAAATGCAAACTCCTGCAGTCGTGGCAAGACTCACATAGTATATATTATACTCATTTACCAAAACATTGTTCCAGATGCTTGTAAATTTATGTTGATAACTTGGAAAGTGCATAATCTGAATCTCAAAATGTTTACCTTCATTTCAGAATTACTTTTCCACTTATGAGGGGTCCACTGAAGACAGTTATGTTCATTGGACTATAAAGAATTGTATCTATTACCTCATTTTTAAGTAGCATTTATTCTTTTCAGTGAGTGACTGTATCGTATGTATGAATGAGGAAGTGCTAAATAATGTATAATAATAATTTTCAACTTTTTTGTCAACAGGGATCTCAGCATGGAGGAGCAAATTATTTGAGGCAATCAGATGACAAACTCCAGCCATTTGGGGCCTGGAATGTGTGTGGTAATGACAGCCGAGGCCACCAAGGTGGGTACAGCATTTACATAACACAGCAAGAATGTTTTGAATAACAAGTGATACTAGTTAAAGATACATGTTCATCCAATTACAAAATCTTTGTATGATTCTTTATCAACTGAGTGATCTTTAGTGGTGAGATACTGGACTTACAACTGGAAATAAATGTGTCCTATTGTAAGGTCAGCTTTCACTGCAGAAATTTTTCATTTCTGTTTATTCTTCTTTCTTCAACTTAACCAAGGGTCATTGTATCCTGTTTTCTCCTCACAATTGACCAAATTCACCAGGTCTAATAACTGAATATCATAATCAGTTCTAACTGAAAGATAAGCAGGCATTAATGTCTCCAACTTCTTTTTGTTCATTGTCAGCTGCTTTCCATTAAATATGTTTGCAGTGCATGTTGCTGCCTTACAAACTCACAGCCCTCCAGAAACACAGCTCTCTTTATTGACAATTGATGCTGTAGAATGTGTGTCCATTTCTCAAAAGTAAAGCCAAGCATTTAAATTATGTCAAATAAGTCAACTGATGCCTGTAAGTAGTCTCAGCCAAAACAGCAGTGAATGAAGTACTGAAATCTATCCAATATATTAATTAATTATAGAAGATTAACTGTCAGGGACTGCTTCAGAGTGGCATAACACATTATGGAAAGTCACTGGTGAGTACTCTCTGAATGCCACCTTCCTGCTGTTTCAGAGCATTTGATTTGCTGCGATAAACCTTTTCATTAGCCTTAGCCTAAAATGACTGAATGAGGAAACTACATTAGAATTATGTGCTGCCCACTCATGAGAACTGTGATGAACTGTCCATTATTGTTGAAAATGCTTACCAAGCAAGCAACAGGCATCAACAAATATTATATGATAAGTCTTTTTTAATAGTTTCATTAGTTTCTCTTTGTGTTGTACATAGTCGTCCTCATCTGAAATATTGACAGTTGTTTTTATTTTGCCCTGAAGTGGATTCTGCTGTTTAGTTAGTTCAACGTTCTGTGGATCATACTTGTAACCTCTCACTGTGATATGAAATGATTCAGTTCTACAATTACTGTATATCTTCTCAGCAGTGGGGAGCAGAAGCATTCATTAAGTAGATATAATTTCAATTTGTGTTTCAAGCTACTTTTATTATCCATTCAAGTTTTTATGTACTTAACTAAGTGAGTGATCAAGGATTTTTATGGCTGAATACCCCACTCCTTTCGGTGCCACACTAAGGGTGAATGATGGATTGTGTAAATCATTTCTACTTTTAATACGATATTTATGAAAGTACTGTTGCTTCCTGACAACATGCTTCATAAATGCACTATGAGATTGTTGTCAGCATATCCAACTGTTTAACGAACTGTCTACTTTACATTTCCATCTTCAAAATCTAATATTATCCATAATGCGAAAGTTGCAGAGGCAAGGTGTTTAAGGTCTGCAGAATGTGACTTCCAGTTCATGATCTATTCAGTGTAAACACCTACGAATTAAGAATATTCTGTTTCATTTATTGATTCATCCTTGTACATTATTTCTAACAATATGGTCAAGACTTACGCAGTACTGTTTATTTATACAGAACAGCAGGTATTGTCTTTTATTTAAATCCAGCAATAGCCCATTTGAAGATAACCAGTTATTAATTCTCAAAAAATGCTATTTACATTTTAAAGTGTTGAAGTTACTGAATTGGGCTTAATTATAATACATTCATTGCCAGCAAAGAGAACTATTTTTGCTGTTTGGATGTATGATGGAAGATCATTTATGTACAGGGTGATTATAACTAAAGTTAAACTTTCAAACTACTGAAAAAATAACACCACTGGTCAGAATTACATCAAATTGCAATGGAATATTATTGGAGAAGGGGAAAAACTTATGGCAGAAGAAAAAAAATAGTGTGAAAACTGATCAGTAGAAGTCGAAATACATAAATGAAAACAACTGTCATGCTCATTGAAGTTGATATAAACACACTGGGTACACAGAATTTGCCTATTTTCACATCTGCTATGTTTGCCATGACTGTCTCAATGCAGAATCATGCTCTGTTTGTAAAGCTGTATTACAAGAATGATGAGTGCGCACATGTCACTCGGCAGAAATTCCGGAGACTGAAGGGTTTGAAAAAAGGCATTTAATAGCAGTCGACTACAAATGACAAATGAATCATACAGCAATGCGTAAGGTGTACTTTTGATGTTAAACTTTACTACTCAGTGTGCATGGTTGTACAGTTGTGATACTGTTAGTTACATAAGCCCATGCACCACGCAAGGTCAAATCACATCGGATGGGAAAAATCGGTTTTTAATTGTCCTCAGGCAAAAAACTGCATAAAAAGCATCAATCACATCAGTTTTGAATTGTCCTGAGGCCAAAAACTGCATAAAAAGCAACAGTCAGAATCAAATCAGATTAATAATTCCCATTTGACTAGCGCAAAACATTTTCAATATGCTGTCGACTGTTTTCTGCAACAAGTTGAAACAGCATGTTCCACAGCTGATTGAAGTGTTTCTGGGGTCATGTACAGAATGTGTTGTGCAATGTGTGCCTTCAGTGCAGCTAAATTTGCAGTTGGAACACTGAACACAGCATCTTTCAGATAGCCCCACAGCCAGAAGTCACACCGATTAAGATCAGGTGATCGGGATGGCCAGGCTGTAGGGAAATGACATCTGATAATTCTAGCATTTCCGAAATGGTGCTTCAGCAGCTGCTTAACTGGATTTTCAATGTGAGGAGGTGCGCCATCTTGCATAAAAATGATCCCATCCACACATCCATGCTGTTGGAGAGCTAGAATGATGTGGTTGCACAAAAGACACTCATAGCACTTACCAGTGATGGTACAGGTAACAGGAATGGAAGCACCTGTCTCTTTGAAAAAATATGGCCATATGACATGGTGTCCATTTCATTTTCATTGAAAAAGGGGACATTTATGATAAATGAGAGAAAAACCTGGGACAATGAAGGAAAAAAAAAAAAAAAAAAAAAACGGGACATAAATATTGTATGGACTAAATTTAATACACATACAAGTTTACCTTTACAACGTGCACTCAGATGATCCCAAATAACTTTTTACAATTATTCTGCCACACTATCACCGTACTTTTCACTTTTATGTACTTTATCAAGAAGTGCATTTTCGTTTGAAATTGTCTCATAAAAGTCAGTACACGATACACCATTAAAGTGTGTTTTGACAATGAGCAAGGCCCTCACTGTTTCAAATTTCATTCTGTTTTTTTTTTTTTAAATCATGTTTTTCATGTTAGTGTTTTTACTTTTGAAATAAGCAAATATTTTGCACCACGTTGCACTAACACTTTCTTTGTCTCCTTCTTCACTTTTTATGAGGTTCTGTGCACATGAAAATTCATCGAACAGTTCGTCTTCATTGAACAGTTCGTCTTCATCAATAGGAAAATTTGGTACAATACTTTTAACAAAAACAACAGTCCTGAATATCCTTCCACTGTAGCTGCTCCTTTTCAGTATTAACCCAGTCAAATGCTTTAAAAGGTGTGAGAAATGGTGAACACCATTCTTTAATATACTCAATGCAAGAGTCATAGAAGACGTCAGCATAAATATGAAATTGTTCTACAGTAATTTCACCCTCTTCTTCCAACTTTCTTAGAGTCTCATGTACAAAGGATGTGAGAAATCTTTCAGATTTTCTTCATTGAAATTTGCCCAATAATTTGTTTATTTCTTGATAAACTTCCACTGTTGTGATTTCTTATTTCTCAATACATTTAATTGTTGTGGAGAAAGGTTTTAGCTGGCTAACAAGAAAATGTAGAAGAACAATAGACACAGGATTATCAAAGAATTGTTTAAGGATAACAGGACACTTATCAAGGGAAATGAAATATGATTTCAAAGCAGGAAATATCTCTACAATTCTTTCCAATGCTGGTAGCAGAGATAGCCACCTTGTCTTGCTGTGCCCAAGTACAGTTTTGTATTCAGTTTCAGTAAACTTACAGAATGACTTCAGAGATTCAACCCTTACTGTATATATGTACACATATGCCCAAATCCTGTATCATATCTGTGACACTCTCTCCCATATTTCGCTATGATACAAAACATGCTGCCTTTCTTTGAACTTTTTCAATGTACTCCGTCAGTCCTACCTGGTAAGGATCCCACACCGTGCAGCAGTAATCTAAAAGAGGACGGACAAGCGTAGTGCTGGTAGATTTTGTTTACCATTAATTGGCAGTCAATGGGTAGGCAATCTGAGCCAGCTTGTAAGGAATTGTGCACCACATGTGCTGGATAGCCAACGCCTACTATATTATTCACTGTGTTCTGTTGCAATTTATAGAACAAATTGTTTTTTCCTTTCCTCTGCTTACCACCAAAATTGGTGTTAGTGTTGTCTGCAGAAACTGCAATCACCTTTCCCTCAAGATCATATTTCTTTAAAACCTCCAGCACATAATTCTGAAGTAAATCTGAAGTTTCTCCAGCTAAATTAACCAATTCGAGCACTTTCACCGTGATGCCATTTTCAGGGTGAAAATACCTGATAAGGAGAGGAACCAACTTCAAATCCAGATGATTCGATGTATCAATCATTACAGAAATGAATCGAGCACTTTTCAGTTCATTTAAAACCTGCTGAGCTGCATACGGTGCAATAACATTTGAAATGACTGCATTACATCTTGTGTGTCCACATGTGAATTTAGGATTGAAAAGTTTTCTTAACAACTGCTGTAGTACAGTCCATTGACTTAAAGCTATGGTTATGTATTGCACTGTGGTATGCAAACGTAGCTTCTTGTGTTGCCAACTGCCTATCCATTTCTGTTACTGATTTTAAGTTTACATAGTAGTCACTCGTGCATTTATTTGCTCTTTTCGTTTGATCACTCATGCGATGTTTCTTCTTCTTAATGTGATTCACAATGTCAGACCTTCCACCATCACCAATAGCAAATTTTGATCTGCACAACATACATTCTACAGTTTCTCCACTACCAGTGATAAAAGGAAACAAGCTTTTTATATTGCTGTTAAAGTTACACTTTCGTTTTGGCATAATGAAACAGTGATTGCACAGTGCAGAACATTAACAGTGTGGTGACGAAAGCCAGAGAGCAAATATCAGTGGTGTAGAGTATCTCTGGACCGAAAGGATGGATTCAGTGGATCAATTTAGAAGAGAAGAATCTTCGTTGTTATTTGTAACCTATAGTGCGTTTAAAATTACTTGTGACTTTTGACAGTTTGGTACATGTTTGAGGTATGCTGAAAGTCATCACACGCTTTCTAGCGTAAATAATTGCGCAGTTAATAGCAAGTCAAACAACCAGTAGTGTAAAATACTCTAGCCAAGCGGAATCATAAAAAACGGGACATTTTAGCGTCCCCAAAAAAACTTTCGGGACAGTGGGACATTTTGGTAAAAAACGGGACTGTCGCTGGAAAAACGGGACGAATGTACACCCTACCCTATGATAAATGATGTTGTAAACCCACACCACACAGTGACCTTTTCAGGATGAAGTGGTACTGGTTGATTTGTGTGTGGATTTTCCGTTGCCCATATTTGACAATTCTGTATATTGACATATCCTATCAGATGGAACTGGGCTTTGTTTGTCCACAAAATATTCCATGGCCAATCATTGTCCACTTCCATGCAAGCAAGAAATTCTAAAGCTCTCTTGCTGGCAGGTCAACAGGAAGCAACTCATGCACATGGGTAATTTTGAATGGATGGCAAAGAAGGATGTTTCGTAGGATTTTACGGTCCTTGCTCACGAGTATGTCCAGTTTTCGGGCAATTCTCCATGCACTACACATTTGCACACCACCACTTGTCTCCTCCTGCATTGCTGTGCCCACTGCCTCCACTGACATCAAACCAATTTGTTTTCTCTCTCTACCAGGGTGCACACCAAAAGAACCCATCTTTTTGAATTTCTGCATCATTTTCTGCAAACCCACGGCAGCCATCGGACCAATGCCTTTTTTCAAACCTTTCAGTGTCCAGAACTTCTGCAGAGTGACATGTGCCCAGTCATCATTCTTGTAATACAGAGTGCGATTCTGCATTAAGACAGTCATGGCAAACATCGCAGATGTGAAAGGAGGAAAATTCTGTGTATACCAACTGCAATGGGTCGTGTGCATGACAGGTGTTTTCATTTGTGTATTCTGACCTCTATTGATCAATTTTCACACTATGTTTTCTCTTCTGCCGTATCTTTTCCTCCTTCTCTGATAATATTCCGTTGCAATTTGACATTGTTCTGACCAGTGGTGTTATTTCTACAGCATTTTGAAAGTTTAACTTTAATTATAATCACCCTGTATATTTGATGTATTCAGTTATGATGATGGGCCAAGTTCCTTGATGTTATAATGTACTACTCTCACTTCTTTGCCTATACCCCAAAGAAGCTCTATACCCCATAAATGTTATAAGGTACTGATGCTTGACTTGATATCCGGCCTACCTAACAATGCCCTGCAGAAGTTGTGGCAGTGAGTGATACTGTCACCATGAAATACTCCACATTACTTAGTGCTGTTGGATCATCTTGTGTCAGTGTTGAATTCATGGATCGGTGTTGTGCCAATTCCTCCATGTCTAGATATGTTGGCTTCAACCAGTCACTACAGATTGTTTTGTGTCTACTGTTCTGGTCATTTCGTAGGTATTCGTATAACTCAAAAGTACATTGTATGGCCCTGTATACATTTGATGTAATGGCAGGTGCACTGTATCATCTTGGAGCCAGATTTGTGATGCCTTGTGAATGAAAATCTGTGTTTCACTGTATCTGACAGGTGGGCTCACCCACAAAATCTCATGTATATGCCGAGCTGCCCTGTGAACTCTGGTGTTGGGGTCTGAACTCTTTTCAGGCTCATGAGCTCCCCTGCCACCCACCCTCAACCATTCTCCATAGGCCATTTGGGCTGGTGAACATTTTAAATTGTCCTTGATCACTGTGCACAGGTCCAGCAATAGTAGCTGTAGTGCCCCCATGAATATAGGCGAAGAATAAATCAGTGCAGCCTTTAGGTACGATGCAGCCTTTCCACTGTTCCATTACCCTTAAAGTGTCAGCTGGCAGTGCGCAGATGGTTGCAACTTCATAGCTGTAGGATTTCTGCATAAAACTGTGATTCAAATTGTCATCTGCAATCCATAGTAATTGAGTGAGGAATACCAAATCTGAAAACCATACACTCACTAATGCCTTAGCCACCATCTCTGCTGATATTTCTGGTACAGGTATAGCTTCTGGCCATCTGCAAGTGTAACCAGATAACAGTGGCCATCTGAATATGATAATTGTCCCATGATGTCCACATTGTTGTTGTTGTTGTGGTCTTCAGTCCTGTGACTGGTTTGATGCAGCTCTCCGCGCTACTCTATCCTGTGCAAGCTTCTTCATCTCTCTCTCTCTCTCTCTCTCTCTCTCTCTCTCTCTCTCTCTTTCTCTCTCTACGTAATATTATCTGACTGAATTTGTGATTAACTACTAACAATGCGTTTAATTTTAAAAGAATGAAATATATGGCCAGATAAAAGCCACACATTGTGGTTTGTATTTTGTGAACACTTACATCAACTCATATGCTGCTTTGACAATGACATGGGTATTCTTACTGCCTTTCTGTTTCTGGCAATCCATTTCAATTATATCATAATTTTGCAGTTTTAATGGTATTCAAGTTTTGTTTTTTTTTTAAATTTAGAATACTGATTTTATGTCCATGATAAAACCTTACATGATGAAGAAAAGTATTTGTTAATATTATGCTTGTCTCTCAAGGTTCATCAGTGATGGTCCGGCAGACAGTGTTAGGTGGCACAAACCAATTTGGACTAGCTCAAAATGGAACTTGTGCTGGTCAGAATGCTGGACGCATAGGTTCTGCACAGCTGCAACACTCTGGGCTATTCCAAAAAATGGAAAACTCTGTGAGTATTTACCATAACATAATGCTTTTTTTGTATTTATTTTAAATATTAAGTTTTTAAATGTGATCAATGTCTTTATTTAAGTTATGACTTAGGTTTCTGTTTAATTTTAGTTTCATACCTCATTGACACTTGTGGTCTCCACACCAAAAGTTGGTTAGGTACTAGCAGTGCACATAAACTACAGAATGGCACAGAACTAAGGATGCCATCTAATGAGGCAGTGCACAAGGCTGCTAGCAAAACCCAGTACCTATCAGCAGCTACTGCAATGAGGCTGAACAGACACAACAACAGTGATGAGTCAAGCATGATCTACCACCCAGAGGCATCTACTAGTTGATCTCTTAAGCCACTCATAGGTCCAAAAATGGAATAAAAAATCTCTGAGACAGCCAACCATAAATTACATCCATGAATTGTTGATGAAAGATATTTCAAAGATCATCAAGAAGATAATAGAAGAAATAAAGAATGCAGCACAAAAATCACTGTGACCAATACAGAGACTCTTAACGCATCAGGAGGAATAAACTCCCATAGAGAGATGGAATGTATTAAATGAGGGAGATTCTACAAAGATGCAAAAAAGAGTGGAGGAGAACATCAATGAATGATCGTGACCAGAAAAGGAAATCGACCTATGAGAAGATCAGAAATTGACACAAAATATTGGACTCTGAAATGATGTACACAGGAGAAAGGAAAACACTGACAAATCAACTTAGATTCACCACAGGATCCAAGAAAGCAGACTGAGCTGGAAGCAGCAGCCAAGGTGGCCTGGCTCTACATAGAGAGACTAAAAGAAATCATCAACACAGAAAAATCCTTGAGAGAAGTGATATTGGTGAAAATATAGAATGTGAAGGACTCCAGCATGGGGAGAGGAAAGCCTTCAAGATTGGCTTCACATTCAGTTATCCAGAAGACACGCAAAGAACAGACTTCCGGTCCGAAGGAATAGCCATAAGAAGAAACAAATTTTGAAGATACAAAGGCCACTGGAGGGGGAGAGAAGATACAGCTTTTGGAGATACAGAGACACCAGAGGGAGAGACAATAACCTTACCTACAAGAAAATCTAATTACACCTGAATAAGAGCATAAACACCAGATTATGGAGCATCGCACCAAAGGAGATAATGGATGAAACTGATGTTATAACTTTTGTAACTGAAGTTCACAGAGATCTTTCTTACTGAACCTACACAACTTGAGGGTTACTATGCTATAAATTCAGTGGCACAGCCAGTCGATGCATGATCAATGGGGGGAACTGCATGCTTCCTAAAGGGCAAAGCAGAGAACATCAAAAGAATTATCAAGGAGGGTAATATGGTAATAATAAAAACTACCATAGTAACAGTAATAGGCATATACAAGGTGATTTTTCCACCGTGTACATACTCTAGCGATCGATCAATGTGAGGATATGGAATGAAAAAGGTCTAATGAACTTATGTCTGAAAATGCGTGGTTTACATTCTGGAGACCATTTATTCAGTCATACATTGTTACAGAGACTGTGGTCTGATACATGCTGTACCATCAGCCACAGCTACGGTATGTGTTGAAAATGTGTTTCCATGTGCCTCAGCACATGTGTGTATATGCTGTAGCATGTTCTGTCTCACACATTCACATCAGCTAGGCTGTATCTTAACAGAATGGATACTCTGCTCCAATGTCTCCACATCTGGAATGGACTCTGCATACATGATACTTTCAAGATGGTCCCATAACCAGAAATTGCAAGGGTTAAGATCCAGTGAATGAGTAGGCCATGTAACTGGACCCCCTCATCTGATCCATCAACCATGTAAGACACAATTGAGATGTGTCCAGACATTAATTGCAAAGTGGACTGTAGCACCATCATGTAGCAGCCACATAATCCTTTGAATCATCAATGGGACTTCTTCCAGCAGGGGAGGTGAAGTCACCTGCAAGAAACATGGATAGTTCTATCCTGTTAGGTGACGTGGGAGGAAGACTGGTCCCAGAATACGGTCGCCAATTATCCTGACCCACACAATCTGTCTGTACCGATGCAGATGATTCACTGTCACCATACCATGGGGGCTCTGCATACAATACCACAGGTGACTGTTACAAAAGTTGAAGATACCACTCCATATATAGGTGGCCTCATCTGTGAATAGGATGGCTGAGAAAAATCCTAGAATTGTGGTTGCCTGGTGAAGAAACCAGTGATAAAACTGCTCCTGATGTGGAAAGTCTGTTGCTAGTAAGCCCCACACACGGTGTAAGTGATAAGGGTGGTAACAATTGTCATGGAGGATGTTCCACACGATCGTCTGGCTTACCTTGTACTAGCTAGTCAGCTGCCTGTTACTGACATAGTGGTTGCCTTCCACAATGTTAATCACATTTTTCTCCAAGTCTGGTGTCGGAACATTTTGGGTACATCCTTCATGACCTCCTACTTCCTGAAGTGACCCTGTCTCAGACAAATGGCAAAACACTGTTGCAAACATTGAATGCTGTGGTTGTTGTTGGTCTCCTGATACAACCTTGTTGCCTGCCACTCTTTGCCATTTGTCTTTCCATAAGTAAGCACCATATCGGCAATCTCTCAATTTCAATACAGAACCATTGTGTACAATGCTGTATCACATCCATTACAAGGTGAGTCAGCAGCAGATATACACACATCAAAAAAAGTTTTGCATCACCCCAGTTCCCAGAACTCCTGAAGATAGACGTTGACTGTGGATATTGTATCACAGACATAGTCCCTTTGACTGTTCAAACATGTCACTAAACTGGCCCAAAGGCGTAAACAACCATGCATGAGTAGCACCTATTAGACGGAGGGTGTCCAACAGCTGATCAGTTCCAGTCATTCCACCAGGAAGGAGGTACACGGCTCGTGTTGTCTGTAGTTCATCCATTCTTAGGCAGTCCATACCGTGGTTTTATTGTATTTGCATTGTTACTTTGTGCCAGGTAGAGCTCTCATCAAGGGAAGTGTCCAGGCGTCTCGGAGTGAACCAAAAGCGATGCCTGTTTGGAGGCAACTCGGTGAGGCAGAATGCCTTAGACACACTGTCCAGTGAGTGCAGCATGGTGGAGGTTCCCAGCTGATTTGGGGTGACATTATGTGAGGCCAACGTACGCTACTGGTGCTCAGGGAAGGTGCCGTAATGGCTGTACAATACACGAATGCCATCCTCCGACCGATAGTGCAACAATATCTGCAGCGTACTGGCGAGGCAGTCATGTTCATGGACAACAATTCGCGCCCCCATTGTGCACATCATGTGACTGACTTCCTTCAGGATAACGACATCGCTCGACTAGAGTGGCCAGCATGTTCTCCAGACATGAACCCTATTGAACATGCCTTGGATAGATTGAAAAGTGCTGTTTATGGACGTTGTGAGCCACCAACCACTTTGAAGGATCTACGCTGAATCACCGTTGAGGGGTGGGACAATCTGGACCAACAGTGCCTTGATGAACTTGTGGATAGTAGGCCACGATTATTACAGGCATGCATCAATGCAAGGGGACGTGCTACTGGGTATTAGAGGTACCGGTCTGTACAGCAATCTGGACCACCACCTCTGAAGTTCTCACTGTGTGGTGGTACAACATACAATATGTGGTTTTCATGAGCAATAAAAAGGACAGAAATGATATTGATCTCTATTCCAGTTTTCTGTACAGTTCCAGAACTCTCAGAACCGAGGTGACACAAAGCTTTTTTTTTTGTGTGTGTGTGTAAGTTCTTTAGTCCATTTTTGTTCTGTATCCTCTCATCGCTCAATCCCTTGAGATTGTACACTGTGGATAAAGTCAGCTTTTATATACATGGTGTCCACAGTTAAAATTCCAGTGTCAACACTGTAGAAAGAGAAATACTGTTCAGAGTGACATCAAATTTGGGGGGGGGATTCATGAAAACTTTACCAATAGGCGGCACTGTTAGCGTCTTGACATAAAGAGGGCAGCTGCAAATGACAGATGAATTTCAATATGATAGTTGTGGTTTGAGTTGCATATTGCACAATCCATACTGTTCAGTGTCCAGAACAGCACAGGTTGGCAGTCAGTGTTGTGGCTCTGTTAGTTAGGTAGGCCCATCCACCAGAGCTAGATCATATCACATTGGATGAGAAAAATCCGTCCTTAGGCCAAAAGCGACATAAAAAACAAAATGACATTGGTTTCTAATTGTTGTGAGAGTGGCACAAGAAATGTTCAGTGTGCCATCAACCATTTTCTGCCGCAAGTTGAAATCGAGAAACAGCATGTTCTCCAATAGATTGGAGTGTCTTGGGCATCATATTCAGAATTTATTGTGCAATACGTGCCTTCAGTTCAGCTATGTTCACCATTGGAACACTGAACACATCTTTCCAGTAACCCCACAGCAGAAGTCACACGGATTAAGATCAGGTGCTCTTGTGAGCCAGGCTGTAGGAAAATGACAGCTGATAATTCTAGCATTTCTTAAATGCCTGTGCAGCAGCCACTTTGCAGGCTTGGCAATGTGCAGAGGAGTGTCATGTTGCATGAAAATGGTCCTTCCCAAAATTTCCGTGCTGTTGTAGGGTTGGAATGATGTTCATGCAGAAAAGACACTCGTAGTGTTTACCAGTGATGGAACTGGTAACAGGACCCACATGTGGTATAGTTAACAGGACCTGCAGCACTCATCTCCCAAAAAAAATGGGCCCTATGATAAATGATGATGTCAACCTGCTCCACACAGTCACCTTCGCAGAATGAAGCAGTACCGGTTGATTTGTGTGTTGATTTTCTGTTACCTATATTCTGCAGTACTGCATATTGCCATATCATTTGAGATGGAAATGGACTTTGTCTGTCCACAAAAAGTTCCATGGCCATTCATTGTCCACTTCCATGCAAGCAATAAATTCCAGAGTGAACATGGATGATTTTGAATGGCTAGCAACGCAGTATGTTTCGTAGGATTTTATCCAGCATGCTCTCAGGCATGTCCAAAGTTTGGGTAATTCCCTGACCACTCTGTGTTTGCACACCACTGCTCAACCCTTCCTGCAAAGCTGTGGCCGCATCTTCAACAGATGTGGGATCAACTGTTTCCCTCCTTGTGCCACGCTGCACTTCAAAAGAACCTATCTTTTCAAATTTTGTGATCATTTTCTCCATGCCTTTTTTCATACCCTTGAGTATCTGGAACTTCTGCAGAGCCAACGGTCCATAGTCACCCCCTCATGGAGATGGTCATATTAGATGTCTCGGATGTTGATATTCCAACACTTCTAGCGCCATCTGTTGGTCTTTCTTCTTCTTCTTCCCACCCCCCACTCCCATTATTATTATTATTATTATTATTATTATTTTACATTTCTCCCTGTGTCAATAATGTGCTGCTCAAATTTGATGTCATTCTGAGCAGTGGTTTTCTTTCTACAGGATTTTAAAACTGGAACTTTAATTTTGGACTCCCTGTACATCCAGGTGTACCAGTTGAATATATTACAGATATGGCATCAGAAGCCAGTGACCAATTGAAATATAAATCAAATGTTGTACTAGCCATAGATCTTAACTGTAAAATTGATAAGCAAAATGTAGAATCATCCATACTACTCGAAACACTAGAAGAGGAAGGTTTCAGAGCAAAAATAATAGCACATAATGGAATCAGTGCAACTGTAAAGTGTGACAGCAACTCACGCTTTCATTTGAATCAGGTCCGCAACAAATGGGATTCACGATATCCAGTTTTATGGCGCTATACGATAAGCTCATTGATTCAAAGAAAGCGTATGGGGCCTGAAGATGGCAAAATGAATTGCCAAAACTGGTTGATTTCCAAATAAAATAAAATATCTTTAAGTGTACAGCTGTTGATAAAGTTTATTGAATTGAAAAAATGCAATATAAGTAGTTAAAGAAAGAACCTGGTCTGAGCAGGTTCTGTTTGATCAGAACTGGTGGGGCTGCTTGCAGTGTCTTATGGCTAATTCTGTCGAGGAACTCTTTCTAATAGTTTTTAGATGATTCTGAGTAGGGCAATTAAACAATAGCTTTGAGGTCTATTATGTTCTCATGAGATTTTAGTATAGCTATAATATTTGATTTTTCATCATTCTTTCGACAAGGTAGCAGTTTGACATTCTGCTCCACCTGTACTCAACATTTAGAGTTTTTTATCATATTTAATTTATTGAAACTATTTTGGTGTTTGCATAAACATTTCGTAATCCATAATTTGAACAGAAAAAAACCTTCAAAGTATCCAAATGCTTTGCATCATCTCCTTCACCTATCTGGAAGCAGCTATTTTCTTAATGAGCTCCACAATATCAATATCTCCGCTATATTTGGCGCCAAAATACGCAGCATGTTTTTCAAGATACGATACAGAGCTTTCATTTAAGGGAGGGATGCCATTTGGACTTGTAATTTTTTTGTTTTATTTTTTTACTCATATTTCATTCTCTCCTGGAACTTAGTTTTATTGACCCAGTTTAACTGGCATTGGGGCAGGAGGATACCAATTCAGAATAATGACTTGTCTCATGGCACAATATTTTTGAAATTGCAGCCTTTATGTAGACACAATAAGGAGTTTGCGGACAGTGGTACTAGCAAGACTGTGCACCTCTGATTCAAGGTATTTCTTGATGGAAAATTAAAGTTAGATGAAATGACATGATACGTGTTAAATGTTTTCCATTTCACCTATTGATTCAAATACTTTGAAGCACATTCTAGCTCAGGAAGTCTTGCTGTGGCCTTCAGTTGCCAGAAATCAGCAAAAACTGGAAACCTTCAGTCAAATAGCATGCTTGCACACTCCTGTGCCAAGCTTTGAGATCCTATAATACTGCAGTGAAGCAGCAGCAAAACCTCCAGTGTTGAAATGAGTGAGGTGTGTAGATGATAGCTGTGTGAGCCAAGCACACTGTTGTCACATAAATTAAGCTACTTCTGTGCCCTGCTGAGGAAAGTACCAGTAACTAAGAAGAGAAAAGCTAAATAGGGAAGAATAAGTATTGGAATCTCAAAATGAAGACTATAGCATTGGTACATTACGATTCCTTATGAGAGGCTTAAACTTTTGTATATATAGTTTTCCTCCAGTGTACTGTAGCTTTGATTTTCAGTAATTTAAGTATCACTTTGAAAATACTTGATATAGGAACTAGAAATTAGATTAGTGGTTTATCCAGTGATGTTCTTTAAAATGCATTGAACAGTTTTCCTTAATTACATAAAAATGATCAATAAATTTGAAAATATGTAATAATTTTTAGTAATATTTACATTTCATATAGTTTTCTTTCCTTTTAAGAAACAGTAAGCTAAAAAATATCTTTGTCTTTACTCTATACCAACATCATCTTTGAAGTTTAGTGCTGATCATTTACCCTTGTCTTGAGAAGAACTGAAGAGTAGTTGCGTTTTTGAACCTCTCAAAAATAAAAATCTGTATTACCTATTGCTCTTTAAAAGATTTCTTATCTTGCTATTTTGATAGAATCCAATAGTTGTGACTTACTAAACTGGCTTCAATCAAACCAGGATATTCTTTTGATATATTTTCCAGAACTTATGGTTCTATATGATTTTTGCAACATAAGTGTGTACGTACAACCTGTATCTGTGTATGGTTTCTAGGTACCATTGTGCATATGTGGAACCAGTTTCCATGAATTTTTGAGTTTCTACAATAATTTTTTGTTCCTTTAGTCTGTTTCAGACAGATCTCATTCTAATGATGTGTGTGATATGAAGTATATTTCTCACAGATGATAATGTGTTTTGTCATTTTTATTCCTAGAGGACTGTTAATATGCACAACTAAACTAATGTTTTCCAAATATATCCATATTTTCTCATCATCTAGATTTTGTTGAGCCTGTTGTTCAATTTTCCTATGTAATGTAGAATATATCTATTCTTGGAAGACATTTGTGACATAATTACTCACTGCAACCATGTTATGTGCCTCTGATGTTGAGCTTACAATGAACATGAATCATCAAATCGTGCATATGCACAGAAGGAACTGTTCTTAAAATATCTACAAATATATCTCCGTGGTTGATGTTTAGCTAGGTTTCATGTAGAAATGGTTCTGTTTGGGGGAAAAGAGAAAATTTCTCATCCAGGTAGTGCAAGACTTTTAAAATATAAAAACACACTTCTGTTTTAATGTAGTTCTCCTCTAGGTTATTGACCCCCTCACCTCCAGCCCTGACTAGATTCCATCTGTGAATTGCCTCTATGTAAGGTCTGAAACGTACTCATCTATGTGCATTGGACTTTAAATAATTTCCAGCCACACATTTCTTCAAATGTTAGAACAGGTGCAAGTTAGAGAATGAGGACTCTTGTGAATATGTTGACTCTCTCTCTCTCTCTCTCTCTCTCTCTCTCTCTCTCTCTCTCACGCACTCTCTCTCCATCCCTTTATTATTTCTTTCTTTCTTTCTTTCTTTTTTTTCCCCCAGATACACCACTTTTTGCATTGTCATGAAGAAAGAACATTAGTTCAGAAGGCTTGCATAGTAATTGTCAGTCATTATTTTACACCAAATCGTGCATATGCACAGAAGGAACTGTTCTTAAAATATCTACAAATATATCTCCGTGGTTGATGTTTAGCTAGGTTTCATGTAGAAATGGTTCTGTTTGGGGGAAAAGAGAAAATTTCTCATCCAGGTAGTGCAAGACTTTTAAAATATAAAAACACACTTCTGTTTTAATGTAGTTCTCCTCTAGGTTATTGACCCCCTCACCTCCAGCCCTGACTAGATTCCATCTGTGAATTGCCTCTATGTAAGGTCTGAAACGTACTCATCTATGTGCATTGGACTTTAAATAATTTCCAGCCACACATTTCTTCAAATGTTAGAACAGGTGCAAGTTAGAGAATGAGGACTCTTGTGAATATGTTGACTCTCTCTCTCTCTCTCTCTCACACACACACACTCTCTCCATCCCTTTATTATTTCTTTCTTTCTTTCTTTCTTTTTTTTCCCCCAGATACACCACTTTTTGCATTGTCATGAAGAAAGAACATTAGTTCAGAAGGCTTGCATAGTAATTGTCAGTCATTATTTTACACCAAATCGTGCATATGCACAGAAGGAACTGTTCTTAAAATATCTACAAATATATCTCCGTGGTTGATGTTTAGCTAGGTTTCATGTAGAAATGGTTCTGTTTGGGGGAAAAGAGAAAATTTCTCATCCAGGTAGTGCAAGACTTTTAAAATATAAAAACACACTTCTGTTTTAATGTAGTTCTCCTCTAGGTTATTGACCCCCTCACCTCCAGCCCTGACTAGATTCCATCTGTGAATTGCCTCTATGTAAGGTCTGAAACGTACTCATCTATGTGCATTGGACTTTAAATAATTTCCAGCCACACATTTCTTCAAATGTTAGAACAGGTGCAAGTTAGAGAATGAGGACTCTTGTGAATATGTTGACTCTCTCTCTCTCTCTCTCTCACACACACACTCTCTCTCCATCCCTTTATTATTTCTTTCTTTCTTTCTTTCTTTTTTTTCCCCCAGATACACCACTTTTTGCATTGTCATGAAGAAAGAACATTAGTTCAGAAGGCTTGCATAGTAATTGTCAGTCATTATTTTACACTTTACAAGAAAATCAGTTAGGAAAATTCCAACTGGAACTTATAAAATGCTGACCACAGTGTGGAAGATGACATAGATCCCATGTTTTTTTTTTTTTCATCAGGGCATTTGGCTTCCACTCTATATTTTGACTGCTGTTCCATGTTTAGTGTGAAATTGTAGAACCAAATTCTATTGTTAACAAAATCGTTATCAGTGATTAATAATGTTGATCACCTTTGTCATCTTTGCTTGTGTGATAGCTCTAATTGTTATAGAGTGTGTGTGTGTGTGTGTGTGTGTGTGTGTGTGTGAGAGAGAGAGAGAGAGAGAGAGATACTTTTAAGTCATTGTATACTCTTAACTATTAAAATTGGTGCTTTTTGTTTTGCATGGGACACTGCAGAGAGAAGACTGTGTGCGAGTAAGTACACCTGTGCATGCTGGATCTCAGCAGAAGCAGCTGCATCAGCAACATCAGATTGCTCAGAGGCAGCAGCAGCAGCAACAGCAACAACAACAACAACAACAACACCAGCAACAACAGCAACAAGCCCAACAACAACAACAACAACAACAACAGGTCTCAAAGCAGGCCAACAGCAAGAAGCAACAGGGATCAAATATGGCTGTTTCTGTGACTTCTGGTGGAAGTACATGCACCACAGCTGTCACTTCAACTGCTCCAGTTGACACTAAACCGTTACCTGCTTTTGAGCAGGCATTTGGGTCTACTGAGATTGGTCGTTTCTCACATGAGGGTTTTTTTAGTAGCATGCAACAGCAACTTCAGCAGCAGCAGCAGCAACAACAACAGCAACAACACCAGCAGCAGCAGCACCAGCAACAGCAGCAGCAACAACTTCTGCACCAACAGCAGCACCAGCAACAGGTCAGTCAACATATGGACTGGCCACCAACCTTGGTGGACCCCTCTGCATACTGCAATTATTATAATGACTATCACAACACAGGTTTCAGCTCTTACCTGCTCAACAGTTTCTAAAAGTGTGCTGTGTGCAATGAAGTGCTCTTTTTTTTTTTAACTGAAGCTGAAAATAAACAATTGTAAGGGTGAGCCTTACCAAATGGTATAGTGTTTACAATGACTGAAGAATTGTCCGCAACTGCCAAAACCAACAGACATAAAACTCATCCTAGCACAGTTTTTAGTGACATACATATTAAAGCCCTGCCTATGATAAATGATGTAATACTATAGATGGTTATGCCCAACCTTTTCAAACTAACAGTGAGAAACTTTTGATAGAGGTAGACAAATGCCAGTAGCTGTGATCACACCAAACTATATTGCTGACTCCGTTTTAATGAAATCAGTGTTTTTAATTTCAGTCCTACATAATTACAAGCCTCATAATATTAACATAAATCCCTTGTTGACTTCCAACAACAATATCATGATTTACACAACTTCATTTCAAGGTTTCCCATATTTATATAAAATTATTTCATTAAGTAAATGAAAACCATGTCAGTGTTTGTCAAGGAAGTGGGATACTTTCAGAAATGTGCTAAGACATTTCAGTTAATAGATTATTTTGAACATATAATATGCTTCATGTACAGTGAGTCTAAGGAACGAATGAAAAATAATTGGTGTGTTATGTACATGAGGGCAGCCTTCAGTATAAAAATCAGACAATTTTTGTTTCAAAAATGTTACCCAAAATAGGGGTCAATGTAGTGAAAACCTTCATGTTACAAAATAATAAATAAACCCATCATGACTGCTCATTGCTTCTCTGCAAGCTCAAATAGCCAATGAAGACACAATTACTGCATTATCTAAATTTTTATTTAACTCTGCAGAAATGAGAATAGTTGAATTATTGTTTTCATATTTTTATTTGTCAATGATCTCCCTAATCATTAACAACAGAGTGCACCTAAAGGCTATGGACAAATGATGTATTTCCATTTTGGTTCCTGTCAGCTATACTAGGGCCTTTGATTACAGAAAAGGCAACAGAGGAAGAATAACATTTCCAAAAGACTACAGTAGTAGTATCAGCTCTTGTTCAACTACAAAAACACACCATATTATGAAAATATGAATTTACAGGATAATTCATGACATAGTAATGATTTAAATAAATATTTTCTTCATACTTGGCACCACAACCACATCTTTGTTAAATAAAAGGGGCGTTGTTCCACCAAGGTTAAAATTTCAATGGTGTGTTGGGTATACAGCTTAGTTGCTGTTTCCATCCTGCACACAGTATTTCAATGACTGATGTAATTACCTTCTTCAGGTGTTGTGAGATGTGCAGTTAAGTGTACTTGCTGTCTTGTTGCAGTCCAAGCGGTCATTTTCTTCAGGTGTTGCAAGTTGTGCTGCTAAGTGGATTTGCTGCCTGAACTCTATCCAGGCAGCAAGTAAATTTAACAGTGCAACTTGCAGCACATGAAGAGGAGGACATGGTCGCTCATTGAAATAATGTGGATAATATGGGAACAACAAGTTGGTTGTACAGCTGGAAGCCCACCATTATTCAGTCATGTAAAGGAAATTGGAGGGATCGCAATTACTAAATTTTATCTGGAAGGTCTTGTTGGCCACAGTGCACACCTCTAGTTTCAGATTACAAAATCATTCCCAAGTGTGAAAACATTTTGAACTGTGAATATTTGCATCAGAAACCGTATAGAATAATGCTTCTCTACATTGTTTGGCTCTTCAGAGTTGTTCTATGTGGATTCATAGATTAGCAATATTAGAAAAAGAACAGATTGCTACTCACCGTAAAGATAACATATTGAGTTGCAGACCGGCACAGCGAAAATACTGTCACACATTTACTTGCCAAAGCCTTCTTCAGAAAACACACACACACATATATATATATATATATATATATATATATATATATATATATATATATATATATATATATATAAAAACAAAGATGATGTAACTTACCAAACGAAAGCGTTGGTATGTTGATAGACGCACAAACAAACACAAATACACACACAAAATTCAAGCTTTCGCAACCCATGGTTGCTTCATCAGGAAAGAGGGATGGAGAGGGAAAGACGAAAGGATGTGGGTTTTAAGGGAGAGAGTAAGGAGTCATTCCAATCCCGGAGGAGGAAAGACTTACCTTAGGGGGAAAAAGGACAGGTATACACTCGCGCACACACACACATATCCATCCGCACATACACAGACACAAGCAGACATGTCTGCTTGTGTATGTGTGGATGGATGTGTGTGTGTGTGTGTGTGTGTGTGTGTGTGTGTGTGTGCGCGAGTGTATACCTGTTCTTTTTCCCCCCTAAGGTACGTCTTTCCTCTCCCGGGATTCCAATGACTCCTTACCCTCTCCCTTCAAGCCCACATCTTTTCGTCTTTCCCTCTCCATCCCTCTTTCCTGATGAAGCAACCGTGGGTTGCGAAAGCTTGAATTTTGTGTGTGAGTTTGTTTGTGTGTCTATCAACATACCAACGCTTTCGTTTGGTAAGTTACATCATCTTTGTTTTTAGATATATTTTTCCCACGTGGAATGTTTCCCGCACACCTCACACGCATATGACTGCCATCTCCAGCAGCTTGGACCAGAAGCATTCTGTCCTGAACTGCCTGAGATGGTGATCATGTGAGCATGCGTTGAGCTTGCCTGTGTGTGTATGTGTGTGTGTGTGTGTGTGTGTTTTCTGTTCTGAAGAAGGCTTTGGGCAGAAGCTGTGGGTGTAACAGTCTTTTTGTTGTGCCTATCTGCAATTCAACATGACATATTTACAGTGAGAAGGAATCTATTCTTTTCCTAATATTTTTGATTTCCGGTCTGGGCTCTCCTTTCTTTGACTTCACAGATTCATATTGTGCTTCAGTGTTAACTGCAAGAGTGGGCTCTGTAACCTTGTAACATGAACAACAATATCTTTCTGATAAAATTTTAATCTCGGTGGAACAATATTGCCTCCAATAAATTCAAAATTATGTGTTTGCTACTAAATTTTAATCTTGGTGGAAAAATGCTGCCTCCATTTAATTCAAAATGGTGTGTTTGTTACTAAAAGATATAATCAGCGTCTTGAAGAGTTTGCAGTTAAAGGGAGAAGAAAGAGACTGGACTCTTAATTTCAAACACTCATTCTTGTCCAAAGAGCAATTTGTCATAAAGGAAGGATGAGTGAAGCACCAGTTTTCACTTTTTGTCAGCATTATGTATTGATCTCCATTCTGTCTGCAAATGATCAGTTGTTGTTTCTAGTATTGCTGATATCAAAATGAGAGATGAGAGCAAATTCAAGTGTTGATTCCATTTTGTTTTCCTGCTTGTTTCTTTGCTGCGAGAATTCCAAGAAGGCAAACAACCAAAGTAAGAACATACTTTTAGGTTATTCATAGCAAATTTAGGGGTTGATGTGGAGACAAGGGCAGTATAATTTGGTACTAATTTCCTAATATATCAAAAGTTAAATATCTACTATGAAAGTTAAAGAAGAGAGAGAAAAAGAGAAACCAGTTGCAGTCCGAGGATGTCATAAAGATACGCTGCCCATGATAGAATTATGGAGAACTGAGACTCTTATTGTGCTTAGTTTTATTATAGCTCATTACTTTCGTGCGACATTTTTCTTACACAGGAGCAGCAGAAAGTGCACTCTTAGCAGAGATGTTATCAGTAGAAGCTTCAATAGACATAACTATCAAAGAGAACCTTCAGTAGTCTGCACACATTATTGTTCATGAAAATATACAGAGGTTTTGTATTTGGCTGTAGAAGGTTCTGTAAGAAATCAATTTTTGTTCATTATTAACCCTTGAAATCAAGATCATACACATTATGCCACACATGCACATGTGAACTCATTACAGAGCAACATTGTGCAATAGCCATATCATGCTTACAGTTTTGTTCATTTAATTTTGAAAGGTGCAAGTGTTATAGAGACTCAGTATACATGGGAACAAAAGTCCTGCAATAATGAATAATTTTATTTCACTGTGTCTGATAGTTGTAAAAAGTTTTCCTTAATACAAAGATACTCCCTGCAAGTTGAAAACCTGCTCTTATCCATGCTCCTACCAATTAATCTATATTCTCTCTCTCTCTCTTCTCTCTCTATCTCATCCCACACCCTTCCCATCCTCACCCCTTTCCCTCTTTGTAGCATTTCTCCCCAAAATTTGGAGATTCTTGAGAAAGGATATAATACATTTAATAATGAACACATTACACTACACACATGTCTACATATTCATCATAGAAATGATGCAGCTATCAAAAAATGCACCATCACAGTATCTTCCATGACCAATACAAAAGAACAGCTGACTTTAATGTAATGCAACTGCATGAATAAGTCCTCTGGAAATTAGCTTTGTGTTTCATGATGTAATATTTTTTTTTTTCTTGTTTAGCAGATCAATGAAAGGGTGGGATTTACTTGTGTAGCAAATACAGTGACTGATTAAAAATTACTTTACACTGTGTAAAGTGGTTTAGTTATATACTGTGGCATTGTTTAATGCTGATATCATCAGTATACAAAAGAATAAATGCTGGGTAAAAAGGAACATTCTGCAAATATTTTAGAAACTGTAACTTATTTGAAAATTGTGCCTTGAAGTGAAGGACTGGAGAAAGAGCACATTGTTAATTCAAAATAGTGAACATTCCAGCATGATAATCATTTGTGACACTCACATATCCAGCCATAAAATTTATAATATTCAATTTCAATCTCTCTAGTTGAGCTCTGGGTGGAAGTGTTATTGTAGTCACAAAATCCAATCCTGTTCATTAAAGGTGTACTTCTGGGGACCAATTACTGTTAAAAGTCACAAAAGCCATACCAATTTCTTCCACCATGTGGTAATCTTATGTATTATTCATTTAACATATTTACTGAAATATGAATAATACTTCTCTTAGTCAAGTCACATTCCTTGAGAAGTATTTACAATGTGTTTCAGAAAAAATTGTGTAACATATTTCTGGAGACCATATGTTAAGCTGAATATAACTGTGTTTTGATGACAGATTTTTAATGTTGAATAAACTAAATTGAACAGTGGCTGCATGGATATATTTAGTGTTCATGTGGACAAAATATAGCAGTAAATGGTGGATTGGGTGCATTGAAATTCTGCTCCTAACCTCTCAGTATTGCTATGCTCCACTAATTTGCAAATAGCTGCATTATTACTGCAAATATTAATCTTACTGCTCTTAAAACAATTTAATTTTAAATATAACTTACTTCATAACCTTTAAGTAACATATAATCTCATGTATTATTGAAATAATGTATATTTTCCATTTAACATTATGAGAATCTCCAATGTATCTATCTGTATTATTGATAATGTTTCTACTGGTGGGAATTTTCTTTGTTGGCCAAGTTAGTGTACTAAGTTCTGCCTGTCAGTGACTGATATTTTGAAGTAGAATGGTGTGACTCAACCCATAAATCTCAGACTGCATATAAGACTAAATAAGTACATTAACAAACAGCTTGAGTGGTCATGATTTGGCTAATAGTGAAAAGAGAATTTCAAAAAATTAAACAAAAACAAAAATTACAGTATATAATCTTTTAAGAGATTATCTTTACTATTCTTTTTTTAATATTCAAATTAAGGACAAAGCAGAATAGTCCAACCATTTGAAATAATTTCTTATGCTGCTACTGATTATATCATGCCTATCCTAACTTTTTCTAATTACACTCTATTTGTCTGTGATGATTTCAACATCAACAGAAGTTAAACAGTAGCCTTTCTTGACTGCACTGTTCAGATTCCTTAATGATATTATAGCTCTCACTTTAGACTGGCTAATCATCGAGAAAGGCATTTTGTGTGTCTTGGTGGAAGAAGAAACACAATGATGTAATGAATGAAACATTACTAACTTGATGCTCTTTGGGGAATTAATTTTAAATTCATATGCAGTATTTGACATACAAATTACAATATGTGAAGCTGTGAATATTGTTACAGTGTTAATGAGAAAAATACAGAAATTCTATTTCATAATTTCTAAAACTTTTGTCAGCACATGTGAATGTATGCTGTGCTCTATCTTTGCAAAAGAAATATAAGACATCACTAAAAGTGTACCATTAATTAGAGATGCAGGCATTACATAGCATTTCAAGCATCTTTATTCATGATTACCTCATTCTCGTTGTTTGCTGTATGATAACAGTGGTGGCTTTAAAAAATTAAAAGGAGACATTGCTTTTTTTTACATTCATGAAACATATACCAGTAGTGACACAGATTCATCCACAAAACATAATAATAGAGGAAGTATGAGTCTCCTGTCATAAAATTCCTGACAAATGATAAAAGCAGTACAATCCGTTTTGTGTTGTGTTTGAAGCATATTTAGAGAGGGCATGGCATCTGATTATGAAACTCAGCTTTATTCTGATAACTGGATGGAAGGCAACAGGCTCTATTGTTACTTTTCCTATCTTTCTAGTCACTGCTAACATACTTCTGCTGTAAACAGTATTTGCACTGAATGTGCCAAGAGCATCATCTCCGTTAGTGTACTATTTTTTATCTATCAGGTGTTGGTGGATTTAGAAGTGTGTCAGCTTGAAAAATACTATGTAGCTCTGTGTTATTTTATAATATTAGCATTGGATATTTGAAACTCATCCAATGATTACATCTAAACTAAAATAGCACCTGCATTTTCCACAAAAACTTCAATATTTCACATGAAAATGATCATTCCATTCAGTGCATTTGTTTCCTTGTTTTTATAAGACTTCAAATAATTTGTCATTATAGAAGTAGTGCATGTAAGTTTTTTGTTCTGATATCTGCAGTACAAGTGTTAGTGCCAACTGAGAAAAACCACCATGCATTATGAATTGTAATAAATGAAAATTAATTAAACACACATGTGAAATGTATGTATATATGCATATATTATACATATGTACATAGTCAGTCATGTTTTGCATGTATTGTAGACATTATAAGACAACTTTTCTCAAGTTTCTCTTGTTCGTTTTTAACATTTTGAGCATTGAACATAAACTGCCTACACTCTTGAGGATGATAGTTACCTTTCTGAAATAATACCTTCAATGTCACAAAGAATAGACTTCCCAACATAAATATGAAAACAGATGTCTGAAAAAGCATGTGTAGTCTGAAACTTGGAGTGCCTTATTTATTGGTGAAACTCATGTTTTTGAGAGCTAGAATAATAGCTTACATTAAGATACATTTTAAACTCATGATAATGCAGAGAGCTTTAAGACGTGAAAGTGATGTGAAGAAGTTTAAGATTTAATGCTGGAGCAAAGTACTCTTTGATTAGAATTACACTAGAAGCAGCGAGAAAATTAGGTACTTTTTCTAGAGTTCACTAGCAAACAAAGTTTATATAGTATAAATATATAAAAAAGTTGATATATATGTAACTTATTCATTTGAATGATGGTTGCGTAATGCAGCAGAGAAGGTGCTGTGTCTGTGCATGAAGTAAAGAACTTGATTCATGAACTCCAATCATTAAGTTCTGTCCTACTTAGTTTAAGAAAGCAACCAATTATTTGTCACTAGTTTTATTCCATGGCTCTGTGCTTCCTTGCCTGAAAGATATTTTCATAGATTTTTGTGGTAGATTTTTGTCTCTGACTGAATATGTGACAAGTGTTTATTGCTGAAGTTTCACCTGATGATTTACATTCAGGTAAAACTTCTTAGTGAATGGCAAAATATAAATAATTGTTGAGGACTTTACAGTTGTCCATAGCTTGTCAGCTTTGCAGGACATTTATGTGTTTGATAATTTTTAAATGTCAGAAATATGTCCTTTGAATGGGTTTTCTTCCTACAGTGCCTTACAAAGAGGCAAAATCAAGCAAAAAGACACACACAGTAAATTCATAAGAGAAGCAATGTGTGGGACATTCAAGATAACCATTTTTCACTAAAACAAGCAGTTCACAAAACTGTAACCTAATTGTCACTTTCTGCTGTTCAGCCTAGTTTCCATACAAATATTTAAGACTTTGTTGAAAAAGTGCTGGATTTAAGATTTAAGTGATTAGCATGTGCCATAAAAACTACATTTATTCATTAGTTGTGTTTGTTATTATAAGGATGTTTCTGTTTCGCTCTTTGTTATTAATGTAAGAAAAGTCATTTCTTAGAAGTATGATGGGCATCACGATTCTAGAGTTCCTTGCCAAAATATTTTGTTGGCCTTTATCAGAAAGTAAAAATATTGTGTCACATAAAGAATAGTGTTACTGTCCGTACCGGTATGTAATTTGATTAATGCGAAGAACCTGTTACCTATTGGAGGGTAAAATTGCCCCTTTTTGTTTTTTAATTGCAGCATCTGAGTTTATTACACTTTTTGTTATAGATTTGATAATTTTTGTATTTTTATTACACACTTGTTAATAACAGGTCACTAGAGTATAAGATGGTAATGTTCACTGAACTGAAAACATATTGTTATAAAAAATGTTGATACTTGAAAATTTTGAAACTTACTTACAAATGAGTCGCTATTTAGAATTTAGCTCTAGTTCTTCCAGTACAGTAACTGTGTTATTAGCATAGTAACTGCATCTATGTTGTGTACAGTTTATTTGCTGCTCCTGAAAAAAGGAAACTCCAGTATTCAAAATGTTCCAAAATAAAAAAAGCTTACATTTAATGACAATATTAGTATTATTTTAGGAAATTTTGAAATGTAACACATTTTATCATTTTACAGAGTTCAGAAATAACATTCAGTGACTTGTATTTATTATCTTATTATTTAAGTGATGAATATTTTAAAAATTAGGTAGCAAGATAAAATTGTATATTGACTTAACTGCATAACCTGTGAGGTGCAATAGTTAATATAAAATTATATTTTTAGTGTGAAAAGGCAGTCACTGCCCATTTATTCAAACTATTTTACTCATATAACTTTTTTTGCCTTTATTTTGGAGAGAAAACTTATTGAAATTCAATTTAAATGAAACATGCAATGATTTATATTACTTTAATATATTGTTTATTGCTTAAAATTTTGAACATTTAAGAACAATATAAATATTACCATTAAGAATCTCGAAACACCCAAGTCAATCTAGTAACAAACACCAGCAAAGAAACAGTGTACAAATGATTTACCAAAGTTTGATGTTAATTGTGTATTCCTAAATGATATATAACTATGCAGTGTTGGTTAAAATGCATATCAAAGTGATATCATGCATTTAACATTGGAGGTAAATAAATGTATTGCATCTACTAAAATACATTATTAATCTGCCCCATTTCAGAATATCCAAATTTCATTTACAGCTTTTTTTTCTTCTTTTTTGTGCTACATGTAACACAGCTGCATTGATGTAGGTCCATAAGAAAATGGAATTCACCTCTCAAATTCTACATTACACTTTTTCTGCATGATTGTTAAATTTAGTGTAGGGGCAGGCATTTAAGCTATCATTATGGGGGTCTGTCTAACTTTACTTACCATATTTACCTGAGTGTAAGATGACCCACCTTTCTTTAAGAGGCTCCTTGAGAAAAAATATTTTTTAGCATATTCTGACTAATCAGAATTACAAAATTTTTTCTGACGTAAAGGATCACACCTTTTCGAAATTTGTGCCATTTATTGACTGTCTACATTTTGGTTATATAAGGAGGAATAAAATAAACAAAAATTGTTTACATTAGTTTTTATCTTTATTGCCTTTTTTGTTTAATTAGCCTGTCGTTTGTGGTATTGCTGTTTTAAGTCATCATTGTCATCATCTTTACAGGACAGCTGTGGAACTTATATAACCATTGTCACAGACATTTGGCTATCTCTTCTGTATGTAATGCAATTTCTGAGGTTGTCATTACTGTGGGACCCAAGAAAACAGCTCCAGTTTTTTCTATACTCATGTGAGAATGCTACAATGTCTCTTGCTTCCAAACATATCATCTATTGTCTACCACCACTCTCTCATTGGCTGTGTAGAACCAACAGCTCACAGGCCCCCGGTTGTTCCCGTCATATCTCATAGTGAGTGTCGACAACATTGCTGCACAAAATACAGACATATACCACTGGCCCCCATCTAGACTTTTAGCATCTCTTGCAGAAAGTATGCTATTGTTGAGCATTTGTTCAATTTTAAAGTCAATTCGATTCTGAGTGCAAATGGATTCAGGCAAACTGCATTTTGAACATGATAGATGTTCATAAAAAGACAAAGTATGCTTTATACATTCTCATGGTTGCCTGCACAACAAAATTTCTGCCTGCTCAACACTTTCGTCTCTGCATCTCTGCACTTATCATAGCTCTCAGCCAAGCTGGGTCACTGTTCCCCCTCCAACTTTCTGTTGCTAGTGCTATGCTTGAGCAACAGTGAAACGTGTATGGAAATATCTTCCAGGGTACACATCATATGTAACAACAGCAACTAATACATAAACAGATCACAATGACTATTCAGTCCAATTCTCAAACTTTCTGTTGTCCTGTGATTTAGTGATGTCTATTCATACTATCTCTACAGTGTGTCTACTGCTGTAATTAATTCTCACGTCAACAATTACATTCCATTTAATATAATTTATTTCATTTGTTAGACATTTCATTCTGTATGAAATGATAATTAAATGGACACCCTAGCTGCAAACAGGCGTTGATGTACTTCATTGGGGACATGTTGAAAATGTGTGCCCCGACCGGGACTCGAACCCGGGATCTCCTGCTTACATGGCAGACGCTCTATCCATCTGAGCCACCGCGGGCACAGAGGATAGTGCGTCTGCAGGGACTTATCCCTTGCACGCTCCTCGTGAGATCCACATTCCCAACATGTCCATACCACTACATTCGTAGTGCGCCTAATAGATGTTTGCCCATCATACTCATAACTCGTGGCAAATTAATCTAACAAGTTCCGTACGAGTTCGGGCATAGCGTGTGCGTTCGCACAAGAAGGTCAATGGCCGGGAAGCCACATTTTAACTATTTATGACGGTAGTATCTGTTCCCGAAAGAACAGTTACCGTGGATGACCATGCAGCTTTGCTAGGAATGAAATGATAATTAAATGGACACCCTAGCTGCAAACAGGCGTTGATGTACTTCATTGGGGACATGTTGAAAATGTGTGCCCCGACCGGGACTCGAACCCGGGATCTCCTGCTTACATGGCAGACGCTCTATCCATCTGAGCCACCGCGGGCACAGAGGATAGTGCGTCTGCAGGGACTTATCCCTTGCACGCTCCCCGTGAGATCCACATTCCCAACATGTCCACACCGCTACATTCGTAGTGCGCCTAATAGATGTTTGCCCATCATACTCATGTGGACATGTTGGGGATGTGGATCTCACGGGGAGCGTGCAAGGGATAAGTCCCTGCAGACGCACTATCCTCTGTGCCCGCAGTGGCTCAGATGGATAGAGCGTCTGCCATGTAAGCAGGAGATCCCGGGTTCGAGTCCCAGTCGGGGCACACATTTTCAACATGTCCCCAATGAAGTACATCAACGCCTGTTTGCAGCAAGGATGTCCACTTAATTATCATTTCATTCCTAGCAAAGCTGCATGGTCATCCACGGTAACTGTTCTTTCGGGAACAGATACTACCGTCATAAATATTTCATTCTGTATTAATTTTCCTTCTCGTTTCATCTGAATGTCATCATCTTGTTCTGAAGCTGATTAAAAGCTGGTAATGATTTTCTCTGGTATTCTAATACATTGCAGCAACCGAATTTCTCATTTGTGATCCACATGGTAAATCATTAGTTTCTCAAAATTAAATTAAATATTACCTTGGGTTCAAAATCAAGTAATGTTTTTCGAAGGACAAGATTTTCACCTTAGAATGTTACCTTTGCTTAAAAAGCAGTATAAATGTATGGATAAAGTATCCATACATGTACGAGAACTTTTATTGCAAATCTGTTCAAATATGTTTGTAAGTTGATGGAATTTAATGTTGTTTCCTCCTGTGTTTCAGAAAATTGTCAATTTTCAAGCAGAGCATTATATTGTTGTTGTTGGTAGTTTATAGTTTCCCATGTATTGCTTGCACTAGTGTCGCGAGTCAAATGTCAGATGATTGTTCAAGCTAGGTCAATTCTGTATAAAGCATTTCGGTGTACTGAGAAATCTCGAGCCTTTTTGAAAGCAAGTATTGTTTGATATGCCCTACCCTTCAGGATTGTTCAAAAGAAATTTGTACAAAACCTCAGTAGCCAAAGCGTTTCCTGTAACTGTAAGATGACCCTATATTAATCTGTTAAACAATGTAAAAGCATTGTCCTCAGTAGCAATAGTTTGTGAATGTAAGACGACCCTCTATTTTTGAAATGACGAATTTGGGAGAAAACCTCATCTTATGATTGGGTACATTTGGTATTTTTAACATATTTATTGTGCTTGTGCATTCTTGTGTAGCTACTGAAATGCTCAGAGAAAGCAGCTGTCTGTTCACACAGATATAATAGCAGATACAAAACTGTAATAGATTTGCCTAATAAAGAAAAAATAATGAAAGAACTGTTTTCTCATAAAAAAGATAGGCTAAATTCAATTCGCAATTAGGAGGAATGGGAACAGTACACCATGTGCCAGGAAGAGAGAACAATACCTCATTTCAAGAGGTTACTAATAACAGAAAAAATACTGACACACTAAATATCTGGTCTTAAGCTGTTGTTACCAAAATAGCACAAGGTATATACAGTAATATGCTCACCAATTAAAAATTCCATTATATATCAATAGAAGACATTAGAAAAAAATATAAAATATTAAATCAATGAGTGCAGCAGCAATTTTTCTGACCATGAAGCATTTTTTTTTTTTATAAAAGCATTGACAGCTGTGTTAATTTCATAGATCTCACTGTCCCCATGTTGTCCTTACAATCATAATAAATAAGAATAAATTAATATTATTCATCTATAAAATATATGTAAGTAAATAACCTATAGGCTAACTAAATATCAATCAGTGTCCATCTCACTCCACACACACACACACACACACACACACAGAGAGAGAGAAGAGTGAAGAGAAAAGATACACAGCTGGTCATCAAAATTGCAAAACCATGAAGTATAGAAAATAATGATATTTTACTTACTATACATAAACAGTCTAGTAGGAATACATGATTAAATTAGAAGGTGATTTTGGGCTATACAGGGCACAATTTGGTACACAGAGCTTCCAACTCAATCAGCAATAATGGCTCTAACCTGGCCCAACACTGAGTCAACCTGAGCCTGGGCAACAGATAAGGGAATGCCATTCTGTGCTGCTTTAATGCTGTGACTGAGTCCATCAACAGTAACAGCCAGCGAGTTGTGGTATGCCCATCTCTCCACAACCATGACTATATAAGTTTACAATGGTTGAGGAATATGGAGAATATGCAGACCATGGAAACAGTCGAATATCCTTGATATTGAGGTAGGTCAGGACAGCAGGGATAATGTGCAGTGTTATGTTATCTATCTCAAAGATAACATCATGATGACTTTGAAGATGGCACACAACCAAAGACCTTAACACTTAAAAAGATAATGGCTGCTTTCCAAATTACATCTGTGTGAACCAGAAACGATCATCCCGTGTACGCAGTGCATCTCATACCATCACTCCAGGTGTTCAGCTTGCATGGTGATGACAAACACAATCTGGCCATGTATGCTCTCCTTGTAGCCTCCACATGGATACATCTATCAAGAGGCTGTACATGAAACCAGGATGACTCTGAAAAAAACAGTACTGCCATACTGTGTCCACTGTTGTCATTGGGTGCACTGTTGTTGGTACACCTCTCTATTATGCATCAAAGGAAGCCACAACAATGGTCACCATGCTGATAGCCCATGGTGCCCCAGGCATTGCACTATTTGTGTGGTAACTTATCTTGTTGCAAACAAGCCAGTTTCCTTATTCAAGGTCTGTGAGGTGGTTGTACAATCCTGCATGGGAAGTCCCTTAGGATTGTAGCTACGTTGGGCCATGAAATCCTGTTGAGTATGGCCCTCCTTAAACCAAAGATTCTATATTTGCGTGACAGTTATGGAATTATGAGCAACACAAGCAGTAATATTATGGAATGATAAACCAAGATCTCAGTAGGCCATAATCCTGCAGTTGTCACATTCTGACATTCCTTCCTACTTGAGGCATAACATGATATTCTCACAAACAAACAGCATTTAAATGTAAAATATATGAAAGCCAACCAATAACCTATGACTGTCTGATGTGTACACATAGAAACATTAAATATGATTTCTGAGTGAGAAACTAACTGCACAGTCCTTTGTTATGTACATAATGTAAATGTCATTACTCTCACCTATTTTCTACAATTCTACTAAAATACTAATCATCTGTATATGCAAGCAGCTAGTACATTTCATGACAATTTGACTTCTGCTTCATGGCTCCTTCCTCATGTCATGATTTTAATGGACAGGAGCATACTATGTGCTATTGCTATTCAGAAGTTTATTTCTTCATTTAAACTCTGTTTGATTTTGTGTAATATCTATTCTACAAAAATACCTGTATTTGACATAACAAAGCAAGAAGAAATGCGAATTGTAGGCAACTGCATAAGAGATTCTCAACTGTGTTGTTAAACACCATCAGAGTAATAGACCTAAACTCAGAATAAGAAAACAATGATGGACATCCTTTGAAGTTCAGTATTTGCTCTCTGTAGTTCTTGGGTGTTGACAAATGAACCAAAAATGTTCTAAATGTTCTTTCAAAAATTGTAAAATTATTTATGACACAAACATGCTGAGAATGAATTAATAATAACAATATCATGAAAAGGACAGACTGCTGTTCCCCATACAGAGGTGACGAATCACAGACAGGCACGATGCTAAAATTGTATACATGTTAGCTTTTGACCAAACAGCCTCCTTCTGAAGTAGAAAAGACACACACATTCGTACAATCACAATTCATGACTTCAGACTCTGACCACTGTGGCCAGATTGAGTCGTAACTGCATGTGATGGGAGCAGCACTCTGGGTTGAGTGGAGGGGGCAAGGAAAAGCCACAGGTGGGGATGGGTGGGGGATAGCAGGATGGGTTGGAGGAAGGTGTAGTGCTGCTTGTGGGAGATTGCAGCAGGGACATGGTGGAGTAGGGTTGGGCTGCTGTGTACAGTTGTGAGTTTCAGGGGAAGGGGGAGGGAGGTAACGTTGGATATATTGCAGGGAGAGTTCCCACATGCACAATTCAAAAAGCTGCTGTTGGTAGGAAGGATCCAGATGGTGCAGGCTGTGAAGCAGTCATCGAACTGAAGTGTACTGTGTTGGGCAGCATGTTCAGCAACTGGGTGGTTCAGCTGTCTCTTGGCCACTGTTTGTTGCTGGCCATTCATGTGAACAGAGGGTGCTTGTTAGTTGTCATGCCCCTGTAGAAATCAATACAATGGTTGCAGTATTTTATCCATCCTCAGCAATTGCAGTTGTATATATTGAAATAATCAGCAACCAGTTGCAAAAAGAAATTTAATTTCTTAATGGATTTTTGGCTCTCAGTGCCCTTCTTCAGAAGGTTATACCAATTGCATTACTTGCAAATGTCAGCATTAAGACACATGCAGCAAAATTCTGTGGTCATTTATTTATTTATTTATATCCCATAAATCCAATACTGCGAGGCATTCGCATGCATGTAGAATGGGTCAGAATTATTACAAATAATACAAAAGGAATACATAAAAGTACCTCTTGCAAGAGGATATCTGATATAAGACAAAATACACATTAATTGGCATAGAAAAATTACATTAAAAAATATGGTAGATCTTAATAGCTAAATGAAAGACACAGTAATGTTAACAGTGATCGCGAGTATCGTAATGCACAATAGCATATCAAATTAGTAAATGAAAAAATCAATTACAGTTAATGCTACTGAAATATTCTTCTACCAAATAGAAGAAATTATCTAATAAATACTGTTTGAGTTGTTGTTTAAATTTGGGAAGCTCGTGGATAAGTAATTTCAGTGGTGGTGGGAGAGCATTGAACACCTTGCAGTTCACGTAATGGACTCCTTTTTGTACAATAATAAGGTTTTTTGATTCATAATGGAGGTCCATCTTCCTCCTGGTATTGTGGGTATGGTATGAATCATTGGTTTTATACGATTGTCCATTTTTACCAATGAAACATAACAGGGAGTAGATATATTGACATGCAGTTTTCAGTATCCCTAATTTTCTGAAAAAGGTTCCTACAAAAATGTCTAGGCTAGACTCCACTCATTTTCCTAATAACTCTCTTTTGGGCAATGAATATTTTTTTGGATAGTGGCTGATTACCCCAGAAAACTATGCCATACAGCAATAATGCATGGAAATAACTAAAATAAGCAGTTTTTGTGGTGTCTCGGTCACATACAGTGGAAATAATATGAACAGCGAATGTTGCTGAGCTGAGTTTTTTGTGGAGGTGCAAAATATGTCCAGACCATTTTAGACTGTTGTCAATGCGTACACCCAGAAACTGGGGTGACTCAACTTTTAGTAAGTCACTACCATTCAATGTAATACTTAATTGATCCTCAACTTTTTTCCTTACTTGGAATTGCACAAACTGAGTCTTATGTGGTTCATAGCACCTGTACAAAAATAGTAACAATAAGATATATACAGCGAAGTGCCATGGTTATGTGGTTCATAGCGCCTTTACAAAAATGATGCACCACGTTTGTACAGGCACTATTGATCACATGACCATGGCACTTTGCTGTATGCATCTTACTGTTGACACTCACAGATAATGCGATAGGTATAACCTTCTAGAAAGTGCCTGAAACTGGTTAAGAAATTAAACTTCTTTTTGCAACTGATTGCTGATTATTTCGAGGTACGTAGTGGTTGCGGCTTGGTTTGTTGATCATATTCCTGCTTTCGTAGATAACCCTGCCTTAGATGGGACAGGAGATGTTTGTGACCAGACTGGAGTAAGTGGCGGTGGTGGTAGTGATGGGAGAATGTATGGGACAGGCTTTGCACCTAGGCCCTGTTGCAGTGAAATGAGCCATGAGGCAACAGGCTGGGAGCAGGGGTAGTGTGTGTTAGTTAATATTCCAAAGATCATTTATATGATAAATAATAATGATGTGGAACAGGTCCTTTTCCATTCATATCGCAGATTAATTTGTAAATATGGCAGCATGCTGAATATTTATAAGTTTTTATTTTATTTATTATCATTATCATCATCATCATCATCATTGTTATTAAATATACAGATATGAGTTAGTGATTCATACTTTATAATAATAGAAATTTTTATGGCACAGAAGGAGCTGTCAAGGAGAAACATTTTCAGTTTATTTTCAAATTTTAATTTGCTACCTGTCAGGCACTTAATATAATAGGGTAAGTGATCAAAAAGTTTAATTGCAGCGTTGTGCACCCCTTTTTGTACTAAGGAAAATGTGGAGTAATAAATGTCATTTTTCCTTCTAGTATCATTGTCTTATACATCCTCGTTCCTTTTGAACTGCAGTGGATTATTTACAACAAACTTCATGATGGAGTAAATATACAGTCAAGCAGCAGTCAGAATGCTCAAATCCTTAAGCAGATGCCTACAAGAGTATTCTTGGTTGGCATCTGGCAGCACATATTATTCTTACAGCACATTTTTTAGCAATGAAGGCTTTACTTCTTAAAGACAAGTTATCCCATAACAATATTCAATATGACGTTATTGAATGAAAATATGGCAACTTACCAGTTTCTCTCCCCCCAAGATTTGCAATGATTCTACTTGCAAATGTGGCCATCTAGACGTTTTGGTTTCCACCCTATTTATTATTTCCTCACTGTGTGTTACCCTTATCATTGGTGTAGTACCTCTAAATGTGCAAGAACTGAAAATGTTGTGCCTTTATAAAATTGAGCATGCAACCATTTGCAGAAAACCAGTCAATGACACTGTTAAGAACTTCATTATCATTTCTTCTGTTGCTTATGCATGCTTTGATTGATTACAGTACTAGTGTCATTTGCAAAAAGAAGTAATTCTACTTGTAATTAGATGGAAGATCATTTACATATATGAGTAACAATGGCAGACCTAAGATTGAGCCTTGGGGAACTCTATGTGATTTCTCTGCAGTCAGAGGGATCTCCCCTGATTACACTGGTTGAATTACTAAGTATAACTTTCTGCATTCTTTTGGTTAGATATAACATTATCCTTTAATTGCCTACACCATCAATTCCATTAAATTCCTCTTTTTCTAGGAGAATATTGTGGTTCATACAGTCAAATGCCTTAGATAGGTCACAGAAAATATCGACTGGTGCTGTTTTGTTACTTAATCCTTGTAAAATTTGGTGAGTTGATGTGAAAATGGCATTCTCAATCGAGAAACTCTTTTTAAATGCAAACTGTGATTTATTGAGGATATTATTGTTGCTCAGGTGGAATACTATTCTAGAATGTCACCTTCTCAGAAATTTTGTAAAATGATGTCAGCAGTGAAACAGGTCAATAGTTATTGACATCTCTCCTATCATCTCTCTTATAAAGGGATTTAACAGTGGCATATTTCATTCTCTCCAGGAAAATCCCATGAGTAATTGATTCACTATATATTTCAGATGAGACAGGGCTTATAAGGGAACAAATCTTTAGTACTCTGTCAGAAACACCATCAAGTCCATATGAGATTTTATTTTTGAGGGGTTATATAATTTTCTTAATTTCAGTTGATATGATTGAAATTTATGAGCATTGGTTTTTCAACTTACAGCTGTGATTTTTTCTCAAACTATTTGCCACCATATTTTCTACTATATCTACAACTACATCTACAAGGCTACTTTGCAAATTACACTTAAGTGCCTGGCAGAGGGTTCATTGAACCACCTTCACACTAATTCTCTATTATCCCACTCTTGAACAGCACACAGAAAATATGAACACCTATATCTTTCCTTGTGAACTCTGATTTCCCTCATTTTACTATGGTGATCATTTCTCCATATGTAGGTCGGCTTCAACAAATTATTTTTGCATTCAGAGGAAAACGTTAGTTACCGAAACTTCATGAGAAGAACATGCTGCAATAAGAAACACCTTTGTTTTACTGACGTCCATCCCAAATTCTGTATCATGTCTGTGGCATTCTCTCCCCATTTTCTCTTTAATACAAAATATGTTGCCCTTCTCTGAACTTTCTTGATGTGCTCTGTTAACCATATCCGGTAAGAATCCCACACTGTGCAGCAGTTCTCCAAAAGAGGATGGGCAAGCATAGTGTGGGCAGTCTCCTTAGTACATCTGTTGCATCTTATAAGTGTTCTGATAGTAAGACACTGTTTTCAGTTCTTCTTCCCCACATCATTTTCTATGTATCCTTTCCAATTTAAGTTGTCAGTATCTGTAGTTCCTGGGTATTTAGTTGCATTAATGGCCTTTATATTTGATTGATTTGCCACGTGGCTGAAGTTTGACAAATTCCTTTTAGCATTCAAGTGGATGACCTCACACTTTTCTTTATTTAGGGTCAGTTGCCAGTTTTCATACCATACAGATATCTTATCTAAATCATTTTGCAATTGGTTTTGACCTTCTGATGACTTTACCAGACATAGCATCATCCACAAAAAACATAAGATGGCTGCTCAAATGGTTTCCCAAATCATTTATATAGATGAGGAACAGCAGAAGGCCTGTAACGCTATCTTGGGGAATGCCAGAAATCACTTCTGTTGTACTTGATGACTTCCCATCAATTACTATGAACTGTGACCCCTCTGACAGGAAATCACAAATCCAGTCACATAACTGAAATGAAATTCCATAGCATGCAATTTGATTATAAACCAACTGTGGTACGGTGTTATCTGGAAATCTAGAAACACAGAATCAATTTAAAATCCCTTCTCAATAACACTCGACACTTTGTGTGAGTAAAGTGCTAGTTTTGTTTCACAAGAATGATGTTTTCTAAATCTTGGGCGACTGTCAGTAGACCATTCTCTTCGAGGTAATTTATAATCTTTGAACGCAATATATGTTCCAAATCCTGCTGCATATGGTCATTAATGATATGGGGCTGTAATTTAGTGGAGTATTCCTATTACCTTTCTTGAATATTGGTGCAACCTGTACAACTTTCCAGTCTTTGGGTACAGATCTTTTGTCAAGCGAGTGGTTGTACATGATTGTTAAGTATGTAGCTATTGCATCAGTTCATTCTGAAAGGAACCTCATTGGTATACAATCTGGACCATAAGACTTGCTTTTACTAAGTGATTTAAGTTGCTTCACTACTCTGAGGATATCTACTTCTAAGTTACTCATGTTGGTGGTTGTTCTTGACTTGAATTCTGGAATATTTACCACGTCCTCCTTGGTGAAGGAATTTTGGAAGGTTCTGTTTAGTAACTGTGCCTTAGCAGCACTGTCATTGATAGGATTTCCACTGCTACTGCGCAGAGAAGGCATTGATTGTGTCTTGCTGCTAGCATACTTTACAATAGGTCAGAATCTCCTTGTATTTGCTGACAGGTCTCGAGATAAAGCTTCATTGTGAAAACTATTATAAGCATCTCGCATTGCGGTCCACACTAAATTTTGGGCTTCTGTAAAAGGTTGCCAATCTCAGGGATTCTGAGTTTGTTTAAATTTAATTTATGATAATGAAATGCATTTGCTACCTATGACTCGTCATTTATAGCTCTTCCATTTAAGTCAGTAGCGATGTTATCATGTTCTTAACCAGTCATTCTGACTTTGTTTCGCTACATTCCATATCACCTTAAGTCTGTTGTCAGAGCTACTGATTACTGATGTGCCATGCATGTGCATTGATTTTTTATTAAATTTTCTTGGTAAATTTGAGTAGTTTTTGTAGTGTGCAACTACTGCAGTATCTTTATTTCTTCTTGCCAACAGATACAATTTCCTTTTCCTTTCATGAAATACTGTAATTTCTCTACTGATCCATGGGTTTTTACATGGCTGTTTAATGTCGTTTCTGGAAAGCGATGTAGCATAGGTTTGGTGGGTGGCAGAATACCTCTGTGGCTGAGGTGGAAGGGATGGTGGGTAGGGTATTTCTCATTTCAGGGCACAATGAGAGTTAATCGAAACCCTAGCGGAGAGTGTGGTTCAGTTGCTCCAGTTCTGGGTGGTATTGAGCCATGAGGGGAATGCTCATTTATAGTTTGATGGTGTGTATGTGGGAGGTGGCAGGTGACTTGAGAGGTCACCTACTCCAGTTGTAACATTCTGGTTTCAACCTCATGCAAAGGCATTTGCAAGTAATACAAAATACACATTCACACGGGCAAACAAATTAACATTGTCACAACTGTATCTACTCTTATTACCACTAATAATAATATTTAAAATAAATTTACAAATATGAAATACTCAC
The DNA here is from genome assembly GCF_023864345.2 of Schistocerca serialis cubense. Classification (NCBI taxonomy): domain Eukaryota; kingdom Metazoa; phylum Arthropoda; class Insecta; order Orthoptera; family Acrididae; genus Schistocerca; species Schistocerca serialis. Next base: position 329,274,647 of record NC_064646.1, on the reverse strand, counting down.
TCAGCCCAGTGTCACATTTTAATAATGACACCAAATCAAGCTTAGTGTGAAAATATTTCTAGGATCAGATTAATAAAAGACTGAAACTGAATGAACACACTGATAACATAGCACAAGACATAGTGTAAGTGTAGCCCATCTTATCCTTAAATGTTCCTCGTTCTTTTGATATTTACATGAAAACTGCTTATACACTTAGCATATTCTAACTCCTGGTTGTTTTGTAGAATGTGCTTTAGGGACAAAGTCACAAAATTCTTCACTCAGCTAAAACAAGCACGGAGAATATCATGTGCAGCTGCTATTACAAGGATCTTAGTATTTTGAGGCTCACTTGGCAATATGACTTCTTTTTAAAGGAAATTGTACTAATAATAAATCTGAAAGTCAGATGAACTGTTAAATGTTCCATGAAGAGACTGACATGATTACCAAGTAAGTTTTGCATCCTTTTCCTGCATCCAGAATGGAGTTAAGTGTGTTGGCTGCAGTTGTCTCTATTACGGTACCTACAAACATAAAAAAGAAGAACAGAACTCCCAAGAAATTCCAAACTACATTCAAAATAAATCCTGTTGACTATGCTCATAAATCATCTGGTTCTTGGTGCTGAAGTTTTTAATTAATACTCATGGCTTTAGGAAAACAAGTTCTTTAGAATGTGTGTCGATGATTATTGTTCATAAAAAATTATTTTTATTTGTCAGGTAACTGTAAACTTGAAACATTTCAGATGAGCACCAAACAGATTAAATTATCAGCAAATTAATGCCAATATTAATCTTTCAAAGTATCAAGCTTAAAGAAGTGCTAATTCTAGCACATGAACATAATCTAAGAATGCATATGTAAGTGAATGTATAAAACACTAGCAAGTCACTAAAATGCCATCCCTTCTGTTCATGAGGTTCAGTCAAATGAAACCTGGTCAGTGTGTCTACCTTACACATAAGGTGACACCACGTAACTGTAGGTATGGTGGCGCCATCTATTGGTAGAGAGACTGATGCGTGCACACCATTTGGTGTTGCATAGTGCCAGTGTGGTTTCATGCCGAAGAGAAGGTGGTTATACAAGTACATCTACATCTACATCTACATTGATACTCCGCAAGCCACCCAACGGTGTGTGGCGGAGGGCACTTTATGTGCCACTGTCATTACCTCCCTTTCCTGTTCCAGTCGCGTATGGTTCGCGGGAAGAACGACTGTCTGAAAGCCTCCGTGCGCGCTCTAATCTCTCTAATTTTACATTCGTGATCTCCTCGGGAGGTATAAGTAGGGGGAAGCAATATATTCGATACCTCATCCAGAAACGCACCCTCTCGAAACCTGGCGAGCAAGTTACACCGCGATGCAGAGCGCCTCTCTTGCAGAGTCTGCCACTTGAGTTTATTAAACATCTCCGTAACGCAATCACGATTACCAAATAACCCTGTGACGAAACGCGCTGCTCTTCTTTGGATCTTCTCTATCTCCTCCGTCAGACCGATCTGGTACGGATCCCACACTGATGAGCAATACTCAAGTATAGGTCGAACGAGTGTTTTGTAAGCCACCTCCTTTGTTGATGGACTACATTTTCTAAGCACTCTCCCAATGAATCTCAACCTGGTACCTGCCTTACCAACAATTAATTTTATATGATCATTCCACTTCAAATCGTTCCGCACGCATACTCCCAGATATTTTACAGAAGTAACTGCTACCAGTGTTTGTTCCGCTATCATATAATCATACAATAAAGGATCCTTCTTTCTATGTATTCGCAATACATTACATTTGTCTATGTTAAGGGTCAGTTGCCACTCCCTGCACCAAGTGCCTATCCGCTGCAGATCTTCCTGCATTTCGCTACAATTTTCTAATGCTGCAACTTCTCTGTATACTACAGCATCATCCGCGAAAAGCCGCATGGAACTTCCGACACTATCTACTAAGTCATTTATATATATTGTGAAAAGCAATGGTCCCAAAACACTCCCCTGTGGCACGCCAGAGGTTACTTTAATGTCTGTAGACGTCTCTCCATTGATAACAACATGCTGTGTTCTGTTTGCTAAAAACTCTTCAATCCAGCCACACAGCTGGTCTGATATTCCGTAGGCTCTTACTTTTACTTTATTTATCAGGCGACAGTGCGGAACTGTATCGAACGCCTTCCGGAAGTCAAGAAAAATAGCATCTACCTGGGAGCCTGTATCTAATATTTTCTGGGTCTCATGAACAAATAAGGCGAGTTGGGTCTCACACGATCGCTGTTTCTGGAATCCATGTTGATTCCTACATAGTAGATTCTGGGTTTCCAGAAATGACATGATACGCGAGCAAAAAACATGTTCTAAAATTCTACAAGAGATCGACGTAAGAGATATAGGTCTATAGTTTTGCGCATCTGCTCGACGACCCTTCTTGAAGACTGGGACTATCTGTGCTCTTTTCCAATCATTTGGAACCCTCCGTTCCTCTAGAGACTTGCGGTACACGGCTGTTAGAAGGGGGGCAAGTTCTTTCGCGTACTCTGTGTAGAATCGAATTGGTATCCCGTCAGGTCCAGTGGACTTTCCTCTATTGAGTGATTCCAGTTGCTTTTCTATTCCTTGGACACTTATTTCGATGTAAGCCATTTTTTCGTTTGTGCGAGGATTTAGAGAAGGAACTGCAGTGCGGTCTTCCTCTGTGAAACAGCTTTGGAAAAAGGTGTTTAGTATTTCAGCTTTACGCGTGTCATCCTCTGTTTCAATGCCATCATCATCCCGTAGTGTCTGGATATGCTGTTTCGAGCCACTTACTGATTTAACGTAAGACCAGAACTTCCTAGGATTTTCTGTCAAGTCGGTACATAGAATTTCACTTTCGAATTCAATGAACGCTTCACGTATAGCCCTCCTTACGCTAACTTTGACATCATTTGGCTTCTGTTTGTCTGAGAGGTTTTGGCTGCGTTTAAACTTGGAGTGGAGCTCTCTTTGCTTTCGCAGTAGTTTCCTAACTTTGTTGTTGTACCACGGTGGGTTTTTCCCGTCCCTCACAGTTTTACTCGGCACGTACCTGTCTAAAACGCATTTTACGATTGCCTTGAACTTTTTCCATAAACACTCAACATTGTCAGTGTCGGAACAGAAATTTTCGTTTTGATCTGTTAGGTAGTCTGAAATCTGCCTTCTATTACTCTTGCTAAACAGATAAACCTTCCTCCCTTTTTTTATATTCCTATTAAATTCCATATTCAGGGATGCTGCAACGGCCTTATGATCACTGATTCCCTGTTCTGTACATACAGAGTCGAAAAGTTCGGGTCTGTTTGTTATCAGTAGGTCCAAGATGTTATCTCCACGAGTAGGTTCTCTGTTTAATTGCTCGAGGTAATTTTCGGATAGTGCACTCTGTATAATGTCACTGGATGCTCTGTCCCTACCACCCGTCCTAAACATCTGAGTGTCCCAGTCTATATCTGGTAAATTGAAATCTCCACCTAAGACTATAACATGCTGAGAAAATTTATGTGAAATGTATTCCAAATTTTCTCTCAGTTGTTCTGCCACTAATGCTGCTGAGTCGGGAGGTCGGTAAAAGGAGCCAATTATTAACCTAGTTCGGTTGTTTAGTGTAACCTCCACCCATAATAATTCACAGGAACTATCCACTTCTACTTTACTACAGGATAAACTACTACTAACAGCGACGAACACTCCACCACCGGTTGCATGCAATCTATCCTTTCTAAACACCGTCTGTACCTTTGTAAAAATTTCGGCAGAATTTATCTCTGGCTTAAGCCAGCTTTCTGTACCTATAACGATTTCAGCTTCGGTGCTTTCTATCAGCGCTTGAAGTTCCGGTACTTTACCAACGCAGCTTCGACAGTTGACAATTACAATACCGATTGCTGCTTGGTCCCCGCATGTCCTGACTTTGCCCCGCACCTGTTGAGGCTGTTGCCCTTTCTGTACTTGCCCAAGGCCATCTAACCTAAAAAACCGCCCAGCCCACGCCACACAACCCCTGCTACCCGTGTAGCCGAATGTTGCGTGTAGTGGACTCCTGACCTATCCAGCGGAACCCGAAACCCCACCACCCTATGGCGCAAGTCGAGGAATCTGCAGCCCACACGGTCGCAGAACCATCTCAGCCTCTGATTCAGACCCTCCACTCGGCTCTGTACCAAAGGTCCGCAGTCAGTCCTGTCGATGATGCTGCAGATGGTGAGCTCTGCTTTCATCCCGCTAGCGAGACTGGCAGTCTTCACCAAATCAGATAGCCGCCGGAAGCCAGAGAGGATTTCCTCCGATCCATAGCGACACACATCATTGGTGCCGACATGAGTGACCACCTGCAGATGGGTGCACCCTGTACCCTTCATGGCATCCGGAAGGACCCTTTCCACATCTGGAATGACTCCCCCCGGTATGCACACGGAGTGCACATTGGTTTTCTTCCCCTCTCTTGCTGCCATTTCCACATGCAGGCAAGTAAGCAGGAACAACAAAGAGTGATTCAATTTTTGGCAGCGGAGGGAGTTGGAGGCCGCAAAATGTATCGATGGATTAAGACTGTGTACAAAGAGTACAGTCTGAGTTGTTTCGAGTGTTGTAGAATGGCGCAAACGACTCCTTGAGGTGCAAAAGTCACTGGAAGATGATATTCATCCTGGAGAGGCTCATCGTGTGATAATACTGGAAATGGATGTGGAAGTGAGTCTTGGACAACTGCAGAATCCCTGTGGACAACATCCATTGGTTTTTGGATCTCTAAAACAAGCTATTCGCGAATATTGATTCGCAATGGATGACGTTTGCCATAAATCATCATCATCTTCATATCAATGGATGACTAAGTGTGTGACTGGGTCCAGGCCTGTATCCAACAGCAGCCTACTAGCTTCTTCAAGGATGGAATCAACCAGCTAGTGTCACAATGGGATAAATGTGCCAACAGTTTTGGAGACTATTTTGTAGTGTGTGTACTGTGTATACCGTATTTACTCGAATCTAAGCCGCACTTCTTTTCCTGTTTTTGTAATCCAAAAAACCGCCTGCGGCTTAGAATCGAGTGCAAAGCAAGCGGAAGTTCTGAAAAATGGTAGTAGGTGCCGCCAAAAGTAACTTCTGCCGTCGAATATATGTAGCGCTACACAGGCATGCTTTGTAGACACAAAGATAAATACTGGCGCCAAAACCTCTGCGTCAATAAATAAATTTTAAAAAGGTGGAAGACGAGCTTTTTTTCTCCGTCCTGAGTTTCGACCATTTTCATACATTATCCAACGAAGTAAATACAAATTCTGTATTGTTCATCTCCGAATGTAGCAGAATTTCAATGTACTACGAAAAAAAGACTAGCAAGACTGTTTGGGATGTTTGTCAATATGGCCAACTCTACGTTCTGAATTTTTTCCTACCTGTGAGGTTGCTAATAGGAACCTGATGAAATGTGAATCACATGGACTATTCTCTTCACCATAAGAATAATACGAATATAAACATTTTGCCATGTATTCTTTCGTGTTTGCTGCTATCTCATTTAAATCCTGTCTGCCTAATAAACTACGAAACTAGAGCGGGACAACAGAAAACGCGGAAGAATATACGTATCGTGTCATGTTTATATTCGTATTATTTTTATGCCTAATAGTGATACAGTCAGAAATTAAGCAGGGCAACTGACTAGATTTTTAAATCTAAGATGACTAATTTCTGTGCAGAATTTGATGTACTAAAGAAGCGGCCGCAAAGATTTTCAAACGGAGAAAACTTTTCGCCTAACTATCATTCAGAACATGTTCTATCATACGCAGTCTATTATTTGGTTCTTGTTGATCATTATCAAAGAAAGCAGCAGTGTAAGTAACAACAAATAGCAGTCTCTTGCCATTGTTTCGCTAATAAGACGATTCCTCTCTCTTTTTTTTTTCAATTGTAAGCGGCGGTAGCGCGCACAAAAGCAAGCCATGCCGCGAGCGGCGACAGGCCGTAAACACGCACTATCAGAATGCGACAAACAGTGCATGACACAGTACAGTAATGCATTTTCAGCTTAGAGTGGCGTAAACACCTATAACAAAGAAAATGGCACTTATCAGATCAAAGCAAAATAAGCAATCGATTCAAACCAGACGAAGCACGTGAAAAAGGAAGGGTACCTGTATAAATACTGACGGAGCGCCTGCCGCTACCTGGTAAAGCTTAACTGCTAAGCTTACGACTCGAACCAAACTACTGTAGCTGTATCGTCATTCATTCGACCTAAATTGTGTCTCATATTACAATGGACCAACTTTGTTTCGATATGGAGGTGTGGCCTAAAACTTTTCTCTCTCCTTGAATTTCGAGTGTCAAATTTCAGGTGCGGCTTAGATTTGGGAAATTTTTTTTCCCTTTATTTCGAGTCTCATTTTTCAGGTGCGGCTTAGATTCGAGTGCGGCTTAGATTCGAGTAAATACGGTAACTCCATTTTTGAGTTAGTAAAATCATTACCATTATTTTACACTAGTGACTGGGTTTCATTTGAATGTCCCTTATAATTCTGTTATTAGTAAATTTTCAATCATTATTGCATAAATTTCTCCATTAGTTCACAGGAGTTTCATAACAGTTGGTACTGAGAGTGAATCATTTGTGTACTGATGTTTCCCTTTTATAGGCATTGGTGGATCTGTTTAGTTTCATGAATTTGTTATATATTTATGACGTTTGATACATTGTGCATAGGAGTGCAAATAAATGATTCAAACTATTTTGAACATAATTTTATGAGAATGTCCCGTATGCCTTTAAATTCATCATACACTCCTGGAAATGGAAAAAAGAACACATTGACACCGGTGTGTCAGACCCACCATACTTGCTCCGGACACTGCGAGAGGGCTGTACAAGCAATGATCACACGCACGGCACAGCGGACACACCAGGAACCACGGTGTTGGCCGTCGAATGGCGCTAGCTGCGCAGCATTTGTGCACCGCCGCCGTCAGTGTCAGCCAGTTTGCCGTGGCATATGGAGCTCCATCGCAGTCTTTAACACTGGTAACATGCCGCGACAGCGTGGACGTGAACCGTATGTGCAGTTGACGGACTTTGAGCGAGGGCGTATAGTGGGCATGCGGGAGGCCGGGTGGACGTACCGCCGAATTGCTCAACACGTGGGGCGTGAGGTCTCCACAGTACATCGATGTTGTCGCCAGTGGTCGGCAGAAGGTGCACGTGCCCGTCGACCTGGGACCGGACCGCAGTGACGCACGGATGCACGCCAAGACCGTAGGATCCTACGCAGTGCCGTAGGGGACCGCACCGCCACTTCCCAGCAAATTAGGGACACTGTTGCTCCTGGGGTATCGGCGAGGACCATTCGCAACCGTCTCCATGAAGCTGGGCTACGGTCCCGCACACCGTTAGGCCGTCTTCCGCTCACGCCCCAACATCGTGCAGCCCGCCTCCAGTGGTGTCGCGACAGGCGTGAATGGAGGGACGAATGGAGACGTGTCGTCTTCAGCGATGAGAGTCGCTTCTGCCTTGGTGCCAATGATGGTCGTATGCGTGTTTGGCGCCGTGCAGGTGAGCGCCACAATCAGGACTGCACACGACCGAGGCACACAGGGCCAACACACGGCATCATGGTGTGGGGAGCGATCTCCTACACTGGCCGTACACCACTGGTGATCGTCGAGGGGACACTGAATAGTGCACGGTACATCCAAACCGTCATCGAACTCATCGTTCTACCATTCCTAGACCGGCAAGGGAACTTGCTGTTCCAACAGGACAATGCACGTCCGCATGTATCCCGTGCCACCCAACGTGCTCTAGAAGGTGTAAGTCAACTACCCTGGCCAGCAAGATCTCCGGATCTGTCCCCCATTGAGCATGTTTGGGACTGGATGAAGCGTCGTCTCACGCGGTCTGCACGTCCAGCACGAACGCTGGTCCAACTGAGGTGGAAATGGCATGGCAAACCGTTCCACAGGACTACATCCAGCATCTCTACGATCGTCTCCATGGGAGAATAGCAGCCGGCATTGCTGCGAAAGGTGGATATACACTGTACTAGTGCCGACGTTGTGCATG